>NC_071412.1:14287972-14959639 GCF_017976375.1 Cuculus canorus | reverse complement strand
TACCAAAGAAAAAATGGACCACAGGTTTCATCAATAAGAGGAAGTGCAACAATGGCATCAAATTGATACTCTATCACCTACCACTAGGTACTGGTACTTTCCAGTCTGCTCTCACGTCCAAGTGAGTTTTCAGTTTTAATCTACAGTGTTCTAAAATTCATAACATGCCAGCCAACAGTATAACCAGGATAACAATGATAAAATATTAGCACTTATACTGCAGGTTATTCCATACATAATTTTACTTTTCAACCACCTCTTTTTGTTCAGAGACCTTCTCAAATTTATGGGAGCAATGAGCTCACTGCTTATTTTGCTTATGCTCCTTTCCGTACTGATGTTACATGCCACAAGCAGCTGTAACAACAACTGTTTTGAGTACACTGCATGATAGACCAGAATCCCGTTGCCCAGTGTATATTGATGTATTAGGAGTTATCCATTTAATCACACTGGCAACAGAGATGCTCAGTCAGCTGGTTTAAGTCATGACTTACAGGGGCACTGGCTTTACACTAACATCAGTGGTCAGATCTTCAGATTCACACACTTAGAATTTGAAACACGCAGGTAGGAATCTACCAGGACTTAAGAAAAGGGACAGGGTGTTCGCGTACATCTTTGTGCACTCGGTATTTTTAAGAATTTGGCTGAGTGCTCATTAGACGACTGTTCCCTGGTGAGATAAACAAGAGTCTGAAAGTGAAGCTGGAGATGCACTTGATGGTTGTTACCGATCCTTTGCACTCACGTAGAGCTGACTTCTTATGCTGCCTGTGAAATTCATGGGAAGGCGCTGTTTTGGATGCAACAGTAGATGTCTGGAGAGTTATCTTTGCTGCTGGAAGGATAAGCCTTTGTTCAGTCAGAATACCTAACAAAAGATGACATCACTGAACAACTCCTGTATATTCCAGCTATGAAAGAAAGAGAATTAGTTACATCAAAGAAGACGATGCTGAGGGGAGACCTTACTGCTCTTTACAGTTACTCCTGTTAACAGCTCTTTGTGGTTTTTGTTTTCTTCTCCCAAGTAACAAGTGAGAGGATAAGAGGAAATCGTCTCAAGTTGTGCCAGGGGAGGTTTAAACTGAATATTAAGAAATATTGCTTTACAGAAAGGGTCGTCAAGTATTGGAAGAGGCCGTCCAGGGAAGTGGTGGAGTCACAGTCCCTGGAGGTATTTAAATGATGTGGAGATGAGGTGCTTAGGGACATGGTTTAGTGGTGGAGTTGGCAGTATGAGGTTTACGGCTGGACTTGATCTTAAAGGTCTTTTCAAACCTAAATGATTCTGTGATTCCGTGAAAGAAAGAACTAAACAAAGGTAGACTCAAATTCTTCTAATTTCAAATCAAAACTGGAAAAGCAGTAGTATTCTTTTACTGAAAGATTCTTATATTTCAATAATTTACCTTCAAGACAGGTGAACTTCATATTCAAAAGTCGACAGACATGAAATGTATCGTAATGGTGCTGATTCTGAGAGGGAACTGTGTACTTGTACAATAGCAAATTAATATGCAGCATGGTGAGAATCAACTCTTTTAAACCACAATATATTCATGAAATCATAAATATGGAGTAATTGCTAGAATAGCCCAAGTGTAGATCAGGTTAAGATTGAATGATTCATAACCAGACATTAATCATAACTGTCTATTTTGACCATGTTATTCAGTCATAAAAGAACCCTCCATCACAGACAACTCCTCTTTCCAGCGGCATCTGAACTCTGTGAATTACAAGATAACTGACTCAGGGAGGATTGATGCTCAACAGAACATGTCATGTGTTAAGTTAGCTGCCACATGGAGTAAATCCAAAATTGGTCTCTACCCTTTGCAACATTTGAGATCATAATTTTTACATGTTTTGAGGTGCCAGAAAATTTGAATACTAGATACCCGCTGCAAACAAACAACACTGCTTAAGTAGCACACATCTGGTGACAACAAAACCCAGGTGGGCTTCTGGGACTCACCTTTCATTATACCTTCTTCTAACAGTGGTAAGGGAGAATCCTTGTGGTGAGAAGGAAGCAAACCCGAAAGGCTGTTAACTCTATGACCTTCCACCACCTTCTGACTGCAGATCTAGGAAGAGGAAGTCCCCTTTTAACAAAGAAGAATCCTGGATTTGCAAAGACGCACATTTCTACTCCCGCAATAATAAATAATAAATATAATTCCTGCTATGAATAGTTTCATTAAGATTTAATAATGTAACAGCACTGCTTTTCCCACTATGAACATGCTCCAGTATTGTCTAATATCATTACTTTAGTAATTTAAAATAAAGTTAATTAAATCCAATTGATGTCTTGTGACTTCTGCTATGCAAAAATCAGTGTACTGGTTAATAAAAGAATCACAAGAAGTTTGCTTAATTTTAATGAGCATAGTGTAAACATAGTATTTCTTGACAGAACAGCCTTTGGGTAAATAAAATGCACTCAAAGGCAAGGAACCACAAAGAAAAGGAAATACGTCCAACACGTAAATGATTTTTTTTCAGGAAGAATACCAATGGAATTAAAATACTTCTCACAAATCGGGGAACAGTATCACAGACTTCTGGTTTCAGGGCTCCTCAAGTACAGCAGGGAATGACACAGCCTGATAATGTGATGCGGAAACATGTGCCACGCTGGCTGTGCTAATGTGGGGATTAAAGCTCCCCTACTTCCCCAATTAACCTGTGCTTGCCTGAAAAGTCGGAACCTGCTGGTTCTAAGTGCCAGCAATTCAAGCAGTGACACACGTCACTTTGGGACAGTGATACCGTGTGTCTTACAGCTACACTTACTATTGGACACAGAGCACTGCAGACGGAAAAGAATATGTTGCCACCTCATACTACAGTATAATAATTACAAAAAAAATCTGTGCTATCACCTCAGATTTTTTTCTCTCTCCAGTATCCCAAGTACTTTCAGTTTCTTTCTGACTAAGAAATTTGGATTAATTCGGTAAATAAGTGCAAACACACAGGTGTGAATGTATAATCAGTCTCAAGAAGAAGAAAGGTAGTTGGAGGGACATACTGGGCCTGAGCAAATATGAAAGCCAGGAGGTAGTCTGGACAAGGAAAAAGACGTGGGGACAGCAGGGTTAGGGTGAACATTAGGACAAGGCTGGACAAAGAGCCTGACAGAATCAGGCAGAATCATACATGCTGGAAGCAGTCTCAGACGACAACTGCAAGGAACGGAGACACTGGGGCAAGATAATAATGGGAAAAAGGGAAAACTGAGGCAGACTGGGAAAATGAAGCAAACAGCAATGTGTGCAGCAGAGCACATCTACCTCACAATGTGGAGTGGATCTCAAGATGCCACAGGCTCATCTTTAGTCAGCAAATATCTGTGAAGTCCAATTAAAAACCCATTCCATGTTTTTGTGGGTGACAACCTGTTAGCAATTACTCCGTTAGTCTGATGGTTAGGAATTCTTACACTGGATAGCAATGTTCGAACCTTACTGGTGAGCTATGCAGAAGACAAGATAATGCCATGTGCTGGAAATGTTTTTTAATGGCTTTTAAAATAATTATTTCATTATGAATGGTGAATTAACTTAGAAGAATGTTAAATACATAAAATCAGAAAACTAGAAAATATTGATAGATCTGCAAAGTGGGAATAATGGCATTTCCCTCTCTTATAGAATATGTAGAATGATAGAATAGTTTGGGTTGGAGGAGACATAAAAACCCATCCCGTTCCAACCCCCTGCCATGGGCAGCGACACCTCCCATGGGATCAGGTTGCTCAGAGCCCTATCCAAACTGGCCCTGAACAGCTCCAAGGATGGGGCCAGCCATGACTTCTCTGGGCAACCTGTGCCAGTGCCTCACCACCCTCTTCATGAATAATTTCCTCCTGAAGTCCCACATGGGGACTTGGTTTAAAATAGTAGGCTTTAATTATTGTGTTTGTGTACAGCTTTTAGTACAACAGGATCCAGGCCACGACTGGGATCTTTGAGCTCTGTTGCGTCCTAATTAGTGAATAACTTCAACTGCCACCTTTCTAGAAAAGGACACGCAATTCTAAAGAGCTGCTTATAAGTCTAGTACGGAAATGAGATCAATCGAAATAAACTATTCTAATTTTCCCTCCCAATTTGTATAATAACACTGTCCACAAGAGACATTAGGGAGACAGAAACCATATCTGCTTTATCATAATACAGAATCTTTCAGAGAAATGATAAGCACTTATTTTAGTTGTGGCCATTAGGAAGCATTACGCTTGAAGGGATCTAGGTGTATGAATCTTCATGGCCTTGTGTTCCAAGAAAATAGCAATAAGCATATAACAAAGATTAACTTTATACTATCTGGCATATAAGTGGCTTGATACTGAGAAAAGGGAATAATAAACCACACTTTTCTACTCATTTTCAACCCCAGCAGTTTGTTGAGGACAACAACAACAAAAAAAAATAAAAAGAAAGAAACTTAATTAAACAGGGACTCTTTTTTTTTTCAGGCTATTCTACCAGTAAAGCAGCACTGATTTTACTACTCCTCAATTTTACCCTAATTTTAATCCCAAGAGTTTTGTTATGATAAACAACACTATGAAACGTACGTATTTCATTTGTGTTCACAGAGCTGCAATAAGCTACAAAGAAAAGCAGTTCAGGTGGAGTGTAGAGTTCAAAGGCAGCCTAGGGGTTCTTTTTTTTTTTTTTTTAAAACTGGAAATAAATATTTAATTCTTCTTTGCCACATCTTTTAATTTCTATAAAGTCCACAGCAAGAGTCACACTAAAATAAGGACAGATGTAACTGTAATGTAATTTAAGCTCTCATTTACACTGTACAGTGCCACTATGATTGACTTTGTTACACAGTGCAGGCAACAGAGTGGAACTCTGGAGCTGACCCAAAGCAGTTACCTACGAAAACTCCACCCAGCCTGTACACCCTTCTTCCATGTTCTTTCAGCATCCTATTGCTGCACTGGCTACCCTCTGGAAGACTTTGGTGAGATATCAAAGCCAAATTTGACAAAATGCTTTCATCCTTCAGTTATTTTCACTGAAATTAAGCCACCTTACAACAATAAGACCTTAAAAATATTGAAAATATCAAAATACTGCAATAAAAAAGTTTACTTTTAGAATTACTGTATTGTTTTATTACCATTACACAGTGATTTAATTTAAAAAGATATCTAAAAGATTGCATCTTTACCTCAGTGTAATTTAAAACCTTTACTCTCACCTACAGCTTTTATGGTATAAACACAGAACCTGGTGAACTTAATACCACATATTCCAGAACTGGCAGCTCCTAACTAGCATTTTAATGTTTGCAGTGTAGGCAGATCCCAGTTGGTGTGGATGGCAAAGGATCACACCTTCTACAATGCTAACCTGTAGGCACCTCACCTGCTTCCTCTCTGCCAGAACCCAGGCAACCATAACTGCATCGGTGACTGGAACCTCAAAAGCATCTTCGTGCATTAAGAATGTCTTCTAGTGAAGTTTGTTACAAAGACTGAGTCAGTACACAGCCTGCTTCCTCATGGGTACTTTTAAAGTACAGTTTTGTAGGGCTGGAAGGGAGCCTGTAATCTGCAGTGCGGACTGAGGTTTACTTGCCTTCTAATATGCTTGGAATGTGCTGAAAAACTATTTTTTTCATTTCAAGTGCTTCTGAGTGTAATTAACCTGGGACACGACAAAAACAATTCTATTACCCTTTCTAAAGTGTTTTTCTCCTGTGGATAAACCTCTCCCATTTGATTTTTTCCTTTTTGCTTCATTTTAAATAGGGCACTCATTGTAACACCATAGGGATTTTCCAATTAGTTCTCTATTTGTTTTCTTTTCACCAAGACAGCAATATTTAACTAGAACAACTTCTTTTTTAAAGCATGTTTATAAATATGTTTTTCTCCCCAGTAAACTAATAGAGACTACTGTTAAATACAGAGAAAAAATGAGTACTGTCATGTATCAAAAATACAGTTTATCAACCAGGAAGATTAGATCGATGAGATTTGTAAGTAAATATCAGAAAACAATAGAGCTGGATAATAATGGTGGGAAAGACACATAACAGTAACCTATAATTCATTACCATCTTCTCCAAATTGCCAACTACTTTCATATTTTTTATTAAGAAGTTCCTATTAAGATTTGATGTACACAGTTATAATCCCTATACATTCAATGGAACCAAAGCCATACATCCATATGGAAGGATACTGAGTGCCCTCAGTGGATCTGTCCCATAAGTGGTTATGGATCAACAAAGCCTGCTGCTCATGGAGGAGGGGGAAACTTTTCAGCAACAGGAGAAAAAAGATTCGGACTGTAAAAAGCTCAAATGACATAAAGGCAGAGGCACTAAGCAAATCGCACTCTTCGCTCTCACAGAATCACAGAAATGACAGAAATATTCATTAGTAGGCTCTCTGTAGGATATGCAGTCCAATCTCGAGGCTACTACCCACAGATCAGGTCAACTTCGGTTTTGTTTACAGCCTTACAGTCTAAATTGAGGTATTTTTCTGTGTTGATATACAAGCTAAGCAGCAAAGCAAGAATGCAGCATTGAAGAATAGTTTCACTCATGCTCCATCTATCAGCTTCTACTGCAAAAAAGGATCTTGTTCTGTCAATGAAGCCAAATAATCTTAGTGAGAAAAAGTAAATAAAGCAAGCATTTAACTCTGGTTTCAAATAACCTAATTTTGGCCCCTTGAGACTAAGGACCAGCACATGGAATTCAGTACAGAAATAATGAATGCTAAGTAAAGGACAAATTCTCACCGGTGTCAGTGGAACTAATCTAAAATCAAATTTATAACAGTCTCTGCAAGATATTTAAAATATGAACAATTTTTATGACTGTCTTTTTATTCAAGAAAATTTCTGAGTAGGAAAACTATATAGGAAATTAAAATTTGTCCTTGTCATTCTGATTTACAGAGTCCGGCATTTTATCTACCTAATGCTTAATACAGCTTCCCTTATTTGTAATACTAAGATATTAATACATATTATTTCCCTCAGATTTTGTTTATCTAGAGAAAATAAAAGTCCAATTTAAACGGAAAGTCCTACATCAAAACTTCAATTTCAAGCAACCAGGTACCTTTAACAACAGGTCTTATATGCTATTCTTACCTACTTTAAGCTCTTAAAGTAACCAGAGATAGCTCTGAACAGTCATCCAAGTACTTTGAAAAGCTTTGGTACTTTGATTGCTTACTGCTATCTCTCCAAGAAATTGACCCCTCTCAAAATTCTGCCATAGCAGGTGTGAGAGAGAATAGATGGAGAACTTGGGTGAATCCCACATCTGCTTTTTGAAAAAGGCAACAGAAGCAGCACAGAAGGAAGTAAGAAAGATAATTGCTGGCTTGAACTACAATATGTTTTACTCATGGGCAAAGGGCCAGCTTACACGAGGCAGAATATGCAGGACTAACTTATTGGAATTCAGGGGTGGGCCTCCATTCTTGTCCGGAGACAGCTGTAAACCAGCAGCCCATAGCATCCCAATCAGGCGCTGAGTTTTGTCAAGGAATGCTGATATCTACAGAAACAGCTTCAGTAGCTCTGGCTGCACCCCTGCCTAGCAAAATGACAGTCAATTTCCAATTCCAGATGACAAGAACTGGATAAAAACTTAAAACAAATGGTGACCTTTAAAAAGATTAATTTGTTTACCAACAAAGCGTTCTACGTTTGTCATCTGAGATGAGGGTGACCTTCACATTCCCATTTCTAGGTTGAAAGGATGCCGAATATAGTCATCTGTTAAGTTAATTCTATCTCACCAATTATTTCCTTTTTATTTTTAGTGACAAGAAGATTTTATTAATTCCCTGTGCTAGTTATTATGATTACACACCACAATACAAATGCAACAAGCTTCTTTTGAATTACCGTAGTGTAACATCAATTTGTTTAAGTCTCATTCTGCTACCACTGCCAAATTATGCTTTGACTGTAATTATAGCCATATGCCTAAGTTTAAAACACAAACAGGTTTTGAGGATGAAAACACTGTTTTTCTTCTACAACTCCTTCTAGACACTTGAGATGAAAAGAATTGCCCTGCTTTGCCTTACTTTATGATTTGGGAAATGAGCAGACTTTCAGTGCTAAGCGTTAGTGATTAGCATGACACAAATGCTGAATAAAGAATGAGTAACCGAGGATATGATTAGACTGGTTGTGCTCAAATAAGTTAGCTTAAGAAAAAACCTACCACAACACAGAATCACTACCATCACCATTAGAGCCACACTATAAAAGACACAACTCATAAAGACTAGAAATCATCACCATATTAAATTCTACCTCATGAATAAATAAAAAGGTTCCTAAGTTTACAGTATAATATACATTTATAAGAAAACAAGGAGCAAAAAGTGCCAGTATAATTCTATAAAAGAACAGCAGTCCTCTGAAAATGGAAAGTATAGTTGTGAATCTTCCCTACATTGCAGTACTTCGTCAGAATTATTCTTCCTGAAATTCAGATTACGCTTTGTTTTGCTGGATGCTCCATGGGAAGTATACATATTTAATAATTATCTATTCAACATTTGTCATTTGTTATCCAGATCTAGGCTACAAAATAAAGAGATGCCCACTCTGCCCATGGTGTTTCAAACAGAATTATAACCCTCATTTTAAGATAACTACAGAACTTTGCGGAGGATGAAGCTTTAGTGCTTATCATGCCCAAAGAAGTAAAAAAGGGCAATAGTTAATTGTTCATAGTTTCTGTCATAAAATCCAATGTCAGCAGCTTTATAATACCAGAAGAGCAAGAAAAGAAGTCACGAAACAATAAGATTCTTACTAATAATTTTTCAAACCACTCAAATGGCAGGATAATAAAAAGTCCGTGTAGATTTGTGCTTGACCTATCCAGTCACCTCAAAACCAGTGTGCTTTTAATCTCATCACATTTTTAAATGCTCAGGTCTCCTTGAAAACTCAGACTGACAACTCTTGCAAAAAAAAACTGAAGGCAGTTAAGCAAGCAATTAGTTTTTAATTTTCCACAATAACAGCCTTCTGCCACTGACTTTTTGGGAAAAATAATCTTTGAACTTATCTACATATGTAGGGCATCTACACGGGTATCCGTGCGTGTGTGCCCATATGTGTGCGTACAAATATTGCCCTCTAATGGCTGATTAGTAAAAACAGGATAGGTAGCACCTAACTGAATTCTTGTAGCTACTTTAATTGGTATTTTTCTCAAAATCAAAGAACATTTAACTTTACACCTGCAACTACACATCGATTTATTTTAGTTACTATTGATGATCTATAACTATATTTCCTCTAAGTGCTAGGATAGATTACATTTATCAAAACTGCCTTAATGCACAATCTAATTGCAAAATTTGACCCCAAATAAAGCTGGAACATTTTAAAACATGGGTTGCATCACTGGATTAAAAAATTTGAATTCACTGAAGTCAATGTAGAATAAATTAGAGATGGGAAATACCTACTCATTTTTTCAGCCCATCTCCCTGTCATAAACAGTTCCTTAGCAACTGTAAATATGTATCAGAGAGCTTGACTAATTTACACTAAATGTTTGTAATTTAAGTGAACATTAAGAAGTTTTCTCTGATCTGCATGTTTCAGGGAGAGTGGTAAAACACATGGCTCTCTGCAGTAGCATAATATTCCTCTCTGCGAGGGTTTTAGAGTGGTTCTAAAAAGCTATTAGCCATGATGTTTTTTTCTAATTAACTCTATATCACAGGGTTAGACAAATCACCTCTTAGTCCGGGCAACAGCTTTCAAAACCCATTTTTTATAAGTGGCAGTTTGCAACTGTGCCATTCATAGACTCTGTTTAGTTGTTTAAAACCAAATACCCTAGAATGTCTCTTACAGCACTGGGCTTGCTGCATAATGCTTCTATTACATAAATTAAATCGTAGAAGAGCATCCTCGTGTGAGACCGTCGGGCATATTCTTTCATGTGGACCACAGTGCTGCACTAAATTTGTGAACATAATTGATCTTTGGAGGGACGCCTGTGCCTGTTAATTTTTTTTTAAAAGCACACATTGCAGAAAATGTCATCTTCATGTTCATTTGCTTAAAAGGAACAACAGTTGCAGAACAAATTTGGAAGAATCAAAACTTAATCTTACACAATTTAGAATCATAGAATGGTTTGGACTGGAAGAGACTTTACAGCAATCTGTGCAAGTGCCTCACCACTTTCAGTGTGAAGAATTTCTTCCTAGTGTCTAATCTAAATCTTCCCCTTCTGATTTAAAGCCATCGCCCCTTATGCCATCACTACATAGCCTTGTAAAAAGTCCCTCCCCGGCTTTTCTGTAGCCCCTTCCAGTGAGAGGCCACTCTAAGGTCTCCATGAAGCCTTTCCTTCTCCAAGTTGAACAACCTCAACTCTCTCAGCCTCTCCTCATAGCAGAGGTGCTCCACCCCTTGGATCACCTCCACGGCCTCCTGTGGACCCATTCCAAAAGTTCCATATCCTTCTTATGTTGGGGATTCCAGAACTGGACACAAGACTCCAGGTAGGGGTCTCACAAGAGTGGAAAAATAAAAGCTCGAATAATCTCGGACCAGAAAGAACAACAGAGAAGGGTGATTTGATGGATAGTAGTCAGGGTATTCGGAGAAGAGCGCTGTGGAACTGCTCAGGTAGATAATTGTGTTCTACTAAGGAAAACAGCTTGACTAGAAATAAAAGAAATGCTGCAATTCAGAATTTCTTGTAGGTTGACAACAAGGACACTAGGGATCTACAAGACATGGAGGATCTCAAAGGAGGACCTAAATCTGTCCCTCACATTCCAAAAGAAGTGCCCCCAGCATGGAGCTAAGAATCAAAATACCACAGTTCCTCCCAAACCATGTCAGAAAAGTAAGATGTAAATGACACCTAGACTCAGGTAGTCACTCCAGGAGTCTGACTTGCTTGGAGTATCACTCTTATTTTTTGTACTTCTATGACACTGATTTGTGGGCAGTGTCTGTAATACTTTTTTTAAAAAAGAACCCCATATTAATTAAAAAGAGCATCAAGAAGTACAGGCATTTTTAACCCATTCCTAATAACCCTGTTATCAGTTGAAGATGGAATGTGTTCTTCTCTGGCCCATTCTTGTCAGAAAAACCTCTTTTGCTTCTTCCTTGATCTCTGGGTCACATCCTGAACTCTACAAACTCCAGTTTGTTTACGAATGCTCCCTGATTTTACCAAGATTGCTCACCATGCACTTTCCTACTTATACTTTTACTGGGTTGGGGTCTTGCTACCTAAACCCGCCATGCTACAGGTTTTTTGCCTAGTATTGCCACTCAAAATGCTTTGATCATTACATATAACGTCAAAGTAGAAAATTATGAGGTACTTTCACTTAAATTTGTTTTTAATTTAAGTCCAATATGTATTAACTTTAATAGTGAAAACTGACACACATAATAAGCCTATAAATTAATAGAAGTTACTTACAAGCACAGATTTTTTCTTTGTTATAAGTGGCAGCCTGGTCTCATCATTCTGTTTTAAAACAGCTTTATCATTGATGTTCTCTGGGTCAAGCATTATTTTCATATCCATTTCCACCTGATGCTGAAATATATAATATGCACAGCCTTAAAATAACTGCACTAGGACTGAAGTGTTTATAAGCAGGCTAATGTTCATAAATCTACCAAGTGATTATAAAAATTCATGCTATTTGAATATCTGCACAGAATGGGACAAACAATGAAGACGTGGCTGTCGATGAGAGGGACTAATTATCAAGGCACACAACTATATCCATTTAAGTGCTTTTGCCAAAATTTGTTCAACTAATTTCATTACAAGCTTGGAAGTTTCCAAATTTGTGTACATTTGAGTTAAAGTGGAAAGAAGAATCAGGTTTGACTCATTTGATTAATGTAAGTCATCTGTGAATACTATTTACCTGTGTTATAACAAAAGTTTTATACACAACCTGTCTGCTAGGAGGGTGTTACATGTGCATTCTTCCCATAGATGATAACAAGAGTCCAATCTACCTTGGCCACGTTTGCCAAAGTCTTCAGTTCAGGAATCATTGACCAGACGGACCAGAATAGCCTCTTTAGATCGGTATGGCCCACTGACTCAGTGTAGACAAAACATTTGCTTAGAAGTAAATAAGGAAATAAATTCTTCACAGCAATAAGAATTAAAATGTAATAGTTTCTTAAGGTACCGTGTTATCTGCATAGAATTGATTCAACTACTTTGCTAATAAAAATCATTATGATTTAAATCCCAATGGACAGAAAAAGACTTTTAAGGTTTCTTCTTGTTATAAAAAGTATCTAAAGCAAATACTTTTTCTATATAAGCCAAAACCCATGGTATATATTTTTACTAGAGGAGAAGTTTCTAAAGTTGAAAATATTTTGTATCATCTTAATAGGGGCTTTAGATAACACCTGGATCTGTATTAATTTTAGTGCCATCTCCCAATACTTTTAGTTCAATAACATTCCTAACCAGACAATGAATCCATCAAGATTTATTTACCAAGCTATGCTGAATAAGGATGAATCTGCAAATGGCAGAAACTGATGTATCACCAGAGAAGTCCACAGATCCAAGGTAATTCAGAGGAGCTGGGGGCCTGGCACAGTATGTTTAATTCTCATTACATAAATACAGGACTATAAAACGCTCCCTTACATAGTAAGATACAACTAAATATATTTATACACAAGAACTCTCTACTGATGTTTTTATGGCATAAACAAAAAATTTATGAGAATTCTGTTTTTTTGACAAACAAATTATATCATAAAAAGTGTAAGAATCATTAGAGGTATATTTGAACTATTAAACAATTGTATTACTTTGGGAAAAAATGGTTTAATTTTTTTATCTGAACAATACATTCTCTTCTTTCGATAGTAATTATAAGCAGGTGTATCAATGAGATGCTCATTTAGATTTGGGGTTGTAAGAACAAAAGTTATTATCCAAGCCAATTACTCTCTTACCCACATGGCTGCACAGAGACAGAAAGTTCAATTTTCACCTCATCAGTGATTTTGTAGTGTTTATTTTATTACTATAACACACTACTGTATAGAAAGGAAACTGCTTGTGCTATTAAACAAGAACTGGGGGAAAATTGAGTACCTTCTCAATTAAAACAGATGATTCACAAGGCGATTCCCCACTCAGATAGTGAAATGATCAGTGCTGGAGTAGCAGATTCCACACACGATAAGAAGAATTGAAATGCTTAATAAAAATAATCTGACAAAAGTTAACTTTGCTAGTTTAGATGTATGGCAAGTGACAACTCTATGTTTGGTGGAGCTGGAGCAGAGGGCAGCATGTTCTCTTACATCTGTATTATCCATCCATGTTAGCTTAAATTTAAGACTTTAGTTCTCGCACCGTCTTGATGTGGAGTAAGGAAAAGATGAAAACAGCACGCAAAATTGGGCATTATTACTAATACAATGAGAATTATGGTTCTTCGTTACTACCATGGAGCATATTGGAGCATACAGAACAGGTCAACATGTACAGTTAAACAATTCAAATGTTGCTCTTCAACACAAAAGTCAATTGAGGGTGGAGGGCATTTTTATCATGTAGTAAGTCAACAAATCTGATTCACTGTAAATGTGCTTCGCAGATGCATGTGACGCATGGTTTCTAATACAGTCCAATTCCTTTATGAATGTGCTATGTTATATTAACCTTAGAAACAATACATATTATTGGTGGCTAAACTTATTTTCATGTCTAGCTATTTGTTATTTGCATATTCTAGAGCCCCTTAGAAACAACTTTTAAATTAACCTCTTTAATTCTATTACCAATAAGAGAATGTTAACTTCTACTGGGTGTTCAGAAGGTCACAGAAAGTATCAGCTTTTAGGAAAATGAAACAGAAGAAACCCTGAAGCTGCACAAGCATCAGTTCAGGTGTATCCAGTTAAGCAAGTTTTTTTTACCAAAAAATTTGAACTTGCACACTTCACAGTTACGGATAATGATACCTTTTCAGATATTGCTGCAGGACTAGAACCTTAAAGCTGGAGAAACACTTGGTTTCAGAACTCTTTTAATAACATACCAGTGGAGAGGGAGAAATAAACTCCTTCCTAACTTAGATTTTACCTTGATGGTGAGACTGGGAGAAGGCTCCTATCTCCCAGCCCACTCATTCTACAAAGACGTAACACTTCCAGTTATAGATAGTGTATTAAACAGTGAATTCACGTGGAGTCAGAACATAACATTATGGCATCAATGGGTAGGCTACAAGAAACTCATTTATTGTGGTCTCTGGCAGAATAAGTACCGTGTTATTTCAGACCTGTGAACCTTGGGAAGTGCGTAGTGCGCGTTTGCTGTATGCCTGGACGGTCACGGGCTCAACAGGTACTCGTGGTAAAATAAGCTGTTTCTGAGAAGCACCAAAGTGAAGCCCCCTGATTTAGAAGGAAACAAACAGTGAAGTCTTTAGAAGTTACTCTGATTTCACCTATTAAACCTATACTGCTTCCATCTGGTTGAATCCAAAAGACTGTATTTTTATTTAAGTTTGCATTTAGTGAAAGAATCACAGGAGGCAGCAGAAGGTTGCTGTAGCTACTTAGATCTATATTTACTTTTACACTGTTTTTTTAGCTTAAACAAAACAGAACCAAAATAGCAAATGACCAAAGCAACCTCATCTAGGCCAATATTCACACTTGCTTCACAAGATTCTGATATCAGTCTTTCTGTCTTGCTATCTGCATAGTCTCTGCAACAAACCAGCTGTTTCACTTACCACTTAAGGGGATCTTCTGAATGTACTTCTTTATTACCAGTAGAAGAAACAGTTAGCGCTTGTGTGTTTACAGCATTCAAACAGTTTTCAGCATGTTTCTGTTAGAGGGGAAAAACAATGTTTAAGCTATTACAAAGGTATGAGGGATGTTAAATTTATTTAACTCAGTTAATTCAACAATTCAGATCCTCACTGGACTGAAAATTTGGTAGGCTTTGTGCTTCTGTTGGAAAATTATCAGATTTTGGCTAACAAGATAAATTAATCTGACACCCTAAAGAAGAAAGCCATAGTTCTGAACTGTAATTACTGGTGAATTCTACCATTTGTTAATCAGAAAGTGATTGTATGGGATGATAAATACAGGACCCCATGAACTCAGAGTGAACTATTGATGGAGATCTCAAAAACCAAATCGTCTTCTGGATCTGCTCCATTTTACTTACTCTCAGCCCAGGTTCGGTTCTTTCACTTGCTGCTCCCAGATCACTAACATCCACCGTTTCTACATTTCCTTTCAAGATGATATTTTTCAATTTACTTTTAAGTTTGTGAAGGTCTTCTTGAACCTAAGAAGCAAGTTATGAAAAAAATCACATCCACAGCCAAAACCTGTGGGATTGTGCAGAAGGACTGACTCCAAATTAAATAATTCCTAAATACAGGAAAGAAATACATGTGACTTCCCATATTTCTGTACTTTTTACAAATAAGAAAACACAAAGCCAATGACTTTAAAGCCATTTACAGTTGGACTCAATGATCTTAAAGGTCTTCTCCAATCTAAAGGATTCTATGGTGGTAGAAAACCTGAAAAGAGTCAATCTTTAAACGAATCTCTCAAAGCAATGTCAATAAATACCAAGGACTGAGGAACTTCGCGGCAGAATGATCTTTCCACACGTTTCAAACAGAGCTTAGACTAGATATTAGGAAGAAATTTTTTGATGCTGAGAATGGTTAAACACTGGCACAGGTTGCCCAGAGAGGTGGTAGATGCCCCACCCCTGGAAACATTCAAGGTCAGGTTAGATGGGGCTCTGAGCAGCCTGATTGAGTTGAAGATCATAGAATCACAGAATGGTTTGGGATGGAAGGGACCTCAATGCCCATCCAATGTTCCAATGATTCTATCTAAAATAATTCCGTGAGAGCCACTGACTGTAGAAAACCTGGAAGAGAGTCAATTTTAAAACAAATCTCGCAAAGCAATGGCGGTGAACTCCAGGACAGAAGAACTTTACTGAAGAATGACCTTTCCTCATGTTTCAAGCATCTCTCTTGGCACAGATCACTTCACTCCACAGAGACATTAGAAGCGTTAGTGAGGGGCTGGGAGGCAGAAGCAGAGGCAATCACATTAGCCCCTGATATTTACCTAGCATTTCCCAAATTGCTTAAGGCTGAGTTTCTCTCAGTACCCCACGAGAAACATGGAATCACAGAAAACATAAAACAGTTTGGGTTGGAAGGGACCTTAAAGATTATCCAGTTTCACCCCCCCGCCAGGGGCAGGGACACCTCCCACTAGATCAGACTGCCCATCCAGCCTGGCCTTGAACATCTCCAGGGATGGGGCAGCCACAACTTCCCTGAGAAACCTGTGCCAGTGCGCCACCACTCTCATAATGAAGAAATTCTTCCTTATGTCTAGTGTAAATCTGCTCCTGTCCAGTTTATAGCCATTGCCCTTCATCCTATCCCTACAAGCCTTTGTAAACAGTCCCTCCCCAGCTTTCTTGTAGTGCCTTCAGGTACACGAAGGTTGCTATAAGGTCTCCTCAGAGCCTTCTCTTCTCCACGCTGAATCACCCCAACTCTCTCAGCCTGTTCTCGAATCGGTTTGGTTTGGAAGGGACCTCAAAGCCCATCCAGTTCCAACTCCCTGCCATGGGCAGGGACACCTTCCATTGGACCAGGTTGCTCCAAGCCCCATCCAACCTGGCCTTGAACACCTTCAGGGAGGGGACAGTCACCACTGCTCTGGGCAACCTTTAGATGCAGCCTTTCTTCCTAATGTCTGATGTAGATCTTCCCCGTCCCACTTTCAAGCCTCTCCCAGAGCCCAGGCTCCGCCGAGCCCCCTCAGCAGCGGGGCCCGGACCCACCTGCCCTAGGGCCGCCGCCGCCGCCTCCCTCCCGGCCGCGGCCATGGCGGCTGCGAGGTCGCCCCTGACAACGGCCACGCGCTGCGCGGGCCGCACCACCCGCCTCCCCGCGATGGGGGTGAGAGGAGGAAGGTGCGTTCCGCTCCTCCCCTCCACACGAATGGGCGGGCCCATCCGCCTCCTCTCCTCCCCCCGCCTAGGCGGGTGGTAGCGGCGGGGCCGGAAGCGGCGCGCGCCATGGCGGCGGAGGGCCCGCTGGCGCTCGTCACCAGCTGCGGCGCCGGGTGCGCGGGCGAGGAGCTCGTCAGACGTGAGTGGTGGCGGCCGGGGCCTCTGTCAGCCCTGCCCGGGCACAGCGGCCTGGGGCGGAAGGGACCTGGCGCAGAAGGCCCCGGGGGGCCGGTCGACAGCGGCTGAATGCGAGCCAGCAGCGGCGCCGTGGCCTGACACAGCGATCGTGGCCCGAGGCCCGGCCGCCCCTCGGATCCCGGGTTCGGTTTTGGGCCCCTCGCTACAAGAGCCTTGAGGGGCTGGAGCGCCTCCAGAGGAGCGGCAGAGCAGCCGTACCTGGGCGCTCCTGAACCAGAGCGCCTCAGCTGCCCGGCTTTTAAACACTTAGAGGGATGGGGACTCCACCCCCTCCTTGGGCAGCTTCTGCCAGTGCCTCAGAGCCCTCCCAGTGGAGTAGCGTTCTCTCGTATCCAGTCTGACACCCCCCTGGTGCAACTTGAGGCCGTTCCCTCTCATCCTGTTGCCTGTCACTTGGGAGGAGAGTCCAGCACCCACGTCGCTACAACCCCCTTTCAGGCAGCCTGATAAGGCTCAGACGCTCCTCATAAGGCTTGTTCCCCAGCCCTGTTCCCTGTCTCTGGACGTGCTCAAGCCCCTCGATGTCTTTCTTGTAGTGAGGGGAGCAAAATTGAACGCAAGATTCAAGGTACAGCATCACCAGTGTTGAGTACAGGGGCCCAGTCGCTTCCCTGCTCCTGATGGCCGTACCAGGACTGATCCAAGCCAAGATGCCATTGGCCTTCTTGTCCACTTGGGCAGCTGCTGGCTCATATTCAACCATTAAAATCTCTGAAAGAAACATGATCATTTACAAAGTTAAACACCATGAGGATTTTAAGTTCCTGCTTTGTGCAAGGAAAGTTATATCAATCCAGGAGCATAAGCAGAACAAACATTATAAAACATTCAAGGAGAGGGCAGTTGTGACTGACTACTGTTGTCTGGGCTGGAGGGGTTTGGTGGGTTGAGACAAAATGAGGGTGCAATTCTCAGAACTTGCGTGTTTACAATCTGAAAGCATTGCAGCAGGCTAGAGCCTTTATGCAATAATGATTTATCTCAGTGCTGAGAACAAGGCACCTCTTGGACAACACAGGTTTTGAGATACAACATGTGCGGTTAAATAAGATGTGAAGTATGGTGTTGGTTGGTAGGATCCATACAGCAGCTGGGGTTTGAGTCCACAACAAATATGAAATAAAGCCCTTAGCAGTATCATCGCTGCTTGTGGTGCTGGATTTTTATGTGCTTTTTCTAGGAAAGCCTGTTATATAAGCAGAAGGAAGCTGCTTAGAGTATTCACTCTTAGGAGGTGTGTGAGAACAAGTTTCTCGTGCTGCACAACTTCCCTGGCTAATTACAAGGCTTTTTCAAGTGTTCTCATCCTGCTAAGTACAAAAAGGCTTGAGGATGAGGAGAGTATTGACACACTTGCGGTATTTTTATCTTTTGAGTTCCTGTGGGATATCCCAAATGCTTTATTTCATCAGGTGCTGTGGCAAAACAAAGCTATTTAAAAGGCCTAAATAGGATTGGCTCTTCTTTCAGATGTATTTATCAGAAATTAAAACAGCACATAAGATTAGTTTAGTTTTTAAAAATACTGGCCAACAAAAATACCTTCTGTTTTGGTTCTCTCCCTTGTTTTGATGGTTTACCTCTCTGCTCCTCCCCCATAGCAAAATATCTAAATTGAATCCTTGTTTCTGAGTTGTCTTCACTCCTTGTGTCATTCACAGGAGTATTTTTATGGTCTATTCCACCAGGTGGCTCTCAAGGCCCAGAACTACTTGGTGTACCTACCAACTGGGAGGACTTTGGACCACACAGGACATTGTAGGAACCAGAATTATGTTCTTACAACATGTATGCAATCTGAAAAACACTAGGAAGAGTGATCGGTATCTTATTGCCTTTGGAAAGTTGCAAAGAGGAGTTGTAATAAAAAATATTGCTATTACAGGATATAGTAGAAATGCTTAAATATCAATCAGGTGTAGAGAACAGCAAATGCTACAGCAAAAGACAAGAGATCTGCATCTGGTTCTTTGATTATTGTTCAGCTAGTCTCTGAAAAGTTATTTCTGGCCTCCAGTTCTTCTTTTGAAAAAGTATTTGCTACCCTGTGCTTACAGAATCCTTACTAAGCCTCTAAATACAGAGGGGGCATGGATGTTGGGTGTTGCAGTTTTGCAGTGTTCTCTTCCTTGTCTTCTGAACCACTGTGTAATTTGCCTTTTCTGTGTGTAAGCTCATGGAATTAAAAGTCTACAAATTTAAATGAGCAAAGATGTATGTAATTGGATATCTAGAAGTTAATTTCCACCACTTCTGGTCAGAATTATGTTTAATTTATTAACAATTATAGATACTTGTGAATAAAGAAAGTAGACAACCAATTAATTTCCTCAAAACCATAAGTTACTGACTGCCTAGAAGTAAAAAAACTTCTTCCTCTGGACAGATTCAAAGGTTTTTGACCTATAAGATATCAGTCCCTACCTGATCCCTGGCTCAGTGCAGTAACTATCTCATGTGTCAGTGCTGTTATGTTCTTGTATGGTTTTCTGATGGAAAACAGACAAAGCGAGTCATGAACTGGGATTAACTGGAGGAAGAGAGCTGTCCTGCCCCGCAATCATGGTGATCTTACCATTGGTGGGTGTTAGTACAGCAGAATTGGAGCCTACAGAGTGAGTGCACAGAGGAGGCAGAGACCGGAGGGTGATACCAGAGGTGGCTTAGAGGTGGTCTGGTCAGTCCTTAGCCACCAATAATTCACTATTGGTGAGGATGCTTCTCTTGCTCCACGGTGCTTTTATACACCAGTGTGGGACACTGAAATACATCATGTCTTAATTAGTATTTAGCAGTTATTGGAAAGACTGTAAAAGTAATTTTACTGAAATAAGTGTCCCACATTCGGATTTGCGGTATTTCTTAGAAGACCTTGAACTCTAAATCATGATTTGAAGTGACACTAAGCAGCATTCTTTCATGGCATGAACTTCTCCATATGTGTTTTTTAGCACTGTCTCATGGTGATGCATTTGGAGTCTGTTTGCATTCCTGTCCTCCAAATGAGCCATTCTCCTCTACAAAGAGGCCAGCTAATTAAGTCAGCCCAGTGGCCCTGTCTGCTGCTGTGGTCAAAGAGTGACTCAGTTGGTTTTCCAGGCTCTTTGACTGGCAAACCACTGGCACTTTCAGTGACTGAGGAGTTCGAAATTAAAAATGAGTGACTCCCTAGAGAGAAGCTTGACAAGCTCCCTCCGTCTGCCATATTAATTTGTAGAAATTTATTCTATAACCAAATAAGACTTAATGGGGTTTATTCTATTTAATCTCTAAAGTAGAGATTAAACTGTTCTGGATGAATGTGCTTTTTTTGTTGTTGTTTTTTTTGGTTTTGTTTTTTTTGGTGTTTTTTTTTTTTTTTGATTAAAATACAGGCTGTCTTGCAAAGAAATTCCTTGAATCCATAGGTGGCAAATGTAATCGTTAAGGCTAGTTCCAATGTGGAATATATCCTTGAGGACTCAGTTGGAGTTGCAGTGTATACTTTTGCAATTTCTGCTTCTTTACGCTAAAGGCCAAAACCTGATTGGTCTAAGTGACTTCTGTGGAAGCAAAGAGAACTGTTCACAAGATACCCAAATGGCATTTATTTTCCTGCCGTGAGTAATCAGGCTGTTTTGCAGTCATTTGTTACAACCATACACACAGGCTGAGATTTGCTATGTCTGAACCCTTTCAGAGTGTTCCTGGACATCGTCAATTTTTACTGGGAGAGAAATTTCACAGGGGATTGGCAAAATCTCTTTGGATAGATGATGGGTAATGAGAAGCACAGTGGGGTGAAAGACAACTGCTTAAAATCCAGGAATAGAAGCATGTAATCAGAAATGAGATGTGTCCTCATTCTTCTGGCAGGCTTTAAGGACTAAATTTGTACATGAAGTCGTGCATAAGGAAAAAAATTACTTACCAAGAAATGTGAAGGTGCTTTCGTATCAGCTTTTGAAAGTCTTATTTCCCTTTTCTGTTCTTGCTAGGACAGCTACCTTCACCGACTGACTTTTGAGCCGACTTCCTTTGGCTTTCTAAGGCTTTCTGCCAGTTTTCTAGGTTTCTATCATTTCTATGGGTTCCTTTATTCTCAGTTTCTTGTAGCATTGACTTGCAAGGCTGTTAGCTTAGACCTGATTTTTGTTTAGTGATTGTTTTTAACTGTCAAAACACTAGCAAAGAAATGTATAGCCTATTTTATGTAGCAGTCAAAAACTCCAAACAAAACATCTGGTTTCCAGGGCAGAAAATTAAGATTATGTCTGCATTTTAAAAGCTAGGCAACTGATAATTCTGGAAAGAAAAGGCATCCCTGTGTTTTAGATGCACAGTGGCATTGTTTGCCTAACCTGTTTCTTCTCCCAGTTGCTGGAATTAAATCGGGTTATATCCAAGCAGAGTGAAAGCTACTTTCATGGGCCCCAATATCTATTTAAATCATTAACCCTGGTCTTTCTTTTATCACCGACATACCTATAAACGCTTTTCCTGTGGTCCTTGAAATCCTTGGCCAGATTTAATTCTCCCTGGGCTTTGGCTTTCCTAAATGGATACTGTGGTTCAGAGCTTTTCTATGTGCTGTCTTGTGCACCATTCTCCCCCCCGAGTTTAGACTTAGCATTTAGTTGTGGAAATCATTGAACCTTTCTATGGCAACCCTGGTAGAAGGATTTTCCTGCCTTTTTATTGATAAGTAACAGATAATTTCAAATTGATGTCCAGACCATTCCGGGTACAGCCTGCTCGGGCATCTCCAGACGCTGTCTTTAAAACACCCTTAAGATCTCTAAAATCCCATATATTTATTTTACTTCTTTTTAACTCTTCTGACACCCAAGGACATTCTAGATGACTTAGTCAATTTAATGTATAATTAACCTGTGTTTTAAAGCATCCATACATTTGCCCAGCTTTAACCAGCGATGCTGCCCTTTCCAGCGAGGCATGGATGGGATGCTGTGCCACTAACTATAATTCAGCTCCACCAGGTGGCTGTCATGCTATAAGCGTTCTGTGAAGGTTGCTAACAGCACACGGTGGGCACTGTTCAACATAACATTATCAAAGTACTGCCCTGGATTTTAGTTGTTTAACTCCTACATGGAATTTAATGAGAATTGCAACTGAATTGTAGTGACTTGGTTTATTTTCTCATTAGTTACCTTCAGGTTTCAGTCACAGTCAAACAGTTCTTTATATTTGAATGAACACACAAGGTTTGTTTCACTGTAATAAAGTCTAGGTGTCCTCTCCATACATCCTGTTTACAGGTACAGATTTTGAGGCTAACACTTTACAAGGCATTTCCAGGAAAAAAAGGCTTGCTTTCTAAAGAGCTTCTGTACCATAAAAACTAAATAAGAAACTCTGGGGCAGAATAACAGTAAGTTTGAATTTTTTGATATCCAAAATAGATCCTGTTTCATTATAGTGAGGAAAGATGGCTCTGTATTGGCATTGTACTAAGATTATATGACAAATTACTTTCAGTTTTATCACCTGTGTTGTTCGTTTTCTTTTACACAGGTATCACAGGAAAAGATGACATTACTGTGGGTGCAATTACAACTGGAAAAGTAACTTTTTACCCCTGGACAATAGATAATAAGTACTACTCTGCAGATATTCACCTCTGTGTAGTACCAAACACATTTCTTGTTACTGAAGACATTGCTGAATCTGTGCAAGCATTTGTTGTGTACTTCGACAGCACAATAGTAAGACTTCTGCTTTACTTTATTTGTATGATATAGTTGCTTTATCACATTGATAACACCAAATTATATTCTCTTCATCTAATGCCACCAATTCCTTTTAGGCTGTTCTACTCTTAGTAAATAAATGTTAGACTATGCCTGCTAACAATAGAAGCAGTTTCCTTCCCTTTTACTATTATACTCCAGCTGGAAGAGAGGTTTTCAGAATGCAAACACACTACTAAAATTTAGGCAAATCCTCCTCCATCCCATCACCTCCAACTTTACTCCTAGCTGGTGCTTGTTCAGAGAGGCTGCCTTAGGACAGCCAAGAATGAGGGAGCTAAACTAAGGTTCACTGCTTTCATTTTCCTGAAGTCATTTCTACTATGGCAAAAGCAGTGGTTTAGTAAGAGCCAGAAAGATTCTGAGACAAAAAAGTATTCTAAATAAGGAACTGTTGTTCAGCACAGATGGGAAAGGGTGCATAGCACACATTCTGCAAAAATACCTTTAGCCCAGACATCTCAGGGCTGTCTCCAAATAAACTGGAGCAGTGGGAGTAGTTCACCAGCCCCTATAACATCCACTTTAGAATGGAAAAATGGAGTAGCTGCACATTAAGATGAAATACTCACGATTAGCCTTAAGTAAAAAAAAAATCTTTGCTAATCTACACTAGGATTGCGTAATTGATATTAACCATGAATGGGTCCAAGGCACTAGGATTAAATAATCTGTAAGGGAACTCAAGAATCAGAAGGAACTTGTGTATGTCAGCTTCTCCAATGGGAACACAAGTTTCATAAACATACTGGATGCACAGCCTAACACATTTCCTTACTTCATTGTTTTGTATTCTAATACTGTTAATGATTTAAAATTAGTTTTAAAACTAAAGTGTTTGAGGATGTATTCCAAAGAACCTTTTTTTCCTCCCTCTTTAGGAATATGGACTTGATAGTGTCTCAGAATGGCTGCCCCTGACCGAAGAGTGGTTACCAGAAGTCATGATCCTGGTTTGTAACAGAGTGTCTGAAACTGGTACGAAACCCAAAGAAGTTCCAAACTGACTTAAAGTTACTGACCTTGCCTAATAATTTGTTTTGAAGTTAAATCAACATAATTGTTTCTTAAGATATCTGTGTGAGTCTCGGCTTAAGAGTTAGTGAGAAGAGCCAGGTTATTCTCACAACCAGGGACAGAAGCATCTTAAGCTAATTCTGGTTAAAACTGAATCAGGTTTTTACAAGCTTGCTTTAACTGAGCTCTGTGTATCCTGTTCCTGGTATACCAGCACACGCTGCAAGGTAGCTGGAAAAGCATTCATGTTGTTGGATATTCATGAGCCTCTGGCGAAGAACAAGGGTGACTGTTGGTTGCCTAGCTGTGGTGGAAAGTATATTCATCTTTGACCGTTTGGCCATTAAATACATGTCTGTTTTGGTTCTAGATTAATATTTACAATAGAACAGCAAGCTGTAAGGTGCAGATAAGTCCTTGTGACTTAATTCAGAGTCAAATCTAGAGTTGATACAAGTCTTCATTCTCTGTGGCACTTCACTTCTACTTCCCTTTGAGTACATACTGCAAAGCCATTCGATTTTATGGTGTTTGGGAAAAAAATATTTCAAAGGAGGAGTGTAACTCTGGAGGTTTTGGAACCAAATTCAAAGTGAATTGACCCGCACCAGCTACTGTACACTTTTCCTCCATACAATCCAGAATAAGCAAACAACTTTGAGGGAACAAAGTGTGGCTGAAGATTCAACTGCTAATATTAGTCTGAGATGTATATGTTTAGTACGCATTTTTCTTTCCCCACTTTAGGTGTTAACAGACAGAAAGCTCAAGAATGGTGCATCAAGCATGGCTTTGAACTGGTCGAACTTAACCCTGAGGAACTGCCTGATGAAGATGGTAGGACTGCTACTTCTGTTTTAGTTTTTAGAATGAAACAACACACCAAAATATCTCTAAACAATTGCCAGGGACATAACTATTTGCTACACGATTACAGCATGGAATGCTTACAGTTGGTGAGGCTTAGTCTGAGCTATAAAGGGTTAGGAGCAAGGAGAGGTTATTTCCTCTTAGAAATTCCATTTGTCTCCTCCCAAATACAGCTGCTGTTTAGGAAGCACCTACATGAAAATAATATCTACTCCTTTTTCTGGCACAAATCCTAGGACTGTAGAGATTGGTTTGAAGTATTTATATTCCATTGTGGAAATGAATCTAAACCAAGAACCAGAGATGCACAGGGGTGAGAGAACTTTGTCTTTTTAGAAAAGACTTTAAAATAGAAGAGGACAGACGTTATTCAGATGGTGATGTGATAGGCTGAAAAGGAGAGATTGTTAAAAACATTTTAGAATAGCATGCACTGTTACACAGGAAATAAACTAGTTTCAAAATCACTGGCTTACTGCGTGTTTATAACTTGAAAAAACCCATCAAGCAAAGTCAGAAGTGTGATGTGTGATGTTCCACTCTTGAAAAGTGACTGTGCACTTCCTGACAGCCTTATCTCCTCGTTTCAGTGATTCAAAAAAAAGTGTTTACGTCTTACCTCTATAGAGCCAAAATGAGATAAGTGGCTCTGTTTCCAGGCTCGAGTGGAATTAATCACTAACATTTGCTCTGTTTCACATTCACCAAGTACATAGCTGTCACCAAAAATAATTCAGTATAAAGTCCTAAGCTGGAGTTCAAGTCCCACCCATTCCCCCTATTTAAAGGCAGGGAAAATTGTATCCAGAGTAGCTAAGAAAGCCCTTCTCCCCCTGCCATGACTTCAAAGGTGATTTTCTTTTGGGCACTTGGTTAGGGAGGGAGGGATACACGTGCTTCCGATTTATATAAACCAGAGAAATCAGATGTGGGTATCCCATAGACTGAGTTTTCTTATGACGTGCTTTAAAAGGAAATACTAGTAATATAAAGTCCAGTTATTTTTCTGTTGAATAATTGTTGTAAGAAGCAAGTTATCTAACAGTTAAAGAATATAAATGATGGGAATAATAACAACTCAGGATGTTAACTTTTGGAGTATTAAGGTATTTGTTCTTTCTTAGATTTTTAATGTGGTAGTTGCCTTACTGTGACTCACACATAGCAGGAAACATGTTCCATTGAAATATTTACCCTGTAAACATGCTGTAAGAGTTACAAAAGTTACAATGGATGCAGTAAACATACTGAGCCAGTAACTGTTCAAAAATTATGACTTTCTGGCAGCTCATCACGACTGAATTGGAGCTCTTGCTATGACTACACAGTCAGTTGTTTGTGCAGTAAGGACAAGAACTCTAAACTGAGACTTGTGATAATGACTCTGATACAAAACCAAGCAACAGTGTCATGGAGGGCAAAATATTTGATCTGAGGGGTCACAGAAAGCTTTAAATCAATTTTTAAAGGCAGTTTCAATTACTGCACCTGTCCCCGAGTCATCCTAGAAGAGTTTGATGCTTAAGCAGTTATGGTTTATATCCAAAAGGGTTATTTTTTTTATTTCCCCTGTTGCTTTGTGAGACCTGCACAAACATGGGAAGCTGAAAAAACTGAGGAAATGGGAAACCTGACTTGATACAAAGTGGTGTCAGATCTGTTCAGTAAATAAGTTGAAGTCCAAACAATGCTTTCCCTAGTATTTCAAGGGACTGTGATTCACAGGATTACTGGCACATTTGAAGTTAGATGTTGTGGAGATAGCTTCGCAATGATAATTTTCGTTTTTAACAAGCATGACACCTTTTTTAAGTGGTTGCCTGAAGTTCTTTACTTTCTAAAGGAAATAAAAGTAATTCTAACATCTGTTTTATTCCATACAGCATTCTGAAAGATCTTGGGGTAAAAGTTGCCTTGCTTTTAACAGCAACTTAAAGCTTGTGTATTACATCTAAATTTACTTATGGTAATTAACAATGTAGGCCCTGTGCTAAATATTTAACAAAACCCCACACAGAATTCAGATCTCTCTACGAAAGGCTGAGCGCTCACAGTTCATAATACCTGGAAGCCTAGGCCAAGAAGTGAGGCATTAATTCAGATTTGTTTGGCCTCTCAAGAAGCAAAGGTAAGATGTGTGTTTCCTAACAAAAATAGTTACTGAAATTGATTGTGGTAAGGTAGGACAAGCATTCAGACATACACCTGCTTACTTTTGGACATGTAATGGGTTTTGGTTCAATTGTTAGGAGTGAAATGTCTTTGTCTTTTGGTTTAGATGATTTTCCAGAGTCCACCGGAGTGAAACGAATTGTACAAGCATTGAATGCCAACGTGTGGTCCAACGTAGTCATGAAGAGCGGTATGTAACCCGGGTGCCTCATATAGATTCTGGAGGACGCAAGGCCTCGTGGGTGTAGTACTTTTAGCCAAAGTTTAAACTGAGCAGCTACAGTGCTCCTGCCACTGCAGTAGAGAGAACTGAAGTGCTCTTCAACCTTCTACATGCAATAGTAGTGTTTCAGGTATTGCTTTCAGTGCACCTTGATGCACAGAGAATCACACAGGTGATGGGCAAGATTTATTCCTGTTTCAGCATTTGTTCCAGTTCCAACTGTACTTTAAACTTGCTCCCTATCACTATCCTGAATTCAATATTCCACCGACTCTTCAAATTTCAATGATAAATGAATGCTTGTTCCACCAAATCTAGCAGCAAATAGGTAGTCACTATCAGCTTGGTCTAAAATCTGATACATGGTTTAGCATAGAAGTAGTAAGTGTTAAATTCTGCATTTGTTATAGGCTTTTGAAAAACAATTTTTGAGAGAGGGATGAGAATAGCAAGCATGGAGATGAGATTGAGCAAAGAAGTGATCTCTCTATTAAGGGCGTACCGAGTGCATTGCAAGGACTGTCTTCCCTACAGAAAACCCCACATGAGTCCATGGAAACCTCAGAAGTTTGAAAGCAGTACAATCCCCAACCGAATCCAGATAATTTCTGATTATCAGGTGGAACTTGAGTCTTAGAAAAAAATCTCATTAGTATTAGACTCATTAGGAAAGGAAATGCTGTGGCTTGCCCAGAGTTATTGCACATGTAGATAGTTCCAATTTACTTGAAATCCTTTAATGACCTTGATGATAACACAAGCTGTTGCAGGAAATGTAGGAAGATTAAACTCTCGTGGAGTGCTTGGCCCTACATTCTTTCTTTCACAGTCTCATCCTAACAGCAACCTTCCAGTGTCTCCCTGTTGTACAGTTTTCCACCATTGCTGCTTTTTCCTTCCCAAGTCTTTTAACTGTGTAATGATTTCAAGTGCCGAGAAGCTTCTGCTGGCTCCTATGACTGCAGGATGGTTATTAGGACTCAGTAGAACTAGGATGAGAACTGCTAAACCAATATTCTTTTCAACACTGTTTTTAAGGTTAAAAAACAGTGAGTTTTGAGTGTTTCTTATACCACATCAGAACAAGCTTAGGCTTGGTTCTAACTTAACATAACCACTATAGATAAACAGGTAGCCATTTGAGATGGTGTAAAGTTAAGTCACTAGTGCTGAAACAGTTTTCTTAACACCACATTTCCTGCATTTCACAGATGCCACATTACAGAAGAGCAGAACTTAGTCACATGTTCAGTTCACGAGGGAAATTCCTGTACATCATTAGTGCATTCTGTAAAGGTCAGGCTCCTTGAAAATCCAGGTTCTCACAGTACAGAAACTGCACAGGGTTGATACACATTTCTACAAACCCCTCAGGAAGTGAGCTATATTTGGAAGCTGTGGCAGCCTGCCTGTGCCTTCAAAGGGAAATTGTTGAGCTCATTCTCCTTAAAATAAAACTTTTTACAACCTGTAACATATCTTTTGTTTTCAGCTTCCTCCTGATCCTGGAAACTGACTGTGTGTAAATCAAACCTCAGCTTTTCTACTGAATTACTTGTAACTGCTGGCCATTTAGAAACTGTTCGGTCATACTTCACATGAAGATTTTTCATAAGCGTGAGATACTGGTGTAATAGTAAATGCACTGTTAAGTGTAGCCATCCAAAAAGCTAATGTTACAGCACTGCCTTACTTCAGCTTTCCGTTTGCAAGAGAATTTCAGTTTACAGAGCAGGAGTGACTTTTTTCAAGTATGAGCATTAAACCCAATTTATTTAAAAGGTTTTAT
Organism: Cuculus canorus; assembly: GCF_017976375.1. NCBI lineage: Eukaryota > Metazoa > Chordata > Aves > Cuculiformes > Cuculidae > Cuculus > Cuculus canorus. The sequence continues at coordinate 14,930,526 of NC_071412.1, read as the reverse complement.
CTTTAACCCAAACACAGTTCTTCCCAAGTTGTAAAGTAGCTTTTTCACACACCTGTTAATAAAATTCTGGACCTTTTGATTTCTTCTAACTGGTAAACACTATCATTCTCACACCAATTCATAAAAGAGGTATTAAATATAAAGCAACTGAATTATAAACATTTTTACATTGTGTAAAATGCTTTGTGAGTAAATAAAGCAGAATTGTGAAAGAAAACCAAGCAGACTCACCTGAGAGTCTCCAGAGGACAGTTCTGTTTTGTAGTTGGTATGACGTTGTTGCCTCAGACCTCTCTTCAGTTTGAGAACAAGGTGGTTTTCTTCCCTTTGAGCAGAAGAGTGTAAGTGGCTTTTCAGCTAACATAGTCTCACAGAGCACCAGGTTGGAAAGGACCACAAAGATCATCTGGTGTAACCTTTTTAGATGATGTATGATTTAAATGAGATGGCCCAGCACCCTGTCAAGCTGAGCCTTTAAAGTAGTGCACCTCTGCTATCTATAGGTGGCCCTTCAAGAGCAGAGCTAGTTGGTCTAGATATCAAGAAGAAAAACAACTTCACTCTTCTCTGAAAGGGACAACTTGGCTGCTTTCCTGCTTAAATATGTGTTCAGTGATCCCAGCTGAAGCTGGTTACCTAGGGTGGGGCCAGTAATCAGCCTGTCTTTCTGTACGAAGAACAAGCTTGGTTCTATGTAAACTATTTAAACTTGGTTATTTAAACAAACTCTGAGTTTTGATTTTTTACATCCAATTTTGTATGGAAATGGGGGTTACCGCGTGTCAACTACAGACAGACAGACTGTGGAGCAATAGTAGATAAGGAGAGTGAAAAACATTTTGGTATGAAATAAGCACCTATGAATCTTGATGAGTGACACCTGTAAAACTATCTAGAATTCATCATGATGGAGCCACCAGCTGTTAGGATAAGTGGAGTGAGATAATTTTGGGGTTCGATGCTGTAAGAATGCTGCATAAGGCATCATCCACTTTCTGAATTGCACCCGGGAGCTGAAACAACTTTTACATCCAATAAAAAGAGTTTATAGGAAGGCTTTTTTAAGGGCGTGCCTGCAAGCAAGCGTTAAGTCTGCCACCTCCCTAAACACAGATGCAGAAACAAATAGATGCTTTTTGGAGGTCCCTGCTGTAGATTCCAGGTTTTTCTAGCTGGGACAACAGTTTGTGGTTAGGCTGCCTGAGGGTATGTATATGCGGTGGTGGGATGGAGCTACTGCCATTTTTCTGTACGGGATGAACTCTCTTTAACAGATAGGAAAGAGGTACATGATTAGATCACTTCATCCATCCCTCTGCCAGGGTGAGAATGTTCTCTTTCCAGTACGTCCTGGACTGCGATGTCCAATCTAGCTTCAGATGACTCAGAGATTGGCTAAGTGTTGATCTTCACAGTTTCCCAAAAGACAGCTCTTTGCTCAGGCTGCTAAGGAGAAGCTATTTTGTTTTGGCTTGTGAGTCCTGATCTTTTATCGCTCAACTGCCTGTTAATTTAGCTGGCGGACTTCACGGGCTTTCACGTCTTGCAACTGAACAGTTTTAAGGCGATTCACTCAGCAAGACTGATTCACTTCTTCCCAGACCTTTGGCGAGTGATCTGTTAAAGCAGTAAAGCTGTATAAAATGGAGCTGGTTGAAAAAAATACCTGCTGGGGTGGGGGGAGCATGAAAGGGGATGGGAAGAGGGCACAGCTCAGCTGAAGTGCACAGTGGAGATTGTTAAACAGGAAAGGAGGTCTTAGTAATCCTCTAATGGAGACATGTCGACGTTTTCTAGAGAGCTGACAATTTTAGTTACACATTCAACCCTTCAAAATGAATATTTGTATAAATGGAAAGTAAATTTGGACAGTGTATAAAAATGACATCATCTCAACATCTGAGTCTAGATCTTAGTCATTAGTGTAATGGTAATTTAAAACACATTTCTTTAAAAAAGTAATCTTAATCTATTTTTCTGGCACAAATCATTGTTTCCTGGCTATTTGTAGTACAATAACTTCACAATATTTCTTTTTTAGTTGAATAAAATCCTGAGATTTCCAGACAAATCTTCTGCTTCCCTTGCGTCACTGCAAATATTTACCACTCCATGCAAGGCCAGCACAAAACATGGCTTAGAAGGACCCAACCCATAACATAACCTGTTCTGCATACATTTTTATTTAGAAAAATAAAGCTTTAAAATTACAGTTAGCTTAATTTAAAAACACTGCAGCTGTTATTTTAGAGTATTGCTTAGTTTTAAATTGAAATTAACTTTTTTAGTTTGGATTTTAAATTACCATTGCAATGCACAGGAGAACAGCAGCTGTGGAAAGCCCAAAGCACCTGGCAGGGTGAAGAAAAATTGGATTTGATGGCTGGGTCCTTCCATGAATTCTGAATTAGATATTTTATAGTTAACTTTGCCATTACTGTAGTGCTCAACCTCTTTAGACAATGTGTGTGTAGGTAAAAGCCCTTGTTGTATTTCCTGTATTTAACCACAAACACAGTGCTATTTCCCACGGACGGTGAAACCTGGTCCGCTGAGACCCAGTAACAGCAAATGCTGCTTCTGTGTTTTTGACAACTGCCTTGTTTGGAATCAGCAGATATTTGCCAGACCAAATCCTAACAGAGCAATGACTTCAGATATGGAGAAAAAAGAGTTCTCATCTCATGGCTTACAGATCTGTTCCCTGCTGGTAATAGTTAACGGTAAATATTGTTAATATAGTTGAAAAAGATCAAGAGAATATGAAAAAATTCTGCTTAAAGTACATTTTGAAGTGCACTGACACAGTTTTACAGGGTGCTGTGTATCACAGAATCATGAAATGGTTTGGGTTGGAAGGGACCTTCAAGATCATCCAGTTCTGACCTCCTGCCATAGGCAGGGACACTTCCCGCTATCCCATCAGTTCCACCTGTTTGTAATAACATTGCATCTTCTGTCAAACTAACAGCTGGTTTGTTTTCAGACAGGACCCAGGGCTTCGGTCGCCTCGGTACGTTAGCAGGTGCCAACTGTATCGTTGGCTCAGAAGAGAACCAAGACACAGAAGTAAACAGTAATTCCTATTTCTTGCTCTTTGCTCATACTGTTTCTCGTGTTGCTCTTTCCTGTTGTCACACTTTGGGGGATGGTGGCGGTGGCTTTCTTTTGTTTTCCTCCTTCCTCAAGGGATGCTTCACAGCCTGTTGGAATATATTTTAAAGGCAATATTTCTGAACTCTGAAAAGCTATCTGCGTTTTTCTTACAAGCCCTCCTGGGGCAGTCGTTCCTGTGAGCTGTCTCCTCATGGCTGTTTTTCAGGCTGTTGCCTCAGAACTCATCATTTTACCTGGAGATGTCCAATGGTGTGCTCAGTATCGACTTCTACACTGTGTAAATGTTTTACCCCAGACAACCCACAGGAGCCAAGGAAACATTATTTAATGCTCCACTCAAGAGGTTGTTTTTCCTTCATATCCAAGAGCAGTATTTTGTGCCAAAAAACCCCTGTCACTTGATATGAGTTATTTAGAAAACAAAGCAGACTGATCATAGAAAACCTTCACGTAGTACCTATTTATACTGTTGCAAAAGTAGCTTTTCATAATACATGTGGTGCAGGTTTTGCAGGAAGGGTTTAAGATAAAGAGTTGATGTTTTTGAAGTCAAAACAGGAAGCACCTGATTTTTTGATGATGCTTTTCAGATGCGTTACTGGATACTCTAGAGATATCTGTTTGTTTCCTAACAGTCCAATCCATCAGCAGCAGGCAGAGGAGAATCCCATGTAGACAACAGAGATGATGGAGCTAGCACGACCGCCCTGCAGATCGACAGCATTGCAGGTAAGCTTTTTCCTGTCAGGCAGATATGGTGGAGCAGGCAGCCCTGGCTGGGATGGTCCCAGAAAGCCACTGGCTTCTTCTCATTGAAAAGTGTGGCATAAATGTGCTTGTCAAAGCCAGTAGAGACTAAGGGCTTGGACTTCAGGTGTGCTTGAAAAAATGGACCCAGGTTTGGATAGGACAGAGCCCGGGCAGTACTGCAAGCTGGGAACATTCAGAGCTGATTTTGTGTATTATGTATCTCTAGAAACATCTCTGTAGGAGTAAAGCTTGAATCTTTACAGCTGTGGATCAGAGAATGGTTTCGGTTAGAAAAGACCTTTAAGATCATTGAGTCCAACCATTGATCCAGCCCTGCTAAGTCCACCACCACCCCAAGTACAGCATGTACTCATCTTTTGAAACCACCTCCCTGGGCAGCCTCTTACAATGCTTAACAACCCTTTCAGTAGAAAAATTCCTCCTGATGTCCAACCTAAACCTGCCCTGGCCCATCTTGAGGCCATTTCCCCTTGTCCTGTCATGAGGTACCACAGTGAAGAGACCAGCCCCCACCTCGCTACAACCTCCTTTTAGGCAGGTGTAGAGAGCGATGAGGTCTTCTCTCAGATAAAAACCCATTACATTTAGAACCAGCTGGAGGTAATTGAGGCACATTCTGCTTAGGACCGTCCTAGGAGCTCCAGGAGTTTTAAGCTACAGGTCCCTAAGTAATTACACTGTTCCAGGAGATGGGACTTTCTTACAGGCCGTATGAGGAGATCTTCTAAACGTTGGGTGTTGTTAATTGTGGTCCAAGTATCGTCTCATTACTCTTTAATTTACTCTGTGCCTGTTCCTAGACAGATCATTTTATATTAAGCAAGACACCTTAAATATTGAATGAACTGAAAACCACTCTGGCAATGTTAAGCACCAAAATTAATTACCACTGTAACAGTACCATGAGTTGTCTGTATGAACAACGAGTAAATTAAATGTTTCTTTCCCTCGCTTGGAGGGGACAAACAGAATTTGCAGATGTTAAAATACTGTTTTTACCAGAAAGGCTTTCATGCCTGCTGACAAACAGAATAATTTACCTTACCCCAATCTCTATGTGTTTCTTCCAGATCCCATGTTAGATATGGACATTCAAGAGTTGGCCAGCCTGACCACAAGAGATGGTGACCTGGAGAACTTCGAAAGGCTGTTTTCAAAGCTGAAAAAAATGAAAGGTGATGTACCCAGGAGAGACATATGGAGTTTTATCACCTATTGTAATCACTCTAAGGCATGAAAGCCAGCATGTGAGATGGGAAGATTGTAAAAATTCCTCTTCTCCCATCTGAGGTTTTTTACAAGTAGCTGATCTTTCCATTTATTTGCGCTTCATCTTGATAGTGCTTTTGAAAGAGGTAGAAGTCACTCAGCTGAATGCGATCATATTGATTTTGTCCACCCTGAACTAATGCTACACAGTTCATTCTATAAACAAACCTTTATTTTCAGTCCCACAACTGCGTGCCAGTCTTGCAGTTTAAAGCTTCAAGTGCTTGAGATGAAATCCGCTGTGCTCAGAAGCGTTGGCTTTCTGGTGTTTGGGAAATGCAATTGCCCTTCCTAAATGAGATTCCTTTTTAATGATCTTAAACTAGTTTCTTAGTAGTCTCCTAAAACAGCTGTAATAGGCATTTCCCTCCCTGCTCACTCCTGAGGTTGACAACTTGTCACGTTCTTTTCCACAGATAAAGCTGCAATGTTACCTCATGAGCAAAGAAAACTACACGCCGAAAAGGTGAGAGTTTGAAATTAGCGTTGAAATCATCAGAAATGGGATTTTCCTTTCTAAGCCACAGTTACTGCTCTTGTAGGGTTCCTATATTAAGGGTAGAAAGGACGAATTGCACAGTCCTGCGAAGATACCAGTCCTGGTATCTCCCAAGAACTGAATAACAAACCTGGAGTTCTGAAACACCAGGAAAGGCTTTTCCTCTCCCAAAATTTCTGAAAGCTCTGCAGTCACTCAGGGTGCAAGCCAGCTTCCACTGAAATCAATGGAAGAGCCTTGATCGGAAGGAAAATTTAATCATGCCTCAATTAGCACAAGTTTTGTATCACGCTCACCTCCCATGAGTTCTAAATTGTTGCCTCTATGGTGCTGAAATTTCTTAACTTCCGAGAGAATTGGCATTGTGCCTGGGAACATGGTTGCTAGATTTGGGTGCTGCTTCGTTTCTGTCTTTGGGTGGTAAATGCCAAGTCTTCAGTCATTAGAAGGGATATTTTTTCCTCTTTCCCGTCTGTTTTATCTCCATTGTTAGGTGGCCAAAGCGTTCTGGATGGCAATTGGTGGAGACAGAGATGAAATTGAAGGCCTCTCTTCTGATGAAGAAAACTAAGTTCTTCTGTAGCTGTAAGCGACAGAGTAAGCCTAAAAGAGCAGATCTTCTCCAGCAATGAGCATTTGTTGTGAAAAGCCCCATTTAGCGGTAGATGCTTTCTTTGGTTAAGGGATTCTCCACATCATTGTAGTAAGTAACGCATTCCACAACACCTAATGGGTAGAGTGATTTTGTCTGACTCTTCATTTGGAATCACAGAATGGTTTGGGTCAGAAGGGTCCTTACCGTCCATCAGTACAACCCCCCTGCCATGAGCAGGGACACCTCCTACTGGATCAGGTTACTCCAAGCCCCATCCAACCTGGCCTTGAACACCTCCAGGGATGGGGCAGCCACCACTTCTCTGGGCAACTTGGGCCAGGGCCTCACTAGCCTCATAGTGAAAAGTTTCTTCCTAATGTCTAGTGTAAATCTTTCCCTACCGATATAAACCCATTCCCCCTCTTCCTATCACTCCATGCCCTTGTAAAAAGTCCCTCCCCAGCTTTCCTGGAGCCTCTTTCTGTACTGGAAGCTGCTCTAAGGTCGCCCCAGAGCCTTCTCTTCTCCAGGCTGAACAACCCCAACTCTTTCAGCCTGTCCTCATAGCAGAGGTGCTCCAGCCCTCGCGTCATCTCTGTGGCCTCCTCTGGACCTGTTCCAGCAGTTTCACAGCCTTCCTATGTTGGGAGTTTCAAGACTCCAGGAGGGGTCTCATGAGAGTGGAGCAGAGGGTCAGAAACCCCTCCCTCACTGTGCTGGCCGTGCTTCTTTTGATGCAGCCCAGGATATGGTTGGCAATTTTATTTCCTCTCAGAGAATTTTGGAAGGCAGTGCACGCACTTAGAGGAAATAATAATGAGTTTACATTTTTCAAATTAACATTTTTATTGTTTCCTCTTTGGAGTTTAAATAAACAAATTTACTACCAGTTATCTTTCCACATATGGCGGGTGGTTGTTAAATGACTACTTAATTCCAAGCTCCATGTTTTCGATGTAGGCCTATTTGATGTTTTTATGTAGCTTTATAGCTGACTTTACCATTTAAAACAAACCAGATTTATATGAGCCATGAAGAGAAAGTTGCTGAATTGTACCCTGTTAGGGATGCTGTGCCAAGGCTACAAGGTTAATCCTGCTGAATGCCAAAGCTATTAAAAATGGCCCACAGGCTTTGAATTGTCCCTGGCGAGTCAGGTGGTGCCATGCTCCCTGGGTTTCCATCAGAAACTACATTTAAGATTAAATTCAAAGCAGGTTTTTGCTGCTCTTCCGGGGTGAAATTCCCTGCCCCTTCTGCAGTCCTTGGCTTCCAAGAATGCTTAGACCTTCTGCTGGTGAATTCTGTCCTAAATACCCAGAGAAAAGCTGTGATTTCAAAACCCCACGCTGTCACCTGGTGTTAGATTGCAAACCGATGCTCGTGTGTTCGTTAGAAGGCACCACAGAGCCAGTCTCATGTTGCTGCCTCGTGGTATCTGGGGTCAGAAAACAGTCCTGTGTCCTTAGGTTTAGTCCTTAGGTTTATTGTCCCCTTCTGCACAGGCACACGGTCACGGACTCATGGGAGAGCATAAAAACGCGAGGCACTAGGAAAAAAAGAAGGCAGAGGCTGCTGAGGGAGAGCAAGGAGGATGAGTAAATGCATCTTATCACCTTTGCTTTGTCAGATACAGCCAGCAGGTCAGAGGGAAGACGCGGACGGCAGGTGCCCTGCTGAAGAATCAGGCCCTCTCTGGTGCTTGTCTGACGTTCCCGAGGAAATGGCATGTGTTTTCCCCAAGAGCATTTCCTTACCAATCTGAAACCACACTAAGTTAAGCAATCTCATTTAGAAATTTTGAAATTAACTTTTCCAATGTCTGCTTTTTTGTGTCAATAAATTTGGTGAGGCTGGAGACAGCGGCTTTCCATAAATTATTTGACAGCTTTAAATTTTGAAAGCACTTTCTCAGTGGTTCCTGACAGTCATTGCCTTTTTAGATTAAGCAAAGCTAAAATAACAGGCTTCTTGGAATGCTGTAAATCATTGCCTGGGCAAAAAAGGCAGCATTTTCTGCTCTGAAGAAATAGAATTGAAGCCTTGTTTGTAGAGTAAAAAGCATTTCTCATACAAAGACTGAGCAGTAGCTCCAATGCAGTGAAATACATATTTTTAAGAGGAAATGTTCCTTTCGCAGGGAAGCATTTTGGGAACCACATCTGCCAGGGCCACCTCTTCCAAACAGAATGGTACATACCAGCTGCCAGGCCTTGCCATGACTTTGCCATCTCCTCCCGTTCTTTCCTTCTTTTTCTCTGGCACAGGGAGCTGTAGTCAAGAATTCTTCCAAGTAGGGAACAGTTTTCCATGTTTGCTTCTCGGTAGCTCAAGAATTTTTTCTAAGTATTTGTTGTACAATGGTGATAAACGGCAAAAGCGCAGAGTAAATTAATTGAATGCTGTGAAGAACATAATGCACTTGAATAATTTATAAAACCAGTTCTTTATACGTGTGCTATCATTACACATGATCTACGTGGGATGGTTTATTTATATTTAATAAAACGATACAAGTTAAAATCAAGTTCTTTGCTGCCTTTTTACAAGGTAGCAGCAGCTGAATCCCATAACATAGGGATAAGGCATAGGTGATGCCTTGTCTCAGGAATTACCAATTGGGGAATGCACTTCTCCAGCTAAAAATTGGAGGAGGGAATTTTTGTTGTAGGAAATAGCTCCTGGAGAGAGTCACAACTCTTGGTGGAGACGGTGATGAGGACAAGTCTTTGAAAGCGTGGAGCATGCATAGATGGGACAAGCAAGCGTGGTATGATCAGAAGAACCAGGAGGATGGTGTGGTAGGAAGCAGGCCCGAGAGTCCCTCCCTCCGGAGCCAGCCCCTTCCAGCTGCCTGGTGCAGGGGAGCTTCCTGCACCACCTGGGGAGGAGAACCACCTCCTGTTGGCCAGGAGAAAGCATAGAGGCAGGGCTGAAACCTCAATCCAGTCCCACACATCTCAAGGATAAAACTAGAGACTCCCAGCTCTCCCAGTTTCAGAGCAACCAGTTGCTGGTGGGGCATTCCTTGTTGTGACCTGCACAGAAGGTGTTGCTGTACCAGCCAGGCTGCAGGCTTGCTGAAGGCTGAGCGGTATCATAGAATCATAGAATAGTTAGGGTTGGAAGGGACTTAAAGATCATCGAGTTCCAACCCCCATGCCATGGGCAGGGACACGTCCCACGAGATCAGGCTGCTTAAGGCCCCAGGAAATCCCTGCTGATACAGACAAGCTGCTTGTTACCCAGCTCCTGCCTGAGCTGAAATCATGGAATATTAATTCCTCTTTTCTTTTTCTTTTGAGATTTTTCATTTATCGAACCCAGCTTTCACTTCAGCTTCCCGTTTTCAGTGCAGATGAGGAGATTCTGATACTGAAATCCATGATACATTCAGGTGGCAGTGAGCAGAACTCGGCTCAGAGCTGATTTACTGCATTGCACTCGAGTTCTGCCAACCCCAGCGCAAAACCTGGATGAGACTCTTTTATTACCACATTGTTGGAAAACTGAGTGGAAAAACTATTCTCGTTAAACCTGTGTCAGGAAAAACAACCAAAACCCCCTGAATTTCAGCGAAACCCTAGGAGGAACGTTAGGAGTTCACCACGTTCAGTCGCAGTGTGCCTTGGCTTTGCGATGCCGTTTGGGGTTGCCCTCTCCCAGGCCAGCCGAACACCAGCGTGGGTGTATTTTTGCCCCGGTGCAGCCTCTGACCATACCTGCCTTCAGCAGAAACGGCTGCTTTGCTGGGCATCTCCTGGCCCAGAGTCCTCTCGGTGCAGTCCCAGGAAGGACAACAACCACAGGGACACATCCATGGCATCCTGTTCTCCATCGCGGAGCAGCTGCGGGTGAAGGACTCCCCCACCCTGCAGTCACCACTGCTCAAGCTTGGATGGTGCTCAGTTTCTGACTTGACTCTGCAAACAGCCGGGAGGAGCAGTGTCCTCGCTGCAGAGAGACAGCCTCGAGAAACCCACCATAACAAGGGGCCAAAAATACAGCCTGGGAGATTAAGATAGGAAAACTTTTCCACTAGGAACAGAAAGCAGCCATGGAACGGCTTATCTGGGGAGGAGGTGGGTAGGATCACTGTTCTCTTTTCTTTAAGCTTGATCTGGACCAAAGCCCAGCTGACCTGATCTGGTGTTGGCAACAGTCCTGGATGGAGCACAAGGTTGGCCTAGAGCCCTCCAGTAGTCTCTTCCAGCCATCACCTCGGACTTGATGGAACAGATCTGAGAGAAGCCACGTTTCTCTGTAAGGCAACACATGGATTGGTTGTGAGCTGCTGAGCTGGAGCAGAACCCGTGCCATTCCACAAGCAGCATCATAACCCGTAATGACCAGTGCTCTGACTGGACACCACCTTTATGCCCATCTACCTGCCTGTTCTGAGGAAGTGAACAATGGAGAGGCCAAACTCTCAGCTTCAGCACGGGACTTCAGCTCCTCAGCAGAGGCACAGAGGTATTTTAGGCACTGCCTCATGACAAGATGCTGAGGACAAGGCAGTACATCCTCCACAGCCACTCCTGTACTTGTGATAATGAGGTTTCCTAATTCACAGCTGTAAGGTGAAGGTACAGCTACAGTTCTGTACTCTGGGCAAAGAGAGAATGTTCAGCTATGCCAGGCTTTTCCAGCAGTTTGACCATAAATCCTTTGAGCCACAGTGCCCCACTTCCCTCAGCTTTTGTAATTTAAAACAACTAGTTGCAATTTTGAAATTATTTTTTATATCTGGCTTTAAATCCTTGATCAAGACTGCCCAAAAATGTAAAAAAAGATGGAGAACTTGCCTGTAACTGAGATCTCCTGTGAAACACTGGGAAGAGCCCTCATGATCCATGGTTAAAGATGTTGCTGGCCCTGAATTACCTGTGGTTTCAGAACTCCAAATACTCTCAGCTTGTGTCCTTAAATATATTTTTACAATACCCTTATTTTCTCATGAGCCTCAGTTTTCAAATCGAAGTTTATTAAAATGTCAAAAATAGAACTTACAGTTTCACTTAGGAAAGAAGAGGGCATATACGGTACAGGCCTTTAGTAACACAACAGGCAAATAATGCTTAACAAGCTCAAGCGGGTCGGTGACAGCGCCATCCGTTAACATACGATCTCAGGTTAAGAAAAGCTAAACGCTAACGCAAACATGCTCATACATCGCTATCAAAGGGGGAACAGTTCAACCCAGCAGGAGGAAAGTGGGCTGCCTCCACTGGGAGAGCAAATGAGAGGCTTCTCGGCAGCAGACACTGGGGCAGACTATGCTCCCTCCGATCCACGTACTGGAGGAAACAGAAGATGAATCAAAACATTTAGGGAGAGAAAATACCTCATTGTCTCTTTAAAGCCTCATATATCTCAAAAGAGCACAATTCCAGGGCCTGTCTGGGAACCTGACTTGCTGCTAAAAGATAAAGCAGCAACTCAGGCGAAGGCTCCTGCTGGAGAAGTTCGGTTTCATCTGCCCAGGTTTGTTGCTCAGTTCTGAGGTGAGATGCTTGTTCTCACATCAATAACTGCCTGGTTTCTAGCAACCACCAGAATGGAACATAGCAAAGATTTCATCCTCTGAATCTTTACTTGCCCTTTCTGTTAAGAATTAAATACTCAATTCATCTGAATATTCAAGAAAGGAAACATAAATACAAAAGCATGTACATAATAGAACACATAGACTGAATTTCTTAACCATAACTGCTCAATCAGCTACTATATAGGGACTAATTATTCCTCATTCTAGCTTACCAGCTGATTTGTGAAATCCTATTCCTCCTACCTATCCAGGACTTTAGGGAGCTGGGAAGGCTCCCGGATGGTCTGTGACATGGCTGAAGTCCTGCACAGAGCTGTGTTCTTGCTCGCTGGGCATTTTCCAGCCAGCAGCACAAAGCACAAATGTCAATACTTGCTGCTTGAGACGAAGACCTGAATATTCTTCTCCCCACAAAGGAGGCCTCTGCATGGCTCAAAGTATGTTGATCCTTAAGGGGAGAGGAGACTACCTGAGCTCCCTCTCACAGGTGACCCCAGGCTTTTTGTGGTGTATGTGAGCAGACAGAGCTCTGGGGAAATCTGTCCCGACGAGACTTCTCCATCTCTGTACACACACATGATGATTCCCAGCGATTAAATCAAATGGGCAGCACTGGATAACTTCTATGACAAGCTTAACACAAAGGACAAACTGCAATTCAGTTCAATACATTAATAATAATAATAAAAAAAAAAAAAACCAATCACCACAGTCATTTAAAACCACAAGGCCATCAAAATCATCTGCCAGCAGCCAGGCCCTTGTGTACAGCTACACCGGTTAAAGAGTCAAAGTTCCTGCTAGTGACTCTCAACTAGTAACAAAAATGTATGAAATCCTGGTAGAACAAGCCGAAACTACCATGACGCAAGAAGATTTCCAGTAGAGGTGGAATCAAAGCGAGGCCAGGGCCGATCGCATACATTCGTGCTACATATCAAAGCTACTTTAATAAAGTTTAGATAAAAGTCAAAGCAAGCAGCAGCCACGCGCACCTCTGGGGCACCGCTGCCTACAATGACCTGCAGCCGATCGCTACCTCTTCCCTTCCGTTCGTGTCTGCATGGATGGCATGGTGATGCAGGTTTCCAATCCGAGTTGGCTTTCATCCCTATGATCCACCACAACTGCGCAACATAAAAGGAAATGCAGCCGTCGCGTCCCTTGGATCACACCCCTTCCCAACCGCGACCTTTTCACCTGTTGCACGGTACAGGGCTTTCCATTTGCCTTTATAAGGTAACTTTAGAAACCAGAAAGCTGTTATGAATTAGTGAGAAGGCAAACAAAGGGGAGGAGAGGAAATGAATACTTTAGTGGAGATAATCTCCTCCATTTTATCTGACTGCCCTGCTGGACCAGCTTACATTTTCCACTCAAAGTCATTTTACTTAAGAGATGATGAGGTGAGATTAACTCAAGTTTTTATGCATCATCTGAGTCCTGTGTTTCAGAAAGGATCTATTAATAACAGTTGGCAATTCAATGTCCTTTATTGAGTAGAAGATGTATGTCTGGTTCATAGGAGAAAGCCAGGTCCAGCTCTGGTTTGGCTGAGGCGGTGATTCCTTGTGCATTAACTTTGTATTAAAGTTAGGGTTTAGTCCAGCGCATGGCACTGGGACAGGCCAGGCTCCTGTCCACACCAACCTGGGTAACAAATGCTCAGATACTGGAATTTAAGCTGCCATTTTCATTACTAATGCACAAGACACCCCAGAGTCCAACTTCCTCCAGGATTACGTGGACAATGAAAACAGTTTGCTCACTCCAATAAGCAAAGATGACTTAAGGACTCAGGGAGGAAGCCTGGGGCCATTCTACATCAGATTTTTCTGCCTCTCTCACTAAAATAGCAAGCCAAATACTTCCACAAAAGGCAAATTTTCATTTCCAACTGTTAGAAACCTGTATCTGAAATACAAATCAATTCACAGCAAGAGGCCTGCTTTGATGGGGCTAGAAACTACTGGTTTACACAGGTGCTCTTATTGCACAAGTCCATGCAAGCACGTAAGCTTGCATGTTACAAATCCATGTAACTGAAATCAGACACGTCGCAAACACTCAGAAAGAATCCTAGAAACCTCCAGCACTTTGGTACAGCCAAACTGCCCAGTGAGACACTCAGAGGATACTTGGAAGCACCTGTAGCATTCAGAGTACAACCACCACTGAAATGCTTCCTCAGGATTTAAATGCCATATACAAAATTCCATTTTTTGGTTCTGGAAGCAAACTCTAAAGCACCCCTTCCCATGCCTGATAAAACACACACCAGGAATGAGCCTCTTGGATCCTCTGCTCCTGTGCTCACTAAACAAGGGGCACACGGACACTTCTGGCCAGTGCCTCAGGTCCAAAAGGGCTGGGTTTCTGCAAACCAGGAGGTGCGGCTGATAAAGAGTGGTCTCGAAGAAGCAAGCACATTGGAAAAGCCTCTCTACCAACGGGCAGGAAATTCCTGATGGGTGTTTGAAATGCTATTTCAAGTCAGTACCCTGTTACAGGACCATGATGAAAACCTCCCCTGAACTCAGCAGGGCCGCTCACGCTCGCATCTGGGAACACAAACGTCTGCGGGATAAACTCAGCCTTGGCACAAACCATCATCAAGTCCATCCGAATTGCCCTTCCCAGAGCCAGGTCATGTGTTTGTCTTTCTTATATGAGAATTTCCATGGGAAATTGATGATCGCTTTCTCCCTCCCCCTTGCAATATTTTAGCACAAATGTATATATTTAATGCAGAGCTAAAGAAACAGGTAACTGGAGAGCACTGACAAAGGAATGAGACTTATTTGGCAAATTTGAACCATAAAAACAAGTGCTAAGGTTTTTTTCCAGTTGTGGAAGTTGTTTGCCGTGACAGTTGCTGCAGGAAAAAAATATTTAACAGTCTGGAACATGTATATTTAAAATGAACATTTTATAATACAAGTAAATACACACTATCCCAATTTCTCCAGGCAAAACCCCTCTCGGAGCATTTTAACCAGCTGAAATAAGTGTTAAACAGAGGGGTTTGTGTCCTGGTTCATGCGCAGTCACATATGACAGCATGGGATAAATAAGAAATTGCATATTCTGAAAGTGGCAGCGAGGGCCTGTTCGCTCCCAGCCCTGGAGCAGACCTGGGTGTCAAATTCACAGAGCTCCTCACCCTTCAGCAGTGGCAGATGCTGTTCAACATACTGAGAAAAGAGAATACAAACTTTCTGTAGTTAACGCAAATAGGCTGCACAATAAGGAAGGTTTAACTTATCCAGGCAGAGCTCCCCACATGACAAATGTCTGTCTGTGAGTAGTGCGTGTCGAGTTGCTGCAGCAATACCAGCAGAAGCCTTAAGTTCGGCCTTTTGCTCCATGTCAGCCCAGTCTGAGAACATTAGGAAAGAAGCTGCATCCCCTGGGCACAAAGCAAGACTCTGCCTTCTTGTTAGAAGTCCAGTGTGGGAAAGTAATTCCTCTTGGGAACGTTATTGGGGGAATCAGTTCTTGTGTGTCCTTTAAATGCTTCCTTTTCCCCCACTGCTGCAATCCCAGGGAGGGCAGCTGTGGATCAGGTGAATGGCGACAGGAATGCAAGAGCAAGAGTCGTCCCAAAGTCCCACAGCTTTTCAGAGATGCCACATAGCATGAGGCTGGGATGGTGTGAGGCAAACGGGAAGTTTTGTTCGAGCTCCCAGTGGCCCCTGCGTGCCCCCAACAGTGCAGAGCGAGCAGCTGGACAGGCGTGACACGGCTGGGGGCAGAGCGCTGGCTTCTCTTCACTGGAACAAAGTCCAGTTATTTATCATGATCAACTTCAGCTTGGAATTCAAACTGCAATGGCCCATAGCATTGTACCCAAAGTGCTGACAGATTCTGGGGAAGTGGCTGAAATGGGTATTTCATTTGAAAAACAAAACAAAACAAAGAAAACCCACGTCTTTTTTTTTAGCAGATTATTTTCCTCATCACTTCAGTAACTGGGATTTGGTTACAATGCATTTTGCTAAGGGTTAAGCCAATTCCATTTCCCAGAGTCTTTGTTTCCCCTACCCACCCCCAGGAGTGGGTCTTGCTTAGGAGACACTGGAACAACGAATGCTCGGCGAGCCCATTTGTGTCAGGACCTTGTCCAGCCACTGCAAAGGACCGTTGAGATGCAGTTCGATCCAGCAGGGAGTGCTGGTCACCGTCTGCCGCCTGCAAGAACCAAGGGGTGGGGGGAGAGACAAAAAAAAGAACATCAATGCGACTCACAAAACTTTAAAACGTGAGAAGGTTTTACAGCTACTGCAGCATTCCTTCCTGCTTAGACAATAGTCTTGCATGTGGGGCCAAAGGGACGTCTCTCTGCTCTGTAACGCCCTTCTGGCCTCTGCTGCCAGCTTCTCTTAAACTCCTACCTTTTCTCTTTACATTTCTAACAATCCCAAAGGGGCAACTTGCTATGGAACCTATTTAGAGCTCAGATTCCTGAAACCAGGCAGCAGCTGAGTCCCTGAAAAAAAAAGAAGGTGTTTATCTAAGCAAAATTCCTCAGTTTTATTTTGCAGACCTTGCCTCTCCTGAATCGACAGCACTGGAGCAGTTCGCCAAAGACGTCACATTTCTCTGTAAGACCAGGCTACTCTCTTTTCACCAGATCTTTGGGTTTTAGCAGGGTGTGGAAGGAATGGAGAGAGGTCACCACCCAGCCACTCAGACTCCCTCCCACAGCCCCACAGAGCCCTCTCATGCAGCCAGAGTTGCCCTCGAGCATCCTTTTTGCCCAGCCCGGGAGGCTGCGTGGAGGATGGGGCCCTGCACCATACCCCTCCAGCCCGTTTGCCTTTGGTCAGCTGCCTCAGAAGCAGCAGAAACGCTGCAGAGTGTGAAAAGTTGCAAAACCAATCAGACAGGCAGAAACACAGGGTTAAAGCATGTGTTTTAAAATCCTTCAAAAGTGGGCAGAGTGGAGGGGGATTGGGTCAGTGCACACAGTGCTTTTGCTTTCCCTTGGACAGCAAATGGTCCCTCTCTCCTATCTGCCCCCCTGTTCTCTCCCCAAGGCCGGACCCCATGGAGTGTCTCTAGATGGCAGGAAGAGATGAGGAGGAAGGGAAGGGAAGGGAGGCCAAGGCACAGGGCAAGGGGCTCTCCCTCCTCTGCAGAGGGATGGCAGGAGTCTTGTTCCAGGCAGAAAGGCAGGGACAGCTGCTGTGGAGGAGGAGGATTAGGAAGACAGAGAAATAGCCTGGAAACAGCCTTGTTTTACACCCCTGTTTCCCACAGAAGCTGTCCTTGGAATCTGTTTGTGGGAGGGAGAAGCCAAAGTCTGTGAGGCCCAGGGAGAAACCGCTGCTGACAAGGGGACCCTTCCCTGAGGGCATGGTCCCTCTGCTCCATGGGGCTGTCTTGCGCTTCCCAGGCCAACCCTGCGCCTTCCCGGCAGGACAGAGGAACAGGGCTCCGGGTAGGGCTCTGCAAGGCCTGGCTGAGGGCTGGAACCCGTTCTGCTGATGAATCTGCATCTCTCATCCCTTGAGCTGAAAATGGAAGCAGCTCCCCGAAGGCACCCCACCCATTCCCAGCTCAGGCGGGGCTGGCGGGAGCTGGCAGGGCAGGTGATGCCCTGAGAGTGGGCGGTGGGCAGGCCTTGTCCTACATAGCGACTGGATGGCCAGTGTTGGCATTAAAGGGTGTCTCATGAGCTGTTTGGGCAGGACAGGGAGAGCAGAACTCCTCAGCGATGCACACAAACCGCTCTGGTTCCATGAAAAAATACAGTCTACCTTAACACAGAGCATTCCTCTTTGCTGCCTGAAACCAGGGCGACACTGAGCAATCCAACAACTGTCACGGTAGCACCGTCCAGAAAACCACTAACTCTGGGGCTGCCCCACTTCTGCCCTCTGCAAATCCATCACGTTCTGCCACCCCACCTAGAAACCCAGCACATCAGCTCCAGCCTTTAAGAAAGCAAACCCTCAAAAGCTCTCTGTGACTCCAGCTTGCTCCACAAGTCTCTTGCTGGATGGAGGAGAACCTCCTTATCCCAGGCTGCTTCTGCAATTGGCTTCTCCCCCTTCCCTCTGCCAACCCCCTGGCGCACAAGCACTGAGCACCCCACCAGTCAGACTGCTCCAGCGCTGAACCAGTGAACCAGAAATCACTGGAGTGGGGCTCTGGGTGCAGCTCCCACAGCAACGTTTTCATATAAGAATCGGTTCACAATGAACGTGCTCTGACAAAGGCAATCAGACGGAGTATTTTGTGGCAAAGAATCAAGGAGCAGGCGAGCAGCTTCGGCGCGGTCAGCGTGAGCGTAGAGTTTCACTGATTACAATACTCTAATGAGATAGTTGACTTTCCGTAAGTCACGCACATCTGGATTTCATTACGAGCCATGGCTGCAAGCCAGGGCTGAAACGCTCTGGCCTGGGCACAGGACAATTTCAAAACAAAATGGACTCCAAACATCTGGAGAAATGAAGAAAGCGGGAGAGTAACGCAGAGGGCTCAGGCTGCAGCTGATGCTAGAGCATCTCCCCGTCTGCAGCAGGCAGCTGCGCGAGGGCAACGTCACAGACAGCTCTGCTGCTCCGGCAGGCAGGGATTGCACCCAGGTATTCAAATAAGGACACAGATCTCAAGGGTACACAGTAAATTCAGTGTTTCAAAATCACATTGGGCTGAAATCCTCGCCAGCTTTCTCTCCCATAAAACAACACGCATTTTCTCAAGAATTTCATCCCTACTGTAGGATGAAATTAAATGCTGGTTTCACTCCCCTTGCTACTTCAGGACACTTGCTTGGCAGCGTAGCAGCGATGCAAGATATGCAGAACTCTGTTCTCCACACTGTCTCCACTGTCGCCGTGTTGTCAGAAAAAACACATCAACAATCCCAAACACCAGACCCTACTGTTTCTCCTTTTCTATCTTCAATATTCACTTGGAAAAACAAGTCCTTCTCCCACTGCCACCAGTCATGTTTAAGCACCTGCCCTATGACAATCCCGAAGGAAAGGATGAGGTAATTTAACTTTCATTTTGCAGCAACTCAAACAGTTCTTCCAAATGCAAATTTTGAAGCCAATCAGCTCTTATCTTAATCCCACTAGTCCCTGATAAAAGAAGCATCAAACCCAACCCATATCCCATATCTATATGGAAGTACCTGCACTGATCATGTCCTGATGACAATGTAGTCATAAAAGAAACTATCAAATGTGCTTCTAATTTATAGAAAAAAATGTAATGGTTCCTACACAGACCATGTGGATTCATCTGCTGTGCTTCAGGTGCAGCTCGTGGTTCGTAGAACACTGACCAAATACACACAGTGCTCCAGGGATACCATGATCCATATTTTACACAAATAGGATAGGAAAACCAAGAGGGCAGATCAACACATTCTCAACAACTACAACCTATCTGCATTACAGAAAAGACATTGCTAATTCCCCTCATCTTAAAAGTTGACTAAAGCAGCTTTGCAGAACGCTGTCCTAGGCTGTGAAATGCAGGAAGGGCAATGGCAAGCACAAGCATATCGCAAAGTTTCAGTGCAGAGGTCTGACCTGTACTCCGCTCCCCATCCCTTGACAAAGCTCATTCGGATTGTGCACATTCTGGTCAGCTGATACACGGCTTCGAAGCCCTGATTTACAGACTGAGCCAAGAGAGCAGCGAATTCCTGGTTGTTAAAAATCTTCAGGTTACATCCTGTGAAAAAAGAACATGACAAGAAGAGGGTATTAGCTGAACTTGATTAAGAAATTCACTGCTTTCTGAGGATGTTGCTTTCCCCTGTCCTCAGACCATGTGATATCATACAGACTGATAAACATAGCATTTCAGAAAAAGAATCAAGCTTGTCATGTTTCCACATTTTGTAGGGTGAAAAGGGAAAAAACACATTACAGTATGGAGAATGACAGATGCTAGTGCCCACACAGCAGATTGGGATCCATGAGACTAGATCCTCTGGGATCCTCTTGTGGAACCTCTTCCTATCTCCTTTACAATCATTCCCCTCATATTGTTATTTAAAGGACTGAGTATGACCATAACACTTAACAACAGCAATTGCTACAGGGCCTGAAAGGAAGGAACGCACTGGCTAAACCCAGAAACTCATCAGTGTTGGGTTTACATGGTGTCAGTCAGCAGAAGAACTTCTGAAGCCAAATCGCCCTGGCAAGCCAGAAACCAGTTATCAGAGCTAAAAGGGCTGGTAGCCCAGCTGATTCTGCTCTAGTGGCCTCTTAGCTGTAACTACGATGTATCAAAGACTTTTCCTTTAACACTGGAGTTTCCTCCGAAGGTTTAGCCCCAGCTAAAAGACTGAGAACAACTTATTCAACTGGTTTTAGGTGATAAAGGTGAAATATAAGGACATCATTCATAGTTCAAATAAATACAGAACTCTTAAAAAAAAAAAAAAAAAAAAGTGTGTTGCTATGCTGTTCTCTTCTAGATAACCAGAACTAAGTCAAACTCTGAAACTTGGCACGCAACTCATGCTCATTTGGGATTACATATGGGCCAAGTCTGAAAAACAACTATTTGGACTGTGATGAATTGTATTTTTCTAACATAACTTCTCAGCCTCCTCTCTTGGGCTGGACTCATGCTGTCATCTGTTTTGGGTCGAACTGCATAGAGCAAAGCGTAACCGCATGCAACAGCTCAGCATCTGCAGGAACATCTGCCCATATTTGTGACCATAAAAGAGCCCATCCCAAATGCCATGGATCTCACAAAGGGAGGCTGTCAGGCACATTGCAGCCCAAGGCAGGAAAAAAGAAAAAAGGTAAGATTGAAGTGATTGTACCCCTGTACTCAGCATTGGTGAGGCTGCACCTTGAATACTGTGTTACTGCGTTCAGTTTTGGGCCCCTCACTACAAGAAGGACATTGAGGGGCTGGAGCATGTCCAGAGGAGGGGAACAGAGCTTGGGAAAGGGCTGGAGCACAAGCTTTATGAGAGGCAGCTGAGGAACTGGGGCTGTTTATTCTGGAGAAAAGGAGGCTGAGAGGAGACCTCATCACTGTCTACAGCTCCCTGAATGGAGGCTGTAGCAAGGAGAAGGCTGGTCTCTTCTCCCAGGTGTCAAGTGATAGGATGAGAGGAAATGGCCTCAAGTTGCACCAGTGGAGGTTCAGATTAGACGTCTGAAAAAATCTCTTCAACAAAAGGGTTCTCAGGCACTGGCAGAGGCTGCCCAAGGATGTGGTAGAGTCACCATCCCTGGAGGTGTTTAAAAGCCACATAAACAAGGTGCTCAGGGATCTGGTTTAGGAGTGGACTGGTACAGTTAGACTCAAAGGTCTTTTCCAACCAACCAATTCTATGATTCTATGATCAAGGCCAGTTTGAGCACAGAGAAAGAGCTACAACAAAGAAAGCAATAAAACTTGATCAGCATCAAGCTGTTCAGACTTCAGGACTGGATGGGAACAGGTCTCTCCACAACTGTGCTTTGGAGGAGTGGGTATGACTTGATCTGGTCAACAAGGGAACGAAGAAACTGCTTCAGACCCAGCAAAGACTGGAAGATGAGTCTCAGAAGGCGGCCAAAGACTGTGGCAAAAGTGGAGAGGGCTGGAGTCCAAAAAATGTGCCTCAGATGAATCCAGAGCGGAAATGTGGGTTGTTTATGTCTTCAGATGTTGACTCCAGCTGGGGTGGACTCTTGTGATGTGGCTGAAGAATTAAGTCATGTTTGCAACACTGGCAGCTGCTTGCTAAGCATCTGAGAAAGGAAACCCGTTAAGACAGGCCAGAGCTTGCCATGTATGGATCTCTTCTTAAAAGAAAGACAATCTTTTTTCAAATATATCTAAACAAAAAAAATTTGTTTTCTGAATATATACATACTTTTAACTGTAAAAAAAAAAATCAGCTTTTGGAAGCCTTGCTAAATAGCTGAATTCCCTTTTAAACAGTATCCTCTCATCCCAGCTCTTTCACATGTATCTAACAAAACATTTTCTTCCTAGACAGATGTAATAAATCCTCTTGTAATCTTTCAGCACACTTTAGAGAAATGTTTGCTGTAACCAGAACCAACTCACAAAGCAGGGGGAAAGTTTTACTACAAAATAGAAAAAAGTAACAATTTAAATCTATTGTGGGTGAATCTAAATTAAGAAAAAATCTTTACATTTTTTTCACTTAAGAGTACAAACAAAATTATAAACATGACTGTCACACAGTTACCGTGCAATAATGGGCTGTACTTACAGTATTTAAAGGAGCCTATAGGAAAGCCAGGGAAGGGCTCTTAATCAGGGAGTGCAGGGATAGGACGAGGGATAATGGTTTGAAACTGAAAGAGGGGAGACTGAGTTGAAGAGGAAGAAATGTTTTCCTGTGAGGGTGGTGAAGCCCTGGCACAGGTTGCTCTGAGAAGTTGTGGCTGCCTCATCCCTGGAGGTGTTCAAGGCCAAGTTGGATGGGGCTTTGAGCAATCTGATCCAGTGGGAGGTGTCCCTGCCCGTGGCGGGGTCTTGGAACTGGATGTGCTTGAAGTTCCCTTCCAATCCAAACAATTCCATGATTCTATAAAGCATGGCATGGAAGAAGTGGCAGATTCTGCTCTTAGTTCTACTTAGTTCCTGAAGTGCTGTTTCTTCCTACTTGTATGAATGTGCAAGCAATTGTCAGAGTACACACAGGAGTCTCTTTTATCAGCACCTTCATCCTATATGGTCTAAAAAATGCCCTGCTCAAGCTGTTGCTTATAGTAGCGTATGTGTTTCTGATTATTGTCAAGAATGGAGGTCGCCAAAGCCCAGCCTACCTACTTGCTTTCCATAGCAAGTCCCTGTTTGCAAGAGGTGAAGCCTGTGCAGGGTGACGGTTCAGGCACACTTCCCTTACCTGGTGGAATCTTGCAAACTGTTGCTGGGTGCCAGCCATAGCGTTGGTTGCAGTTGGGAGACTGGACAAAAATGGCACTGTCGCTAAGGCACTCGGCAAACACCTCCCCACCGATGTAGTAGAGTCTCACTCCTCTTCCTAAGAAACAGATGGTACAGTTTTGGTTTAGCTTAGAACATTCATCTGCAAAACCTGCAAGAGCTAGTGCAGACAAGACAACCGCTGTGCGAGACGGCTCTCAGAAAGCAGCTAAACTCTGAATGATGGACAATGAAAACCACTTCTTTGGGCTCCCCATTAGGGTGCAATAAATCTGCTCTGTGAGTTAAGCTAAGGAAGGCAAGAGGAGCAGTTTATAAAGTCAGACTTGCACTCTCCGGCCCCACTGTCAGTCACAGTTTGGATGCAGACATTTACCACCTCACAGCCTGCTCACTCCAAATATCTGTCATTGATACTTTCCATATAAATGTTCTATCAGTTACCATATGTTTTTCAACTTTTTCTGAAAGCCATCACAGTTGGATACAATTGTTTGTTTATTTACTCAGTGATTTGGAATTAACTTACACAATGTTTTCAAATCATTGCCTTTCTTTTCTCGCTTTCGTTCTTCCATAGAGCACAAGGCTGAATTTTAAGATTGATTTCTGAATCTTGGTGAGGTTTTTGGGACCTAGGCTTTTTTTGGTGCTAGAGATCGTATTAGAAACAAATGCAGATCCTCCTGCAAGGAAGTTAACCCCTTAGGAAAAGGTATAAAGGGGAGCAAAATCAGGACAAAAAGCAGGTTCATTTTTGATAGAAGTCAGCAGAAAGCACAGCAAAGCATAAGGAATTTTTCCCTCTATAAATCTGCAGAAATCTAGGATATTCTACTTAACCTAAGTTTAACTGAAAACCAAACTGAATGTTAGCTTAGAGTATAAGCAGGAAAAGTTGGAACTGAGATGAAAATCAAGGAACTAAGTTTCTATTTATAAAAGAACAGTCGGTTAGAAAATAAAATAGTGCAGGAGGGAAAAGGAATACACAAGTTTATCACTAACACCATCCAAATACAAAAGAGTGCATGTAAAAGTTTAAAATCTGCCTCTATTACATGCAGCAATTTTAGTGTTCCTCAGTGTATTTGTTATTATACTTTTATGATGAAATACAGTAAGTGTTCCTTTAATGAAGATTACCATCGGAATTCTAGGACTGTCTGAGCTGCATGACAGTTACCTAAATAAAAAGCTTTCCATGCACATCTCCACCTTCCACCTTGAAGGACACTGATAAAACAGGAAGAGAAAAATTACCAATGTGCCGTCTTGTGAGCTCCACTGCTGCGTTTCTGTTCACGTTTGACAGCAAACCAAGGCAGAAGCGTTCAGAATTTGATGGGTCAGTGAAACCATCCACGGTCATAGAGGGCTGAGAGGCGTGGAAAGTCTCTCCCACTCGCTGGTTGAGTTCATAGTAGGATATGGAGCACCAGAAAGCTGGCTCGCAGTAGGTAACAGGCTGCAGATCTGCGCAGAATAAAAAGCAAAATGAGTCATGGACTTTCAGGAGGGGAAAGAGGGGATGAAAAACAGAGATTGTTTTGAAATACTGTTCTGCTTCATTCCTTGGGTCCACTTTAACCACCAAACTTTAATTACTTGACAGATTTTAATGGACCGCAGCAAAAAAGTTACATCACCCCTGAAGCTTTTGGCAGGTGGAACAATCACAGATAGTCAAAGATGTTCGTCACTTAGCATGTGGGGTGTCACTTAGCTGTCTTCTAGTTTTTAAACTTTCTTTATGCCTAAGTCAGCTTTACTAGGAGATGTGAGATCACTTTTAGATAATCAGTACCATAAAGGAGAAAGGAAAAGGAGAGAGAAGGAAGAAACAGAAAACCTCCAAGCAGACCACAAACCAAAGACCACAAACTGCTGTCAGTAACAGGTCTCCAGGACCCAAAGGCTGTGCACTGACACCAAGCAGCCAGCAAGTCCAGCTTTCGTTCTTACTGACCCTGTTACAATCTCTCTAGCACTGATGGAACCAGTAGTGTTGTCTGCAATACACACCAAACTGTATGTAAAACTGGCATCAAAGTGGTTTAAAAATTAGATACTTTATTCCAGCACACTCAAATAGTCAAAAGATAACCCATTCCCCTAACAGATGATGGCCCATCTCTTTTATTGGTGTTATAGTTTGATTTAGCCTGTGGACCGCAGTGACAGGACTGAAGCTCATGAGCAGACCGAGGTGGAAGCAGTCTCAGGAAGACAATACTTCACATGCATGAGAGGTAGGACATTCAAACAGCATCAAATGATTTTATTGCTTCCACCGAAGCCAATGAGATTTCAGCAGAGAAAGGCTCAAGCCAAACATTCTTTGAGATCCTGCACTAGATGGTGCCCAGTCCTGCTGCAAACTGAGAATGGCTGTGCAGAGGACATGGGAAGCAGACTAAGCTAATGGATAAGTGCTCTATTCTCCACATTCAATGCAAGAAAAAAACCCCAAGAGAATAATTCCCTCAAGTCCACCCCTCCAGTTTATCACTTCATCCCCATACAAATGGTGCTTAAAGCAGAACGGAACAGCTTCCCATCTGGCTAAGGAGTTAACATCAAGCAGCAAACCTGAGCCTTTTCCATAGGCTTTCCCATCTGTTGCTTCTGCAAGGCTTAAGTGAATCTGGGGCTTAAGAGATCAGCTCTGAAAAATCAAAGACAGATTTTTGCCATCCCAGCCTCCTCTGACACTAAAGAGAGCATCTCTACAGAGATTTGAGATTCATTTCTGATCTGGTACCTGCTCTCAATCTGTAACCTTTAGGAACAGCTAGAAGCAGCCTGGCTTCAGCCAAAAAGACACACTAGTTTCCTCTCCATAACTGTGCTGTGTGAGTTCCCAAAGTACCTAATAATCAGAAAAAAACCCTTTGGTTTCTGCTTTGTTACAAGCTTTGCTGACAGCAAATAAGGAACTAAATAAAAGTGCATCCGGGAAACTGTCATCCTTAGCAGATCTCCAAAGTCTGTGAATTTTGGAGCTCAGATCGTTTCCTAGCTTCTTTCACAGTCTCTCTCTTCCCTTAATTGTATCATCTGAAAGAAAAATGCTCTATCACAATCAAAACCCAATGTTCCTGCTCTCCTCCACACTTTACGCCCACAAAAACAAAAAGCAGATCTTTCTCTTTCAGAAAAGGACATAATGCTCAAAGCGAAAGTGAACAGAAGGCAGTTCAATGGAACAGGAGTCCCTACAGCTATTTAAGAGATCTGGTAAGTGTACCTGCCGCTTCTTCACATTTTAAACAGTTTTAAAAAACAAGCCCCTGTCCCGACATGCTCAGATGATATTGAACATACCCAGGAGCCACACAAGTTTACTGTCATAGAGTCATGGAATGGTTCAGGCTGGAAGGGACTTTAAAGCCCATCCAGTTCCAACCCCCTGCCATGGGCAGGGACACCTCCCACTGGATCAGGCTGCTCAAAGCCCCATCCAACCTGGCCTTGAACACTTTCAGAGATGGCACAGCCACAAGTTCTCAGGTCAACCTGTGCCAGTGCCTCCCCACCCTCACAGGAAAACATTTCTTCCTAAGATCTCATCTAAATTTCTCCTCTTTTAGCTGAAACCCGTTCCCCTTCATCCTATCCCTGCACTCCCTGATCAAGAGCCCCTCCCCAGCTTATCTGGAGCCCCTTTAAGTAATGGAAGCTGCTCTAAGGTCTCCCCACAGCCTTCTCTTCTCCAGGCTGAACAACCCCAACTCTCTCAGCCTGTCCTCACAGCAGAGGTGCTCCAGCCCTCCAGTCTCTGACTGTGATACATTTGGTTATCCCACCGGAAGCTGTCATATCAGGTATGTTACTCCCACACCAGGCCCAGTCCATCTGTCAGCAGCCATGCTCTGCAGCAGTTACCTGCGCAGAGCCTCGCTGACTCGGAGCTTCATGTGACTCCAGAGTGATCCCCATGGAGGTACAGCAAATGCCAGCTCTAATTGCAGTCTCTAAGGTGCGTCCACTCACTTAAGGAAACAGATTGTGTTACACACGACTGCACTGCAAGCCCATTTCTAATTGAAAGGCTGCTCAGATCCAGAAAAACCAAACTGACCTTCATTGATCCTTAAGTAACATCTTCAGATTACTGCTATTCAAGTTAGAAAAACACTGAAGTCTGTGTTGCTCTCTATGGTTTTGCGGTGCTTTCCTTCAGAAACCACCTCCGCTTGGTTGCGACTCAAGGGAACTGTGGATTCCCCACTGAAGGGTGTATGGAAAAATCATATCTTGTCTCTAAAAAGCTAAAAAAATGAAACCAAGCTCTTAATGATGCTGCTTTCTCCCATGATTTGTGGTCTTAGGCTTCAGCTTAAGCTGTCAAGGGATGGGTGAGTTTCCTCGTGTTAGAGCTGTCCTGAATATTCATTTTCAACTGACGGATTCACTGTTTGGGGAAAGGAGGAGAACGTAGCTCTGCTAAAGCCAAAGAACCCTGAGGGGGTACACAATCAACTCAACATGATGCATTAAGCCCAAGCAAATCCTGTGTGAATGGTCCCCATACAACTTCAGCCATGACTCACCATAGCATTGCTTCCACAAGCATCCACAGAGTATTGGGATGCTGCCCATATCGCATCTCCCCTATGAGATGAAAGTACTATCCGTTCAGCTGCAGAGGAAAAAATCTCTGCTGGCTGCTTTGCACACTCTATAATGTGTGCTCTATGCAGAAAAGCGGTCGTTATCCCACTTTCAGTCAAAGCATTTGGTACATGATGCATGTCAGAAGTTCCTGATACATTATCCAACTGTATTATGTGCAGCCACATTAATCCCAACTCCCTCCTCAACAATGAGAGGATAAATAGGAGCGCACACTCCCGCCGGCTCTGTACGCTAGAAGGGCTGTCTTTGCACTGCTTTGGGAAATGGTGTTTCACCACAGCGAGTAACAGAGGCTTACGTTAGTGATGAATTTCAGTGTAAGGTATGTGCTTATTTCACTTAAAGCTTTTGCGTCAACTCTTCTGCGGAGCACACTCTGACAATGGATTTCCTGTACACCAAGGGACTGCCTCACTCCAAAATAACAATATGCATGCAACCTCAGGCCTGGCCCTTGGCCAGTGTAAACTCCCTGACTTCATTCTGAATGTCCACAGAATGCTGGCAATGTTCCTTTCGTTTGTGGCTGTTTTCTCTATTTTCTCCAGTTCGTGTTTCAGTAACACAGGAGAGATCACTGGGTACCCGTAACTTCCACTTAAAGCTTATGTTTGACAACTGAAAATATGGACCCAAACTCAAATGCTACTAAATCAAACAAATGGAGAAAAACAACAAATCCCCCCCGTCTGTTACCTTGCACCACTTCCGTGCCTGTGTATCAAAAGATGCAACTCCCTACATTCCTTCAACCCTATATTCCAGCCTTATAGCTTTATGCTGAAATCCACATACTGCACCCCAAACAAACCTGGCTTCTATTACCCCACTTGGTTTGCCCCATGCCAGGTTATTGCCTTTGTGATTATCTGGAGCGTGGCCATGGGATTTAAGCCCAAAGTTCAGCTCACACAAAGTAAACTGTCTTACAAGCTTCAGGTAGTTCTGTTCAAATAAACAGACATTAATAGTGTGGCATTATCTTTTAATGGCAGAAGGACAAGACTCCAATCCATTCTATTTGCTGATAGTTTTCCTCAAAGCACACAGCTGTGTTTTTTAGATTTCTATGCAGTTCTCTTAACAAACACACAATGAGAGCCTGATTAAACTTCTGCAGATCAAAGTACACCCCTAGACACCGGAGTGTTCTCCTTACCCACAGAATTCTACAGCAGAGCAAAAGCAGGAGCACTGCAGACCATCAGGCCACCAAGGAACTTCTGCATAACAGGAGGGAGAATCTATAACACTGAGAAAAGGTTCTGCTCTCTCAGCCTATGCAACTGCAGAGACTAGGCAGGCTGCTGGTGGTTTCACCTATGCTGCTGTAAGCAAGTCCTTACTTCAAATACGCCCTCTACAAGGCGCAGATGACAACCAGTTTTTCATTTCACAGTTGTTAAGCATTGCTCAGCCATGTGCCATTTCTTTTATTATTTTGTAGCTTCTTCACATGCAAGAATTTACAATAAATTCTATTGAAAGAGACAGTAAATTCTTAGACTTGTAGAAGTCCTTGTCTAAAAGCAACAAACAGTTGGTTTGCAAAACTTAAAAGTCATCTTTTAATGTTGGTAAGTTAAAATGGTTTTCTGATGTCTGCTCCTTAGACTACAAAGAGATTCCTTGTGGTTAACCAGCTTCACCTGCTCCTACTTAGTTCTTGTCACCAGAAAGCACAGCGAATTTGACAGGGTCATCAGCTGAGCAGCATCTGCTAAAAACCAGCACCCTTCTTAGAAAGGATGTGCACCGGGGCCTCTTTCCTAGAAACTCCTTTCTTCCTTATGTAAGGCAGATGCCACAGCCAACTTGCCAGGTTGGTTTTGTTACACATAATTGGCTTTTTATCTTTAGGTTGAAAAATGAAAAGCTAGAAATTCTCAACAAATCCAAGGCAGCACACTGGGGCATAGTGGATTCAAACAAAATAAGAGAAATAAAATAATTCAGCCATGTATTATCTTCTTAGGCTTTAAGAGTTAAAGCAAATAAAAATTTAGTAGCACCATGGCAATATATTCCATGCTTTAGACAAAAAAAAAGGGGGGGGAGGGTGGAAGGGGAAGAAGAGAAAAGAGACCCCCCCCCTTTAGCAGCCCCATGATATCCACAAGTCAGCCAATGACTGACAAATTCTGGAGCGGTGTCAAAGGACCTTGTGCCAGGATTAAAAGCATATGTAAACTTTATGGCTATGGTTATTCACGAGTAATCTCCAGTGGCCTCTGTCTGTGGGCTTAATGACCATTTAGAGAAGTGATCCTGCAGCTTGCCAGAGCTACGCGTGCTTTTTATGACAGACCGTTGAGAGCAATTTCAAATAGGGTAAGAGCTCAGCCTGATGAACACCAGACTTTCATGTCTGTAGGTATGGAAATAAAGGGCAGGGCCATTTGAGAAGATAACAGAGGTTCAGAGATAGCCATAAATCCTCTAATAGTATCTCAAACATAAAGGCCCTGTCCAACTGCTACTCCTTCTTCAGCTTTCCTCCTCTTTGCTGTTTACAGGTTATGGAGCGAAGCAGTGACAGCAGTGGCCTGCTAGGACTGGACTATGCTCCACTTGAGCACCAACCAACTGCCCTCCTCCACATCAGTCTGCGCTCAGTTTTGTACTATAACACCTTACACACCAGTGCCATCAGTTGTGCCTGTGGTTTAGGGCACTGGGACATGTGGGCTCAGAGCTACTTTATTGCTGTACAGTCCAGGGATGCCATTCAGATAGAGGTACCCCCTGGCTGACACCATCCCAGTGCTCCAAGTTTTGTTGGGAGTCCCCAGCCACCGCCACCCAGACCCTCTAGACCCTGCCTCTCAATGCTGTGTAACCACTCGCTCGCTTTGTGGGGCCACAATTTTGCTCCTGAGCTGGGTTTATGTGAGGATTTAGCGCATTTGCTCTCCTTCAGCCAAGCAGATGATAGCCAGAGCCGATGAAGCAGCGCAGGCAAATCTGTTGCTCTCAACCTCAGCCCTGTCCACATTATGTGGACAGCACCATTTGCCCTATAATGGTTAATAAACATATAAAAACACAAGGCACTCTGGAACACTGTAAAAGAGACCAGTAAGCAGTCCAAATTTACGCAGTAAACTTCCGGGAGACACACCTTAACCCCAAGCTGCGTCCCTTAAAAGCATACAAACACAAAGCCACCAGCAAAACAGACACACACATATTCATCGCAAACTCTTGTATTCAAAAAAGTGTATTTTTGCAGCACTCTTTCACTCATTCTTTCTGGTATTTGTCTGCCAACATTTTTCATGGTTCTATTTAACTCTCTGATCTAAGTTCAGCTTTCTTTATTTCATATAGAGTTACCACGAACCACTGTCATCACTGTAAGGAGGATGAGCAGAAAGGAGCACCAAAAGTGATCACAAACTCATCAAACGCACACAACCTCAAGAAATAACTTCATCATTAAAATGTCACTAACTTGGCTGTAATTACACACGATTCTCAAGGCTACGTGCTTACCCAGATTATTGTGGGCCGGAGACATAGGGTTTGGCGATAAGTTTGGAGAACCTGAAAATCAAGACATTTTAATTATTAGTAAGGCATCTGCAAACAGAAAAGCATTTGCACGAATGCTGATTAACAGGACGCCTTAGACAGTTACTCCCAGAAAGACCAGACGTGCATGTTTAATTTTAAAGGGTTGATACAAGTTAGCATGAACACTAAGGCTGCTCATTTGAAACCCTGTTAACTTGTTTTCTTGCAAAGAGAGAGAACCCAGTCTTCCAATTTTCTTTGGGATCTATCCACTAAATTATAAACCTATTTCAAACCAAACCTCCTAGGGATCATTTCAAATACAGTTAAATTGGATATTTCAGTACGCAAACAACCAAACTATCAGAAAAATGCCTCTGCAAGGAAGTGCCAGCTACGTGCAAAATTCTGCTGTGCATCCAGATGTACAGATGCAAACACAACACAAACTATCATCCACTGTTTCAGGCTCCTGCTTAGTAATAATAATGGATGTTGGGGAGAACAGGAACACGCTGTACTTTTCACCAGCAGCTTTCAAACATACAGCCCTGTGGTTTACATGAAATGTCAGGCTACATTTGCACTCCTACAGGGATAAAATACCTCAAACCACCATTTGATCTTCAGTAGCCCAAAGAAAAACTTTAATGGAGTCTCTGAGATGACCTAGAAAGCTGCAGCAACTGACAAAAGATGACTTACCTGCATCCATGCTGGGGTTCATCTGGTGGTCACTGGTTTCTCCATCCTCACTCAAATAGCCTGGAGGAGGTGTCTCTAGAGGCATAAAATGACCATACTGTCATTGTAACAGGATGCAAAGTCTGGATTTTAGACACCAAAAAGCATTTCCTTTGTTATTCACAAAGCATATTTGTAAATAGCAGAGGAAGGGGAAACAAAATAAATCCAGATTTTCAGTCCCACAAAACTTAAGCCACACAGACAGTTTTCTGTCCACTTATTTTTCCCTTCCTGGTGTGCAGCTGCACAGCTTTTCCATGCAAATAAGGTGTAAATTGCTTGTAAAAGAGATACATAAATAGAAGAGCTCAATTCCATCAGAAACTTAGAGAATTTTACTCAAAATGGCTGAACTTCATTCAAATCTAAACTTGTTAAGGGAACATTCAGCTTTAGATTCCACCATAAACTGAGCATGTACTACTGAAAGGAAGAGGTGAGTTTAAAGAAAACAAAACTATAAACAGCACTGTTGTGTGTCTACATTTACAGCTTTCATCTATTTCTGTGTAAGTTCCCACTCCTTAGCTTCACAGCAATGATGGAAAGAAAGACTTTCCAGTCATGCAGCTTGGCATACACAGACACGATTCACTGTGCAATACGACCCCCTTCCCTCCACTCGCTGTATGGAAGATATACAGTACCTGGAATGTAGTTGCTCTGTGGCTCGATACCTGCTGGGAAGTTAGTGTTCTCTGGAATAGAATGACTATAATCATCTAGCGGCGGGAACTCAGCTGGGATCTCTGTGTGCCGAGGCACCAGCACCGGAGGTAACACTGCACAAACAGAAAGGTAAAAAAATAAAGAGAACTGCAATGTTAATAGCCTTAAAATAAAATGACTGAAACCCTAAAAAATGAAGAGAAACCAGTTTGGAGTAACACCCTTAAATACATGCAACACTGAAGTCGCTAATTAAGGGACACAATTTGATACTTGGTTCTGAAATAACAGCAGCAGTTAAAGATGCTATTCTTAACCTATCTCAGCCGGGGCTGGGATACGTGCTTATCTGAACACACCTCGTCTGTCTGCCCCTTCTAAGGCACAGAAACAGGTCTTCTTGAAAAACGCTTTAAGAGAAGTTATACCACATGATTCAAAAGGAATAAATTTCACATCAAGTGAAACCACAAGGTAGGATTAGCATAAACATCCAGACGGGTTCTGCAGATCTGCACTGACACGCAGCAGAACTATCTGCAGTTCCAGATGAAAGGCTCGTTTGGAGGCAGGAGGAGACTCCAGAACAGGAAGTTCAGTTGGGTTGGGAGTTATTCTTAGCTCCACTTCAACTTAACAGTAAGTTTATCCTTGATATAATACCAACAATTAGGGACACACAGAACACTGCCACAGTTCATACTTGTATGCACTATGCGTGTGAGTTGTTTACATGCACACAATGCCACTTTAGGAACCTGGCAACAATGCAACCTGCTCAGCTTGGAGTTTATCGATTTTAAATGGTATTTCCCCCTCGAGCGCAGATTCATAAATTATTCTACTGTGTACAGTAAGAGATTATCATCAATAATAGATACACTTTGGTTTTAAAACCCTGTGCCTGCTGCTTTATCCAGTTTTGAAGTGCACTTATAAATCCCTTTTGCCAGTACCAAGAAGCTGAGGTTTCTGCACACAGGGCCAGCAGTACCTGGGGTTTCCACTCTTTGGTAATGGTAAGGATTCACGCAGACTTCATCCTTCTTCATGTTAAAGGCATACTCGCACATCTCCATGGCCCGCAGCTCATGGTGGCTATGAAGGTCTGGCCACCGCCACAGCCGGCAGTAGATCACATGGGGAAGACCCTTCCGGTGGGATACTTGCAGCCGGCCATCCAACGACCTGCAGTCAGAACAGAAAGATGACAGCAATTTAGTCGGCAATCAATACATGTACTGACCACACCCCTTCCAACACCGCAAAGGGGAACCCAATGAGAAGTCTGCAGGCCTGGGCAGGAGGCTCAAAGCGCAGGCTGCCCAGACAGCTCAATACCCCAACACAAGGCCCAAAGACCCACTCAGACAGCGCAGCAGGGAGGCACCTGGTCCCAGGCCAAGGAGTGCATCTCTGAAACCTGTAAAATGTTTGGTTTATGTAACAGCCCTGCTCTTTTCTGAAAAGAGGTTAATTTGGAGGCAGATACAAGACCTACAGCAAGCAAGAATACATCAATTAGTGGTACTTCTTAAGCATTTATATGTGTCCTAACGAACAAGCCACTTGCATAGCTCTCATCAATTTATGCCACGCACGTAAAGGTATTGTATCTTCAAATATGTACTATTAAAAATAAACCATTAAAACACAGAGACACGTGAATTTCCATTGTGACAAAATCATGTGAAGTGGTACTTTTTCTTTAAATAGTGTTCATGAACATTACAAACAAGCAAGGCTTGCAATTTAATTTTCCAAACAGCACCTCGAAAGCAAAAATTAGGTTGTTTTCACCACTGCTTACTTTTGTTTTTACATCTGACCTGTGCCTCCTCCAACTCATCTTTCACCTAATCCTGTCCTCACCCCATAATAGCCTGTTCCTAGCAAACCTCCCTGGTAAGCAAGACAAGCATGTTCAATCCCTTTCCAGCAGAGGAAAGAGTTGGAGCAGGGTCTCCTCCATCCTGAATAAGGGCTCCTCTCCCTGAGCCACTAAACGGGAACTGCCCCCAGGCGCCTTCTTTGAAGTCTAACCCTTCATTTCCCTTGCTTTTCTTAATGACTGAAATAAAACACTTTGGGGGTTTGGCAAAATGAAATATTTCTATTTTTTAATTTGTCAAGGAAAGAAAAAAAAAGAAGAAAATTGAAATTTTACTCAGAATTATTCCCCGTGGTTCTTTGTGTTGGCAGCCCATCCAGAAAAACAAAACAAACCCACACCAAAACACACAAACAATTCTTCTAACACGGGTTGCGCTGGTTTGGCTGCCGTGAGAGAGTTTTCCCAAAAGCTCTCTGGCAGAGCTTGGTAATATACACAGCTCCTGTAAACACCGCTGCAACAGTGAGGAAGGCAAACACAACCAATTTGAGCCATTATCAACAAGCACTTGCTTTAGGGGAGCAGAAAAACACACTACGTAACTGATAGGTACAAAATATATAAAGTGGCTATGCCGTCCCCGAGAGACTCGCTGGTACAGGTTACAAAACATCTAAAATCTGCAAATATATTACAGGCCTGAAAAATACACAATGCCCACAGTTATTATTTATAGGACATATTTACAGTATGTATTTCTTCATACTGTGCCTGTTATTTATGGGTCACGCATTCTCTGTGACAGGGTGACCAATCAGCTGAGTATCAGGCGCGTTTTCCAAGTGTGTTCTTATGCCACGCTCCTTCGGAGGACAGGAAAGCAGAAAGCACGATTCCCAGGTGGAAGACTCACAAGGAGGGCATCAATGTCCAGAACTGTTCTGTGGAAGGTAGGAATCTTGGTATTGATTTCAATGGGGCCAAGACTTGACTTTACGTGACCCCTAAAACTCGTCAGTCTGGAAAACCGTCTAGAAATGTATACCAAAAGTGTGAAAATATTCACTAAATTTAACAAAACCACAGTAGGCTGAAGCAAGGAACAAAACAGGACTGCTTTTCTGTACTCCTTTCAAATGTCTTTGCCTGCTTGGAAGGATATCTTGCATCTGAGTGAGGGTAACGCAGAAAAAAGAAGACTCAGAGAGGTGATTCCAAGTATCCCACAGAAGACACACCTGTGGCAAGTGCTCTTACTGTTTCCAGTCACCATCAGCAACACAGACAGATGGACATAACAGCAGAACAGACCAGTGTGCATTGAGTCTGGCAGCCGAGACTGGGGGACTAACAACTATGTACAGCTTCAGGATTACTTGAAGGATGGTTCTCTCCTTACATTTCCCAGGACAAAAGAAACTGTTGATACCTACAACGAACCTCCCAGTCAGCTGGAGGGTAAAGTGCTCTCCTTCCCATCACCCTGGTGTTCTTGGTGAAAGCTGTGAAGCCTTTACAAAAGATGAGCAGTGCATCCACAAGCCTGACTCACTCTCTGGAGGCAGTGGTGCACCATCCAGGTTAACTGAGCTCTTCTGCTGACAAAGTGCTCACAGAAGACAGCGGAGAGAAACATCATGTCACTGCTATCATGCTCACTATCTACCACTGCTCGTGGTCTGAATGTCATCTGTAAGGCAGAAGAGAAAGAATTCTCTATAATCTTACCTTTTAGACAGAGCCATATGTTTTATTTTCAAATATAATAACCTCCCCCTTTCCCCTCTCCCCTCAATAAGAAGATAAGGTAAAAGACATTCTATTTCCCCAAAGCCCTGGGGGCTAATTACATTTCTATGATTGTGAAATCTCTCCTCAGGCTCTAACAGTCTTGGGACAAAACAACAATGTCTGTATGTTCTTGGGAAGAACGTGGCTAAGTGACAAGTGGACCAAAATTTCCATCGGGTTACTGAACTGCTCCTCCCATTTACCTTTCTTTGAACCAGCCTGTTGAGTTGATCTCCGTGTACAACTAACAATTCATTTTTTTTCAATATCACCTAACAGGATTTCTTCTAAAAACACCAAAACTTCTTTGGCCGAAAATTCAGTATTGGATAGTTCTCTCCAAAAGCAGCAACATTTATTTTGGTGGGACACTATGTCTTCTAAGTCTTTCTACAGCAGGATTAAATAGAAAAGGTTGTAAAAGCTCTTTTTTTCACAGTGTCAATGTTCAGACTGAGTGGGTGTTGCAGACTCTCACTGCCAGAGGGTGTTGTAGTGCATCTTCTGTAATCAGCACAGATTCTGAACTTGCAGGGCAAGAATGAGAAAATACTGTGATCCACAAGCCTGTTTTAGCAAGGGAAATAGGATGAGCTGTAGTTATCAGCGCCTGTGACTGTGAGAGCATGTAGGTTATGGGAGTCTGCAAGATACAAAACAAGGCCAGAACATGGGGAGATTGCTGAACTGATAGCAGTTAGTACGGGTTAATAACAAAGAACCAAATTCAACAATGATTCAGAAAAACAAAGTCCTGATATGACAAGGCAAAGAAGAGAAGAGGAAGATAGCAGTGCAGCAATGTCAAGGATCAGGCCCCTGAGAAGAAAAGCAGGGACCAGTGCTTTGCCCCCCAGATGACAACTACATGGCCAGCAGACCTGCTGAGTGGCTGTGCTGGGGTGGCAGAGCAAGCTAGCGCCTCACAGCAGGTTTGTCCCAGCTGTGCCATCCCATGGATGCTAGCAATGACGATGATGACTGTCCATCCATACCCCAAAGGTAGGATACAGCCCAGAAGGCTCTGTGCTTGGTAAAAGATGCCCAAGGAGAAGTTAGGCAAGGGTTGAGGGATATAATATGGTGCAGGTGGCAGGGGGGGTTAGAACTGGGTGATCTTTAAGGTCCCTTCCAACCTAAACCTGATTCTACACGTGTCTAGTGGAAAGGTTACCCTGCACCTCGGCCAGTTATAACCAGAGATAAAATAACACTGCATGAGGAAAGAGAGACCAAGACTCCAGGAATACAGTCAGGTAATTCAATCACTTGGATAACAGCATCAAGCACGGTCAGGACAACATTGCAATGTCCACGAGAAACAAATGTCCTCTTAGGCTGAACACCTTTAGGACTGATCCATTCCTATGTGTTGATACAACAAGCCATTTACTAGGGAAGTGAAACTCATGAAACTGCCCAGATTACTGCTGCTCAAAGAACAAAGGGCAATAGTGACTCCTAATAGCGAAAACAGAGGAGGTATGAAAAAGAATGACAGAAATGCTGAAGCTTTTTTCTTTTTTAAAAACACATTCCTCTATAACTACCAGAAAAAAAATGAGGAGTCAACAGGAGAACATTACATTGCCCAACAGGATTTGATTGGGGTATTTTTGTTGTTTTGTGGTTGTTTTTCTGTTGGGTTTGGGGTGTGTATGTGGGGTGTTGTTGGTTTTGTTTTTGTTTTTTAACCCTGATTTAATTCGTAAGATCCTGACTCAGGAAAGAAAAAAACAAACCTCACACTTTAAAAGATGTACTCGTTATTTCGTACTTTCCTCTTTAAGCACTTTGACACTATCATAACTCTAGATGGGTAATGAAACTCTTCCTTGCACCCATTCTCCCTCTCTAAAAGTAAAGCTGAAATGAGTGGAATGCAGTAGTGCAAATGAAGCCAAGTGATACAAGCAATAAGGTATTACGGGAGGGTTGTCAAGGTTCAGATTTACTCTGCCAGAGACCCATTCCCTCCCCTTATCGTTCACACACATACACTCCTGTTTGCAAAACCAATCAGTTCTATAGCCCTGTAATTAATCTTTCAAGAGAGCAAAATGCCTGAGAGCTGAAGTATCCAGTAACACCAACATGTGCAAAATGGGTAACGAAAGGAGAAAAACAAGCAGGAAGAAAAAGTTCAAGTTACATATTTCCAAGGGCTTTTTATTAAAAACCACAAGCAGAAGCTGGTTTTTAGATCTGTGACATCTAAGTTGCCAGTATGCTCTAAACTGCACCAAGAACTATGGCTACGGGCTGTGATTTTCTCGTAAGCACAAAACGTGATAAGTAGTTCCTTACTGGCCCTGCATCTGGTCTACACCAGGAAAGCGAGCATTTATTCTTGTAGCAGGATCTGGCTTTTGTGTGCAGAACCCTGCAACACCCACAGGGCTCCACTGAAAAGTTGGATAAAATCTCAACTTTCCCTGAACACCGGCCAAACGAACAACACTGAATAAAAAAAATGACCCATGCAGCACATTTGTAATTCAAAAGCTGATCCCTTGCCATCTCTTTCCCCTCGATTTGCTCAGCATCACTAAATTTTCCATTTTGTGGTGCAGCTTTAACAGAATTGTCATTCAAGTTCTAGAAATAGAAGTAACTGTGTTGTACTGAGGTTTGCAATGCACATAATCACACTGAGGAAACTAATAATTAATACTTCTGCTTAGCACTTGAATGTATAGATGACGACGAAAAGAATTAGCAAACATCTAATTTGCAACATCTCTCTATGGAGAGGGTAGGGTTTTACTGCCCCCCAGGCAACGATTCAAATGATTCTCCCAAAGCAAAACAGAAGTCTTTGTCAGAGCCAACACCAGGAATGAGAAGCTCATCACCCCCTCAATGCTACCGAAGATATGTTCTGGTAACTCTTCTTCCCATTAAAGCCCTCCTTTGGATTTAGAAGAAAAACACATACATCTGCAGATGGCAGCTGACCTCGGATGCTTCTGACCTTTGCAAGGAGCTGTCAACAGGAACAGAAGCAATGCTGCAAAGGCATGAGGAGGAAGCAATGGGCAAAGCATGGGAACATGTGCAAAGGCAGTCGCAGCCTTGTCTGAAGCGCTGCTTGGGTACTTACAGGTAAGCACAGGATCCCAGCCAGTGGGTGGCACAGCTCCACACATCCGATGGCCATGAAGTTTTGATCACAGACAGCTACACTCTACTGCCTGCAGCATCATGTAAAGACTTTAAAGGTAAAGAGCGATTCCCATTTCTTTTAACGCTGCATGATCCTTGTATTCAAGTCTCATTTGTTCTGGGTTTGAAAAGAAGCTGACAATACAGAAATTACCAACATATCTCATGTGGGTTCCTACTGCCTATTTACATCTCTCAGTCTTTACTAAGCCTTTGTAGACTTCCCCTTCCCCCACTTGAAAGCTGGAGAAATACAGCACAGCGAGTTGATGTCAGGATCAGATTATGACAGCATGAGTCATTTATTAAGATTCCAGTAATACTAAGCTCTTTAGCAGGTGCCTTGAGACCATATTTTTCAGAGTCTAATTTCAGATTCAGACATAAGTACACTTTATTGGTTTACCATAAACTGTCTGTCCATTGTTGCTTCTCTAAAGCCGCCTTCTGCCTGTCCTGTACTCCACAGGTCTCTTCTCCAAGCTGTGCTCACTTCTACTCCCTGCTGGCATGCAAATAACAGCTTAGTTTAATTTAGATTTCTTTAAAGCTACAGACAGATCTTGTATCATGACCTAACTATTCATCCTCTGTACGTTTTACTAATCTCTGTTATTTACACCACTTCTGCTTACGCCACAGCCACAGGATATTGGCTACTGGCAAACCCAGCTCCCTTTCCTCTATTTTTAGCCATTTTGTAATGATATGCCCCTACATTCTCTTTCACCTCCTCCCTTTTCTGATAGCGAGCAGAACAGAAGATAGTAACTTCAGAGGCCCAAGCATGAATGTCCTTCACCCTTCTACCCCAGAATGGACATAACGTATCCTAATGCTTAATTAGGGCTTAATCATAAATCCAGTTCTTAACTTCTTAACATACATCCCAATATTTCTGCCATTTACACTTGTCCTGTTGCATTTTGCACCTGCACGGTGGATGAAAGGCATGCTCTTCCAATACTGACATTTCAAAGGAAAGCCAAGAATTCCCCAGCAGGGCACAAAGTTGAAGACAGACCATTTCCAATAGCTGCAGCAGAAATCACACAGCTGAAGTGTCTCCAATGGTGCCCCTCTCCCCTGGGGAAGCCCACGGCTCTCAGCAAAGCAAGGTTAAAAAAATCCTCACTATTCTGGTTATTTCTGCAAGAGGTGGGGAGGGTGAGCTTTATTCTGGTAAGAATGTTACAATTCACTACTACAAATTTACCATGAATAGAAATCAGTAGAGAATAAAGAATGTCAATGGAATCTAGGGCCAGAAGTGTTTCCAAAGGCATCACATCCAAGTCCTTTCCCAGCTACCTTTTGTGGAGCAAAGGTAACTTTTTGTATGATTTTTATAACCCCTCTAAATTTTAAATCCAGTTTTTGTAAGCAGTTCCAGTCCTTTTATTTATTCCAGCAAAGTTTATTTGCCCAAATCTGTGTCAGACTCATCTAAATTTATTTGTGCCTGAGCCTTAAGGGGACCGGGAGTGGAAGAAACAGACACAGTAAGGAGCTCAGCACTCAAAAGGAGCGTGCCTTTTTGAAAAGTCATTTATCATATGAGCTCGTCACTTCTTCCCAGAATCCCACGTTTAACTCCAGTCATGAAATCCAAACCCCAACACATTCTCATCCAACTGAACCAGCAACTTCCTCTCGCCAAGGAGATTCCAGGCATACTCACAGGCCTGTGTATTTGTATGTTCAGCAGAGTTTCATAAGGAGAAAATGGATGCATGGAAATGCCAAACAGATTCAGATGATCTTCTGTCACACACAGTGTATTCAGAACAAAAGTGTTTAAAGAAAGACTGAATAACGGGAGCACCTGGTCCTGCTAGAACTCAGTTATTCTGTAGCTTCCATGGTACTTACACTGATTTACATTTAATATTTACCTTCAACATGCATCTTGTTGTAACTGTAGGGGAAAAAAAAAAACTCCCTATTTTCACTGAAGTCAGGAGAGCTTTGCAAATTTGGATCAGCAGTTGAAATAGCACAAATAAAACCAGAGCAAAAGAACCAAAAAAAGAACACGCTTCTTAATTGCTAAAGAAGTAACAAACGTACTGCACAATGTTTAGATAAAAGTCTCACACCAAGAACTGCTGCCCCAAATATATACATCTGCTAACAAAAGCAAAACTGATTATCAGAGTGACTGTTGAAAAATGACAGTTTTAAGACGCTGGATTCTCTTTCATAATATATACATTGCCAGTGCCTCCAACAGAAACTCCATATAAATACCAGCAGTCGGAACTGACTTCTCAGACAAATGTTTGTGCATTCTATCAAGTTGGGACAAAGCCAACATTTCTTATGGAAACATTTTTGGTGGTCCCAGGCAAAGAATATGTTTACTTTATAGCAGATATGGCTAAAAATACGCTGTGCTACAGCCTCCAATTATCTTGTTTGGAATAGTTTGAGGCTACTCGAGGTTCATTGCTGTTATTTTCTTTATTATACAGTAAAAATGTTTCTGCTTTTCCTGTAATTTGAAAAGCAGCTATTTCAAGATCTGACATCTGTGTTTGTACCTCCCCCGCATGGATAACAAGATCCATGGTGAAATTTTCCAGAGTGCCCATCTACCATCTTCAAAAGCAACTCGGTAACTTAAGACACAGATCGATCCTTTCCTTGGATTCTGCAGGCCTTTTAAGTCTTCCATTAATTCCACTGGCTCTACATTATATTGCATCTCAAGCTGGTTTAACAGCAGTTCAGATATATAATTATTGCACTACCACTACTAATTAACAGCATACCACAAACAAGGGGGCCCAGTCCCAAAAACACTCACACTTCCGTTCATCCTCCCCCACCCCAATCCCCTCCGCAGGGCCGTCCTTTGGGATTCATTCAACAGCAGAGCTACACATGTGTTCAGATGGCTCTGTGATGATGACCTGTTCTTCATTAAGGCTGATCAACTTTAAACAAAATGCAGCTTGCTTACAAAAACTTTAGTCTGGGTTCCTTAGCCTTCAATCTCTCCCTTTCCTCCAAACAATAACCACCTCTCTTTTCCAATCGAGCTTTCCCAGCCTCCGACCCACTCTGGCATCCTGCGAGTTGTTAATGAATCAGTTCTGCATGAATCATTTCCCATGTGCAGACTGCGTGTTTCATCACAGAGCAGATTCTCACAGACTTTCCTCCTTGGTCCCGATGACAAAGAGCTGCCTCCACTACGAAAAAAAGCCTGGAAGGTTCCACAAGGAGTTAAGAGAAGGTGTGTGCCATCTGAGAGGTGAAAAGGGTAGTGGAAGAAGGCTGTGTTAATTTTACAACTCTGACTTCCTTAATTATGAGTCACCAGCAATGCAGGAGAAATCCAGCTTAAAAAGTAAACCTAAACGAGGGTAATGTCTTAGGGGAACACTGCAGATTTAAGACGAAACGCCTCATTAAAAGCCCACAAAAGTTAGTATTTTTACAGTCTCTTCTGTCTGTAATTACTGGTGAAATCAGAGGCTGACGACTCTGCAAGAGTTCATGTGCATTTGGAGGCACAACTTTGTAAACTTCTGTGTCTCATAATCAGGTTTTACAACACATCTGAGGAGGGTGAGGGAAGAGAGGAGGTGGTGTTATGGGCTCTTGGTTTATTAGTTTTAATTTGGGGGCCTGTTTCTCTACAATCAGAGAAGAGGGTTACTTGTACCAGAGAGGTGGAACATGCTTCAGGTGAAGTACTTTTTTCCCTCCACCAAAAACTCCTAACAGCAGAAAAGGAAGCTGTATGCATATCCTACCTGAAAGCTTCCTTTCTTCTAGTAAATCAACAGATCAGCTGCAAGTCTTTTTGTCAGGCTACCACTCACAGCCCAACAGCACAGCTGGCATGCCACGCAGCAAGCGAGAGTCACTCCCTCTGGACAAGATAGTTATCATAGTCATGGGAGCCCAATTCTGCTTTCCTAACTTACAGATTATGTTAAAAAAACCCAACACTGAATAGCTTTGAGAAAAGCAGGGGGAAGAGTATTTTCCCAATGCTCAAGGCATGAGGAATCTCCTTGCTCACCAAAAACCAGACTTTGCATTGTTGCTCCCTCTACCAGGACGCACCATTTCCCCACCAAGATCTGCAGCACTCTCTCTCTGTTTGAAGGGAAGCAGCAGTAACACAAGCGCTGATGTTTTCTCTCTGTCCTTCATTCTCCCCTGCCCTAAACTGCACCAGCCTTGCACTGGCGATACAGCTAGGAGCAAGGATGTATAATTTCAATGCTGAACTCTGACTAATGCAGGATGTGTGGGAGAGCAGCACAGTGGCATGAATAACAGCTCTATAAAGCACGTACTAGTGTCACGCTAAGTCATTCTTATCATCCAAACAGGATCTCAAGCATGTGCGTGCATAGTACCTTTCCTGTAAAGGTTTTATCATTATTATTACTTGTGTGGAAATCCAGCCGGTATGACATAAAAAGAAGCAGGAAAAAGCAAATAGCTGAAATCAACACAAACAAATACCTTCTCTTCATGTAAATGTCAGTAGTAATAAAAACTTGAAGCGAGAAGTGATTAAACAACATTCTAGAAAAAGCCAAAATGAAAACAAGTCACCCTTCAACCACCACAGGAGACAGAGCTGTTCCCAAATGAGATGTTTTCCAAAAGTTTTCCATGAAGTGTCCACAACGAACAGCTGAAAATATCAACTGCATCAAAACTCACCTTTAAGCAAAGAGACATTTCAAGTACCTTTCCTGTTTTCATCTCCCCCTTCCCCCTCTCCTAACTAAAAAGAATATTTAACATTTGCATGCTGGGAACCTTGCTGCATAAAATCTTAAACATTTAGCCTAAATGAGGAGCCGATCTAGGGCTTGCCAAGGAGAGGGGAACAAGGAGGGGAACACACTCACAGGTAAATATTAGTTTGTATTTGAAAATGCCAAAGTACTTTTTAAAGCTCCTTTTGATTTTCATGCCAGCTTCACATCGTCCTCTGTCCAGTGTTGGTAGGGCAGGGTGACACCAGGGGAACCAGTGCCTAGTGTCTTTGGTAGCTGGTCCAGGGAGACAGCGACACTGCCAGCCATCATCAGACAAATTACGGAAAATGATCAGCAGAATTCCAGAAACAAGGGACGTTTCTCTTATTTTCTTTTTGGCCCCTCTTGGTTGGTGCCTTTAATGCCAGCCACAGAGGAGTCTGGTTGGACTGTTGTGTGTGGTTTTGGCACTCAGAAAAGGGGCAAGGAGTGCTGTTTGGGAGCACAACTCTCCTCTCTGCTCCCATGACCACACAGGCTCTACCACCTCGCCATCTGGCAACCTTCATGAATACTGGCCTGGGCAATAATGCTTGGTAAAGATCGGAAGCTCTTTAAAGCCACAGGAGAGAGCCCTTCCTGCCGCCAGCAGCAAAGCATCATCCCTCTGCTGTGACCTGAAAGGGGAACCCACAGAAGGCAAAACAATTTTCTGTTCTTCAAAACCTAAAGGGTTTCCAAAACTATACAAGTGTACAAATAGATGTGTCTATCTTTGTGGTACAGCCAAGATGAGAGTAACACTAAAACCCTGTTAGATATTGGAGAGAGGTCGCGGCAACGCTATAGTGCCTTCATGGTCAATGTGAAGACCACAACCATTTACTCCAAATCAAAGCCTGAGGGAAACTTTACAAGCAAACCATAACAACCACTCAAAATAAAATGCAGACAGGAGACCCAGGAACACCACCCAGCTTTTCTAAAACAACACGATGAGGCATATAGAGATAAGAGTCAATTATGGCCTTCTTTTTATGTCTCCTCTTTAACTGCCTAACACACTTGCTAGGCCCCTGGGTCAGCGGTGACTCAGAGAACAGAGGGCCTTCCAGTGAATCATGCACACATTTTTAAGCACCCTCCAGGTTTT
This sequence comes from Cuculus canorus, assembly GCF_017976375.1. NCBI lineage: Eukaryota > Metazoa > Chordata > Aves > Cuculiformes > Cuculidae > Cuculus > Cuculus canorus. Next base: position 14,885,576 of record NC_071412.1, on the reverse strand, counting down.
GTTGGTTGGGAGATGTCTCACTACCTACACCTTCCCTAAATACTTTCTGGCTGTCCAAGGCATGAGTGAGAGTGAGAGAGTATGAGTACATGAGCAAGGGTGCAAAAGAGCAGGCAATCCTCTCTGAATACCCAAGTGCTGTGAAAAGAAATACAAACCCCACACAGATGTAGCAGTGCTGCTCACTCCTACAGTGTGCGAATATGGGCATAATCTTCACGAAGACCAGGAAACAATGGGATAAGTCACAATGTTTGATTTCACAAGTCAAGACAGCTTTCTTTCCCCTCCCCTTGTGACTAAGCCTTTGGTCCACACACCCACTCCATCCTCAAAAAACAACTCCATGAAACAAATTTGATTGCTCTAAAATACACAAAGGCAATGACCAATCACACCTCCTCCTCACAGTACTCAGTCTATTTACTAAGAGTCTGCACCAACTGTCTGCTTTGTATGGAACAGGATCCAACTCCCTCTCCCAATGAGACATTAAACACCGGCAAGTCCAACTCCTCTCCATTTTCCTCATGCCATCCCCAAACCTCCGACTGTGCAGACAACATCATTTGCCCAGAAAAACTTTCTGAAATCACTCCTAGCTGCTTCCAGGAAAAGGACACTGCAGTGCCCAGTGTGCCATGGACCAGAATTGATCCCAAACCAGCACTCAAAACATGGCAAGGAAGCCAGAGCATTGGGCTGTGCCACAGAGGTTCCTGCCTTTTGCTAAAGGAGAGCACTGGCAGCACTCCACGCCTTGCTGGCTCCCAACATCCCACTGAATGTATTAACTTAGGCTTTGTGCCATGCCTTACCTTTAATGCTCTGCTGCCGCGCTGGCTGAGCGCTGCTGGTGTAACAGCAAGGACACTGCCTGCAACTGGAGGCAGACGACCCAGATTTCATCCCCATCCTGCCACAGACCTGCTGCGTAACGATGACGTCAAACCTCACTCTAGGAATCTACTCACCATATGCACCCACTGCTCCACACCACCTCTAGTAGCCTCCCTAGTCGTTTTCTGGTTAGTTCGCTACTTGTGCCTTGGTACATTTTCCTGCACAAAATTTAAGAAAAAAAACAAGCAACCCCAAAACCCCAACCCCAAAAAACCACAAAATAAGATCTACCCTTTCTTTTTCCTCTTAGCAACCAAAACAACTTGCCTGTCCTTATGTCATTTCATCTAATCTCTTCCTCCTCTCTGGCACATTAGATAAATATCTTGTTCCTCCAACCTGTCAAAAACCAGAGCTGCTAAAATTATTGTTCTGACTGTCGATCACACTCCTCTCTTAATCTGTCCACTATTTTCTCTGAGGCATTAAGTTCAAATAGCGTGGAGCCTTGTCCTCAAGGCACTCCAGTCCCCATTATATCTGAGCATTCATCCCAAGTGTAACTTCTCCCCACTCCTAACAAATTCTTTGCCCAGACTGGACACCCACCACAGGCTTCCCCTTGGCTTCTCTCTTCCTTCCCTCCTCTCTGCCTTGTGCAGCTTTCAGCGCTACACCAGGGCATAGAAAAACCTTCCAGCCCTGATGAGAGGGAAGGATGATCCTTCGCTGTCTCATTCCTTTAGCAGTTAAACTGAGTGGAGCATATACCATCAACATGATATAAGCAGACAAAATGGGTTTGTAGGAGGAGATGGTGCAAAAATATTAAAATAATTAATATAGTCCATGGTTATAGTTTTCTCTGCATATTCCCATGAGTACTGTCTCACATCTTTTAGACTGCCAGCTATTCAGCACAGGGACAGTCTGTATTTATTCCCCCTTCTAAAGCAATAAGCACATTCTTGGCAGCTAAATTATTAATAAGGAACAAATGGTAATTGATTTATAGATGAGCCCAAAAGAGAGGATTTTTCTTCTTCAGTCATCTAAGTCATCGCGCCCACACGGCTTTGTCCTGGTTCCAGCCCCGCCAGAGTCTCAGTCTCCCACCCAGGCCAGTAACGCAGCACATTGAGCTCCAAATTATCTGTGTTTATGTGACCTCTTTACCCTGGTTGTATCAGACCACTGACCAGATATTGCAAAAGAGAAACAAAGCATTTATTGTTCTTTCTGTCTCTCTTTCTTCTCAGCCGACAAGAAAAACCTTAACTGGATTAGTTCTTATGATTTTATTTTTATCCATTGTCAGCTTCTGAAAAAAAAAATACTCAAGGAAAAGATGAGTTTTGCATTTGAATACGCCGAGCCTGGGTATCCAGCTCTCTCCCTGCCGGTGGAAAGTTCCACAGCTCTGACCCAACTCTTCTCTTCTACACTAGAACTCTCTCTCCTCCTCCTCCAAGCACTCACATTTCAGCTCCAGTACTTCCAACAACAATCCTTGCTCGTGTTTTGCTGGAAAAACTGGGGGTCACTGGGTAGGTCTTGCCGCTGCTAGGAATATGGGCTTTCTTGTAAGAAGAGCTTGAGGAGCAGCTGCTGGGAGCAGCCACTCCCCCTGCCGTTATGTTGATTACAATTATCAGCACTGCACCCTATTGCTGTCATAATGCTCCCCACAATTTCTTTGGCATGAAGACCCCATCAGCAGTCAACTTGCCACAAACTCAACCTCTTTAAGGCAGGACCTGTGGCTTTATTGAAAGCAACACATTTTTTTCTAGAACCACAATGGAGATGACAGGTAAAACGTAGTGTAACTGCTTAGATGCTGGCTGAATCCCAAACAATGGGAACTCCTGACATGAAGCGAAAACAGACCTTCAAAGGCTTGTAGGCAAATATACTGTCACTGAATATTTTGTCATGGAAGCAAGGGCCTAAAAATATAACACAAGCACATAATGCGCTGAGACAGGCCAGCACACATCCTGTCTGTGCTCTGTACACACCACAATACAAACTGGCACTAGGGTACAAATCAGGCTGCCCATATGAAAACTAGGACAGGAGTTTGTAATAAACTGCAGCCTTCATCCCAGAGCCGCTGCGCTTCTTGTCCCAGGCATCTCACTCTATACTGGAAGCACAAGAAAGCTGGTGGCAGCAGGGCTGGGCTGTGCCAGCCCCCAGCACGGGCAGACTGCCCATCTCTCCGGCAGCTGAGCGGCACACGCCTGCTGCTGGGGGCACAGAGAAGAGGTGTGGGAGGAGGAAATCTTGTTACTGTCCGTTTTCTGATAAGGCCAGCACCTGTACGAGCACTGTGTCCTGGCCACAGCAGGAACCCCAGCCTTGAGATGTGCTGACTCAGAGCAGCAAGGTTCCTTGCAGCTGACAGTGGGTTTTAAATCTTCTAAAAACATTCCCTCTCTTCCCTGCATGTGAAGGGCTGCTATCTCCTTTCTCTGTGCAAAAATCAAAGGAAAAGCAGAAGTACTTTGGTAACTAGAAGGCATTATAATTTGCATTCCTTGTTCCCTTTTGCAAAATTTGGGCTCGAAGGAGAAACTTTTATTTAGCATAAACACAAGAATGGTAACAGCCATACCTGTGAAAAAAGTGAAGCACTGGGGGCACAGCTCTCCAGCACAGGGAAGTAAGATTCATTTCTTGTTCTAGTAGATGCAGTTTGGCAACATTTGGGTGGATTAGAAAACATTCTCAAAACCCTCAGATTCCTTTTAGGTCTTTCATCAAAGTCATCCTCATTGGCTCCACCGCTTTTCTCTAAAAAACACGTGATGGGCCCCTCTTCTGGAAGTATGGAAGGACACTGAACACACTCCAGTGTCGATACCACGAGAATAGAGGTCAAACTCGAAAAGCAGTGAATGCAGCTATGCATAACAGTCCCTAAAACAAAGAGCTATAAACAGTCCTTGGGTATAACAATACACATAATCACTCAGACAGTCTAATCTTTCCTCAGAACCTCCAGCCTGCCCAGAGTAAGTAAAGTTCTGAGATGTAAGAGAGTATTCAGCAAAGCAAACAAAAACAGGTTCTCAAAACCTGCAAGGTTAGTTACCTGCCAGGAAGGGAATGAGCAGAGCCCTCCAGCTGAACAGTGTGGGCTCATTTGCACATGAGGTGAATTCAGTAAATTCCATTCCAGATCTCCAGATCACTGACTTTTGAGGATGCTAATTGTTTTATGGTACTACCCACTAATCCCCAATCAAATATCGAGGCTAATACACAACTAGCATGAAAGAGAAAGTCCCTGACCCACAGAGACTGTGATTTCCATTTACAACAGGATGCAACAGGTAAATGAGACGGACAAACAGGAAGGAGCAGTTATCACAGGAGCAGTGATTATATACTAGAAGTGTGAAGTAGTTTCGTGGGGAAAAGAAATTAAAAGCACTACCACATTTTTCTTCCAGCAATTAATCAGTGTTTACTTTCAAAACCTGTGCACTAAAGTCCAGGTGGACAAATCTGGAAAGCATTTTTTTTTTCTTTTTTACATACAAGGGAAGGAAAAAGGAGAAAAGGCACGCAGGAAACTAAAAATACACATCTTTTCCGACAATCACAGAGTGGCATCAGGGAGAGGAGGCTGCAGTGAAATACGTCCATCAGTAAAGCAGAGAGCACCAACTCTGCTCTCCTCTGCAGATCACCCTTGATAAATTATCATGACTCTCTCAGGGATTTTTTAAATCTGTTTTTTATTATCACTCCTCTTCTTAGGGAAGATAAGGTTGTCTTTGCTTTTGAAACTTCAACAAGGGCTGCACACTCCCACACAGAGGAATTTCACTGCTATAAAAGCTCTGGCTGCTCAGCCGGCTACTACTTAGTAGCTCTGGTGCAATAAAAAGCTATCACGGAGCCCTGTGACAGACACTGTGACCCATAGAGAAGACAAAACTGTAACCGCTGAACACCTTGTCCCCAGCAGCCACCGAGGGCTGAGCACTGTGCCTCCACGCCACACAGCACCGTCGCTTATACAACACCCCGGTAACTGTGCCACAGGCAGGAGGAACGGGAGCGCAGCGTGTGTCTGAGTGGGCAGGACCAGCACCTGAGACTGCAGCACTGCAAACACACACAGTTTAAGCAGGAAGAATTGCATAGTGGCATTTATTTCTCAACAAATAGCAATAATATGGACACCCTGCAAAAAGCTGGCATTGGGTTCTCTCGAGCCAAATCCTTCAGATGTTCAAAACAATAAAGCAATCCAAGAGAAGGCGAGGGCTGGAGGAGGGCCAGGGTGCATACCAGGAGCAGGGGAATCCTTCCATGACCCAGGCTGCTGGGGCTGGCGCATTCCTGACTCATCAGCTAAGGTGCATCCGGTGGCTGTGTCAGGTGCGGGATTGGCAAAAGCATTCCCTCCTAATGGCTTCTTAATTGTTTTCTGACAGCCATGACACATTCTCCAGAGGGCTGTGAAGCCAGGAATTTGGAAGACAGCATGCCATTTGTCAGGAGCGGGTTTAGAGCAAACCAGCCACCTGCTTCCCCTCTGTGTCTACACCATTCTCACCTGCTGATGTGTTTAGAAAGCCCCAAGTGTAGTCCCCGGCAAACAATTCCTCATTACCCAAGCTGGCAATCCAGGAACACCCCATCAATACCACATTTAAGCATTTGCTAGACTTTGTGCTTTGGCTCCATTTATTCAGCTGCTTAGATCTACACGCACAGAGGGGTCTGCAGAAAGAAGGTGGACTGAAGAAGCTTCAATGCTTGGCTCAGTGGGGACGAGAGAGACTTGGAAATCTTAAAACACCGCTGTTCTCTTGGATAATAGTGTTTAAAAAACTAAAAATAAAGGCCTTCAATGCTTTCTTTTGCAAGCAGCTTTTATATCAACCCCAGCAAGCAAACCTGTCTGATGTACCTCACAGCAACAACAACGCATGCTTATTTCAAGAGAGTATTCACTCCCACTCTGTTCTAAACTTCTACCGAAACAGAACCCAACATACTTAGCATTTTGCTTCCTGCTCTAAAAATTAACAATTGTAGGCCTTGTCTGTGAGATGAGGAAAAATAACATGGAATATCACGTGTCACTCCCTTTTCATCGCATGCAAACCTGGGATAAGCGATGGGGGCGGGTGAAGGCACTTGCCTTTTGCCTAAGCTTTCACGCACAATAAATGAAGAAGGGTGGGCCTCTACTCAAAGGTACTTTTCTTTAAAGCTCTACATTAATCAAATCCCTTTAGAATGAGTTCATTTGAATGGATTTAATTTTACCTTGAGACTGATAATAGCACAAGTGCATTGCATCATCTGCACTGGAACAGAAATGCCTTTTAAGTTTCTTTTTAGGAGCTGCCTCAGACATGCCTTAGATAATTTTGCGGGCCAACTGGGGACTAACGCAAGGCATATCCTGTGAATAAATGCATTTCCAGAGCCACAGCCTCAGAAGGTGATTTTACAAACAGCCAATGAGCAGTGCCTGCTTTGAAGTGTTCCTGGAATCAGTTACAGTTGCTTCAACCACTGAGCAAATTCTACCAGAAAACACTTAGAGAAATGTTACTTCAGACTAGGTTTATCTTTCATATAAATGCAACCTACTGCATTAAAAACAGAACTTTCCCCTCTGAAATCTTTCACAGCTTTGGAGTCTTTAGCTGAGGTGCTTAAAGTCAACATTTAATTTTCTTTCTTGGGACAGCTAAAAAAAATTTAAAGCCAAACTTCACTGAGTGGAAAAGGTAACTTCGAAAGTCTTTCCCCTACAAATAAACGATGAAGTTACCCTGGCCTATACGAAGGACCACTTCTGGTACTCGCAGTGATATAGTGTTAACATTACTCCAGTTTACTGAGCTCTATAAAGGATTTCTTAGCCAGTAGTCTCCTGTTTTTTCCTTTGTCCAAAAGGCTCTTTCTGTAGGGGCCAAACCCAACAACGTGAAGCCAGCGAGAGCTCACTTGGCTTTGTACTGCCCAGGCAGCACTTAAAGCAGATGAGATGCCCAGCCCCATCCTGCACTTTCACACAGTGCAGCCAGCAGGAGAGGAAAAGGTCAGGAAGGTAAAGCCAACAATTCCTCTACCTGGCATTTCCCAAGGACAGGCAGCCAGCCCTGTGCCAGTCCCCTCTCAACAGCGCAGAGGACACATCTGAGCGCAAGGGTAATTAGAAGAGGCCTGTCTACAGCCCGGAGCAGCTCTGGAAAGCTCTCAGCAATCACCTCCAGCCCGCGTAGGGACTGCAGCGCTGCTCTGAGCACTGCATCATCTTGGTGTTTTCTCCACAGCTGAGGGTCTGGGCCAGTCAGTGCAAGAGTAGGGCTGAAACACAGCTGCTGGGTGAGCACAGATCCCTGCTCTGGTAGTGGGAATCACTGCAAAATCTCTACAGTAAGAGAACATCGAGCCTGTTGCACGCTGTGGGAGCGGAAAAAACTCCATCAGGCCACTTATTCTCATGCTTCAACAGACTTAATCTGATTGCACACCTATTTAAGTGCAATCCTGGCCCAAGCTTCCCAAACCCATCTGGATTTGCACTTCAGCTTCACTAATGAAATCCCAGAGCGTATGCTGCCCAGAATTTTGCACAGCAGGCTGCAGGAAATGCACAAGGGTATTTCTACCACATCACTCTAAAAATGGTCTGCTTGATATTCCGAGAAGGGAACAGAGGACCGGAGGCTGCTACATGGAAAGATTAATTGTATTTCTTCGGTAAGATTATTTTGTTCTATTTTGCATTTGTTGCAACATTAAACCACTTTGACTTACATTTTACACAGAATGTTTACAAAATGTGTGGGCAAATTTAGTGAGATACATTTTTTATACTTGATTACTTTCCCCACCCGCCCCCAGAGCGTGAGTTATTCTATACATAAGCTTCCTTTCACAGTACAAATGCCAGGACTTTCCATATGCACTACTACTTAAGAACGGCATTCCTGGCAGGTCTTAATGCATCTGAAGTGAGCACATTAAGCTCCCTGCATTGCTCCAAGCCCAGTCTGAGAACACACACCTGAAAAAAACACCAAGGGATGACAAGAAAGACAGTAAATATACCAAAGGAGCTCACAGAGAAGGCAAATCAGAAATGCCTTACTTTGAGCCAGCAGACACTTCAAAGCAAGCAAACAATGGTGCCGCTCACTTGCTCTCGATGGAGCATTTTGTTTTAAAAGGCTGTTTTACAACAAGGCTGTTTGCTTCTTGTCAGGATCACAGGAATTCTCAAGACAGCCTTCCTGCAAAGTGTCAGCATTGCACAAACAGGCTTTAAGAAGGAAGAGAGGTTTACAAACCTCTCCTTAGAGAAATGCCACCTGGGCCCTTCCCAGGCGGTGGTGCAAGAGTGGTGCCGTTACTCCACCTTTGATGGCATTATTCCTTGGGCACATGGCTTCACTTCTCTCATTTTGCTGTGGTTTTCCTAACATTATGCTTTTATAGGAGAGCTCTGCAGCAAGTTTGAGGGAAATGACATCACCAACTTTCAGTTCAATCAACTTAATACAGAAAGCTGCCTTCAAAGAAGCTTTTAAAAATACATTTTCAGCGGCTTTTTAGCATTTGAAAAAAAAGCTTGTGCATCCAAGCCTACAAAGAACTTCCAAATCAAACATCTGAACACTGATACATATTCATTCTCTGTGCTGCTAATTAACCACAAGCTGATTTCCTTCAGCCGTGTGTTTATTTTAGCAGTATGGTTGTCCAGAACCCACCTTCCAGAACACAGCAATAATCAGGCTTCATAAAACAAACAGTTATGCTCGCTGCTATACTGAAAAAAGTCCCTCAAATCAGTGTTTTGGTTTCTATCAAGAGCACCAAAGGCAACAGGCTCTGGTCAGACCTGGAAGCCTCATCCTTACAAAGAATGAAATACTTCTCCATGAGTTGATAAAGACCATTTTTGCCTCTTAGTAGATTATTTACACCAAGAGTGACATGATACAGCAAAGTTAAACCCCCAAATACTCTGTTGTCCAGCCACAGATTCTTATCTCCATGTTCTTCAATATGGAGAGATGAATCGATACTGAGGAAGTGCATAGGCAACCAGGACAGCACAACGGTGCAGCAGCAGTGGGCACTCCAGAGGCGCCAGAGGGAGAGGCTGCAATGTTCCTATGCCATCAGAGAAAAAAATGACAGCTTGTCACTCCACAAATGCAGGAGGCATCTGCGTCCAACTTGACTCTGCTGTCATTTCACACCCTATTTTCTATCTGTTGATTCTCTTTAAAAATTTTCCTTATTTTTCCAGCTAATGTCTAACATTCTTCCATGGGAAGATTTTCCACACACTATACAGTAAGACAGCACACTTAAATAACCCTTGCTGGCTCTGTTTGTTTCATTTACATTATGAAAAGATTTTTAATGGTATTTTATGATCAATTACCAGACAATGAAAATCTTAATGACACAGTATGAAAGATGATAAATGAAGGTCACAATCACCATTAGCTGAACTGGTACAAATAAGTGGTACAACATCAAAAATATCGAAGTGTAGGTTCTTTGTTGATGAAAAATGCACACTTCCCAGTAACGATGCCCAAAGGTCACCCCAAATGTCACAGAGTAAAAGCAACTTGTATTGCCAAAAACCAAAAAAACACCCCAAGCCCCTAAAACAATTAAAAAAAAGAGTAAGCCATGCTAAAAATCAATGGTTTGACCTCATCAAATTTGTGGGCTGCATGTATTCACCACTCCTTGTGGGACTGCATTCCCAAAGAATAAGCCCTCCTTCATGTGGGGTGTTACTGGTTAAAACAATTTAGGAAGGCATTTTTTTTACTCTCCTTGTTCTTTCCACCACCAGTTGTTACCCATGTTTTGATTCTGTTCATGCAATGAAGTCCCTTCTCTTTTAACTATGACCTCACTACAGCTCTAACCAACATATGGGCTTCATGTTGTACGCTGGTAGGCAGGCAAGCACAAAATGGTATTTCAAATTGGCAGTCATCCCTTACACAACTTTGTGACTTTCTTTTTCCCTCCAGTAAGGTGTTTCTGCTGATGAGGCACAGACACAGACACATTTCAGCCCTGCACGTGGTAGAACATCTCATTGCAGTTCTGTTTTGCTCCAGCCTGGTTTTGCACAGCTCTAACTCATAGATGAAAACTCAATGGGAAACCTCACCTACTTTATCTTTTGGTTTCACCAAGCCAGGTCTGAAATCTTCACTAGCACAGCAAGATAAATTAAAGTGTGATTCTTGTAATTCACCAAAAGCCCTACTATTGATGCAGAGGTCTCACTAAGAGACATCTTCTTTTTTTTTTTTTTTTTTACCATTACAACTTATTTAACATTTATAACTGATATAAAATTCTACCGGCAGACTGACGGGCTCCCTTGCAGAATAGTACTAAGGCACAGTACTACACAGTACAACTTAGGCTTTTTTGTGAAATGCATGATTTCCAACCTCTGCTAAATTCTTCAGGTTGGTTGGATTGTTCTGTTGCATGGAAGCAAGACTAAGGCAGGACATAAGTAGCTTTGTAGGTAACATCCTTGCTTCCATTAATATCCTTTTCAGTAGGGATTGAGACCTAGTGTGAACAGTAGTGCAATCAAGGCCAGATATTGAACTTCTCTCTTACAGACTGCTGCGCAAGAGCATCTCTTCTCCTGTCACCTATCTCCCAATCCTAGAGTCATGGAATGGTTTGAGTTGGAAAAGACCTTAAAGCCCATTCAGTTATAGCCCCCTGCCACAGGCAGGAACACTTCCCACTGGATCAGGCTGCACAAAGCCCCATCCAATCTGGCCTTGAACACCTCCAGGGATGGGGCAGCCACAACTTCTCTGAGCAACCTGTGCTAGTGCCTCACCCTCACAGTAAACAATTTCTTCATACTCATCTAAATCTCCCTTTCACCTTAAAATCGTATTCTTTGTCCTGTTAATGAACTTCCTTCTCTAGTTCACCCGTCTGATTGAGGGAAAAGCGACTAAGAGCAAGGCTTCTGTTGGAGACCCTGGCTCTGCAAGGAGTGAGGACTCTCTGGTTTCTCCACCAGCCCAGCACTCAGTATGGCTGCAGAGACATTTTGAGCCTCTTTTGCAGTCATTGTCACCTCAAGGAAGAAAACACCCCAGGAAGGGCTGCAAAATGCTGAAATTTACCAAGATCCTCTTTTTTAAACACTACCATGTTCCATCACCTTTTGCTGTCACAGTGTTGCTCTATCTATGTATGCAAGACAAAAAGCCATCTGAAATGGCAGATCTTCACTAGCAGGAGATGCAGAGTCAAAATGTCTTTGCTGCACACGCCTCTGTTGAAACTCTCACAAAATTCAGTGGCACATCAGGATACATACTGATACAAGATCCTCTGTACTGAGAGGGACACTCCCAGGAGAGAGAGTTATACAAAATAATTGCCCAAAATTATCTGAATGAAGTCACTGAGAGACCAAATGTTTCACTAATAACATTTAAGAAGTAGTCACGATTCCAAAACATAACTCATCGGCCGCATGTATTTGCCTTAAAAATACCTTACCCCATGAAGATGTTTACTTGCTGCTCTTTTCCTCTTACTGATCTGCTCATGACTCTTGACAAGTCAAGTGTTGATTTCATTTCTCTCGAAAACAGGTGATGGTTTCTTTTTTTTAAAAAAAATCTGTAATTTAGAAGCTCAAGTCAAAAATCTTGCTTCATTGTCCTCGTGTGACCTGCAAGGTACCTAATGCTTTTCTGACAGCTAGCACATGCTGGCCCATCATGACTCCGTATGGCGTCAGGAGATATTTTGCACCAGAACAATTCTAACCTAGGCACTTTAAGAACCCGATTAGGTTTTATGTCAGCTTTGTTTATGAATTATGCGGTCCACTCCGCCTCATGCCTAAGTGAGGCAGGGATCTGTTTTGTTATCCCCCTAGAGAAGGCAGGAAAGGATGCAGGGGATACATGACAGCTTTCAAGAGTGCCTTACCTCGTCACAGAAATCTAGTTCAAGCACAACTGCCGTTGAATAAGGAGTTAGGGCTGCCCAGACTACATGCTCCCTTACCCTAAAAAAGCAAAGCTATGAGAAAGAGCAAGTGGAGAAGATGACTGCGTCTACTGCCCTGCAGAGCTCAGAAGTCCCCAGAAAGGATATTTGTGGGCTACATCAGCCACATTTCACGCACAGCAGTTTGAGTAGGCAACTTGATTTCCTTTCCTGGCTGTGGTCACAGAGCAGGCCAAGGTTACAAAGCGTCATACTTTGCTGCTTGCCTGCTACCTTCTGTCCTCCCTTGCAGCCCTGGGGCAAAACCTGAGGACTGCACTGATTGTCTTTACTCATTATAAAAGGATGCTGCAGTGCAGCCTTTACACCACACTCTATCCCCAAGCAGAAACATTACTCAAGAAGCTGAAATTCTACATGACGTTTTTCAAGAGCATCAAGTTGCCCCTCCTTACATCATTACACAACAAAGTGTTTATGATAACCTGAAAAAGAAAACTGCATTTTATATGTAATGATGCAACTATGTGGCCCCCATTACCATAGCATCTGAGCCCCTGACACACTTTTTCATGCTTGTCTCGGTGCCCAAAAGAATTGTTTGCTCTGTTTTGAACAAAGGAAGCAGAGGCAAACGGAGACAAACTGGTCTGAAGTTACAATGAGGACTGCAAGTCCATCAGTTTTCTGTTATGCCTCATGTTTAATGATGTTTCCATACACCTATGTGTGTAAATATTTTTTGTAAAAATAACTGGAACAAGAAATCATATCTCACAGAGTCAAGGCAGGAAATTCTTCATTATAATTTTCAACAGTAAAGAGTAACTTTACTCTACATAAACGATTCTAACACAGACATTTCTAATAGCTTCCCTGCTAGTGACAGTCCTCCTGCCTAAAAACTTCCAAAAGCTTCTGTATGTAGAGGCGGAAGCGACTATGCCACCCTCTTCGCTATCACGCACACCCTCCTTGCCATCTTCTTCTTTACAGAACAGTCACCGCGCTCCATCAGAGCCCAGGAAAGACAGACACATGCAACCCCAGCAAGCAATTCCCTTGTTCCTCTCCAGAGACTTAGGACTTAATCCAAAGCTCAGCAGTCTGTGCAATACAGATGGGCCTTGGACCAGGCCAGTTGTGACTGCAGATGTATTTGCTTAGCATAACCTTAAAAAAAGTCATTTTCTCACAGTCCAGGGCTTACACATCATCATTCCCATGTTGCTTCAGTTGTGAATTCCGCGGATTGCCCTGTACCAGTCAGCCTCTCTGGGTTTCTCACAGGTCACTGTAAAAATGAAATATCGCGCCCCCCCTTGCAAATTACAATGCCTTTGTCCCAGCTACACTATGTGGTTTGGCATAATCAGATCCATTTTGGATGACTATGGAGTGAGTACACACAGCAGCAATCTTTTATTAATTGGCTGTTATTTAAAAAAAAATTTTTTTGGAGTGTCTCTTGTGGGAATTCCATTGCTCAGTCTGTGCAGGAGGCCTCCGGAGTTGCTCAGAGGAGAAGAGCTTCACTGGAGCTTCTCCAGGAAAGTAAATACAAAACCGAATTCAAGCACCCACGTTGCAGACTTCTCACTTCACCAAAAAACCCTCCTCCTCCCACTGACAACAAAATTCACTCTCTAAGGAATCAATAAAACACACATGCGAAGTACTCACACAGTAAAACCACAATGCTTTAACAAACCACTCCAAATAGTATTGCTGAAACTGAGGAGTTCACAGATCTGCACAGCCAACATTAAAGCAGACAGACTAGGGAAAAACCTCTACTTGCCAACCTTTTCACCCCACCTGAGCAGAGTCCCTCACTCCGAGTCTTCGAATGCAGCTGGGCAGATACCCAGCTGGCAGACGGTGAGGCTCTGCGCCGCACTTTCTCTCACCACGGCTTCCCCAGTGGGGATCTTCTGGGGACTTCCCTCCTCTCAGATTCAGTTACTCTAAGCTACCCAACCATAACGTCAGGGGTCCATAAGAGCAGCTTCTCACTGCTTTTGCACACCATATTACTCATTTGCAAATTTCATCCTAGGCCACAAACACCTCCAGAAGCTCATCTTTCGGGTTACTCTTGGGTTTGAGTGTTTTTAGTCAGCCAAGCACATAAAACTGTACACACAACCTGCTGGCTTTTCTCTATAAAGCCTTGTGCTGTCATACCATAACTTTTCAGAGCATTAGTGTGAAACCCCTATCAATTCTGGTGAAAACCAAAATACTCACTGTAAGCGACAGGAGATACCAAAAGCAGAAGGCGTCTTGCCAGCAGCTTAAAGGAGATCTGTAACGATCTGCAGATCACAGTGCAAGGTAACAGCATGGCACCACGTCAGTGAAACATTTACACACAGTGACTGTCTACACGTCCAATACATGGTACCCTCAAAGTGGAATGGAAAAGTAAAAGTTTAAAATAATGAGGCAGAGGTAAATGCTGGCCCTCCAGTGGGCAAGGAGGATGTCACTCCGAGTGTCTGGCATGCTGAACCAAGAAATGGAGATCAGAGATGGACTCACTGGTGAGGGACAAAACTAGCCAAAAGAGAATTGCAGAGAGCTCCAGAGGCAGACAGGGCAGACACAATTACAGCAGGGAAGGTGACATGAAGCTTTTGGCCTGACGGGCTGAACAAAGGAGATGTCAAGCTGCTGGCACAGAAAACAGGCTCTGGTGGGGACGCAGGACCTCTGCTCAGAGCTCAAAGGGGAATACAACAAAGAATGGAGGGCCAGCTGCTACCATTAGTTCAAACGGCCTCATCCTATTAGACCCTAACTGTAGTAAGGGCATAAAGTTAATCTTCCCTTTGCAATAACAGTTTGTATCAGCATGTTATGAAGAAGGTAGCTGGCACACATCACTTCTGGGGGCTGCCAAGGCACAAGCAAACACTCAAACCTCTGATTAAAAACTCCTCTGGAAGCCAGAAGTGAAACAGTCATAACACCTGTAAGAAAGGCAGCACTAATTAACACAAGAATTTCCCAGCTTGTTAAGTGTTACATTTCTTGAGAGTATTTCAAGTGCAGGGGCAAAACCCACTAACTTTAGTAACAAAGCTCCAAACTAGCAAAAAAAAAAAGACATAAAAAGCTCCCATGCATGTGCAGTTCTTGTAGCACCACAAAAACCAAGAAACCACCAGCCAGGAAGATACAGCACAAAAGTTCAATGGTTTTTAATGAGAAGCACATATCAAGTGAAGGGATTTACAACTTAAAAGTCTAAAAGTGTAGAGGAAGAACAGAGTATTAATCCCAAAGGGAAGACATTTTGCTCATATACTTTCTCTGGGAAAAAAAAGAAAAACAAACAAACAAACAAACAAAACCAAAAAAACCCACCCAAAACTCAGAAAATTAGTATGCTTAAGGAGAGTTCTACTTTTCTGATAGGCACCATACAAAAAGACACACATCTATAATCACCGATAGCCTGGGTGCATGGAAGTCTACAGTTTTAAAGTCTTTCTTTTCAGTGTTGTAGGAACTGCCCAGGGAACAACTTGAAGTTTACAAAGGGTGCCACTGACCTTCCTCTTCCAGCTCTGGTAAAGCCTCTAAAAATTGGATAGTATTACAGAGAAATTGTGTTGCAATTCCTAGGCATATCAGGGTCAGATAAAGTTCAGCCTTCCCTTTGAACTCTCTTGCCTCTGTGGGCTATAGTCAAATCCTCAGTGTTATTTTAACATGGTTTTTAAAAGTTTAATTTCCTTTTTGTGGCTTTGCATTATTAACATTATTGACGTTAAAAGTGATACACAGTTCCCTTTTCATCTTTCAGACAGCGTGGAAATATGTGCGGATCCCTCCCCCCTCCATTAATTAAAAACTTGCCTCAGCAATCCTCTCCAGTCGCTGCACAGAAGTCAATAGAAGACATCCTTTCTCCTTCAGTGCAACCAGGATTTCTATAATCCACTCTTCCCAGGAAGGGCTTTGCAGTTTAGCAGAGCACGAAGCCAGCATTCAGCTTCATCAAGAGTGTTTTAAATTGGTTCCTTTTGGTTCCGAGTCTCAGTGCTTTAAATTACACACAGTAGTTCAAAATAAGCAAAGCAAAGAAGCGTTTTAAACACATCTCAATGTTAACCTCAGGAGCAGAGCAGGGACAAACCAGGCTGCCAAAGCTTTGCAACATTCTGCTTTAAATTGACATCATCTGTACCCACCTAAACACCCTTCTGGGAGTTGCTGTAAGGATGTTTGTTTCGAGCCTACTTTCTTCCTAAAGGCAAGGTCCATTATGGGATTCTACATCCTTGGATCTGCTGTGTGGTACCTTTTTTTAGGGATCTGACACCAGATCCACCAGGCACCACAGCTGGAAAATGCAGGCACCTGGCTGAGAACAGGGCCAACACAGAGGGATGCAGAACTATAGGACCCAGAACGCCATTTCTCAGGAATTATCACAGTGGCCCCCTCTCCGAGATTAACCTCAGCCAAATGGGGAGCGTTGAGCTTTGCTTTCTCAAAATAAGCCACAATAGCAAATAAGTGAATAAAGTGTTGACAAACAAAAGTCAGCTGGAAAATAAAATTCCATTCTCAAGCAAGTTTTATGCCTAACCTGTTCTTTTTTCATGTAGCATTCCATCCTCATTCCATAACAATGCACTAAAAATCAGGTCAGCAAAGTTTGACTCAAAGAGGGGCTCAAAGAGAGCCTCCAGCACTTGGGGGCATAAGTAAATATCAAGGTGCTCAGTCAGGGAGTTGCTTACAAAAATCTAAAAATACAGCTTAAGGCATCAAATTTTACGGAGTCTTTGACTCTGGAATGAAAAAGAAAAAAAGAAACAACCACGACCAACCACATAAACCCAGTTCAGATCCTGCAAGCTTTTCTGTAGCAGCCACCACTTGCCATAGGAAAGCAGAAATTATTCATCTAACGCTGAAGCACTGAAAACAAAGTCACTTAACAGAAAGGAGCTAGCAAGGACAGTCTGATGACAGTTTTTCTATGATGACAGGCTTCTAAAAGATACGCCAGTTACAATAAATATTTCCAAATTAGATATCTGGCATTAAGTGGAGAGAGCCAAAGGCTTAAAGATGTCACATAACATAAACCCAGCTCTGTTTAACTTTGCAGTTTCTGAAGCAGCAAAACCCCAGGCTTGCTCTCTTTTTTTCTTTCCCCCTCCCTCCCTTTTTTGATATGCCAAATCCATGACCAACAGAAGAAACTCCTTTTGCTCCGCTGTGACTAACATTTATCATTTGTATATAAAGTAGCCATTATTCAACCAAATGCGAATTCAGCAAGTGCTTTGAGAAATCACCCACCCCCGAGCAAGAACCGCAAACCAAACAGCCGCCCACACCCGGCTGGAGCACGCCGCTGCATTCCTGAGCGCTGAATAACAGGAGCCTCTTTGAGCCCATGCTCTGCTTTCTTACTGCTCAAAGCCTTAAGAGAGGCCTTCCACTACTGCAGGATCAATGCTGGAAGGGTAGCTGGTGTCTCACCTCAAGCATTCAGTGTGAGCTCTTGCTAACTGTAGCTTCAAAACATGATGCCCCCCCGCTTTCTTACTTTAAAAGAAGGGGAAAGAAGTGTCGATTTATTTTTTTTTTTAAATTGAAGAAATACAGAATGAAAGGACAAGTCCCTCACCTGTGTCCCAGGCTCTGTTTCAGCATCCCTGAAAGTAAAAAGAGGTCTGAGATAAATTCCTGGGTGATTTTGTTCCAAAATTATGCCAAAGCTGTACACACATCCTCACTGATTCAGACACAAAAGTTAAACACAAAATTAGTCTGGTCAAAGAGTGACAGACCTACCCAGAACTCCATTCTTCACCCAGGAGGAAGAAGGCACCTTATACTAGAGAGTGTGCGAGCCCTGGACGGGCTGGCTCTGGGCTGCCATCCCAGGAGAAACCTCAGTCTGCTGTTCCAGGCTTGGACCCCTGCTCTGTGTGCAGGAGGGCACGGGACCTGCGCTCCTGATCCCATTTTCCCTGCTTTGCCCATCTACCCCAGTGAGATCTCCATGCATTTCTGGCTATAACACGGCTCTAGGGAATGGAGGCGGCACACACAGCTGCTCCAGGCTCAAACTGGAGAAATGTCCTGAGAAGGGAATAGCGTCTCTGGCTGGGGAGTGCAGAAAGCTCACACGGCCTCTGGCAGCTGCAGGAGTGATTCTGGACAATGGAACCAAAGAAAGCAAAGCACCCCCAGGAACCAGTCCCCCCAGAGCACAACCAGAAATGTTTCCAAACGATGAAATCAGGCCATAAATAAATTCTCAACTATACACAGATAAATTGCTTGTGTTTAAAATCACTTCTTCGTCTGACATGAAGTTCAGAGCTGTTCTCAACTTCCATTCGTTCCATTTGGCTGCAAGCCAAGCCGTGTGACAGCCAAACCCATGACAAGGGATGGGGACAGTAACAAAAGCCTCACCTCCATGTACTGTAAATGCTGATCTTCTACACAACACTCACCCTCTACACAACACTCACCCTCTACACTTCCTAAGGTTGAAGAGGGAGCACCTGGTAGAGAAGTTCTGCACCACACAACAGTAATTCCCAGGTTGGTCACCTATCTGGCAGCAGCTGGATCTGAAGCTCTTTAACAGGCAGACAGATCTCTCTCTTGAACTTAAGTCCTGTATTCTCCTTTTCTCTGGTGTTAATGTAACATTTCCGTGCTATGGAACAGTCATGGAGTAAAGCATCACCATCCAAACACGGCTGTACCACAAGCTGCATGTCTATTTATTTATTAGGCTGAGGAAAGAGACCAGTGCTTTGGGTTTCCTGCTGTACTCATTTCATTCATGTTATCCCTTACCTTGACTGAAGTTTTATAATTCTTTGAGTGAGGCAAAAAAGAAACCCAACAAATCAAATACTAAAGACAGATTTTAAAATGGGAGTCATTCTCAGTAGCTGAGTAAAACTGTAAAAAACAAGTAATTTTTTTGCTGTTGAAGACAGTCGATCATCCTGTGCTGTATCGAGGCACACAGACTTTATTTTCTTTGGCCACTAGCTCTGCCAAGATCTTTACAGGAAGGACTGGAAACTCCTATGATGCATCACATGCCAGCTATGATCCAAAGCAGGTACCCAAGCTGGTGAGACAATATGATAATCCTGCATTTCTAAATCCATTGTTTCCCTGAAAAACCTTGAATCACATTCTGTACCCTTTTAGGCAAGGAAAGCGGATGTTACTTTCTGCAAAACTTGTCACCACCATTCCAAAGTCAGCAAGAAATTGCTCAAGAGAACCAGATTACCACAGGCTCTTCTGATAGGAATGTTTGGCCCACTCCTCTTCTTCCCCTCACCTTCATGTGTCTGAAGGTGAACAGTCCAGGAAATAAGCACAAAATAGTTTAAAATACAAATAAAAGTCTTTGCTACTGTAAAGCCTATGAATCTTTCTTCATAAAGAATTAGAGTCTGAGTTTCAAAGCAACCAGTTATATTGAGGGAAAAAACAGAAAATAGTTTTGTTGTGTAACTGGACAGAAGAACGAACTGATGAAATTATTCCAAGTAAGCTCTATTCTCCCTGTATTGATTGACTGAGTTTCTAGCACTTCTATAATGGTACCCACACAATCAATAGATCTCCAAGCAATGTCAGCTGCGAGCTAATTTACACTTCCATAGTGGCCATCTTCTATTCATGGTAACACAAGCCATCAGCCTCTGATCTTTAACTGGCATGGTCAAAGCAGAGCTCCTGAAAGACAGAAATTGTATCCATATTCCCAACGGGTAAATAAATACATTTAATCCAATTATAGTTTCATCACTCTTAAGTTTTTCAAGTTTCGCTTACATAGCCAGGGAATGGTGTTATGGACTCTGTTTATTTAATTTCAGCTATCAGCCCTGCATGTCAGAGAGAAAGGGAAGATACTCATTGATAGCTTAGGTAAATTAATTAAGATCTGAGAATTCCAAATAAATAAAAGCTGAAAAGATCCTCATCTACACGATCTCCTGAATGCTTCCTATCATGTTCCAAATACTTTCTAGCTATGGAAGAAAAAGATGCCTAGCTTACAGTAAAAGCAAGCGTCACTGGGGATTCTTTTTTAATAGAGTATTCTTGATTCTTTTTTAACAGAGTAGTCAGAATATTCATTTTAAATGTATGCTGTTGGTCCGTTATAAAAATGTATTTTATTTAATCTGCAGAATATTTCCCTTTGAAATGACTCCTGGTAAAACCTAGGGCCATGAAAACCAGTGATGATACAGAACTAACTAAATGCGAAGTTCAAGCATGTGGTAGGTGTGCAGCAATGGAATTTACTCCTTCAGAACTGCTTCACAAAACCATGCAGTTACTACAGCACGGGATTTGATCAGCAAAGAAACAAAGAGATCAAAGATTCAACAAACTGGATGACAAATGTTCCACAAGTTGCTACAAACAGAATCAGCATGATAATGCTGAACTCTGCAGCCAGGATTATACCCATGTTGGAAACAATGGGACATATGGGCACAAGAAATATTCCTCTTTCTTTAAAACCATCTATTGTTTAAGAACAAAGCAAACCACATCCAAATACATCTGGCATCAACATCTAACATTTTGCAAGCTGATCCTTCTTTCAAAACCCAAAAAACCTGCACATCTGAGTGTCCTGTAACTGTGGCGACAGCACATGAGTCTGGACACTTTCTTGAGGAGGACATTAACACACATACATGGAGCCACCCACCCAGGGCTGCTCCACCAAGAGCCAACCGGCCCCATCCTCACCACCCTCCTTCCCTTTCATGCTGCCGAGGGCAAACTTTCTCTAGGAAAGATGGTGGCTGGAAATTGCCTATTGCTACCACAAAAGCAATTCCTCCAGTTTGCACCCTAGCCCCTGCTTAGATCTGAAGAGCGTCTGGGGAAGAGGGCAGCTAGGAGCTGGCAGAATACTGCCCTGGAATGCAGTCGCAAGCTGCTTTTAAACCACATCTTTTCTCTGTGGGTAACAGGCTGCCGACAGGAAACGAGCTCATGTGCTGTACAGAGAATTAATAGGAAGAAATATGCTCCCACAAAGCACTGGAGCTACCACAAGCTACTACATATGTACACCAAGGAAATTCAGTGCTTCAGAAAATACTTGAGCTCTTCCCCATCGCTCACGTGTCATACCCTGGATGTGCACTCATTTCTGTTGATGGACCGGAAATGGAAAGAACACAACTCTAAAACTTCCCTAGAGAAATGAGAGATAACTAAAGGCAAATCACACCACAGGTTTAGTTAGGAACACTTAACAATTGCCCAGCACTGAGAGAAAGAACAGGGCCCATCTAGCAGAAGGTGGGCAGCCATTTCCATTTGTATGTGCTATTTTGGGCAGAAACAACCAAAAGCTAGGCAAGCAATCCCCTTTCTTCTCAGCCTGCATCTGAATGCTTGGTTTCCAGGGTGCAACTCTTGTCCAAGTATTGACTCCAGCTAAAGAAATGAAGTGGAAATTAATCCCACTGCCATTTTAAACAGCTTTCCTCCAGCTAATGTGTTTCCAAGTTTCCCCAGGCACATCAACTGAAAAAAAGGTCTTCAGGCAGAGCCTGAAGATTTTCTACATTTCTTCATGTTTTCCAGGCCTACTGAAGCCTGGTCAAAGCTATAGGTTGCAGTAGGTCCAGCAAGTCCAGAGACGTCCATTGCGTGTGCACAGCCAAACTGCGAGTGCGTGCAGCCAGCCTGACACTTTGAGGAGGAATCTCAGCTCCCGCACACTTTGCGGAGTTAATTCACACACTGCAAGACCATGCAGGCAGCCCAACACAATGGGTCTAGCACCCTGCCAAAACTGCACACTTACTTGTGTGTGTGATAATACTTTCCTTCCAAGAAATCCGAACAGAAATACATCAGCTTTAAGCTTTACCTACAGAGTTTGCAGCATGACAGCTAACAGCACAGCTTTACTATGAAGACTGCTCACACAATCAGAAAAAAAAGATGACCTCCTAGTATTAATCATCTTTTGACAGTTTCCACCACAACGTTCATAATCCTATTTACTTTAATTCTCCAAAAGTTCGTTCTGGACAAGAATGAGGCAAAGAGAAACTTCCACAAAATGGGAATCATCCTTTATTGCAGAGCTCAGTAGTAAGAGCCCTTTTTCTCTAACCAAACTGGTAACACTGGAGAGGGACCCTCTAGTCTTCATAAAAGCTACAGAAATAAAGAAGCTTCTTGTGCCCGTTTGAACCTCCGAACAGCCCAGGTGAATGCTAAATTACCCAACCTTTGCTCACACACAAACAGCTCCCCTGCACCACCCATTCACCTCACCACGTTTCTAAGCTTTGCAAGGGCATCAATCGGTTAAAATGCTTCTTTCTGCTCATCCCCTGGAGTTGCAGTTTTTCAGACCCAGGAAGCTCAGCAACTCTGGAGTCCCAGGCCACTTGAAGACCAGTCTGCCATCACAAGTCCCAGTTTGAGGAACTATAACTGCAATGTGCAATGCATAGCCTTTGCAGAGCAGCTCACTGACAAAAGAGAGGCAGATGTCTTCTGCTGCTTTCAGCGACATGGAGTGAAGGGCAATTCCTTGTGTCTCCTTAGAGTATGTGCTCCTGACTGTGACAACAAACTAGCTTGCTTTGCTAAGCACTTGTAAAGCATATTTCAAATAATTATAATCCTGAGGTCTTCTCTAACATTAACACATATATTTATTAAGTTAAAAGCACGTGTGCTACTACCAAACAGTTACTTAACATTCATTACAACTTGTCCAAACAAGCCTTATACACTGTGTAATCATATTCTTCTCCTCAGGGCAGAAATGCTAAGTGCAGCTTGAAACAACAAGATACTCTTTTGTCCTGAGTTTACCCATAGAAGAAATAATTGAAGTACTGTTAATATATGCCTTTCCCACACTCCTCCTGGAACGGTAATAATACTAGCATCTTAAATAAAAACAATGATAAATCAGAAAGAATACAGGAGACCTTAAATTTCCATTTTTCATGAAATTATGGAAATTACACTCAAATCCAAATCCCAAGTTGCATTATTGCTGCTCACAAGTGTAGCACACATGAGCTTATTCACCACCTGGTTGTTCTTCTACACTAACACAGGTGATTTTTTATTTAACAAAACCTTTGCAGACACCTTCCTGGGCAGTCTGCTCACCTTCCTAAAGCAGTCCATACTCTTCAAAACTATTTGTAAGCGAAATCAGAAGTACTACAAATAACCACAAGACTTCTCCAGGTGGAAAGAATCAAACCTCTGGAGTCAGATGTCAAGCCCACGGCAAGCTGTCTCACCTCCTGCTGCCTCCACAGAGGAATCAATGAAGCTTTGTTTCCACAGAGTCAATGTCAGGCCATAGGGACACCCATGTTCCAGCACACTCTCTCCCATCGCTCTCGAATCACAAGGCAAACCACAGATTTTAATTCAGAATAAATCAGCTTAAGTGTCTGCTCTCTTGGAGCTAGCAGATCCAAAAGCTGTGCTTCTGGGGACAAACGCTCTTCAGAAAGCTCCTGTGCACAGGCTACAAGGGCACACAAAAAAAAAAACATTAAAAAAAACCCCCAACATCGTGAGACAAAATTTAACATCATCTGAGGGGTGGGGGATTTGTAGAGGTAGGCACAGGGTAAATCTTATCTCAGCAGAATTAGATCATCACAACTCTTGGCAATCTGATTTTAAGGTCTTATCAAATGTAGTTTTGTTCCCTTATCAGAGGAGAAATTTGGTTGAGAAAAGGTAATTTTCTAGACACAGTACATTTAGACTTCTGCAAAGCAATCGGCTGTGTACAGCTTGGTAAAAATAAATCCACAACACCAGCTTAGGGATAAAGAAAATGCATTAAAACAAAGATAGAAGCATTTAAATCGACTGTTTTTCTTAAGACAATAACTGAACAAGGACTGAATCATAGCAATGCAGGAGTTGTTTACTGGAGGGAAGAAAGTGAACACTGGACTCCTCAGCCCAGCCAAGAGAGCTATCAGGAAGCAACGCTGTAAGCTGACACCAGGCCCACTGCAAGTGAAATATGGTACCTTTTTTTTAATGTGAGATTATTAGCTGTTTAAAAAACAGAAAATATAGCAGAAACTTTGTCTTAGTATCTTTAAATGAAGACAGGATGCATTTCAGGAAGACACACCTGTACAGTTTAACAATTTCAATACAGAGGTCAAAACTCCTCCCGCAAGTCTGATTTAAAAGTGTACAATTTACAAGATATCAGACTGGGTGATCTTGTCACCATAAAGATAAAAAGACACTGAGAACTACAGCAAACTCTGCACAAGCAGAGAGACAGAAATGGGATTACGTCTTCTAATGGCAATCTACTATGAGACTAAAGCAGAGGAGTAACACGAAGCTGCATCCTTACTCAGTCCAAGAATCTCTCATTTTCCACGGGCTTGCCAGTAGATACGCAATTTCTAGAAACAAATATCTAAACTAATTATCTGATGTTCCATTTACCTCAAAACCACAAATAATATCAAATATGTATTTAGTTAACAGGCTGCAGTCATTGCAAGATGAAAAAAATCACTTTACAAGCAATTCTCTCCAAAATGCTTTTGAGTGCAAAGAGGCAGCAATCCTACTGTTAAACTGATCTGCTATGAAAAGTAAAACAATAACGTTAAAGCACTATTCCTGCAGGCAAAACAGCTCCCTGAGACACAGAGACAACCGACAACACCTCAGGCAATATCATAGCCATGCTCCAGCAGCTGCAGATTTTAGGAAGACCCATCATATGGTTGGATTTAGACATGTGATTAGTTCCACTGACTTCTATGAGACTCAGTCTGACTCTTCCTAACATGTTCGTCTTCAAACATGTGTGAATTTGGTGGGACCACTATTACTCATCCTCAGCATTCACAGGGCAAAAGGGCCTCCTACAGCTCTCTGCATGGACACAGGGCTGACCACGGGAAGCTCCCTGCACAACTGAGATCAGGAAAATCTCAATTTAACAAAAGCATCTCTTGAAGGAGGAGAAAGTGATTAAAAACCCAACCAAACTGTGTGCACAAACCCCAACAAAATTTCAGTGTTCACGCTTAGAGATAAATCTTCCCCACTCGCACCCCTCCCCCATATAAAAAATAAAGGCGCAAACAAACCACCAAGGGAAGGAAGGAAGGAAAAACCTCACCAATTTTTATGTTTGTTTTAGGCCTAATGCAGCAACTGCTTTACTTCGCTTTTATCTGCTTTTGTGGTGTTTCTCATCCCATGACTGCAAAAGCAAAGTGCGCTACACACAAACAGCACAGGGTTTTCTCTGGCAGGCAGAGCCCTTCATTACTAATGGCAATTACAGACAGGTCTTGATTGTAGAGTGGACAGTAATTGCTCTGTACGGGGAACCTGGGAAGCAGAAATACCAGCATCCCAGAGACCTTATTACCAAGATAGCTGTGAGCTGCTTCCCGCGGGCAGTTACTAGAACAGTCTGTGAGAAAGTCAGTTCTGGTGATGACTGGTTCACACACACTGTAATAAGCACTTCCAGATTTCATGTCTCGCAGCATACTATTACTGTTATTCATTATTTGCTAAGAGATTACAGAAAGCAAAGTATAATAAACAAAAGAATAGAAAACTCTGCAGCTCCCACTCCAGAAGCCTTAGACTGGTTTTGCACAGTGTCCCTCCAGGGTGCAAGTCAAGACTGTTTTTCCCCTCTACCTCTCCAACAGAATAAATGAACAAGTTGAACAGCTTGTGATATTTGCATGACTGGGGAGAGATCATCTGAACAGGCAAAGTCTAAATAGTTTGTAAGTAGTAAAAAACAGTGACAAAGTCCTCTGAAGACCCTCACCTTGCTGACTACTGCCCTGAAAGTTAGTACAAATATTACAAAATGAACCAGTAATGACCAGCAAAACCTGTCATTTCCACTGTAAGCTTTCTACTGATTTTCAGTTGAGAGATAATCCCACTTTTATTGGGTGCTGATCTATCACTTTAAATACTGCTAATGCACTGCAGAGGAAAAGACCAAATGCCAGAGAACGTGGTTTTAGCTGAAATCATCTCATAAAAGGCTTCAATGAAGGCAAAAAGACAAGGAAACTAATACTGCATTGGTTAGAGATGCATATGAACACCACTACTTGATGGTAACAATACGTTAAAATTATACAAGGTTCTTTTGATGAAGTTAAAGGGAAAAGATTTTAAGAGGCACATTTTCATTCAGTACTCTCCAGGCACAATTCCTGCCAATGACAGTTACGCATTCCTGTTTGGAAATATTCTCCTCTCTGACAAAATGCAGAGTGGTGAGCTAGCTGAGGTGCATGAAGAAAAGAGTCCCATAAAGTTATAAAGCTTCACACCTGCATTATCCAAGATATCTGGGCAGCAGATTATTGCACATAGGAAGATGAGGTAATTGCCAGGTAATGTTCCTTCTTGTACAATTCACTTATCTGTGTGCTAACAAACGCTGGAATTGCAGAGAGCCAGACTCGGGTAAGCAGATGGAGGCGTATTTCAGAGGCTTCTCATTTACTTGTTGCACAAGGGCCACTCACGTTCCACACACCAAATCCCTGCAGAGTCCAGCAACACACAGACAGTTTTGCACTCAGGTTTAACTTTGTTGTAGCACTTTGGTCCAGCATGCAAAATGCTTTCAACCCTGATGAAAAGTGCTACACTGAGGATATCTCAAGGGCTCAACTTCTTCATTGGAGGACATGACCACTAACATGACCACTAACATGTTACTTACCTTACACAATGAGGCATCATTCAGTCTTTTCTTTGAAGGAGACATCAAAAGGCATAAAGGAGGCTGCGTCTTCCCTGCTAGTCACTTCCGAGGCACTTTGTAAGGACAGCTACCAAATGGCCAACTGAGAAGGCTTTGCATGTGATTAGATGCCTGTTCACCGAAGAATCTCAACGTACTTACTTGCTAGGAAAGCCACAAACGTGTATTGAACGGTCCCTGGCAGCAAAAGTGACAAGAAACTACCACTCATTGGCATAGGATGTGAGAAAACAAAATGCTTCATCATACTCACGTTCTTCAAAGTCAAGCAGTTTGCCCAGTGAGTAATATTTCTGCAGTGGTTTGTAGGTAACAAGAACTATGCTTGTAGAAATGGAAACCATAAATAATGTTATGGTACTGATGTATCATTATCACAATATGTAAAGATATGACAATATATAAGTGCGTGGAAATAAGAGAATTCAGAGTTGTCATTCCTGTTAAAATTTATTTGGCTTCCAAACAATGACAACAGGACACAGAAGCACATCTCGAGGTGTCTACTCTGTCCAAATCCACTCTGCCATTTGCTGGCATATTATGAAAATATTTGGGGTTAAAATACAAGACAAAAAATTATTGACAAACACGTGAGGGGGTTATTGTTATCACACCTTCCTCCAACGTCGTGCTGCTTACTATGACGAGCTGGCTTGGATGCAACTGCCAGCCAACTGCCTGTGTCCACATTGGCTTTCAGCTTCTTCAGTCTACTTAAAACTACCCAAAGCAGAGCCTGCATGAGCAGTTTCACCCATGCAGACTGCTACATCGCACACATAGGCACAGCTTCTCAGTCACCTTCTTTTCTGCCCCTGAAAACTAATGCAGCAGGTACACACAGATGCAAATCTTAATACTTCATTTGCTTACTCTTCTTCTGGGCTTTTGTGCCAGACGATAAACCAGAATTGGAACCGGAGAAGGGTTACCCTATAAGAAAGCCTGTACATCGCATTCCCAAGGGATCACCAACTTCAGATTAAGAAGCAGACCTCAGTCCCCACAATAGCTACAAAACACACTATGCATATCGGATTTGTGAACCAAGAGATGTGTTTGCCTCCTGTTTACTCTAAAGACATTTTATTCTAAAGAGGCCAATTACAACCTCACTTCTTGTAAGCAAATACAAGCTTGTTGCATTGGATCCAACTCGACACAAGGTGCTATTTTTAACTGACAGGAATAAATTACTGGATCACTGGTAGAAAAGTTATAGTCAGTGTTTTGAAATAATCCTTGTCTTCTAAAAATAATTCTTCAGTGATTTAATTTATAGCAATACATTACATATGCAGTCTCGCTGGACCAACCCTCAGCCAGCTTTTGACAACACTCAGTCCTCAAATGAACCTAGAAAAATATTCCTTATACCTCCAAGTAGCACAGTGACCGCAAACCAGAATTAGGGATGAAATACAATATGATGTGTAAAATCAGGATGTGACTCTAAAGCAAACATGCAACAAAGCTTTTTATGCTTCCTCAGTTTTCTCTCACAGTGATGTAAATTTAGAGTTGCTCTGCACATGCAAAAATGACAGCCCTGAAGTCACACAGATTAAAAAACATGTGACTTACGGAACTAATAACAAAACCCAAATCCCACTGAGTCTCCAAAACCAAGGCACCTAAGCCTGGACTGTTTTACACACTGTCCACTAAGTAATGCCTTTTACTTTCAAAACAAAGAACATTTTTCTTCATTTCCTTGTCCTCCAACTAACCACCTTTCCTTGTTGTAAATGGTTGTCAGACATCGCACAGGGAAGAAAAATAATATTTAAACAAACAAAAAAAAAATACAACCCAGCCTCTAAACAAGCAAAACCACAAGCACTCACAGGAGAATGCAAGTCACACAGACACAAATTAGTGGCGAGTCTGGTCAGCTGCATCTCCCAAAAGGGTTTTTAGCAGGGCCACACAGCATTACAACCCCTTCCCCAGGAGGGATGGAGGAATTTTTCATCCATATGCACTAACTACTCCATCCCTGTGGAATTCCCTCTCCCTGCTCTTATGTTCTTGAAGTAACTCAAAGCTCTGATCAGCATTAGAGCTGACGGGAAAACTATTGTCTCATCATTTCATTTACATAGACACAAGGACACACAAAACAAGGGCTACTCATATTTAGTTCAAATGTTAATGGACCATTAACATATTTTTAATTAAGCTACAATACTTTCTTCTTTTTGTCTCCACAGAATGGTTAATTAAAGTACTAGTTTCTACTTGAATCTAATTCTACTGGACATAAATCTTGATTTATTTATATACACATATTAAAACAAATAATATTTCTTCACACATAGATTAATAAAAAATAAAATGCACAAAGAATTGCCCTAAAACTTCTAACAGCCTCTCTCCAGTCACAAACTTCTACTGTACCTCTCTTTTACTAAAGTGCACTGGCTTCAAGTAATGAATGGCTTCAAGTGCAAGCAGATCTTCATAAGATAAATTTGAAATTATAAACTCTGAACTTAAGAACTCAAAAGCCAAACTAGTAACAGACTATTAGTGCATCAATAACAGGTTATTAGTGCTCATTAGCTCTACTTCCCATCTTTCCTCTTTCTTTTTCTTCTGGAATAGCTAGCTTGCCAGCAGCAGAAACTCTGAAATGCCATCCTAAAAATAGAAAGCAAGAAAAGAGAAAAAAAAAAAGTGGTGGTGGGGAGAACGGGAACTGAGAGAATAAGAAGAGTGAGCAGCTCTGTAATACAAAACTGTCTCCAGCTTCAGTCAGCAGCCAATAAGTGCGGGGTTTTTTTTCCCTAGTATCAGAACATGCAAATCTCTATTTTTATTCCTGTTCAGAAGCAGCGATCTCAACAGAGCTTTCAAACCAGTAGAGCCTGGTATACAAAGCAGTGACTTACAAAACTCAATGCCCAGCCATAATTTCCAAGGCCTCCGCTTGCTAACATGGGTTCAGTTGTGTCTGGCACACCAGCATTTCACAGCATAGACACCATTAGCAAAAACTGGAGAACTAAAGGGAGGGAACTGGGGGATGCTTAAGTGAAACTGCTCTTTCAACGCAGAAGACTACTTAAGGGTTCTCCCTCCATGACTGTACCCCACACCACATATCTAAATAGCTATACAGTTCTTCCAATATCCTAAGATACATACTTTCCAAGTGCAATCATCAGGAACTACAATACTTACATACAGATTTTAATCAGAGCTTATTCTTCTGGCCCTCAAACACATCAATAAGAATTGCTACCTATGCTTAAGGTACTGAAAGATCAAGACAATAAGGAGCTGCACCCACCATAAGTCCAGAAAATACTCCAGCATAACAAAACACCATCTCTTGAGGATCCAAAGAGGTGTATCCTCAGCACTCTCACACCTTCTCTGTGTGTAGGTTGCCCAGGGAAGTTCTGAATGCCACATCATTGGAAGTGTTCAAAGTCAGGCTGGACAGTGCTCTGAGTAACCTGATTCAGTGAAAGCTGGCCCTGACCATGTCAGGAGCTAGACTGGAGTCCCTTCCCATCCAAACCGTTGTAATTCTAAAATGCTTGAGAGTTCCTTCTGTAGTGAAATGTAGTTTCATGAAAATAATTATCAACGAAAATGTTATTAACAATAGGCTATGAATTCTTGGTATAATGTAGAAAGAGCACTTTTCATATTGCCTCCTGTTTTTCGCCCTGAGCATGTGAATACACTCTCAGGAGCAACGTCCCTTCTGTCTTCATGTATATAGAGCACTGCAGCAAGCCTAAGGATAGTTGCACCCTAAATGCTGCTTTGCCCCTGCCCTCCATGAACTTCGAGTAATTAAACCAAGTCCTCAGGACTTCATTGTCCTCACCAGCAAAAGGGAGTAAAAATTCTTCTGCTATAAAGGACTTTGAGAAGTCACAAACACTTTCCTTTCTACAGGGCATAGGCCCTTCAACAGATTGTGGAATGGCCATAATGAAAAGGTCTTTAAAAGGACTCAATGAATATTGCATAGGAAAGATTTTTGTTATTTTTAAATGGGAGTAGCTGACAGCATCTGAGCTTAAATGCTGCTCTTCATAGAATACAGCCTTTTAAAACACGTATGGACTAATCCAGAAGTTGATTTGCTCTTAGGAAATCCAAGTAACCCTGATATCAAGTGTTACTAGTCCAACCATAATGTTAGTGAAGAGATACATTAAATACACTGTTTCCCCAGCAAGACAGCAAATGCAGCTTGCTTCAATACCTTTGAAAAGAGCATTTATATCAAACTTGTGAATTATTTAAAAGAGAAAGCTTAATTAATAATGTTGTTTCCAGCCAGATGGCCAGCTATTAGTTTTCAGTCATGTCTCTTGGAACAATTCACCAGAAGTCTTCAAATGCAAAGGAGTTTTAAAGCAAATAGATGTGATTGCCCAGTACTCTCAGTCTCTGCCAAAACATTCAGTAAAAGACGTAAAACACACAGTGATAGGTATAGAAATGGTTAGGTTTTGCAGCTCGTGTTGCACTGAGTCATGGCTTTAAAGGTCTACTAGCAACAGCACAATTGTGTGACAGACAGGCATTTATTCCATTTAACATTCTGCGTTTGGATGGCATTAAATTCACATATGTTTATATACAATCACTTAAATGAAAACACGAGGCTGCACGTATAGTGTTTCCCCTGGACTTGCGCTAACAGACTTCAAACTTCAGCTCGGCAGCAGACCACTGTGGTATGATGTGTATCAACCAGTCAAAACATTCCGTGTGTGCAGGAGGTACCAGCACAAAGATGAATAGATAAACATTATGCAAACCCAGTTAAGGTTTACCACTAAACATCTATGGAATTCTAATATTCCCTCTGACGTAGCACCTACGTGTTTTCACAGAAAGTTTCCAATGAACATTCAAACTGAGGAATGAGATGCTGAACAGCCACAGAAAGCTTTCCGAGCAGCAGGGTATTGGAGTTTGAAACAGCTGCCTCTTCAGATATTAAGCGCTCTTCCCAACTGTTATTAAATTCTCTGACTTTCTTGTAAGGCAAGTATTGTATTTGCTAGGTAGTTAAGAGCGAGGTACAAGTAGGTTAAACATCTTACTTAATGTTACACAGTACAGAACAAAAAGGGATGTTTTCAGTCTTCCCTAACCACAATGTACATTCATTACGCAGTAATCCACAACTGAAAACCTATCTTAATTCAGTTATGACTGGGAAAAACAAATATGCAATTGCAACTCTACACGTCAACTTTCACCCTAGAGTTCTACCAAACAAGCAAAACCAGCTTTGGGAAAAAGCTTCAACCCAAGTTACATATGGCATCTAATACAGAGCAAAGCTCAAAACAGTTTGCAGAATGCCAGTAGACTTTTACTGGTGAGAGAAACCAACTGCAAAGTAGCATTAGCTTTGATAGTCAGACAGTGATTATCTATATCTTTTTTCAAATTTACGTGTATTAATTTTGTAAAGCTTGTTTCTAATGCAGTGGTTCCAAACAGCTGGATTCCACTTTTCACCATTCTAACACCCATCTTCTGAAAAGACTCCACTGGACATAAAAAAAAAAAAAATCAAAATGTTTTGAACAGAAATTGGTAATGAGTGAGGCCAGCAAAACAGCTTGGACTCCTGGGGAAGCTTATATTCAGTACGTCAGGTAAATTTAGGCCCAAGAAGCAGATATAGAGAAAGATTAGCAAAACTGTATGCAAGTTTCACCATTCCAAGCCAGTGAAACTCTTAAAAGGTAACTAATGAGAGATCTCCAGAGCTCACCGGAGTTTTGCTTTAAGGTTCCAGGCCAAGATCAATAACTGTTCTACACCTTCCCTCCAACAGGCTGCTGACCACGGAGAAGAAAGAAAGGACAGACATTACTAGCAGACCTTGTGCTCTTCTGAGTTCAAGACCTGTAATTACAGGTGGGCTTTATCCAGCCATGCCAGAGGAAACCTCTACTCCTACCTGTAGCAGTATGGCTGTGTGGCATAGGAGGTGGAAAGGAGCGCTCGGACAAGAACATTTTAAGTGCTTCCATGCAAGCTGGTTAAAAATGGCTAAAAAAAAATAAAAGAAAAAGACAACTCACAATGAGAACAGGCAACTGCTGCCTTCTGCACAGGCAGAGGGTTGGCCACTGCCAATGCCAAGCCCACTGTCAGTGATATCTTGGCTACAAAGCACAAAGGACCTCTGCCAAGCCACACTAGTGCCCACCAGAAAACCCTCAATGAAACATGAGCAAGAGCTCCTCTGAAAATGAAATGCCTTTTGCAAAGAAGCCTCATTTTTAACAAACTTCCAGCTAAATCCTGCCTGGCTTCCTGCCAATTCTGCAGCCCAGGGCTAAGTCCAGCCTTCATGAGACTGGAGCCCTTGGGTCTCACAAGCTCTGCTAGGCAAGCTTCAAGTTCTGCAAAGAACCCACAAAGGCCCCCAAAGCCCTGAATTTAAAAGGGAAAAATAGATGATACTCAACATGCAGACACCCCTATCCTCCATTTTTAGTCCACTGCTTTCTTGTGCTAGCCTGACTCTCCTTTCACTTGCATGTAAATCAGAAGTAGATTTACCGGAATCTAGGTAATTACACAAATGCAAATGCGTGGGGTAGCCTCAGACTCCAGCAGCTTATTAACCTTTCTTTTAGGCAAGGACTGCTTTTAAAACATCGATACAATTTTTCAGATGCTGTTACACACATGCTACAAATAGGCTATGAATCCAACTCATTGGGAACAACAATTTGTTCAACAAATAATATGAAGAAAAGGATGTTTCTGTACAGTTCCACATGTATGGAAACCACACACTTTGTATCTCTTGGAAAAAACCCACATCTGGTCTTTCTGAGTACAACAAAATTAAAGGTGCTTATATTTGGGTCTTCCCACACAGCAACACTTAAAATCCAGTTATGGAGGAAAGGAAATTGGGGAAAAAAGTGTTCCCTAGCTGTTAAGTAGATAAAGCAAAAACAGTTACACATCCAACACAAAAATGAGACACATTCTCATGTTCCATAGATGTCTTCTCCTCAGCTCACTATTTTTGTGAACTTTAACTGTTCTACATCTGTGACAAGTAAGAGAATTTCTCTTTTCACGTTGCAACAAAAAGAACAGGAAGGACAAAGTTTTTCCCCTTTTATTGTGAAAAAGCAGAGTCAGTATCAGCATCCATCACTGAACCACTGCTGGCTGCAACTTCACCACAAAGGAGGAAATTTCTGTTTCAACTTCCTTTTCTCAAATGATTGTGTTATGGTTAATGAACATCACCAGTTCAAAGCTAATCTCCAACCTTTCCTACGACACAACTTATAAACTTATGTTTAATGAAATTTTCAGATTAGATAACTACAAATTATGAAGTAAGCAAAGGATGGTCCACCTAATACCTCATCCCCGAGACTCTCCTTCCCAAGGCCCCAAGAAAGCCTGGAGGAATTAAGGGCCCCAGACAGACAGACTCACCTAACACCTTGTCCCCTTCAGTCATGTCTCCAGGATTCCCAGATCTCACCTTCCATAAACTGATGCACATTCCTCTGGAGATCGAAAAGCAGTTGCTCCCATTCACAGGGTCAGGCATGTAGCCCATCTGCAGTGAGCATGCAGGTGCCCAAGGACAAGGCGGGCACACACAAACCCCAGCCACACAACTACCTGAAACATGCAACTTTTTTACCCTCATCACCTCAGCGCTGAACAGCAAGCAAGCTGCAAAGGTATTTCTAGCAAAAAAAAAGTTATCAAGATCACCTATTCACCTTTCCTAGGCTTACACAGGTTACATTTCTAACAGGTAGGTTTTACTGGATTGTTAAGTAAATTCTTTCACGAGGTCCACCAATTAAGATTCATAATTTCATCATGTTGTCCACATAAACTGCAGCTCCTAATACTTAAAAAATGCAATCAAACCTCATGGAATAGCATGATTCTGAACACAAGCAGGTTGAAGAACCACATGCACAAGGAACAACTACCACTTTCTCCCTGTGTTTCCCCAAGTCCTTTCCCCAGTGCTGCTCCTATCTACCGTCAACTGCTGCTTCACAAGTGTGTTCTCGATGTAAGCAAGGCCAGTCTCAGCAATTATTGCTCATGCTGAGCAAAGGCTGCTCACGTGGACATTCTCCACTGCAGAGAAAGAAACGATGGTTCAATACTTGGAGCAACTGCTGAGGGACACAATCCCACAGATTTCCTGATCTACTCGTTTAGAATAGCCTAAAGTCTGTCTGCACCACACAGCCATATAGGACAGAGAAACATACTTTGTCGCTACATGAGCAAATTCAGATACTTGAAATAGTGTAGCTACAGCAGCTTAGGTTTAATGGGCAACAAAGATTTCCTATTCTGGAGCTCACATTATTCCTGGGTGACCCTCTAAAAAGCAGGGTGTTACTAGTTCTTACCTGGCTGGGCTCTTCTGATGAAAAGGGTTACCCCTTTTTTCTTTTTTTTTTTAAACAGGGCTCCTAGTTCTACACACAAGAAATCCATCCTGCTCACATTTGTGACCTATGCTTCTGAAGGATCAAACCTGAACACAGAGTGAGCTCTGGCTTTATATTCCGTTTCTACAGTCACTACCAGCAGGAATCAAACCTTCCTGCTTGCCCAAGGATCAGGTGTAAAAGGCTTCAAAACATCTTTAAAAGCAGTACTGACTGCAACAATTGACATATTATACCGTCAGTTATGCAGAAAGTTATGCCACCAGCGATAAGGACAGGAGCCCAGTTATTAACAACTTCCTTGTCTTTATGTTTGGACTCAAGTCACGTGTAACAAAATGCAATTAGCAAACATTTGCTAAACTTGGTGGAGTCATCCTACTAGAACCAGAGTGTCTGGACAAGAACCTTTGCCCTGTCTTTATCCCCCTCACTTCTGCCTGGTCTCTTCACTGCCAATCAGCTTTGGACTGGAAAAAGCTTTTTACACAGCACATCGAGGCAGACAAGGACAAAAGTTAATTAGGACTATTCATAAACCTTACTGGAAGAGAGTGCTGCATCCCATCTCTGAAAATTTAATTGCACTCAACAGAGGAAAGCCAGAAAAAAAAATAATAATAAAACAATAAAAAAACAGAGAAAGATAATTTGGGAATAAAATCTGATTTCAATTTAATTTAAGCACCGTTTGGCCCTACTTATTTCAAAAAGTAGTCCATGCAGGATGATAGCATTATTGTGCATCTAACAGCATTAGAAGCTCCTAATAAATTAACAAGTGAAAATTAATGGCTGCTCAGTCCATTAAATCTTGTTAATTTTATTTTTGTTGCAACAACATAGTGATCGCAAGTTTACATTATTAAACCAATATTTATTAGAAGAGCTCATTTTAATTGGATCCCTGATGTGATAATCCCATACAGTGTGCATTTCTTGATTTCATCAATTTTTTGCATTTATTTCTCATTATATTTAAATGACTGCAATGTTCAGGGTCCTTTCCTAATACTATAGAAGTTAAGCAACCATTTTAAACGTTTTATTTCACCAAGATTCAACACTTACTACACAATATAATGAGAATCTTATGAGTCCTTTCAGGAGCTATTTTAGTCTCTTGAGAAAGATGGGAAGAAAAGAAGGCAGCGATACTAATATCTGAAAATATCTCAACAAATAACAAAATACATTCTTTCCCATTAGCCTATCAGTGTTCTATATAAGCACTGCTGTGTCGTCTTTCAAGTCAGAGTTTTACCAGACAAAATGTTTGTTAGCCTGCACATCTCAGGGGGAAAAAAAATATATACGTATATTGACAAAAGGGTTTGAATTGCATTGGCTGTTGACAGAGAGGTTATGAATTTAAAATGCCTTACTAAAGGCTGGGTCTGACATGCTGTTCCAGCAGCAACTACCTGGGGGGAAGGACTGCAATGCTGGACAATGCTTTCTCCTCTTACCACCCTCCTTTCCCCAATTTCTTCGTCTCGGACAACACAACTGAATGCAGAGTTGCTCCCTAACTAGTTGTATCAACATTGCCGCTTTAGCTTAACAGGAGCATTTTGGTTTTTAGAATGGTATAGTGTGGGCTAGAAGTCAACTGCACGCGCTGTTATCCAGGCTAGTACCAGAGGCAGTAACTCTGATGCAAGGGCAGGAAAAGCTGGAGGGGCAGAAACCTCTGTGCCTGGAGGGGGGGGGCTGACCTTTGGGGAGATGAGAAAGGTGTTAATGGACAAGTAGGGCAAGTGCTTTCTGTGGGCAGAAACTATACCTGGTGAAAGGCCTGTGCCGACTTACTTATTGCATTTTCACCTGCAGACCTGATCTGCAAAGTCACAGGAATGCCACACAAACTAGCTGCAAGCAGACTGGGAGAGCAGTGCCCGCCCTGCAGCTCCACCACCATGGACAAGCTAGCTCATGCGGGCACTGCCAGCAGCACAGCTGGGGCAGCGCAAAGGTTGGGACAGGGCTGTAAAAGCTGCCCACAAAGCTACGTCAGTGCACAGGTCACTACACATAGTTTTGTAGCAGGAAAATTACTCCTATCTCATCTGAAGTTCAGACACTCTTAAACAAGTCTCTGCAATATTAAAGCTCCTGACTACAGGGACAGGCCAAATCAAAAAGAAGGTGGTTTAAAATTGGCATTAAAAAAATATACACACTTGCACATGGACACACAAAACTGACTGGCCCTTTCCTTACTACTGAAGCTAGCTGGGCACCTGTCTCCAAAGAACATACCTCACAGTCTTGCAGACAGCCTCTGCCGCTTATTGTATGTACAGGTTTTATATTTTCCTGGTAACAGGGCAATCTTAAGAACATGGGCAATTCTTGTAAACATTGTGTGGTAAACTACCAAAACAACAGAAATGTATGCTCATGTCTCCCTAGCCCCCGTCTGCTTTGGCTCATCACTCACACCCAAGATGTTCCTAAAAATCACTTACATCTTATTCCTGGTTTTCCCCACCAAAATGGAAATAACTTACAGAACACCTTGTTCTGCTGCTTTTAAACAGCAAATGTGCCAGGTCTCCATTTCAGTGGGCACAGTCTCTCCTTATCTGATAAGTTCCACAAGAAATAACACCCACCTCTCTACAAAACTATTCTCTAAATTAAAAAAAAACACCACTTAAAAGAAGGTGTTCCTTACGTACAAGAATCCTGGCTCCCCTAAAACCACTGGTGATACAAAAAACACATTAACACAGTAACAGGTTTAAAAAAAAAATAAGCATATGCAAATATATCACAAAATGTCATAAGAGTTATGTCTTGCTATGTGTAGTACCTCTAAAGCTCTCAAAACAAAGCTTTTACTATCTCACCCCATATCAGCAAGACTATACATACTGTACCGCTTTTAGAAATCACTAAGTGCCCATCATGTGTTTGTGCAGTTCAGACCCCTCTATAGGTTAAGAGTTAAATGCTCATTATGGTTCAGCCTAACGCGCTTTACTTCCAAGGCAAAATGCTGATGGTTTGTCAGGTGCACAGTATGATCCCTCTTCAGAACAGGAACAGCACAAGAAACTCACTGCTCTTCACTCATGGATGAAGAACGTACCGATGCCAGCTGAAGACTTCACTGCCATCAGATTCCATGCTTACTGTACTCCTTCGTCTCTAAAGCAAAGAGCCATCAAAAATGCAAAAATTCTGGTAGCAGTTGGAACAGACCCAAGTTTGCTCCCAGAGCAAAGCAGAGAGGCTGCAAAGTCAACCACGTGGCTGTGTCATAGTATGTGTGAACAGCACACTATGTCAAGCTTGTCTGAAAAGGGATAAAAATGCCCATCCTGAAAGTTGGGCTTTCATCAATGTCGCTACTGCAAAGGACACATTTTAATGTCAAAAGAATGTATGTCTTCAGCTTTATCACCCAACAGCGTGTGGAAACTGCCATGCAGATCCAGCTTGCTACCACTTACTAGGTCAGCTCCTGACACCAAAGCCCACCAGCACGGTCAAATAGGTTTAAACACAGCTTCCTTCTGGAGGAGAGTGGCCTTTGGCAGCAACATGCCAGGCAAAGAGGGCGGAAGGTTGCTTCTCTCAACAGCCATTCAGTCAAGCATCCGAGCACCCATAACCACAGCACAAGCAGCAATCAGATGGTCTGAGACTGGTAGGTGTTTCAGGTGGAAATTACTTCCTGCTTCAGCAGAAAAAACAAGAAGGAAAACTCCTGCCAGCAGAATATTACACTGAAATCCTTTAAAGTCTCTCCAGCCTTTTGCTGTCCACCACAGGTCACCCCAATAGAAAACCTGGGGCCTGAGGTGTCTGTCACGAGGAAAAGTAATACATGCTGAACAAACACACAAGCAAATAAACTATTGATTGTTTAATAATCTGCCAGGAGATAGAATGTACTATGTGTATCTCCAGTTCCAAGTCGATAAAGATGACAGCAGGAACAAACTTGGTATTAGCCCTACAGCAAAAATTATTTTCTTCTTGTTCTTTCTTAAACCAATCCCACCTGATCATTACAGCAATTTGTTGTGTTGCCCTGACTCCTGTGAGCAATGTTTCTGCAAAGCTCAAACACTTTTACATCTGAAACTTGCTTCGTCTCATGGATACAATAGCTAATTTTGGACTTACCCTACTCCTGCTGGGCCAGAGTCATCACTGGCATAGCTCCACTGTAATTCAGTCTCCTGATGCATTACAGTCAATGCATGACAAGATTTAATCCTTAATGATGTTTTTTCTCCTCAATACACTTATTTGTCTAAACAGTAAAAAGATATATGTAGACTTATTTAAAACAAAAAAAACCAAACTAAACCATACCAAAATTGTCTTGCAAATGCTAATTTCAAATGACAGAATAATCAGATTACCAGATACATCCAGACAAAAAACAGAGTCCAGAGAAGATACAGCTTTCAAAATCACAAGGTGTGGCCATAGTTCAAGCTCTGCCACTGACTTCTACACAAGCCGTTTCACATTTCCTCGCCATTCCCCAGTCTCTGATACATGGATATTAACCTCTCAGTATGCTGCTGCAGGGGGCCCAGCACAGACCAACCTAACCACCTTCATTTGGGGCTCTGTAAGATACACGCTAAATAATAATAAAAGTACATATGAAGTGTCATGTTTAGAAATGAGTGCAGAGGCGTAAGGAGATATCATCAAAACATGCTGACACTACCCCCATAACAAGGTTTAAGACCTGCAGCATCCAGGTTCTGTGTCATAAATGAACAAAGTGTTTTAATTTCTGCACAGATTTCCTTTAACAGAATAAGGTCTAGGAGAAACAGACATTCACTTTGGCACAGTAGGAACAGCCAGGACAATCTCTGGAGGTGATAATATTTATGACTTGTGACATCTCCTTGTGTTGTTGCTTATTTTCAAGCTTCAAAATTATCTCTCTAAATTTAAGTACTTCATCCATTTATTTGGTTCCATTAAATCATAAAATATCAAAACGTTCCTCCCTTAGCTAAACCACTTTGTTAGTAGTAAAAGAAGTATCAAGAGGCTTCACGTTCTGCTCCCTAACAGGTCAGCCTCAGCTAGACACAATACCTGGGTCACATCAGCAGGGCTGCTCAAGTAATTTTCTTCTTTTGAAATCGTAAAGTTTTAATGGAAGTGGTTTAAACAGGGTATTATCTGTGTGGAAAGCACTCTGTTTACCAAGAAATTGAAAATATACGGTTTAAAGCATTTGTATCAGGTGGCAGCTCTACAGGTTTTGATTTCTGCTTCAACTAGGCGATGCCAGAGTAACTCTAACAAAGGCTGAGAGATCTATTTGCATTGCTGGCCAAAGTCTTAGCCACGATCACTCAAAAACAAAAAGATAAGGACTTTATTTTTCCTTTAAAGAAAACACTATGATTGTTGGAAGAAAATTTTAGGAGTTCCAAATGCCCACATTTCTAAGCTAGTTGCTTCACTTTTTCATGCAACAGATGCTGCTTTGTATTAGCTACTGCATATTAAATCATTCTGACAACCAAGAAAGCATACATTTGTTTGCGCGCGAGAGAAGCATGAATACACACACACAGATATCTTCTCACGCAGAAGCATACAATTATGCAGCATTCAAATATTTGGGATGAACTTTGGCCTTTGCTAAAAAAAAAAAGTACCCTCAAACAACAATCAGTAACAGAACCAGCAGTCATCTGGCTGAGCTCGCAGAAATCAACAGATCTCCAGCAAGAAAACACTGCTTGTGGTCAGCTATTTGAAAGTTACTTCAAAATTTTCTTAGATGGATTACTTATATACACATCCTTTGGAAAATTTTTCTTAAGATGGGTTACTTGTGTATATATATCCTGTATTATTTGTAGTGATCTCATGGATTGATCTAAGAATGGAGGATAAAAATAAAATCTGTTAATTCAAAAAAATGGGGGAAAAGAACAGTTCTATTCACCCTCACGTGCTTTTTCTGCACTCCAAACAATCCCCTTCAGCTATGCCATTTGCATTCCCGATTTAAAAAGTAATTTGAAAACACAGGCACAGCAGGGCTCTAAATCCCCTCTTCAGAGCCCTACCAGCCCAGCTAACACGGGAGAACCTCAGTAACCCAAACAAACCCATTCTCCTGGTACATTAATCAAATGAAAATCTGAATGTAACAGTACTGAGGAACACGCTGAAACTTTTGGCCATGCGAGTATCCTCAATAACTGCACTCCAGAGCGCTTCCAACTTTTTTTTTTTTCTTTCTTTTTTTAATCTCGGCTGAAGATATTTTCTCCCCTCCATCCCCCACGACTTTCGAATCATAGAATAGTTTGGGTTGGAAGGGACCTTAAGGATCATCCAGTTCCACCCCCCTGCGATGGGCAGGGACACGTCCCACTAGACCAGGATGCCCAAGACTTTCTTCCCTTCTCCTTACGAGGCACTAACCCCCTTCTGCCGTCGTTTTTGTGTGTGTTTTTGTTTGTTTTTTCAGCTACCCGCAGAGCCAGGTCGGAGCGCGCAGCGAGGACAAACACCGCCCCGCAGCCAACTCGAGCCCTGCCGAGCACGCCGGGTCCCCGGGGCGAGCAGAGCCTCCTGCGGGGCCACCAGGGCCTCCGATGGGGCCACCGGGCACCCCCGAGAAGGTGGGGGGACCCCCACGAGCATCCAAACTTGGGGAGGGAGGAACCCCGCCTTGCCTCTCTCCTCGCCCCGCGCTACCTGGGGATGGTGATGCACTTGGTGTTGATGTTCTGCGTGGTGATGGCTTTCTCCAGCTCGTCCAGCTGCCCCGTCTTCTTCAGCTTCTTCACCAGGCTCTTCACCGCCTTCTCGCACCATTTCTCCTCCTGCCCGTTCTGCTCCCCTTTCTTCCAGCCCAGCAGCCGCTTGACGATGGGAGGAGTGAAGGGCAGGATGGAGGACATGCTGGCTCGCCCCGGCTCCGCGCTCGCCCCCCGCTCTCACAGCACAAAGCCCGGCCCCGGGCTCTTCCCCACCGCTTCCTTCAGCTCCTCGGGACCTCGGCACCAAACTTTGCCCGGAGTTCGCCGCTCCTCGCCGGCGGCGGCAGCTCCCTCCTCCTCCTCCTCCACCCCCTCTCTGTGCGCGCGGAGAGGCGCCCACTCCAGCTCATTCCCAGTCTGTCTCTCATGCAAATCGCTCGCTGGCCGCCCCGGCCCGGCTTCCACCCCCTCCTTCCCTCCCAAACACGCTCACTTACGCCGCAAAGGGAGGGCGGGGAGGCGGGCAGCCCGCGGGCAGCTCCGCTCCCCCCTTTCCTCCTTGCCGGCAGCCCCCGAGCTTCCCCCGGGGATCAGCCTCAGCCCCACCGAGAGGGGGGCAAGGAGCCCCGCACCGAGACCCTCAGAGACCCCTCACCCCGCGCTGACACCCGGAGCCCCCACGCTGAGACCCACAGAGACCTTTGACCCTGCACGGAGACCCACAGAGGAGACCATTCACCCTACACTGAGACCCACAGTGCCTCCTCTCACCGTGCACTGAGACCCACAGAGACCACTCACCCTGCACCGAGACCCACTGAGCCTCCTCTCACTCTGCACCGACACCCACAGAGGAGACCTTTAACCCTGCACTGAGACCC
Organism: Cuculus canorus; assembly: GCF_017976375.1. NCBI lineage: Eukaryota > Metazoa > Chordata > Aves > Cuculiformes > Cuculidae > Cuculus > Cuculus canorus. The sequence goes on along the minus strand of NC_071412.1, from coordinate 14,842,819 downwards.
ACAGACCCTCCTCTTACTCTGCACCAAGACCCACAGAGACCCTTGACCCTGCGCTGAGACCCACAGAGATAATTCACCCTGCACCGAGACCCACAGAGACCCTTGACCCTGCTCTGAGACCCACAGAGACCCCTCCCCACCTCACTGAGCCCTGCAGAGCACCCTTACCCTGCACTGAGACTCACAGAGCCCCCGTACACCTCACTGAGACCCACGGAGCCACCACAGAGCCACCTCACTCCACGCTGAGACCCTCAAAGCCCTCTCACCCTGCACGGAAACCCATGGATCCTCCTGAGAGTGCAGGGTGGGAAGGAGCCCCACCACCCCGCACTGGGGCTCTGCCTACTAGAGCCGCGTTCCCTCAGTCTCCCCATGGCTCCTTTAGCTCACAAGAGCTCAGGAACAAGCTAAGAGCAGTGCCTGGGACAAATCACATCGAGGGGAGACAACAAAAATAAACACAAGCAACAAAATTCCCCCTCGGTGAGGGGAAGGGGTGGAGGATCCTCAGGCAGTGTGGGGTGGATGAAGCTCCAGCCAAGACTGTTTCCTCTGTGGAAAGGTGTGTTTCCACACAGAGATAGTTAAACACAACGTGGTCAGTTGTGCTCAGACAATCAGCAGGTTTTGTTTCAAACCCTTTTAATTTACTGTTCCATTCCCTCATCTTTCCATTCCAAATACCAGGTACCCAAATAATTTTTGCCCTGTATCAGGCACAAATGACACCCTGCAGACGTTTACTACCAGACCTGGTCAGAAATACTCAGACGGAATCTTTTTGTCAGAGGACGGCAGTTTGTTCAGACCTAGGTGTTTTGTAGAGATGCTTTGGGTCCGGCTGACTCAGGGTGACATCCAGGTAAATTTCCAGTTTCTCACTTTCCACTGCTGAGCAGACTGGCCTGTCACACTCCCTAGTCCCCTCCACACCAAAAGGGAGCCAAGGCCCTAAAAACCATGTAAACACAAACCATACCTCTTCAGTTCTCTGATAAACCACCCTGAAACAGTGCTGAGTGGCATGCATGGCAGCCTGGCAAGCAGCAAGGAGGCTGGGAGCCACCTGCAGAGTCACCAGGTGCCTCCACTGAGGCTCATCCACGTTTCAGGACACCAGCTGCTTCAAAGTTCCCTGCAACAGCTGCCCAGGACCCAGGATTAAAAGTTTCAGGGGACCCGACTCGCAAATTCTGAGGTTTCAAGCTAAGATCTGCTTCCCAGTTCTCTCCATCCTGTCAGAAGGGATGATGGTGAGCCCAAATTTGGGAAGCCTCTGGGGCTGCTCAGCAGCTTATGGACACACAGGTTCTTGCTAACCCACATTCTCATCTTCCAGGTTCCAGTGCAACCCCATGGGAGGACTCCTTGAAAGGCAGCATCCAAAAACTTCCCATGCCTGCAGATCTGAAGCAGCCAGCCATACAGATTGCTTTGTGGCAAGTTAGGAACCTATCGGCTCAGGCAATAATATCTGAGGCTCAGATGCAACTGGCGTGGTTTTCACAGGAGTTTAAAACAAACAATGTATTTTAGTCCAAATCACTAGTACCAAATTTTGGAATATCAATATTGGATACAAATTAAATACTCCTTTATCTTTTTTTTTTCCTTCCAGCATTCTCATATTATTCCCCAACATGCATTCCCCAAGTGTCTTGAATTTTGGAGGCTCACCACTAAAATTTTGGCACGTTGCCCTGACCCAGTTTTTGGCTGCCTTGGTTGAGATGCCTGAAGTACAAAGATGTGGAACCCCAGTAGGTGATCCCAACATAATTTGAGGAAATAGTTCCTCAATACCTCTGAAGCAATGCAAAAATATTTGATGCTAATTACACAAAAAGCAGGATACCTCAATTTCTGACTGATGCTAGTGCTACTGGCTTGCTGCTTATTTGTCATTTTCTGAAAATGTCTAGTTCCTGAAAGCTGGTGAGTAGTTGAGAACCTGAACTTTCATTAAATTTTTTTTTCCACAACTTTAGAGAGTAACTTGAAGATGTGAACCAAATGAAAGACAGGTGGTGAAGTTAGATACATTTTTGATGTCAAAATAAACACTTATTACAATTTTTAAAGCAGTGAAGCTTAAAGTAAACTTTTTCTGTTTTCCTAGTTCTTGGCCCAGCACATTTTGCAACTAGAAGCAGCCCAGAAGAATACTGAGCCTGAAGGACCCATCTCAGATCTGGCAAATCTGAGGGTGATGTCAGTGCAGATTTCTGCTGGGGACCATATCAGTTTCTTTCTGGCTCTTCTGGCTAGAAAACTGAGGGAAGTGTTCCGTATTCCGTACTTATTCATCCAGAAAGTTTGCAATAACTCTACACACAGAATTTGTGCTGTGACCTTAGTTCAGCAGGGCTTCCAGAATTTTCTGTACATATTCATGAGCTAATTTTCACTTATTACAGTCAAATTGCAAGTGATTGACTTGGTAAATTTGAATATGGGGAAGGAGAGAAAGAGCAGAGCGGTTTGTTCACACTTGTACAGTGATTTAGTAGTAAAAGGGTGAATAGAATTTGCTAAACACTGAACTCAACCAGTTCTCACTTGCTTACAGTATCATCAATGAGGTGTAGGCAGTTAAATCACTGATCTAAACGTTGAGCCACAGTACTACCCTGAACACTACTGAAAACAAATAAACATTTGGTTTTGGCATGTGAAATTAATTTTTAAGATGGGAGACATGACATTTTATGGAGCAGCTTGTGTGACTGCTGTCAGAATGAACTGTTCTATGAAAATATGACTTTCTGAAGCTCTAGACAGTAATCCTTTATTTCAGGGAGTTTTGGACACTCTCGCTATGGAAAAAATAAGCAGGGAAAGAAGGGACAATCCCAGTTTTGCATGGGCTGGATCCATTTGCTGGTTTACAAAATGTCTGAGCTCTTGGAAGCCACCACTAGGCAGGAGAAGTTTGTGCCTTCATTTGTGATACATTTTTTTCTTTGCTTTTTAAAAATCATTATCTTTGTATGTTTGTGGCATAGTACAGGTTCAGGGACTTCACTTACTGCAGTTTGCTCTTACTGAAAAATAAATATATAGATTTAGACACACACATATATATAGTCTACCATAATATGACAAAACCATATACTTGGTTCATACACTTGAAGATAAGAGCCATGCCCTTTAAGGCTATGTTGTGTTTCTTAAGTTTTTAATAATATGCTAGCGCCTTAAGAACTACTGAGAACTAATCTCTACATACCTTCTTCATTAATAGGATCAATCAATGACTAGGAAGAGTTTAAACTTCACTTTCACAAAGAGAAAAATTGGGCTTTGTTTCAGGAACAATATAAAATTAGCATGAGAAATAAGGAGGTGTCCTCTGAAGCTCACGCACATGCATATGTGCCTTTATAAGGAATATTTTTAACAGCTTCTGAGGCTGAAGAATAGCTTCTGTGCTTTGCTCCATCTTCACTTTATATCCTTCAAGTAGTAAGAAAGGAGAGATTTTTGGGCAGACATGAAGCCAGTTCCATCAGCTCCCACTGCTCTCCCCAGCACCCCATGTGCAGCGGCGTGCTGGAACAGGCTGGTTGGAGGAAGCATGGCCAGAGCACACTGTTCTCTGGCTGCGCTCAGCCCAGAGACAGTTCTTAGGGGAGCCTGGTGCCTGCTGAAACAGCTCCCAGGTTGTCTTAACATGCAGTTGTGGCTAGTTTGAAAATTGAGGAGTGCCTGAAAATCAGCTTCTAATGTACTGCCCCCATCTCTCTTTCACTCACTGTCTGAAATATTAAATATAATTTCCTATGTGGGCATTACCTGTATGTGGAAGGGAATTTTACAGTGGCACTGACTAAAACTGCTGAGAAGTAAGCAGACAACCTGTGAAGTTCAGAGGAGACGGGGATTTACTAGAGCACCTAAGAGAGCCATGACCTCCTCAACTCCATTTGCTCCACGTTACCTAAGTAGCAGCCACACTGACGGGCTAGATAGGCAGCTGTGAAAATGTGAAGAGAGTTTTAAATTGGGTTATATTCGTATGCTAACTTGTAAATGAGGGCTATGACATTTAACTTTGAATCTATGTCACATATAATATGCATAAACAAGGGAAAGTGTGGGAGCTTTCCTTGGTTAAGGTAATATATATATATATATAACAGCGTTCATATGCAAGCAAATGCATCTTAATCACTCAGAACAAACCTACAGGAAAATAACTTTTGAGGTGAGTCATGAAAAAAAAGCAAGGTCATTCTAAGTTAATTTCTTCAGAGTTAACTTCAACGTTGTGAAACAGCTTACACAAATCCTTTCAGGGTACAGCAGTTATTATTCTCTACATAGGAGAAAACATATACAATAAGAAGTTGGAAATTCATAAAACGTTGTCCACACAGGTTAATTCACCTGCATGTTCCAAGAGGCTCGGTAGTGTAAAAGTCACATAACCACCTTTGACCAACGGTCCGGTTAAGCCAGAACCCGGTCTGTGACTACAAAAGTACCTTCTGCCTAAGGAAAAAATACAAGGCAGCAGCATGTCCAGAGTGACCCTTCTCCTAAATTGCTCTCCCAATTTTTGGCAATTATTTGTTCACTCCTGCACCGGAGCTGAACTCTCCAGGGAGCCCAAATAGGCCATTCCTACAAAGACCTCTCTGCTTCCAACTTAAATATGCACGTGGCCTTCACCAGATCCCATCTGGGATACAGCGTAGAGCTATTTTAAAGATTGAAATTGTCCAATAAAAATATGTTGGCTGTAAGATTTCTTCAGTACTTATTTTACAAACTGGGCAGTACTGGTTGAGCATCCAGGAGGAGAAAGGGCAATGCTGTGGTTAGGGCAGGTGAGTGCTTTCCTGGGAAAATGGAGTTTTCCCTTCTGTGGCACCATTCCTGTGTGATATGAGGCAACTTCAACCAAAATGGTGTGGGTTTATTGTAAACATCTCACTCTTGGGAGGTGTGGCTGCTGCTCGGGTGACTGGTCTGCAGCAGGGCACACAGCTGCAAGGGACGCTGCTGAGAGCTCTGCTTCAGTAAAGCGGGACGTGCTGGTGGTCAGGGTCCTGATGGACCTCCTTAAAAACACACATCTAACAGTTCTGAAAATGTCAATCCCAATTCTGTTTTTCCCTAGTCATTGAAGGCTTAGCTTCGATATCTTAATATACCCGATAGGATAATTCTCAACATGCTTTACGTGTGTCCAGTGACAGGAAATGGCAGCCAATAGTGTAGAGAATAGTTCTTTGGTTTGATATTCTTTTGTTTCATGAGAAACAATAAATCATTTTGCCGGGGACACCACAGCATCTTTCCCTGCACAGCTCTTGAAGGACAGGAGAGGTGCATGCAGGGACACAAAAGCCGCCTGAGGCTGAGCCCTGGGTTGAACCACAATCACTTGGATAAGGCCTGATCTAATCTTTACAAATGTGTTAACAGCCTGAAATTAATATGCTTTCAATTAACCTAGAGATAAAACCGTCTACTAGTACAGACATCCACTAGGCCACGCAGATATCCTGATGGCAGGGAGCGGACTATTTTCAACACTCGGCTCGGTGACGTAGCAGCACCTGCAAACGCTCAGCACTGCCAAGACTTTGCATACAAGTAGCTGCTGTCAGGCTGTTCCTGGTGCAATTGCACACATACACACACATACAAACACAAATGCTTACCCCTTCCAAGTCTTGCAACCTGAAATTTCATACTTTTTAAAGTATGCCATGTGGTTCAAATAAGACCCAAGCTCTCTGTTATAGGGAAGTTTCTCTTATAAGACATTTCCCTCCTCTGGTTGCTAGAATGACCGGACGTCCATGTAAAATGACACAAATAGTCTCTTGTGGCACAAAAAGCACCAGTAAAAAAGATGCAGCCAGGAAAAAAGAAAGGAATAGGCCAGGCCCCAAACACAGAGGCTCATTACAGGTAAGGCAAAACCTCCAGCTCCCAGCCACAAGCATTTTATTTGAGATTCTTTTCCTATGTCCATATATGACTGTCTGTCCCTTCTGAATTCCTTGCTGTGTCTAAACCCTTTTCTTTGCCAGGGCACATCTGTTAAAGTCTTCATTTTGGCTTTTGAAGTGGGCATTTTATATCCAGCTGGACTTTTAAAAAGATCCTGAGCAAAGGCCTTTAACAAGTAAATATAAATATATTACTTTTATGAATAGGCTCCTGTTTTCACATGTTCCACTTGCAATGGCCTCTTGTCCACAACTGCTGACATGTCAACCCTCTACTGGAAGAATACACTTCTGGAGGAATACACTTCTCCTCGTTGTGCACAAGGGAGATTCTCAAAGACATTTTAAATGAAAAAAACATCACCTGTGCTGCATGAGGAAATCCCACTATTGCACTGCAGTCCTGGGTAGCAGAAACCACCCTGGCCAATGTGCTGGAACTGACTCGCTCAGCGCCACAAGCATATCCTGATCCAGATTCAAACTGTGCAGCTCAGACACCGTCTGCCTGCTGTAGCATTTGTATTTAATCTGGGCAGAGCTTGGTGCTGCTTGTAGCATACATACAAACACACCAGAGAACAAATGCTTTGGATCTCAGCCCTACCTCACCAAAGTCAAGTGTGAGTTCACTAATTTAAATTACTATAGAGTTTAGCCACTAGTTTTTATGTGGTGGCTCCTCTATATTAAAACCGATGGTTAAAGGTTAGTGCTTTTTCATTTTTGAGGTTTACTTAATTAAGAAGTGCCATTACCCTCTTTTTTTGTTTTATTTCTTTTAACCTGAAATGCGGTTCAGGACCCACAAAGGGACCGCCATCCTCATCTGAATCAAGAACCTTTGTTAAGGCAGCAGCAGTAAGGAGTGGCATGGAATTATTTGTCCATGAATAATATGTTAATATTTATACATGGCTTGCTTAGATAAGAAAAACAACTTGAAGATTTATGAGAGAAGCTCTCTATGGCCACGCTTTGTGGAGTAACTTTTCAAGCTCTGTGTAGAGTTCCAAGTGTTGATTTTGCCTCCTGACAGTTTAATGTGTAACCCAAGAAAGTGCATTCTTTAGCATCAAAAAAAAAAGAAAAAGAAAAAAAGAGTGTAAAAAAAGTAAAATCCAACCACTACAATCTGCCTACTCTCCTTTTCTGCTGGGGATTTCACTATAGTTTGAAGAGAGCACAGTCACATTAATATAGAGATCCTCAAATGCAGCCAAACCTGAGCGAGTCCACAGGCTTTACATGTACGTAAACCTGGGGTTTACCTTTTTCTTTAGTCTTCTTCTGAGTGCTCACTACCACAAAAATGTAGCTCTGCTTTTTCATAAACCTCAAGTCCTACTTGGGCCCTGGAAACAGCACAGAAGGGGAAGAGAATCACAAAGAACTGCTCCTGATCTGCGTGTGTGAGAGGAGGGATGTTTACTCCTTGTTTATTTGTTCTGGGGGGGAAATACAGTGCTTTGTGTGAGGGCTCTTTGCTAGTGAAGCTGAAAGGCTCACAGCATTGCCAAGTCTGTCAGAAGAGGGGAAGGCAGTCTGGGCAGGCTGCCCTAGATTAAAACTAAACTCAAATCAAATTCAACTTAAGCACACAGCGTAGTGCTTGACATGGAGGCTAAAGGCAGAATTACCAACTCAAGCATTCAAAACTCCCAAGTCAAGGCCCTAGCATATCGTCAAATGCACTTGAAATTGTAGCAATTTAATTAAAATAATAACATTATATTCATTTTTCTGCATCTCAAAGGGTTCATGGTTTCTACCACGTCTCGGCCCATGTAAGATATGAGATGAAATGAACTGAAGGCTGAGGTTCTGATACAATTATAGGTTTCAAGGAGCTAAGGGGCTTTAAGAAACATCACCCATGTGAGGCTCGCAATAAACCTGTGAGAGTAGAGGCTGGGCAAAAGAAACCAGAGCTGTGGAGAAAATGCAATTAATTGTAGATTTACCTGAGATACTGAACAAATTAAGGAAACCTCAAACGCTGCTTTATTGTAGCACATTGGGATCATTCACTATTCGTTCTTTCTTTTAGGATGAACTAACTGGTATAACTTGGATCTGTATCAAGATTTCAAACCAAAGCTGCCTACATAAGGCTCCTTGTTGGTTTTGATATGATGTTTAGGGAATTTTCTTTTCTGGTAATACCACATAACTAGTTACAAGGCTTTCTGTAATGTATCAAAGAACAATTTTTCCCTGACCCTGGAGCTGGGAGTAGAGTTGAAAATCACATGCTTCAGCACTTAGAGTCCTTGTGAAGTTAATGGAAGCCAATTTAGGCACCTGGCTAAAGCCTTGATGGAGGTTTCCGAAGGCACATGTGATTTTTATGACTTTAGTAGTACTTTTTGCCTTTAGAAATCTCTTTCATAGCCTAACTTCAGTTACCTCTTCATGAAAACTCTGTCCTCTCTTTACTTATATGGCACTTATATATGTCCTTTTTAAACTTACATATTTTAAAGTCACTGAAACAAATCCTGTGGGTACTGGAGGGGGGAGCAAAAAGTAAAGAGTCTACAGATAATTTCAGTTACCTAACATTTATTTGACTTAGTCATGCAGAACTGGATCAGTGCAGCTGATACAGAATGATGATTAAACTAAACCCTGAATCTATATTCTTATGTGATCACCCTCATTATCTCTGCTATCAAGGTTGATCTGACAAGTGACTTTTATTTAGAATCAGCCGTACTTCTTTTCCCCGCCTACCCCAGAGTTGTTTGCAGCTCCCCACTTAGAGAAAGTAACATGGAATTTACGCCTACAGTGCAAGGAAGGAGCTGGGTAAAAGAGAACTGGCGTTTTTATTTTGGGGGGCCCTGATTCAAAACCCATCACAGGCAAGAAATCAGGGTTTGTAAAGAGTTTGAAGAGTCCTGGTTTAAAAAAGCCAGAATGTTATAACTCGGTTATTAAATGTCTGTTGATTCCTTGCTTTCTCATACACATTGACACAAAAAATGCATACACATTTCAGTATCTCTTGTAATACTGCATAAATAAATTGCCATGGCCAAAGCCCAGAGTATTTGATCTTTAGTCATGTAGGCAAACTGCTGAAAGCAAGAATATTTTTGTAACAAGAGCGTACAGAAAATATTAGTAACAATCACTTTAGGCAGATATTTTGCTATGTTGTATGCTTTCAGGATATTGAATGTGCTGCTGGGTAAAGCATATGTTTAGTAAATGGGCCTATATCTCTTCTCCAGTCCATAGGGCCTGACCTCCTGGCTGACCTTCCTTTTAGTGAAGCTGACTCAGTAAATGAGAAATGGTTAACTCCCCTCCTGTACCATCATTCTTTCTGACCAGATGTGGTAATGACAAACCAGAGGTACAAAGGTTCACAGAACTGATTGCATCCAAAGAGATGCATGATTCCTAAAAGCAAGGAAGCCAGGCTAGAAGATAAATTTACAATGAAAGGGTACAAAGATGGTCTTTTTCAACTCTAATTTCTGGGTTTGGTTTTGCTTGTCTTTTTTTGGCTTGTTTTTTTACAAACTTAACCACGATTGCTAAAGTGGAGATTGATGCACATTTGAAATTAGTCAGCTCATTTTTTTTATTTCTTCTGACAATTCTGAGAATTATGAGTTATCCTCAAAGAGTATTGAGTAACCTGGGAATTTCTTGTGTCTGGAGCCTGGCATAGTGTGGACAATAGCTTTTCCATGGTGCCCGGTTGCCAATAGTTCCCATTGGCTATTGAAATGAGGGGTAGAGAGCAAGGGAAGGAGGCTACGTGAGCAGGGAGGAAGACACTCCAATATCAATGCCATTTCTTCATCATTGGTTTGTGTTTCTGTGGGAGAAAAATACTGAAAAGGGTCATTGCTACTGGGATTATGAGAGCTCTGCAAGGCGGGATGAACACAAAGCTGTCACAGTGCGAGGCAGAATTTAAATGGATTTAGGGAAGCTGAGAATTTGGCCTTCGCTCAATATTTGGTTGGTACTTGGTAACCTGTGTGACTGGGCTACATACAATTTGTTTGGATACTCCGGTCCCTTTATTTTATGAAATATTGGCTTAATTTTATAAAATACCTCTGAGGCAAGAAGGGAAACCAAGCAAGTTGCACAATAATTCTCTGATCAGCACTCAAAGCCCCATGAGATCTATTTTTCTGACAGCAAATCTCCTCATGATACATGCAAACTCAATTCCTGCTTTTGCACTGTCGTGTTAAAACTTGCATCCATCATGCTTTCACAGCCTGTTTCAGGCCTTGGATGATTTTGATGCTACCTGAGGTATGTGAAGCAATGTTCTTCCCTCCTGCTATTTGAGCACAGAGAGCCCTTAAGTAAGGCAAGAAATTTGAAGGCCAGATGTTGCTGTGATGTGGGAGACAGAGTCTTTTGTCTCTGCTGTCACTGAAGCTAGAGAACAATCTATCTGATTTGCGCATGGAGCAACATTATGTGTCTTTCCATTGTCTGTGAACATTTCTCTTGCTTAAAATGTTGCACTTAATGGAGCAGTTAGTCCTTAAAGTGACAATGTCTTGTTTTACTTAAAAGTAATTAAAATCTGGAAGAGACCAGATCAACAGTTTGCTAGTATAGAGGATTAGAATCCTGTAGCTACTTGTATAGCCCAATAAATTATGTGCGCTGCTTTGCACAAATACAGTAAGACCTGAATACCTTATTATGTACTCATCTATATCAGATATAACTCCCCTCTCACCCTAAATAATTAATATATATTGCCTGAGTCATTAATACACCAGAACTGATGGACACTGGACAATTTAAAGTTAAGCTTAGGGAGTAGAAAGTTGAGAGAGTGAACTGTCTCATTCCCATCCACCCATTCTTACCCCCTCAAAAGAAAAATAAAAAAGAATAATAAAAGAAAAAAGGCAATTATTCCAATTACAGTGGAGAGAGGATGAAGGTATAAATTATTTGAGAGAGAACAAGCATCATCATCAATAGACTTGAAAACTTTAAAACTTAAAAATTTGGAATGGCAAGGCTGAGACACAGCTAAATGCTGAGCTACACAAAGAGTAAGAGGTGAGGAGAAAGGGAAGGACAAAGGAAGTCAAGGCCTTACTGTGCAGGTCTGGTGGTGAGGCATGGGGAGGGGTAAACGATGCTCTTCCCCACCCAGAGGATGGTGCAAGCCTTGGGCAGGAGTGGAGAAGAAAGTCACCACGGTGGAGAAGACCAAAGTCAACAGTGAGCCGGTAGAAGAGCTGGTGGAGCAGGGCAGGAGAAGCTTCTCAGGGAACAACCTGTGTGTAGACACAAAAGGAAAAGAGATAGTGAGTGAAGAGGTCCTGAGGTTTTTCCAGGGCTAGCATGTATAAGGGATCTTCACTGGACAGGGGAAAGAGGAAGATGGACTGACAGAAAAGTTGGAAAAATAGGAGTTCAACAAAATAGACAGACCAACTGAAGGTTCCTTGTTCATCAGCAGAAAGGTGGGTGGCAGGGCTGAACAGGAGATGACACAGAAAGGCAAAGGTGAAGCTGAAGAGAGGCTGGATTTCTTTGCCTTTAAGAGATTTATAGCCAATGCTATGTTAATGGTGTCTAGTGCCAAGGACAATATAAACCGTAGAGAAAATCAGATCTGTAGTGGTCAAGGATGTAGAGAAACAGTTGGTTGTATATTTAACAGGAAGTTAGGGAGATCAAAGAGTTTTCAAAATGGTTTTGGTTTTAAATGATACCCCGGCTTTATTTTGTTTAGATTGAGCTGGGGGCCTCTCTGAAGAGGATAAAAGGAGAACAGAAATGTGTAACAAAGACATTTCCTCTCTCCCTAATAGTCAAGCAAACGTGACATCCCCATCAAGCAATAGCACCATTATATGTACCGCTGCAAGAAAGGAAGCTATTTTATCCTTGGAAGGAAAGAGAGATGTTATCTTCTAGAAAAAGAGGTAAAGTTCTGCAGAAACTCAGTGCTGTTAATAGACTGTTATGACAGTGTGCGATTTCACTTCCAGTGAACAATGTGTGTCACAGGCCTGAATGCTACTGCAGTTAACAGCTAAAATAGAAAACAAGCACTGCAGAGCCTACTCGCTGTGGTAACGGATACTTCCAAACAGTCTTTTCATTTTAAGAGTTAAATTAGATTTTTACTTCTAGCTGTTTTCAGCTCAATGTGAAGGGATGGTTCTGCATTAACGGGAGAGACAAAGTCTACCCTGTAATGAATGGGGTGGGGGTTGTTCAGCCTAGAGAAGAGAACAGAGGGCTCAGAGGAGACCTCAGAGCAGCTCCCAGTATGGAAAGGGACTACAGGAAAGCTGAGAAGGGACTTTTTACAAGGGCATGGAGTGACAGAATGAGGGGGAATGGCTTTAAATTGGAAGGGGGAAGATTTAGATTAGGCATTCTTCATGATGAAATTCTTCATGAGGACATTCTTCATGATGAGGGTGAGGAGGCCCTGGCACAGGTTGCCCGGGGACGTCATGGCTGCCCCATCCCTGGAGATGTTCAAGACCAGGTTGGATGGGGCTTTGAGCGGCCTGATCCAGTGGGAGGTGTCCCTGCCCCTGGCAGAGTTGTTGGAACTGGATGGGCTTTAAGGTCTGTCCCAACCCAATCCATTCTATGATCTTTATATTTTTCTCCTGATTTCAAATGGATTTAAGTGAATACTTAAACACGTATTTGTTTTGCAGGACTTTGAACTTAACGTGCAGCCAATGCCATGCTTCAGTTGCATACATACTCCTAGGGTGGGGGCTGCATTATGAAGCTAAAATTTAACTTCCAGTTAAAACAAGATATTAAAGATTATAGCCTGGAGGATACAAGAGGAAGAAGGGGTTCTGCACGAGAGGCACACATGCCCCTCTTGCTTCAGAATGAGGAAGAAACAAGAGACCGTTTCCCATTTCTGTAGCCACAGCTGATGTTGGTATCAGAGTCATAGCAGCCCCTTCCAGAGTTAACTACAGTTAAGGTGGTGCCAGCCTTTCCATTAGAAACCTTACAGACACCATTTAATGACTCGGCTACAAATACTTGCTTCAAGCTGAGACTTGGCATCAAAAATTATCAGTCCTTCAGCAATTCTGAAGGTATTTCCCTTCTCCTGAGTCTTGAAAATTCCACAAGTATTTTAATACAGAGTATCTATGATTTATAAGTTTTCCTTTTTGTAGGTATTGTCATCATTTGAAAACAACTTCATATCTGTGAGTGAACTGTGACACTACCCCGCTCCTGAGTGCAAGGGAAAGCTGCACTCTTCAGGTGACGAGTCATTCATGGTATGAGTTATGGCCTCTCAAGTAGCTTCTAAATATGTGAATATTTGTATTTTCCCTCTTGCTCTGTCATGCACCTCAGGAGCTCAGTGTGATCTGTAAGCCCTGTGTGCTCTCTTAGCATCATCTTAACCAACACAGGCCCAGCTTTTTCTCTCTCTGTTCAGCCTATCAGCTAAGACCTGCATTTCCACCAATGCTCCCAGTTTGTTCTTTTTCTTCTTACCACTCACAGATGGCTTTCCTTTTAATGTAACAGTTTTAGGGATGCTAGGAGGCACCTACACCTTGATGTCTTTGCCTTCTGGCAGGGCTCTTCATCGCATCCTCATCCAAATGATGCAACTATTTGGCTACATTATTGCTAAGGGCAGCGATTGTAGTGGGATGGGGGAATCATGATGCAAGACTCTCTCTCCAAGCCACGGAGAGATGGTGCTTGGGTGGGAGCAATATGGGTTAGCCTTCCTTCCCTGTGGCATGCAGTCCTCATGTGAGAGAAGAGAGGCTGTGAAACCCCATCTTCCTTTCTCTAGCCGCAGCTGTGGTTGAGTTGATGATTTTTTGTTCCCTTTCTGTTCCCTTTCAGCTTCACGCTAACTCACAGGGATAAAGCTCTACTTCAGCTCTCCGCTCTCATCCCATGGTGGCATGAAGAAGTGTTCAGAGGTGGTGAGTCAGGCAGCCCTTTCTCACCCACAGGCAGCTGCCTGTTGGGTTTGTGGTCTCCACTGGCAAAAGACGAGGAACCTTCATTTCACTAACCTTAACACAAGGCTTACGGTGTTCTCCATTTGACTGAGGTTGCTCTCAGTCCGTCCTTTTGTTTTCAAAGCCTAAAGCCTCTTTAGTTTCAGGACTCCCTATAGCTTTTGACAGCAGCTGTTGCTGATCATCTGGGGATCACCCACTTCCCCCCTTGAGGCCCATGTATGCTTTTGGTACAGCCTCAGATGCAGACAGCACATCCAGACCTGGCGAGAGGGCAGAGCACGGGGCACAGAGCCAGCAGGAAAATTTCCCTGCTGCAGGATAGAGACAGCTCTGCCTCATGAGTCATGGCCACGCACCTGCAGAGCCAAGGCTCAGCTGAAGAGCACCCATCCCTACCCAAAAAAGCATTTATTTGAGACAACTGCCCAGCAAATGTCTCATCTGTCCCACAGACTGCCAGGTGGCAGCTCATTTAGATGATGCTGCATATCAGCTGGAAGGAGGGGACGTGAAATACAGAAACACTGGAAATCCCACAGAAACAGACACTGAGGAAAACAAAGCTACCCTCAGAACATTTAGCTTTTTTTTCTTCTCTGAATAAAGGACAGTTTTATACTCTCAATGGAGAGTGTAAGAAATTACACTGCCTGTAGTAATGCTGCCCTAAAGGAGGAACTAACCTGGTTCACTCTGGTGTAACGAGAGCAGAAAGTTGCTGAGGTGTGAAGGATTCGTGTGCTGCTCACATAGGCTCTTCTGAAACAGCATTCACCAAATCAGCACAGAAAAATGCCTGGCACCAATCACCAACCCAACATAATTCAGCCAAACAAGAATGTAGTTTTCAGCTGGACATTCCTTTGGAGGTGTGCAACGTTCATGAATTCACTTGATTTGATTTTAAGGAATGAAATAGTCGATTGGACCCCTAAAATGCTTGGTTTTTTATATATATGTATATATATGACACCTTTCAGAGGCTCACCTTGCTGACTGGTGCTGCTTTCCTACTCCCTTCTCCCCGCTCTCTCTGGCAAGTGGCTGCCTGGGTAGAACTTCTATGGTGACTACACAGGCAGTTTGGCAGCTGTGCTTATGCCTGGATCTCCCTGCATGCCTGGGAGATCCTGCAGGCATGCAGGGAGCCTGGTGCCTCTGGAAAGCATTGGCCCTACCATGTGCATGATGCTTAGGCAGACTAAAAGTGCCTGGTGTTTTCAGATCTTCCCCTGCTGAAAGGTCATGTGTGGGGAGCCCCTATTGTGCCTTCCATCCCAATAACCAAGCCTTGAGGGACCCTGGGATGGTTTATCTGAAGGGGCTTCACAGCTCCCAGGGTCCAGCTGAGACCTGGCAGACTGAATGGGACAGAACATCATTGCAACGAGACCCATGTGAAAGCCAGGAGGGGCAAATGAAGCCTGTGGTCTGGTTCAGGGTTTATGTTGGGCCAAGTGAGACAACAATCTGGTACACTCAGTAGTTTATATATTCTGAAACAACACCTTACTATATCAGTTCCCCTCCTTTGTCATCAGAAAAAACTCACACTTTCCTAACTGAAAGTTCAGTCTAAACACAAATGTCACCGAAAGCCCAATGAGACCTTTGGTTTTCTAGTTTCACTCTCCTGAGCTGTCGCTAAGATTATGCAACAGGAACACTGGGGTGAATCATCTTCTGGCATTGCAGTAAATTAGGAAATGTTTGCTGTGATGTTCTATGGGTTTCTACCACCTATTTGTGGTCTGCTTTTTTCTTTTCCAGTGGATCTTAGTGTCTTCAAATATCAAGCGGTTGCCCGTTGCCTCGTCTGAGCTAGGAAAAGGCTCATCAGTAGGTGCTGTAGCTCAGCTTTGGGGCGGAGGGTAACAACAGCAGCTGTTGTAAGGAAATGATGTTAAAGAAACTCTGAATGTCCTTGCTCAGCACTATTTTCCCTGTGAATATATCTAGCAAGTCTTTGAACCACTCTGTTTCTCTGCTGTAACTCTTAACAACAGACTAACCCATTAGGCACTGCAGCCTGAAGGGGGTCAAGGAGATTCTCCTTAAGTGTTTGTTCTTGAAGCACAAAGCTTGGCAAGATCACAGAGCCTATTCTTAGAGAGCCCGAGTATATCAGAGGAAGGACAAATTGAATGTAAGAAAAATCATGAGTCAGGCCCATTCCTCCTTCCTTGAAGCTTCTTTTTATTTATGGTTCAAAAAAAATGTATACTTGTCTTGAAGGATGAGAATTCACATGTTCAGTCTTCCCTTTCCAAATTTAAGGACAGGAATAATTTTTGGGAGGAAACTGAAAGGTTGAGAGAGATATTTGTATTGTGATATTCAAAGTAAAACTGTGAGAACTGGAAACACTACAAAGGACATTTATCAGACACTTGGTGAAGATGTGTGATGCCATAAATAACCTCTACACAAAGGTGCGAGCCTTAGTCACAGTTTCATTTCTGGTTACTCCTTGTACCACTGCATATTTTTAAAATAAAGGATTAGAAGGTGGAAAGTCCTGCAAACATTTAAAGCTAGATCAAAAATTCCACAAATGATCCCCCTTGGTGCTAAAAGGACAGTCCTGAGTTAGGACATTTCTGAGTTACACGCTCTGTTATGCTTCATAGAAACCTAAATTCTAGGCAAATAAAAAGGGACAGGAGCTTATTAACTCGCTCTGTACAGCACTCCATGTTCATTTCTTCCAAACAAGAAAATATGAACTTATTTTACCGTGGAAATCAAATAAGGCATCAAAGCCCAATTTCCTGAAGACAGTATCTATCAGTTTCTTTGAAGCAGACATTTTTATGACTAGCTGTGTTAACAAATCCAAACTAAGTATCCAATCTGTCAAGGAGAAAAATAAGTTTCGAATGAAAGTAAGTGTTGCTTGTTAAATTTTAATGGCAAGGCATTTAAAAGAAGAAAACCATCCATTATAATGTTGGTGGAATAGTGTGTTGTCAGATTCTCCAGAAAGGATTTTTATCATGATGTTTAAATATATTATATCAGTGGATGGTTGTTACTCTGTTCTCCAAACAGAAGACTTTTTAGAGGAAAAGTTTATGAGAAATATGCACCTGCTTGTGAAAACATCCTTAACCACATAGTAACTAAAAACAATTGCTGGGCGCTAACGTTACCTGTACCAAGTATGTGCATGGTGGAAGAATTGTGCTGGTGTGAAGCTGAACAAAGCAGCGTCAAAAGGAGAGGACAGAATAGCCTTGAGAGGTTTATTGCATTCTTTTTGACCCTGCAGGAGCCAGTACTTCTGTGATTGGTATCTGCCACCAGAAACAGAACCATTGTTTTTGCCCTTTGTAATGAATTTAGACCCATGCCAATAAATCCTGAAGCTAGAGACTGTTTGCCTGCTTATCACACCTCATTTTTGCTTCCCAGTTGATCTCCGGTTCATGTAGGAGCATATAGCGCGTTGCTGGCAGTCTTTTAACCAGCAAGCAGGTCACTATGAGAGTTTTGAGGAAGGCAAGCACCCCTCCCCTCCGGATGTCTAAGACTCATTTCAGAAATGGTCTCCTGGCTGAGCCAGATAAATCTTACTTTATTGGAATGCTCTCCTTGCCATGGCTCCATACACCAGGTTAAACTTTGTATAAAATGTACCCTCTTCCCTGACTTCCGTTGCCTTTTTCAAGACAGAACTTGTTCTGCATTTCCTTTACTAACCCCTTGCTTCAGTGATCACATCACATGGGTCCTTGACTTGTCAGCCCTTCTTTTGCAAAAGAAGAGCTTTTCCCTTTAAAGCTTTTTTAGTTTTAAAAGATAGATAGGAATGATTCAGGTTTTGTTATAAAGTATTTTCCATGCCTAGAAATCCATCATAGGAAATGAAAGAGCTACAAAGACTTGGTCCAGCTTCCTCTCTGGGAATCTCAGCACAGCTCCTGTACCGGGTATGGTGGTGTCCCTGCTGATGGATGCAGCCCTCAGCCCTACCTCCCACCATCTCTGCCTGGCAGCACAAGAACCTTCAAACTCTTTGAACCAGATTACCCCTCTCTGCAGTCTTTAATGACTTAATACCTTTAATATCACTGTCTTGTCTCAGTTTCCTTAGTTGCAAAACTGTATGAGGTCACTACAATCTCCTTGAATAAAACACAGCTATTCCAGTTGATGCTATAGCTCTGCCTTGATGCTAAGACTGGCTGAAATCTTGGCTAAACTCTCATCGCTTGACTGGAAAATTTCATGTCAAAGGCCTGCCTTGGTCTGGTTTGCCTTGAGGTTTTATTTGCTCTTTTTATTTAAATTAAATCAAGTGAAACCATTCAGCCCTTTCTGAAATGAGGACAGAATAAAATAGGTTATTTTGCCTTTTTCACAATAACTCTGTTGACTTTTCCTCTGAGAAACATCCTTACTGCCCAGAAGAGAATCCTGAAATTTGGCAAAGGATGGGGAGTATTTTCGGGTAAAAAAAACTCAAGGTTGCCCAAGTTACAAGAGTACAAAGAACCGCAGTTTGGAAGTGCTCAGAAGGGACCTGCTGGATGTCATCTTGTGCTCCGTGGGTGGCTTGGTTAGGCAAAGCAGGCACTAGCCCAGCACTCAGGGAGGCTCAGCAGACCTGGTTTTGCCACTGCAGCTTGCAGGTGCTGTCAGCAGCGAGGCCCAACAGCTTTGTGCGCTGCACATGGAGAGGAGCTGGAAAGTTTTGTCAATGAAACGCTGAATGGATGCCAGTGCAGGAGAGAAGAGAGGGCAGAAATCTTAGCTGTGCATTAGAAGATGGAAAAGGAGATACATGCAGAAGGGGAATGACGAGAGAGAACTGGAAATGAGCAGGAGTTGTGGGAAGAATCAGAGAAGACACAGACTTGATGATCTGTGTGTGCCATCCTACTGTGGCCCCAACAAAACCATTTATTATAAATTACATTAGCATGTCCTTATTTTCTATGAGCATACAGGCAAGACCCTCTTAAAGGATGAATTAGGACTGCAAGGTGATGGAGGCTATAACCTGATGGGCCCCTGCTCCATTTGTTGCAGGAGACAGGAAGCAGGTAATTAATTAAGGAGGAAATTAGAAAGAGAATTAGTTAATGCAGCTGAAAACTGACCTAGAAAAAATGTCTGTAAAATCCTTGCCTCTGCCACTGAAATGTTGGGCAGAATTAGACAAGTAACTTAAGCAAAATATTCCCAGATTGTCACTAAATATACATTCTTCATTTACAGAATCATAGAATTGTTAGGGTTGGAAAAGACTTCTAAGATCATGATGTTCAACCACGAACATCCTCCTAAACCATGTCCTGAAGTGCCTCATCTATATGTTTTTTTGAACCACTCCAGGGATGGAGACTCCATCACTGGGCAGCCTCTTCCAACACTTCATCACTCTTTCGGTAAACAAATTTTTCCTAATATCTAATCTAAACCTCCCCTGGTGCAACTTGAGGCCATTTCCTCTCATCCTAAAGTTCCTGACTGGATCTGTAGACAGCTGGGCTTTGAGAAGCTGCAGTGGTGCGTGTGAGTATGATCGCAGATGAATCATGCCTAGAAACAGAATTAGGGAATGCTTCTGAACTTGATTTCTCTCTGCCTCAAGTGTCATCTAGAAACCAAGGATAACACAACCCCTACATCTCACAGGTGAACGGTGAAAAATGAATTTGCTAACGCTTGTCATCAGTGCCCTGAGAGAGCTCATAAGGAAATGAATAATCCTGTCTTCATAGCAGGATTTGACTAGTGCGCAGTAAATAAGGCACGGGACCACACATTGCACAACAAGGAAGAACAGGAGGTTGAATAATGGTTCACTAGGCAAGTTTGTACATGGAAAGAGACAGGAGCCCTACGAGGAAAACTGTGTATAGTCATATAGTAGAAAACATTGTCACACAAGGGCACATAAATGTCCGAATAGACTCAGCGAACATCTTTCTCAGCAGCATTTCCTGCCTTTTGAGTATGTGGCTTCGTCACTGTATGAGTACTTGATTTTCACAACTGAGTACCCAAATAAGTCTTCCTGTGAAAAAGAAGCATCGTTCAAGTCAGAGAGAAGGTAGATACCTTGTGCACAATGAAAAGGGTTCAGGGTCACTTTGGACTGGAAAAGATTTGCTTTTCAGTCTCTGCCCACAAATGGTTCCCTGCCTACACCTCTCTGAACAATTGTCTAGAGAGTTTCCTGTTCTCAGAGCTGCCACAAACCTGGGCAGAAGCTGCTGTGTCTGTCTGCCCTCACATCACCTTTCCTGGGACAGCAGCAGGTAGCCCCCATGGTGCTTTAGGGAAGGCTGTGGAGAGTTGCTCGGTCTCAGCCCAGGCTAGAACATGCCTGTAAGTTTCAGTGGAGCATTTGCCAGATGATACAGCTCTCCCAGCGACCTGCTAAATACTGATATCTTCCATTATAGACCCTATGGCCATGGCTTAGGTTTCCAGTGGGGTTTCCTTCTGTGCCATGGTCCCGTACACCGGGAAGAGCAAGCAGTGGGTTGCTTGTGTCTGGCACAGGGCTCACAAGTTGGAGACAAATAGCAGCCCTGCACGGACAGTGGGAACGTGCATCTGCACTCAGCACAACCCTAGGATTGCCTTTGCCCACAGGCAAAGGCTGGAGCCCTTGCTCTATCACACAAGCTAGCACCAAGCAGCACACTGCCCACCAAATATATGACAAACATAGAATGAGGGAAAAGGCACATAGCTTCTCGAGCAGTAATGCAGCAACACAGGGTGGAGTTCACTAGCAGTGCATTTTAGTTTTTCTTCTGGAGATTTGAGTAGCTCTGTTCTACCTCCATCAATAGCCTTGATCATGCCCATGGCAAACGCAAAACTCCCACACGTTACAGAGGTAGCAGTGCTGGAGCAGTAGCTTTTTTTCCATCTTGGTTGTGCAGAGACTTTTTGTCAGGCACAGGAAAAGAATTGGGAAAATACAGTCCCGTGTGTCATTCCACAAGCAGACTGCTTATGGATACACAAGGAATCTCCTATAATAATCTACTGTAAGGTTTTGGATCTTGCCTTTGAAACAGAGTGATGTCTCTCATAGAGCACTATTCACGGCAATGCTCTAATGCTAAGTTCCTTCTGCAGCTCACATAATTTCAAATGGATTTCAAAGCGCTTGGACTTATGGTCCGAGTCAGTTAAATAATATAGAAGGATACAAAATGGCATAAATTGGAACTATAATTTGTTATATATCTGGCAGCACAAAGGCTGTCTTTCAGGATTCATGTCCCTAGAGAATATGTTTTTCTGCCCCAGTTTCCCTTGAGATGACGGCAGTGACTCCCAGCCACTTAGATATAAAATGTTAAATGTGGAAATAAGTAATTTTTAAAACAAGTGACCTTAATCCAGGGAGACCTATCAACCTTGTATCTATCTCAAGTTTCCCTTCTGAGGCTGCCGTAGCAATCTCTGGATTACAAAGCTGAAGGCCAGGGGAATCAAAGAGGCTTGTGATCCTTGTATGTGGCCTCCACACAGCTGCATAGTTAGCTTTTCCCTCCTGGGTCAGTCCTTTAAAGGGCTTCATCAAGGCTGATAAACCTAAAATTAGACCTACCAGCTCAGGGAGGAGTGTGAGCGTATCTCCCTATCTCTCCTCTGTCTCGAGGCTACATCTTTATTCAGCCAGTGGTGGCTGGAAACCAGAACTCTTGCATATTTACGAGCTGTGAGAACAGACATGCTAGAAAAGACCCTAATGAACATTGGTTTGTACTGTGCTCAAGTCCACATTTCCATTAACTCCACCAGGTTTTGGATCAGGCCCTAAATGGGAATGAGGGTAGCACAGAAGTGCTGTTACACTTAGAATGAATGCCAGTAAATGATAATTTCCTGTCCTCTGCAGCCCTCTGTGTGTCTTCTCTGCCGGCAAATCCCATGGGGAAGGGAGTGTCTCTTATTCTGTGTTTGTTTAGTGCCTAGTACAATGAGGCTCTCTTCCAGTTGGGGCCACTTGATGCTACCACAATACAAATAATAATGATTCTAATAATAAAACGCAGACTTCAATGGGATGTGGGTCAAGCTGCTCAGAAGCATTGGCCTTTCTTGCTGACTTGCTTCCTCCCACTTCCTTGCTTCCTTCTCCGGTAGAAGAGCACTTCTACATCATCAATTCCCAAAGGTGTTTGTCCTCACTGTTGTTTGGCTCTGCAGGAAGCACCATTGCTTAAGACACTTGGCTTTCATTTTTTTTTTGGTTGTTTTTTTCCACTGACGTGCTGCAGAAATTGTCTTTCCACACCCTTCGCTTCCCAGGAACAGCTGCCTGCTCGGATCATCCACCCGAGCATGGCACCTCTCGCACACTGTGCACAAGCACTGCATTTGCAGTGGCTGTGAAATTCTCCAGCCTTAGGGCAGAGGAGAAGTGGGAAGAGGCCTATAGGAAAGCTGGGGAGAGGCTCTTGATCAGGGAGTGCGGGGACAGGACAAGGGGGATGGTTTTAAGCTGAAAGAGGGGAGATTGAGATGAGATTTTAGGAAGAAACATTTTCCTGTGAGGGTGGGGAGGCCCTGGCCCAGGGTGCCCAGGGAGGTTGTGGCTGCCCCATCCCTGGAAGTGTTCAGGGCCAGGCTGGATGGGGCTTTGGGCCCCCTGATCCAGTGGGAGGTGTCCCTGCCCATGGCAGGGATTGGAACTGGATGGGCTTTAAGGTCCCTTCCATCCCAAAACGCTCTATGATTGTATGACAGCTCTGAGGGGCACAAGCTGGCAGGAGACTGGCAGAGCCTGCTCCACCTCCAGCTCTGCAGTGAGGTTTCTCGGCAGAGGACAACAGTCCTGGGTGTAGGCAAGTGGGCGAGTGCTAGGATAACTTCTTCCCACAGCACATTGTGGATGCGGTGGCAGCCAGTTTAGTTTTGGGACTGGGACTGGTTTCAATTTTGTTTTTCACGGAGTGCTTCATTGACAAAAATGGCTCTTGGCTAAAATAATTCTTTGCTTTCAGTGAAATTTTCAAAGTTTTTGGACGAAAAGGCACACGAAAGTTTTGATTTTCTGTCACTTAATCTACTCCTCTATTGTAATAACAGAAGTTAAGCGAAAGAAACAGACAACTAAATATATGTGAGGCTTCAGTATAAAGATACAACAATCAAGGAATGGAATCTGTGAAAAATTTTTAACTGAACAACTGTTTTTTGCATAGAATATATATAACATTTTCCAACCAGCTTTACCAGTGACCTGTAATTAAAGAAGAGTCCAAGCCACAGAGTCCAGAACCAGCCTTTCCCAGAATTTATGGGTGTCCCTGTCTGGGCTTGGTTCAGCCCAATATGAAGCAAGCCAAGAGCCAACTCCCACCTCTCCCAAGGTCAGACAGAGATGGTTTGAAGGCAACTCTTCACACAGAGCATCAGCCCTGGCAGGCAGAGTGAGCATCCTGGCCTGGCTCAAAGAAACTGGCGCTCTTCCACCCTGCCTGAGCCCTGGGCAGGGAA
Source organism: Cuculus canorus (assembly GCF_017976375.1). NCBI lineage: Eukaryota > Metazoa > Chordata > Aves > Cuculiformes > Cuculidae > Cuculus > Cuculus canorus. The sequence continues at coordinate 14,819,382 of NC_071412.1, read as the reverse complement.
AGCAGGAGAGACAGAGGTGTCCCTACAGCTCCCAGCATCATGACGGGAACACTCTCACTACAATGCAATCTATGAGTCACAATTGCAAACCGTAATGCTTTGGAAATTGAAGCCAACTACAGAAAAACTCAAGAGCGAAAGAAAATAGGTAAGGAGTGAAAGTAAAAAGAAGGGAATTACACAGATTTTATTCAGAAAACGACATTTTCGAGCTACAAGCTACCAGACAACTCAGAGAATTCCTCGTTCACCTCTGAATGGTGGTAGGAAAGGTAGTTAATGCTGCCAGGCTGTGTCCAAGCTGGGGAGAAGGGTCTTGGGTCTCGCCTTTGGTGCAGTGGGAAACCATTTGTGATGCTCTCAAGGTATGTATTTCTCTGCTAGATATTATGGGACAGGTTTTCAAGCAAGCTCCACATCTTGGATGCTGACCTCCTTAGAAAATCTGGCCCTGCCAGTTGCTGCCAAGTTCCTGAAACACTGGCCCTGGGCGATTTTGAAAATATGGCCACACCTGTCCTCGTTTCGCATCACTATCGACTTCAGAAAATCTTTAGATTGGCACAATTTCAGCATTGTTTTTCATTCCTTCTGCCAGGTGTTGTTTGTGGAAACATGCTGTCCTCACCACAGCACATTATGTCTTACAACAACTTAATCTCAGGCTTTGGACCCAAACCAATGTGCTATTTCTACAGGCTAATAAAAATGCTTGTTTTATTTTCTTGGTGTGAATGTGCTGGGGTGATTTGAAAAGGATTCCAGGTTTTGATGAAAGCAGGCTACCTGTCTTGCTCCTTGTTGGGACTGGTTGAGGCAGGCTGCCAGCAACAGCTGTTTCTTAATTGTGTAGACACTTATCTTGTTCTGACATTGCGTGCAAACATTAATGTTTTCCTGCAAATATGAATTTGGAGATTGAGCCTACGGGCTTTCAAAAGCCATGGGTATTTTTTGGTGCATCAGAAGAGCCAGATGGAGGGGCAAAGTCCTGGGGACACAGCTTAGCAGAGAGACACACGAGAGCCTGCTGTTACCTAGTAAGATGGTGACACAAAATGGTCTCGTAGCACCACATATTTTCAAGCATAGGTGACAAAAGCCAAACCCTAAATATGTATCTATCAATAATGTGGCAACTATTTTTGAAGAAAAGTGGTTGGCCTTAGCTGGGCTACACACTACCCATGCCTACCTGAGGCTACAGGAGATGTTTGGCCCAGCAGGCAGAACAGGTCTCCAAAGACCTCAAAATATTAAAAAGCAGATCAGCCAACACAGTGGTGGTGACCTTGAGATCAGGACCTGCCTGGAGACACAGTAGGTTTTCAGCACATTGTACACCCATCCCTGTCGCAAGTGTATAACTGAGTCACGCATGGAAAACAAACCTGGCTGTGCTGAAGCTGCCTCGACCACAGGTATGGCTATGCTGACTGTGAATGGTTAACGTAAATGATTCACTAGTTTTAGAGAAGTGTTTTTGCAAGATCAGGAGATTTTTAGATCTATGGGTCTTCGAGTTTCTGGCAAAAAGATTTCAGCGCCAGCGGATGGCTACCTACCTGTTGGTCATAGCTGAGAAGCCTTTCTTCCACCATTTCAATCTTAACCTATACAAACACACCTCTAGTTGACTTCTTGATCTCCTACCCAGTCCTCTAAAACTGCAGCTACATTTTTGCACAGGAACAGGTCAGAGAACTAGAATTAATAATGAACAAAGAATTAATTGAATATATTCAGCAGCATGGAATGAAAATAGATTAATTTTATGTGAAAATACCCAGACAGGATGTTTTAAGTCACGCGGTGAGAGGGAATAAACAGATAACTGCCCAGAAGTTACTATCTTCTTGCTTTTACCAAATGCCCATTACTGTCGGCTGAACCTCCTCCAATGTAGACCAGACCTGTCAAACCCATGTGCTCTGGGCACTAAGAAGTAACCTTGCTGAAGGGCTGTTGTGTCAGACGCTTCGTCGTGATGGTGGCAGGAGGCAGTTGTCTCTACACCCAGGTTGGTGAGCAACATCTGTATTTGTCAGTGATCTAGCATTTTAAGCCTCTACACACAACTGGCTCTTTGTCGAAGTCTGGGCTGTGGCTTGGGGCTTATCTTGGAAATGATGAGTACACCAAATAGCACCACCAAGGAGGCATGATTTGTACTAGGAAATCACTAACTTCAGGGGATGCTTTCTTTCCTTAGACCAGTTCAAGAAAGAGCAGAATGAAACCTTTTGCTTTGAAGACATCTGAGCTAACTTAGTTTCAGTATCAAATGCCAGTGGGAATCAAACTGAGCAGCACTGGCCCAGTTTCCTCACCCACGTGGTTATCCGGGCTGACTTCAGGGCTTCCGTCTGAGTTACCTGGGCTTGCACTGCCCGTCAGAATCTACTCCCACTTATACCAATGTAAGTCACTGGTTATTTGAGCCCTGGAGATGTCTATGTTGAGGCAGCATTGGTTTCAGCAGCAACCTGCCACCCACGCCTGCTCCAATACCCGTCCCTAATTCTCCACCCAAGGCAGCTTGTCTGCGTGTTTGGGCGGGAGCATTTCTCAAGATTCCCAGTGCTCTGCTTTCAGCAGAGGGTTTTATTTTTGTCCCAATCCCTAAAGCCAAAACCCCACTCCTCCCTTTACTCTGACGGCCAGTGCTAGGAGGTTGCTGTAAACACCGACTGAGGAGAGAGCAGATAGGGAGAGTGAGCTGGGAACGGAGCTCCTGCTGCAAGGAGGAGCTGCAGGGATGGGTATGATACATCTCCGTTGGTGTTACTATGATTTATAATTAAGGTTTCCCTGGTGAAGACATGAGATCATCAGGAAAGGGGACCTTGAAATATCTGTTTCTTGTTCAAGGCATGACATTTAAGGTTTCCCTCAATAAGGAGAGTCCTTGAACAGAAAACAGCAGCTGGAATAGTCAGTGTTGGTCATCGGCTGTCTGTCTACCTCTCGCTCATCCACAATCTCATGAGAAATCCTAAGGAATTCAACAGGCTTAAACAATATCTTCCAGAAAAATTAAATTGAGTCATTGCTCTAAACCCCCCCCTGCAAGGTATGAGATTGATCCTTCTAAAGCTTCCTTTCAGAACTCTGTAGTGGGTTAATCCTTCTGCATCACATTAAATGGATGATTCAAACGATTCATAAACAAAGGCTAGATCTGCTCTCGAATTTTTCCCCTGCGTAGCTTCGCTGCTGAGGTATGTGGGTTTGCACCACATTTCTGGACCAGTCAAAGCCCCATGCATACTCTTGCCACCAGGCCAAAAAAGCCTTTTGCTGCCATACCTTATAGTATTCTCTGTAAGGAAATATTTCCCTCACCAGTACAAACTCTTTCCATCTCAGGACAATTTGTTGCTGCTACACACTGCCAGTGAGGACAAGACCTCAGTGAGTTTGAAGGTTTGTTTGAGACCAAGAGTACAACACCAGGAGTGGGAAAAGCTGCTACAAGCCAATGCAGAGGTCTCCCTTCTGAACACACGACACAGGGTGATAAAAGCAAGGTGATAAACCCATTCCCTTTCCAGATCTTGATACTTGGTGTGGAACACTGGTGAGCCTGGAATGCATCTTCACTCAAATTATTCCCCTCCTTCTATTTTCTCTGAGTTGCACTGGGCTTTTTTGCTTTTTCTTTCTTTCTTTCCCTTAAACGAATGAATCTCTCACACCACACATGCACAGTTCATTTGCAGAATTCACAACTTCCTGATATATCTTAAAAGCAAGAGCGAAACTTCTCAGTCAGAGCAGATTTGGGATGAGCAAGCACTTGCTGCCCAACCGATAAGAAAGGAAAACAGTCCAGAAAGGGAATAAGTGCATACAGCAAATGGATCTGGTATCTGAGCCACATCTAGACACTAAAATAAGTAAATGTGCTTAATTGAATCTTGAATAGGCTTGTTGTTAAGCACCCACTGAACGACTTTGCTGACTCAGTGCCCTGGATGACAGAGAAGAAGCAATTGGCCCTACTCTTACCCAAAATGGCATTTGGTGGGTGCCTGGGAGCTTGCTGCCTGCTGGTGATGTTGATGCCCATATGCAGAGGGTGACCTCCTCGGAACATGCTGCTGCATCAAACTGGGAATGGTTGCTGGAGGCAGAGAAGCAGATCTGCCCCCCTCTTTCCTGGGTCATGGGGCTTTGCAGTAGGTGTTTCTGAATGACTCGATTGACTGGTTGCAGCGAGCATTGAAATCTAACAGCTTGCCTAAAAGCATGGGTCTTTTTTCCTAGACCCAAATTTCCGGCACTGGTAAAAAGCTGGGGTGTAAAGTTCAGGTGGTTTTAGTCTTTGCCCCAGGCACACTGCGATGGAAAAATACCTGGGCACTGGCTGCAGCACAGTTTCAGCAAGGCACTGTCACCCGGCTCACTCCTTCCAGCCCGGGCAAGTGGCCAGTCTCCAGGTGCAACCCTGCTTGCTAAGGGCTCCCGTTGGAAAGCATTGTGCTGTGCTTCGAAGCCCTTAATCAGGGCCAGGAGTCAGCATCAGCGCATCCCCGGCAACGCCAGCAAAGCCTCTGTTTACCTGGCTCCTTGACATGCTGAAAGGGAACATTATTGTTTTGCCAGTCAACTACTGGGGCTCCACTGAGGAATATTTTCCATCTGCAGGGGAAAAAAGTCTCTGTGACTTCCAGCCAGCCTGCTCAGACAGAGGGGAGTGATCCAAGGTGCTGGCTTTCCACATGCGTAGACTTCACTCCGCAATACCCTGGAAGCAGCATTAATAATCCCAGGTGCTGGAGCTGCCCTTCGCCACGTGTGAGCTGGGTGAGTGAGGATAGCAAGGGCAGGGAATGAAACGGATGCAAAACAGCTCTTGTGCTGTATTCATCCTTTCCTATACAGCAGATTTCTTTGGACTGTGGTGGAGCAGTAAATCCGCCTCTCCTTCTCTCATGCATTCCCAGCATCACACAGAATGGGCCTATAAGGCTTACTGGAACTGGCTTGCCCAAAAGTTATTCATTAACATTTTACTGTGAAAAAAAATACACATCAGCCACACACACATGTGGTTTCAATCCATTAAAACACTGATTCATAATGTGTTTAGCAAACATTTTCTCCTGCATCTGCAAACAATAGCTACTTCCAGACTTTCACTGGCCCATGATCGCTGCTGCGGAACGTGTTAGTCTCCTCAAAACCAAAAAGGTGATGTTTTGAAGTGACAGCTGCCCCTCTGAATAGCTCTGCTTTTTGCCTGCTTCCCAGCCATCCCCACCATCTCGGAGAGGCTGAGATTTAACCCTCTGTCCTCATGCCTTCAGAAAATGGAAAAGACACAACTGCCATCAGGGCATCCTTTGGCATCCCGGGGCTGCAGCAGATGAAAGGCTCTGAAAAGGGCTTGGTCTATTCCAGTTGTTTTAAAAATGAAGTAGAGGAAAATAACCGAGAGATTCTGGCTAGGGTCAGGCACACACCTCTGCCTGTTTGGGGTAACTGAGCACTGCCAGCAACCCTGAGCAGGTCAGCCTTTCAGCCTTGGCATCCCTGAGCAAGTCTGTGTTTTGTCCTTGGCAGCGGAGGTGAGTCAGTAGCGGGTGAAACACCAGCTCCTAACTGAACCGCTCATGACAGCCGTTAAAATAACCTGAGATGAACAGACCCATCAATTGCCTGAAAAACAACAACAGCCTCTTGTTTGGGGCTGGTTTCCTGCAAAAGTGAGGTGGCTGAGCTTGCATGGCTGATGGGACGGGGACTGGGGTAACCCCTGAGCCACAACAGGGAAGACCCAGAGACCACAACATTCCGACAAATGCAGTAAGAGCCCAAAGCCACCCTCCCCTTTCCCCACACAGTGCAGACACACACTGAAGCAGATTCTACTCGCTCCTCTGAGGAGGCAGAATTACTCACAGGTGGTTCTTTTCAAAAATACATATGGCCTAGGCTGAGAACATATGGTCCGATGGCATATTAATAACTGAGAGCCGAGGTTCCCTGTTACTCACACAGCAACAGAGCAGATTGAGGGAAAGACACCTTTAACAAGGAATGCCTACTGCCCTGGTGTGCATGAATCACCCCTAACCAGGTCACTCTGTTCCCACAGCCCTGCCTAATAAAATTAGCCATTTATGGGTATGAAGAGATAGGGTTTAGTTTTTTTAATCCCTTGTTTAGATGCTAGGGATGAAACCACAGACTTTCTCCCCCATTACTCCAGGATTAAAGCACATTTTTGCAGGATACATAGAATGAATCTGTGTAATGTCTGAAGGAGTTTTGGTCACCTTTTTCCTACAGCTGTCCCCAGCAATGATGCTTGTGAATGAGGAGGATGCTCCACCGCATCACCTATGTAGCTCACAATGGGGCCGACCTGGTCATTCCTGCCTTACCCCCAGACCTCCTTCCTCCCTTCTTCCTCCACTTTCTTTTCCCTTTCTACCTATCTGTATTTCTTCCAGATGAAGGCATGATAATATTGTAGACATTTTTCCTTGACCTTCTCTGTTCCTAATTGCCAATTATAAATGAAAGTGCACCGCAGAGTGGCCTGGCTCCCCTGCCAGCACACGCAGCCCCACACATGGATTGTGCTCTGCCTCTCCAGTGTGCATACATAGCTCTCAGAAGGGGAGATCCAGGATGACAACGTGCTCCACTGACCCTCCCCTGCTTTGCAGTGGTGACAGAGCAGCCCATAGCCCTGACTTACAGGACTGTGAGGAAATCAAACAGTCATTCAGGGGGTCACAGTTCTTGCCTCACCCCCAGCTCCAGAGAGCAGGGAGGATTTCCTAACTCGGTGATGATCTTGCTCTTATCTCCTAGAGTCCTGGGAAAAGATCAAACATGCTGCAGCTGGGAACGGCGCTACTTAATCCGAGCAAAGCACTGCTGGATTGAGATGCTGCAGCTGGCTTGAGCTTCATATCTTGCAAGCCAGAGCAGCACTCATTCAAGTGTGATAAATACCAAATCCAAGGGTGGCCCATAGCTGTCCTGCAGAAGGAGCAGGTCCCTCTGCAAGGACAGATAAGGCTTTTAACCCATAGCTGTCCTGCAGAAGGAGCAGGTCCCTCTGCAAGGACAGATAAGGCTTTTAACCCAAGGACAGGACCTAGCACACACCAGCAGCAACCCCTTTGGACCCACAGCTTTCAGTGCTGAGAGACGCCTCTTGCAAAATATATCCAGGACTGCACTGGCACCAATAAAATAATCTTGTTTTTCATGTTAGAAGTGCCCTAAGTGGCATTTTTCCAATTTATAAGCTGGATTTAACTTCTTTGGAGCAGAGAAAGAGGATGGGAACTGAAGAGGATGCAGGAAACAATAAAGACATTATTTTGTTCTGCCTAAGAGCAATGTTTCAGGTTGCAGTATAAAGCAGGGAAAAAAGTAAACTAGCTGTAAGGCAGTGTTTGCACCAGGGACGCTCAGATCAAACTGAACCAGAAAGGAAAGAGGCCACAGCTTTAGAAACAACATTGAAAACAGAGGGAGGTAGAGATGACCCCAGCAAAAGCCCTCATTTTCTTCCAAGGTTTGCACGATGGCACTGCCCAGCTATGCTGCAGCTTTGGTCCAATGCCACCCACTGGAGCAAAATGTGCCTACTCAGAAAATTAAATTTTCCCAAAATTTAAGTAAATTACAGATGCTTTGAATTTGCCTAAAAGGAAATACACACTGACACACCTCTCCCTCCCACCTCCCCCTCACCCCACAGCAGCCTCTTATCAGTGTCGGTATTTTCAGGTAGCTGGGGTTCTCTTGGGCAGCTGCCAGCTGGGTTGGGCTGTCGGGAGAGCAAAGAACAGAAACCTCCCTGCTGTGTGATCCATACTAAGGAAAGCTCAGCCTGCTCAGGGTGAAAATCCAGCCGGATCAAATAAAGGTCTAATCTCTTACAGCACACAATAAAACAAAGGTGCACGGAAGATTGACTCTTATTGCAAATTTGCCATGGTTGTTTTTTCCAGCTAAGGATGTTCCTTCTCTGCTGGGCCTTAAATTTGTCCACATGAAAGCACTCCAGAAAGCTGAGGCAAATTAGTAAAGGTGTGAAATCAATATACATAAAGTCAATGGCTCTAACCCCCAAGCTGAGGCTTTATTTTGCTGTGCTTCATGCAAAATGAGCTGAGACCCCTCTATCTGACTCTGGTGTGTTTGCAGACAGACCTTTTACTTTGATATCACATTCCTTCCAGCTCAGAAGATACCAAAGTACATCTACACTTGCGTTCTGAGCCAGACCTTTAGCCACACTTAGCAGTGTGTCTCCAAGAACTTGTAAGGGACAACTGTATTCAAGAATTCTTACTAATTGATGTATTTTATAGAATGGTTTGGGTTGGAAGGGACCTCAAAGACCATCCAGTTCCACACCCTGCCACCCGCAGGGACACCTCCTACTGGATGAGGCTGCTCAAAGGCCCGTCCAACCTGGCCCTGAACACCTCCAGGGATGGAGCAGCCATCATTCCTCTGGGCAACCTGGGCCAGGGTATCCTCACCCTCACAGGAAAACATTTCTCCCTAAGATCTCACCTAAATCTCCCCTTTAACAGTTTACAAGCATTCCCACTCATCCTATCCCTGCACTCCCTGATCCAGAGCCCCTCCCCAGCTTTCCTGGAGCCCCTTTCAGTACTGGAAGCTGCTCTAAGGTCTCCCTGGAGCCTTCTTTTCTCCAGTTTTAACAACCCCAACTCTCTCAGCCTGTCCTCCTATGGGAGGTGCTCCAGCCCTTGGATCATCTCGCTCCGACAGGTTCATGTCCTTCCTGTGCTGAGGACTCCAGAACTGAATATAGGGCTCCAGGTGAGTCCTCACCAGACAAGAGTAGAGGAGTAGAATCCCCTCCCTTGCTCTGCTGGTCCCACTGCTTTGGATGCAGCCCAAAATGCTGCATCCAGCCAAAAAATGCTGTTTGGTTTCCAGGCTGTGAGTGCACATTGCTGGCTGGTGTTGAGCTCCTCACCCCCCAGCACCCCCCAAGTCCTTCTCTTCAGGGCTGCTCCCAACCCATCCTCTGTCCAGCCTGTATTTATGCTTGAGATTGTCCCAGTTGTTTGGGATTTCACTTTTAGGAGATGGTTAGGTTTAGGTAAGCTCTGACTTCACAAGGAACCGTGGGCGGGATGGTGACAGAGAGGAAACAAGGAAACAGGGCAACTTCTGCTCTAAAACCGGGCTCTGCGGGAATGAGAATTCAGAAACACTAAACTTCATGACAATACAAACTCACACCCAAATGGTTTCAAGTCCACATCACTGCGTGTACTCAGATCACCCTTAGGGTAACACCAAGTGAGCCCGAGCAGCCAAACGCCCCCATCACCGCCAACTCCCCACACACACCCCGGTGCCGTTCCTGGGCCGCGGGCGCCCTCTCGTGGCTCATCCCTGCTCCTGCCGGGGACACTGGCGGGACCCTGCAGGCCGCAACACCTTGGCCTGGATAGTTTGCCCACGCAGACTCCTTTTCCCCACTTAGCTTGGAGAAGAGGAGGCTGAGGCATCATCCCCGCAGCTCCCTGAGGGGAGGTTGAGGCGAGGGTTGGGCTCTTCAACCAAGTAACAGTGATAGGGTGAGAGCAAACGTCCTCAAGCTGCGCCAGGGGAGGTTCAGGTTGGATATTAGGAAAAATTTCTTTACTAAAAGAGTGCTGAAGCACTGGCAGAGGCTGCCCAGGGCAGTGGGGGAGTCACCATCCCTGGAGGAGTTCAAAACCCATGTAGCCGTGGCACTTTGGGACATGGTTTAGTAGGCACAGTGGGGTCAGGCTGACAGTTGGACTGGATGAGTTCAGAGGATTTTTTCCAACCTTAATGATTTAATGACTCTTTGTAAGACAAAAGGCAGCCCTTTCCACTTCCAGCTTTAATGGGGACTCCTGTCCCTCCTGGCTGCGGGTCACGCTGGGTGCTTCTCCAACACCCAACAGCTGGTGCTGCTCATTGAGCTCCTGCAGAGCTGTGGGGCAGAGCACTGCTAAGTGCCCTCTGGGCTGTAGGAGTTGGGGGCCCCTTTAGCTGGGTACCCCTGGGAGCTGGGACCCCAGCTGCCCTAAAAGCAGAGGGGCTGGGATGCAGTTGTGGATGCAGCCCTCAGACAGCGCAGGGGTTCACAGCTTCTGGCCCTAGTGTGCATAAATGCTTGCTTAAGGCACTTCCCAGCGCCTGCTGCAGTGGGCAGCCGCAGTTTCTTTCCAGAACAGTGCCCTTGCAGGCAGCCGGGGCCATTAACTGAACAAAATTATGTCACGGAGTGACGTGCTGTGGCTGTGGGCTTCACTGTTTTCATGGGTTTGTTTCATGTTTGTGCTATCTGCAGCAATGCCAAGTCGAACCACAGGCAGGAGATTACAGTATCAGAAAGACTATGAAGCACACAGACCCCCAAAGACAGCCTTGTCCTGCTGCCTCCTGGCACTGGGACCATAGGAAAGGATCACATCCAACTGCTAAAGAGAGCCAGTGTCTGCAGGTATCCATGTCAATCTCTGCTTCTCACAGCCCAGCAAATAAAAGAGTCCTCATAACACAGTGTGAGTGGCTGGTGGGTACAGCGACCCACAGTCTACAGCTGCTGTTACTATTTTGCAGGCAAATCTCTGGCAAGTCGTGCAGGGAACTCAGCCTTCCCCACCTGCAGCTGCCCAGGGCAGGGCTCCCGAGGCAAGCAGATGCTGGTTAGGATGTACTTGTGGCCAGGTCACCCTTACTCACATGGCAGGAAAATCACCTCGTGCCAGCCAGCAGTGAGCTGTGCCCGAGAGATGTCTGACCCAAGCCACCCCTCTGGATTTTGGGAATAGGCTGGTTACAGATGCAAGCTGTGTCTGTGACCCAGAGCATTGCCTGTGGCTGTTCCCTGCATGTGCTCAGACAGCGCATTAATAATCCCGAGTGACAGCGCTTGCAAGAACTGATACGCCAAGCTAATAGATGTGTTTAGACACGGGAAGGTGTCCATATGCTTTGGTGATTGCATCACTCTTCCTTATTGCACCACATATGCTGTGCTTTTTGCACCTAATAGATTTCTAAATTGGTTCTTTCTATCTGAGTGGTCGCCTTAAGTGTTTCCATATCACATCTCTTATGACTAATAAAGCTTCCATTTACTTAACCTGTGCTGCAATCAGCATGGGACACGTTTTCATGCCAGTGCCAGCCATGTCCTGCTCAGTCCTTCTCCCTGATATTCCACGTTGGTGGTGCTGTGCCGTGCCATGTGGCTTGGGCATATGGGAGCAGCTCCATCCCAGGGATGGAGTGTCCCATGGGCTATTCCTGGGGCACTCTCAGCAGCATGCTTGGGGCTATTTCATACACACCCTATTCAGAAGAAGTGCAGAGGTTTGCTGTTTCCTTTCAAGTCAAGACAGAGGAAGAAGTGAGGAGACTAGCTACTCTTTTTGTCACTCTGCAGGCCTATAAACACGCCCCCATTAGAGCAGAGGACAGCCCGGAAGAACCCTTCTCAGGTGAGCTTTAGTGCATTGAGTTGAGGAGATAAAAGAGGCTTTTGAGAAATGAACAGTAACAAATCAGCAACAGCAGTACCTTTCAGGGCTGGGACCTGCTGTCCAGAACTGCAGGCTGGAACTGAGCTAATTAAATAGGAAATAGTCCTAAAGCGCCACTTGCCTGGGCAGGCTGGCTGCTCTCACAAAGAATGGCCCACGCCACCTCATGTGCAGAAAAGTGGGACCAGAGAGCAGAAGACATGGGATCAGTACTGATGCCAATGCCATGCAGGACTGGCCATGGGGAGAATAGCCATCCAGGCTGCGGCTTTATGGCCCGTATGCTTCTGATGTATGCTCATTGATTGAATTTGCATGTAAAACACGGTTGCCGCAAAGTTAAATCACAGAATCATAGAATCATTAAGGTTGGAAAAGCCCTCAAGATCATCCAGTCCAATGGATGGAGCAGATGTGAGCCACGAAGCCTAATGCAGGCATCTAGGGTGATTGGTTTGCTGTGCTTGTACAGCACCTCAGATGGTGCGGGGGAACTGGAGGCGAAGCAGACAGTGAGGCAGTACCAGTTCACACTATAAGTAGTTCCTTCCCTCCCTCCAGATCTGCAGAGCTCAGTCTTGCACTGCTGCTCTATCTGCACTAGGCCAGACACAACAAGCTGCTTCCCAGGAGACAAACTTCGCAGCTGGCCAAGTGTCCACACTGTTTTCATTTGTCTTGGGCACAAACAACCAGAATTGCACTGGATACACCACGTCTCCACAGTGCCATGTGTGATACCCGCAACCTTTCCCTGCCTCCGTGGAAAACCTCTCTCTTGACGTGTCCTTGCTTTGCATTTGCTCAGTCACAGGCAGGTTCAGAGCCCCTCAAAATACCTGCCTACATGGATATCCTTTGTGTCCCCTTTATTTCTCCCAGCAGACCCTTGCAGCAACTCTTACACATCCCTAAGGCCCAACATTACCGATAGTCTGTAATAGGCACCATTTGAGCACTCTGCCAGGTCCCAAGAGTCTCAGTGCTCCCTCCCAGCATCTCTGCAAGGGTTAATGGCAGGGTTCATGCCCCAGAAAGGTGGAAGGTGCCAGGAGCAAAACAAGTGATGTTCCGAGATTGTTTTGTTTGATCAATGTTATTAAACTGATAGATTGTTTGGAGAAGCTTTTTATCGCAGCCCTGACATCTGTTCTGCGTTTGGAGGCAGCGGTACGAGGCTGGGGGTGAAGAGCAGGTGCTGCAAATGTCTGGTGAACATTAGGGAACGTTCACTCGGAGGCTCCAGAGTTGCCAAAAAGTGCGCTGATTGGACAGATGTTGCTTCGTTATTGTCAACTCGTCATCCTGGATGTTTTAAGGGAACATTTGTTTGGTAAGGAAACACAGCTGTTACCAAGAAATTTGTTTTTCCTTCCCTCTTTGGCTGCAGGGTAGAGAAAAAGCCAGAGGCACCTGGACACCTGTAAAGCCCCTTTCTGGGCAGCATCTTGCAGCCAGGGAAGGGGGACCTACTACCTACTAGCCCCCGCTCCAGGGCTCAGCCCTGTCTAAACTCTCCTGGACATGTTTGCCTGACCTGGTCTTCAAAGTTTACAGCAGTGGAAGCTGACTGGAACCAATGCTGTCGTTGTGGGCTCACAGTAGAGTCATAGCACCATAGAATTGTCAAGGTTGGAAAAGACCTCTAAGATCATCCAGTCCAACTGTCAACACAACACCAAGATACTCACTAAACTACGTCTCTCTAAAGAGCCACATCTACACATTTTATTCAAACCCCCAGGGATGGTTTTCGGAGGAGGAGGCTGTGTGTCACGTGTGGGTGCAGTAACAGCCTCTGACTCCATAATGTGTAAGACAGAGTGGGCAATGAACATCTGCTGAAGTAGTGAGAGCATTTATTAGCAAAGTCCTGCTTTATTAGGTATTTAACTCAGAGCAAGTCTCATTTTGCTTTCCCCCTGTGCTATAAATACGCCTGCCAATATCTGCAGCTAGGTAGGTTGGGAACTGTGCAGCTAATCCAAGCATCCCTTTGCAAGTTCCTATAGACTAGGACTTCTGGAGTTGCTGAATCACAATGGCTTAGGCAGCATCTGATCAATTCTGAATTATGATCTTCCCATCTATTAGTACACTAAATGATTGCCCTGCACCTACGCCATCTGTATCTGTTCGTCTCACCATGTCTTGCTTAGACTGGTTTTCCCTTATTGATTTTTCTCCTCAAACTTTTCTGCTTTGATTGATTCCAAGAGAAACATGCAAATGAGGAGTCAAACATCTTTACAACCTCAGAACTTATTGAATGAATTCACTGTGCTTAATAACTTCCCTCCCACTGGTTACAGCCAATAAACTTTGTCAAGAGGAGCAGGCTGGTCCTCCAGAACAATGAAATACTTTCTCCATTCCTTTCATCCCACTGGCTGTGGGCAGTGAAAGAAGGTAGCTCAGTTTTACACCTCTTCATAACCTGTTTCTGGTTGTTCCCTCCATGGCCCCCAACTCAGGTGCTGCTCTGGAGGGGTTACATGGCAGTAAGTCCAAAAGAGCAAGCTCATTTCAGTGAGATGTCCTGCAAAACTACCAGGAACACGTAGGCTCCTGCTGCTGCTCTCTGATATTGTATGAGGTTGGAAGGTGATATTGCATATCTGCATCAGTGCTTCCAGCAGGCTAGAAACCAGCCTCTAGGATAAGAGAGAAAACATCTACAGAAGTATCACGCGCTATGTACTAATCCTGTAGCATCTACACAGAGCGATTACTGAGTGCATCAGTAGGTTTCCAGCAATGCAAAGCATCCTCTTGTCGTGAAAATCATAGTTTTAAAGGCTATCAAAACTACCTTTGTTAAAAACACACATTGAACTAGTGACTGTTACATAAAAGTACTGGAATGCTGGTAGAGGCAGAATTTTATCAATTAAATCCATTGATTAAATCTCCTCAAAACCAAGACACAACCGATCAAAGCGGCTTCTGTCTCTACATTGCGCCAAGCCACCTTTCCAATACGGACCTCACCAGGTTATAGCACAGAGAATCTATCTCTGCAACACAGGCTCCCTCCTCCTATCAGCCACAGGGAGAAACAGCCAAGAATATATCCCAACAAACAGTAGCCGAAGAGATCACAAAGCCTCTCAGACTGCTCAGGATTTCATGAAATCATAGAATGGTTTGGGTTGGAAGGGACCTTAAAGCCCATCCAGTTCCAACCGCCTGCCATGGGCAGGGACACCTCCCACTGCATCAGGGACTCAGAGCCCCATCCAACCTGGCCCTGAACCCCTCCAGGGATGGGGCAGCCACCACTGCTCTGGGCAACCTGGGCCAGGGCCTCCCCACCCTCACAGAAAAACATTTCTTCCTAAGATCTCATCTCCATCTCCCCTCTTTCAGCTTAAAATCATTCCCCCTCGTCCTACCCCTGCACTCCTTGGTAGTACCTTAACCACCATGCTTTGCCGTGGCTTATTAGTGTTAAATAAAAGTTGAAGGCTCTTTGCAGTTCCAGCTGGAGCCGGAGACTTTCAGAATGAATCTGCTGAAAATGAGTTTTATATACTGACTGGCTGAATGGATAATTAAACAAATAACAAAAGTGAAATGCAATTTTGTTTTACCTCCTGGGAACATTATTGTTAGTTTATTCTTTTTATCAAAAGACTTAAGAAAAAAAACCCCAACTATGCAATTTAACAATATTGCTTTTGTAAACAATTTGAAAATCCAATAACTGTAAAACTTATGACATGTTATTAAAATGTCTTTTTTTTCCCCCTACAAGTGAAAAAGCAATTCCAATCTCAGATGCTATAATTTAATTATACACTTTAGGTTCTAAAGATACCATAATTCTTAGCACTGAATACATTCAATTTAATGTCCTTCTGGCATGTTTAGGAGGCTCAGACATAGCAGAATACATTGGTCCAGTTTCACAAAAACTTGACTTGCTGAGTGCCTCGCTCTTCCCAGCTGCAGGAGGTGCTGGGTGAGCAGGGAGGCCACCGTGTGTCCCCAGTGTCCCCTCATTCTGACTGGCCATGGGAGGATGTTTTTGGTTTTCCTCCTAAAACCTCTACTGGGCTCGGGAAGTGGCAATGGGCAGCACCAGAAAAACAATCTCAGAACTGACTTGGGAAAGGAGTGCTGCCACCATCTTCATCCCACCTGTGCTCAGGGTCTGCCACTCCTCTCCCTCTCCTCCCACCCCACTGCAGTGCCTTGAGCAGATACAGGCTCGAGTGGCTTCGGCAGAGCAAGAGCGGGTCTTACCCTGGCAACAAGAATGTTTCCAACACAAGAACTAATTTGAACAAAATTTAAATGCTAACAAATAAATAAAGGCAAGCTACAGTGAACTAGTAATAAGATACCTTTGGATGTTCATTATGCTGGATTTCCAGGCAGTTAAATAGTTTAATGCATTTCCCTTTGGCTTGCATATCAATCTCTCAGCCTGTCTGAAAATAGCATCTAATATCCTCCCCCGTTCTACATTACTGGTGAAATGCCTCAGTGGCACCAGCAGTGCCTCTCCCACCAGGTAGGGGCTGTGATTCATCGACAGCAGCAGCGTGTGGATGACTGATGGCAAGTCACTGTCAGCATGCGATGATTATCTCTTTGGGTTGTCTGTGAAACAATTAATGGCAATGAAAAGAATTTATTTAATTAATCATTTCCTGTAAATAAATGCACCAGAATAAAGTAAATCACAGCATTGTTCCTAAAACTGGTTTGCTGTAAAAGGCTTCCACATGTTAGTGGGATAGAGCTGGTGGAAGAGGCATCAGAGAAGCTGAAATATTAAGTGGATGCCAGTTGACCTTCCTCCAAACTTTGGAATAGTGAGAGGTTTCTTAGGGAACGGCCTTGCTTTAGCTATGGAAGGGCTCAGAAATGAGCGGGATGCCGGGGACCGGGTAGCTGAGCCATGTAGCAAGAGCTCCTCTCCCTGGGTATGAGCTCTCCCTGCCTCTTTCCTGTGGGAAGCACATTTAATTGAGAATTGGTGCTATGCTCCTTACTGGTCTCTTCTCCATCTCAGCAGAGCCCCAAGGGTCTCACAGGGACAGGAGCACAGGCTGGTGCTCGGCTGCTGGACGGGCTGGGTAATCTCTGCTCTAACCCACCTCAATACCCTCCTCTTTTGTTCCTGTCTGGGTCACCCCGAGGACTCAAATTTACACCATACAGTGGATCTTAGTCCAGATCCACCTGCAGGAAAGCCTTGTTTGTTGCTGTCTATGCTATGGAAATCCCATGCAGCACTACTGCAGCGCTACTGCAGCATCACCTAACTTCTAACTGCACCCCCTAACTTCTAACTGCACCCCCTCAACTCCCAGGAGGCACAAACCCTGCAGCACAGAGATGTTGCTCCCTCTGAACGCTCTATGTCTGTGCTGGAAAGCTTCCAGTGCCACCTGGGATGAATAACTGGAGCATCATCCAGAGAGGATGGTACAACCCTCCATCCCAGCATGGCATTCAGGTGTTGGAGGTGCTTGAAGGTCTCCTACCTGCTAAAAAAGCAAGTGATAAGGCATCTCATAGGGATAAGGCTGCCTTTACCTGCTGTCAGGCTATAGGATGTAAATCAGGGTAAAATTCAGCCTTCAGAGAAAACAATGGGTGATAGAAAGAAAAAACAGGTAGGTGTTAAAAATAATACTGAGGATAGATTACCATTGTACCCATAAATAATCCCAACCAGAAAAATACACAAGACGTGTCATAAACCGATAGCATTTTAAGAATGCTGGAAGTTTCTAGAATTAATTTTCTTCATTTTACTTTATTAAAATTGCTTTCATTTATCTCCCGTGTTAAATATTTTATTTTTCCATATTAATGGCTGCAATTTCGACTGCAGCTTGTTTCTGTCATTAACACTGTACAAACTTAATATCATTAGTAGTTTTTTCCCTTAATTATGTGAGTGGAGAAGAAAAACATCAAAGTTTCCGTGAAATTGGAATAGTATATCTAAATTGCCTCATGTTTATTTTAACATTAACAGTAAATGAAGCTAATGGGCTTTTATATTATTAAAAGCAGCCATTTGTGTCCTGCCTGCTGTAATATATAGCAAAGCTTTAAAAGATGTTAAATAATTAGTTATTTAATAGGGATGTGCAAAATAGATCAAACAAAAGGCAAACTTCCCGGTAGCAGAAGCTTCAGTTCAAACCAAGGCCCCTTTGTGATGCCTTAAAATTGGGTTTTTCCTACTCGCATCTTATGTCCCACTGTTAATCTGATTGCTTTAATTTACAGCAGGCCCAGAGGGTTGCTGGCTTCCCAGCCTGGGGGACAGCGGAGTTGCACGCCCAGAAGCGATAGTGATGATGGCATCAGGAGGATGCACCGCTGCAGCTCCGTGTCACCCACGGGGGCTCAGAAACGGCTCCTGCTCCACATAAGGTCTTTCACTGTGAGCAGTGACCAGTCCCCAGCCAAAGGCTCCTTCGCTCAAGGAGGTGAAAGGGATGATGCCAACAGAGAATGTCCTGTGGTTTTCACTGCTGCAGTGTAAGAGCAGGAGACCTAAGGTCACCCAGGTGCTTAGAGGGTGTACGATGGCTCCACACAAGCCCTTGCCATGCACTCATGAGGAGTTATTTACCCTCAAATTCTCACGAACAGATGCCTTTTACTTTCCTGGAAAAATTCTGTGCATTCTAGCAGCAACAATACATTAGCAGCAAGAAATTATGTGGCCAGAAGGACCGGTGCCTCTGTATTCAGCACTGGTGAGGCTACACCTCAAAACCTGGGTTTAGTTTTGAGCCCCTCACTATAAGAAAGACATTGAGGGCTGGAGCATGTCCAGAGAAGGGGAACAGAGCTGGGGAAGGGTCTGGAGCACAAGGGCTCCGTGAGTGGCTGAGGAACCTGGAGCTGTTTGTTTTGGAGAAGAGGCAGAAGGGAGACCTCATTGCTCTCTGAAGCTCCCAGAAAGAAGGCTGGATCCAGGTGTGTGTCGGTCTCTTCTCCCAAGAAACAAGTGATAAGACATGAGGAAATGGCCTCTAGTTGCACCAGGCAAGTTATGACTGGATACTGGGGAAAAGGGTTGTCAAGCACTGGCACCACCTGCGCAAGGAAGTGGTAGAGCAACCATCCCTCGAAGCATTTAAAAGATTCATAGATGTGGTACTTGGGAACATGATTTAGTAGTGGAGTTGGCAGTATTAGCTTAAGGGGTGGACTTGATAATGTTAAAGATCCTTTCCAACCAAAATAATTCTGTGATCCTTTAATCCTAGTGTAACAGATGTAATGATCGCTCCTCTACTGGATGAAGCCCATGGATTTCAGCACAAAGGAAACCCAAGAGCAAATTACTAATTGTGGCCAAATCACAGAACTTTCCTTTAGGACAATATTTCAAAAGCCTGCCCCTCCAACAGGGAGAAGTTACAGGATTAAAGCTGTTTTCCTATGTCCACATAAGGCAACACAAGCTCAGCTCTTGTTAACACACCAAGATCATACGGGATGACAATTAAACACCTTGTGGTGTTGCCTCTCACTCTGTCACACTTGTGCTTCAGCACTTTAGAAACACAGTTAACAGCCTGTATCTTCCTTTCCCATTTATTTCTGTGCTACGGAGACTCATGCACTTCAATCAGCTACAGCCAACCTAGAGAAAGGGCATACAAATGAGAGCATATTTCTCTTTCAGCCTGTTAGTGCTATTCAAAATGTGCCTGGAGTTAATAATAATAACAAACTGCTGTGGCTTAAATAAAATCGATTACAAATGGCAGATTTACATAAGGTCTTGGGAAAAGGCTGGAAGATTGGAGGGAGGACACATGGAAGGATGCACAGAAGAGCACACCTGGGAACGACAGAAAGAACCAGCTTAACTTAAGCAGGGCTTAACTCCCAGGGGTTATTTTTTGTTTGCTGCTCATCTCACAGCATCTTTGCAAGGGCTTTGTGAGCAGTGTACTCCTCCGACACCAGCCTCTAGCAATTTTGAGTCTTGGCTGGTAAAGCACTGCTATTTCCTGTGCCTCGGAGAAATGGAAAGACATAGGGATAGGGATCACTCTGCCTCTCTGCAACATGGGCTGCACATGTAGGACTGGAAAAAATAAATAAACTGGCCTCATATTGCAAGCCACAGGAATTTGTCATCTGAGGAGCACTGGAGAGGGGAGAAATCACCACACGGTTGTCACTCCTTTCTAGGAAAACTAGTTCACGCCAGCAGACTGTGAGTTTAGACCAGACTGTAATGGCCCAGTTGTTCTTTCATCACTCATGTGCATATGGCTGAACTTTAAAAAGTAGCCCCTGGCAGTCAAAGGCAGCTTGTACAAGTGGGTATAGCAGAGGAGCGTGTAAGGAGGATGTAAGTGTGGATGAAGGTGAGGGATTATGTCAACTATTTTTGCTTTAGCCTTCATCTAGGTCAGGGAAAGTAGGAGTTAGAGAGGGAGAAAAGAAGAGGTGCTTAGGGAGAGATTAGGTTTCTCCAAAACATCCAGGTCTTTGACCTTGCATTGACACTAGACTTGGAGCTTTCAAGACAGTTATCTATTTCAAAGCACTGGCTTTATACCCTACTTGGACCACGCAGGCTCAGAAACACCACATTCTCCCCTGGTGTGAGCCAAGGCTGTGCTTGCTGAGGTGCAACCTTCAAACCAACAGACCTCCAGCAGTGGAGACGACACCTAGGAGCAAAACTCTTATCCAAACTATCACCCATGGGTATAATGCAACATCAACTGTCATTCCTAACCCCAGCAACAGTTTGGGGGAGCTTCTGCACCTTCATCTTCATCCATGCTCTTCACCCTCCCCAGTCCATGATGGGTACTGCTGTTCCTTCATCCAAGATGACGTTATACAAGAAGCCACCAACGGAAGGCAGGTTTGTCCCCTCTCCATCCCACACCTTCAGGAAGGAGAGATGGGAGAAACATGCCCCGTTGGCCGAGGGAGAATAATTACAGGGAAGTGGCAGCTTTCCTTCTGCTTAACTTGCTTTGGAAGGAACAGTTGGGGGTACTACAGAAACTAATGTAAGGTAATGTAATCATTTACAGAAGATTTGTGGTAAATGAATGTTTGGCTTCTGTCCAAGAACGCAGCCAGGGCTCATTACGCCGGAGGAGATGGCAGTGAAAGCTTTCCACGGCCACTGTTTGTCTTTCATTTCATCTCATGTCTGACCCGCCTGACCTCGGCAAAGCCGGCAAAGACTTTGCTTTTTGCTGGCCAGATTTCTGCTGCGGTAAATGCAATTTCTAAATGACAATGCTGTAAATGCTCAGCGTGCTGGACCTTTTGCACAGTAATGAGCAACGGCTTTTTCAAACTTCAGTATTTTAGTAAAGAACAGATTTTTTTTTTTTTTAATTTCTTTTTTTTTCCACATGAAAACAGCAGCGCTGGGCCCCGGGATAGGGTAACTTAGCAACTCCACCACAGGGATTAGGAAAATTGACTCCAGACCAAACTAAAACAGCAGAGTTTCCTGTTTTGAGCCACTCTGTACTATATTAAAATTATTTATGAAAAGGGTAAGAAGGAGGGGAAGGATGAGGAGCTTGGGGCCAGCTGCGGGAGATGAGCTAGAGGGGCAGATTTTTTTCATCCCACTACTGAGCTTACAACAGAGAGGAGTGGGATGCAGGGGGCTGGGATACTGAGCCATGGCTCACCAACAGGACATCGAAACATTCAAGGTCAAGTTGGATGGTGCTATAAGCAACCTGACCAAGTTGAAGAGATACCTGCCAGTGGCAGGGGAGTTGGACCAGGTGACCTTCATGGCCCCTTTCAACCTAAACCGTTCCATGATTCCATGACTATGGGTCACCTGGGGTCAGGTGTCCAGCCACATGGACAGCAACTCTATCCCTCTGACCCAGTTAGCAAGGTACTGGGAAGCATTCCAAAACCTCCTGGCACTATTGTATGGGGCAGATCCACCATCGTGGTGAAGGAGGGAGAATCAGACGGATCTGAGCTTCTGGGACAAAATGGATGAAGCCCATGAGCATCTGGCAGTAAATGAGCAAACACTGTCCGTTTGACGTATTTGCTGATCTCTCAAATCCAGGCAAAGTTTGCAGTGCCTGCAATTAAAAGATTTCTTGGTTTCTTTTCTATTTAAACAACCGCATGACAAACAGTGGATGCAAACAAACGCCCTTGTCCCACACTGCCTGGATCCCCCATACCAGTGCAGTTTTTTGGCTGCTTCAGTTCTGGGGCCCTTGAGATATAAAGGGGGCAGCTGTAGCTCGTGGCCCCTTGACTGCGGTTGTGCCCAGAGACCACACCAGATGCTGACCATCAGCAGGGAGGTGTGGGTGGAGGAGAACAACCCCTATGCCCACTGTGTTTCCCCCACTGGAAGCAGTTCTTCTGCTCCTCCTGCGGTGCCCCTGCAGTCGGGATGAGGCAGCTCCATGTTTTTAGCACTTGCTTTTTTTTTTTCCCTAATGTTGCAGATTTTCAAGAGCTGCTTTTGTTTAAGGATTTTGGGGAAATAGAACCTAGCAAGAAGTGTTGCTGGTTTCAAACTTCCTGAGTTTGCGCAAGGGGAAAAAAACCCAACAAGATCCACAGGCAGTAACCGGCTTGCTTAAATTCATCAGCGGGTTTAAAATAGCCTTGTCCCATGACTACCCATGCCACAGGCCTTGCTGGGAGATACTGGAGTCTCTTCAGGGTATCTGAAAGACAGGTACTCTGCTGTGAGTTGGGTTGGGCTCCTATTGCACAGCCACCCCAAGAGGCTCTATAGATAAAAAAGACCTATAGATGAAGTATTAGCTTGAAAAGTGTAATTTCATGTTGGCCAACATGGGCCGAGGACCTTGCCAGCATGGTCAGAGCTGACCCAACGCTGGATCCCTGCTGGGGTGGTCATGGGTTGCCCCTGTGCTGGGTGGGGATGAGCACATCAGTGGGTCTGCCCATGGACACGGCTGATTTTTGTGGTCCTTGAGGTTGCATTGAAAGCTCTACCATAGTTCAGCGCCTGAGAGAACACCTGAAAACTGCTCGCTTTTCCACATGACATTTATTATTTAAAAGGAGACGTGCCTTGCTCATGCAAAAAGAAAATTCAAAAGGCTGAGAATAAAGACCTTGTCAGAGCCCAGCTCTCCTGCTATTTATCTTCTAGTCCTTAAGACATATTAAAATAGATTTAAAAGGACACTTTAAGTTTTTGCTCTTTAAGGAACACATTACTGCTACATAGGCTTTTGTTTTAATTAAAATAGGTATTGAAATCCTCCATGAAGCTTCAGTGGAATTGCTACAGACTGCAGTTTTCTTATGTGCAGTGCAGCCAAAATATACTGTGGCCGTTATCTTGCAAGAAGCAGAAGTCGTATTAATTTAGTTCAATCAAATCAAAGCTGCTTTAATTTACAACGCAATAAAATCTGCAAGCCTCACTTTAGATCAAAGAACTAAAAACAGCCTAAACACAAGTGGAATGTTTATTTTGTACAATGGTCCATAACTGCATTTATGTGATTTAAAAGCTTTTTGAAGCATGTGATAATATTACATGCATATAGAATTGTGTCCTTGTTGTGGATCATTACTCCCCACAGAGACCAAAAAGCATTTGCTGTTCAAGTTCTACCTAAAATATTTCCTTTTACATATTTTTTTTTTATTCTTCTTGCTTTAAATGGAATCTATATGGTAATTTTTTTTTTTTTTTTTAGGGTTGTGATGCAAAATCATTTACTAAAAGGGATGGGAATGCTGTACGGTGTAAAGAAAACCAAGTCAGTTTTTCAATTTTGGACGAAGGGAATATTTGACAGAGTTCGGAGCTGAAAGATGTGACTCAAGGCTGGGGCACCTGCACGAACCTGGCTGCTCAGAGGCTGCAAGGAAGAGCCCAGCACCAAGCAAAAAGGCGATTATGCTGCTCTGGAGCAAATTTGCACCCTCCTTCTGATCAGCCTTATCAAGACGAGGTTTCTGCATCATGCAGAAACAATATGATGGGGAGAGCAGCATGATCCTGTCCTGCTGGGGTGGTCTGAGGTGCATGCGAGATGCTCCAGTCTCGCTGTGCTTGGAGGGTGCACTAGGTCTAGGCAGAAGCCTGCTCCAGTTACCAAAAAAGACTAGAAAGAATCCTGCGTTTTTAGGTTTCAACAGTGTGTCCGTAAATAATTTGGTGCAACAATGCCTGCTCTACTGTACTTTGGAAGGAATGAGAAATATCTGCATGTTAACAAAGGAATTTAATGGGTTGGAAAATGACTCGTTTTGAACATGAGGCTTTCCACTGGATTTGAGAAATCACACAAAGTGCTGAAAAAGTGGATGCTGTTTCTCACCTAAATATTAAACGCTTCCAGATGTGGGGAGAATGAAATATCTGTAAGACCAAGTAAGCCATCTCAGCAAATGGCCAGCTACTCGCCAGCATTGTTTGGAATATGAATATACCATATTCTCTGCATTGCATAATCTTATAGGTTTGGGAATATTTCTGCCAGAGTTTTTTGGATGGTGCTTTACACCAACTTCACCAAAGTTTAAGATTCAGGGTTCAAAAAAACCCACGCAAACCCAGAACTAAACATTTTCTCTTCTTTCTTTACCTTGACATTATACTCAGGCCAGGTGGCAAAACCACAGGCTCTCATGGAAAAGAGTTGAAATACAGATCTGACTGCTTATATAAAAGAATTTAATACTGAGAAAATCGATTGTAGTCAGACGATGGAAAACTAATGAAACTGCCACAGCTTTCTAAGAAAAAAACCAACCAAGCCAGAGTGCTCTGCGCCTTGGCTGGCTTTACACATCACTAACTCAGACTGCCAGAGTTTTAATATGAGGAATATACTAAAAAACCTGGTTTTCAGCAGTTAGCCAGCAAAACTCAATGTTCCTGTGGGTTGCTACCAATTACCCCATCCAGATCCAGCACTGGGCGAGCCGCTCCCCTGGAGCCATCTCTGGGTTTCAGTGCCGGAGCAGTCGGCTCGTGCCGCCCTCTCTTGCTGACATCCATGCAGAGGGAAAGGCAATTAAGCTAACTGGATTTTTTAAATTTTAGAGTCACTGTAAATAATATGGAGCATGAGTTATGCCATGAGGGCGACAGTAATTGCCGGCTTCTTCACTTTTTATTACCGACAGCGCACTGGGAGCTGTTTTATTGGCCCATTTGATGGTATAAAAGCCCTGCTGGGGTACGTCTTGCCCTCCCTAAATCTGCCTTCGGGCTGGGCTCTCCGGAGTCTCCCACAGGCTCCGTTTACCTGGCTGTCATCGCTTCCCATCCCGCCAGCACCAGGGATGATTTAAGCACTCTTCAGGCCACGACCACTAACCGCATTTTCCATTGTAAGACCTGCAATCACCATTGCTCGCCTGGAGAACTCTGGGCATTTTCATCCTCATTTCTCTGATGGATTGACAGCAACTGCTGTTTCTGCCTAACATCCATGCCTGGCTGCAATAACTGCCTCCTACAGGATTTCATCCAGCATGAAGCAAGGTCCCATTCAAGGATCTGTTAAAAATCACGTGTGCTTCTAAGGCAGGACCCATTCAAATCAAATTTTTTCATTCACTCCTCCTGACCTGGCCATCAGCAAAATCCTTCTTTCCCCTTCCCCCGGTATAAATAGAAGCATATCCCACTGCTGCACCTATAGCATCATATAGATCTGTCGTATTGATTTCCCTCTACCACGTGCCCAGGTTTCCCTCCACCATGGCCAGGACATAAATGAGATGGTACGTGAAAGTATTCGGCTGTTTATAATACCCAACCCTCACCCTGGTTTGCTATCTATTAATAAAAAGCAGGAGAATTTTCTCCCCCTCCCTAGTTGTCCTTGAATCCACTACTTTTCTTGCTGCTGCTTAAGATGGCTTTATAAAGAAGAGGAAACTTCAATGGCAGCAGATGGCAGATAAGTAGGAATGGTAAATAGTTTTAATTACTGCATAATGTAAGTGAGACAATAAAGGGGAGAGAGTGGGAACAAGCTGCTGCCATGGCATCTCTGGAACTGTTGCGGGACCCAATTTGTCTGGAAGGCAGCATGTGTTGCTTTTAGTCTTAGGAGGGCTTTAAAAAGAGAATGCCGAAAAATATTAATTGCATGGCTCATCTGCCCATCCATCTTCACAACCGACTAACACGCTTCCTTAATTTCAGGGGAATCGTTTTCAAATGGGAATCATGCAAATGAGTATTTTAGCTATTCATTTGTTTTACTGCAAGCGCTTTGTGAGCAAATGGCCTACAGCTTGCAATGAATTAAAAGACACGGGCACTGGAGACCGATTTTTAATACAAAGTCTTGACACAGAGACGACCCCGACTGACAACACAGAAAATGTTGGCATAGCAACTTTGGGCATTTTCATGCAAATTGGCTCCTATATAGATGATACGAATGCAATGTTTTCCTTCAACTAATCATCATAAAATTAGTTTCACTATATTTAAATGCTTCTACTTAATGCATTATATCCATATGCATGAAATTGCCTCAGCTAATGCAGTACATAAAATGCCAAAGATACAATGAATAGCCAAATCGCAAACAGTTATGTTATCTCCCATAAAAACTCCTTTTTCCTTATTGAATGCTTGGGCCCCAAAGGCATCTATCACAAATTGCTATTAATGCACATACACGCGTGCACCCACACACAAAACACCTACATTTAAGTAACATTAAAATTGTTACGCAATGTAATCCAAGCCAAGAATCTAAATTCAAGCTGGGCTCTTTGCTTATTGTTGTCTCTGTTGCACGTACATGTGTACTCATGACCATATTATTTATTAGCTCCACAGTACTATATGTTATATACCATATATTATTATATACAGTTTTCTAAACTTCAAAGAAATGACATTTTGCATTAAACTGCCCATGTGCAGGTCCCTAGATCGTATCCCACAGGTAATACTCAGGGCTGTTGAGAGGAAAGGGAGAAATTGCTGCTGCCACTTTGAATTTCCTTATTTTTGATGGGTTTATTCCAAATCCTGCTACTAAACTGCACTTAAGTGTTTTGGTTTTTTATATATATATCTGGACAATAGTGCTCTAAAGGACAGGTTTATCCTGCACGTGCCCTTGTTTAACACTTGCTCTTTAATTTGGGACAGGATCTCCCCAGCACTCTCCTCCTTGAAATCAAGTTCCTCTGAGCACAACCTGACAGCAGAAAAACTACCCAATCTGCATTAAAAGCCTGACCGAACAATTGTCAGAGTCAATGAAATGGACTTCTTGGCCTTCAACTGAACTCATCCCAATGCTCAGATAACGGAGGGCGGTGCAGTGCTTGCATTCTAGCATCTCTTAGGCTTGAATATAAATAACGACTCTGCTGTGTTACAGGAGCACGTGGGGCTTGGTCCTGGGTTGCACAAGCTGTGATGTGCACTTAGACCAGAGATGCAGAGGAATTCATGTTTGCTTCCCTAGAGACTCCTAGATGTCTTCAAACAAGATGTTCTCTTTTGGAGGGCTCAATACACCAGCCCAGGTTTTTGGTGTCAGGCACAACGGTCTGCAAACATATTTTGTCTGTCCAAAATACTAAGCACAACAAACCATTAAGGAAACTTTACACCATGCTAAATGCTGTCTGGGGAGTTATATATTCAGAACCATTCAGCCATTCATCTCTTTCTCCAGCACAGAATTCAAAGGGAAATGAATGGTGAAATCTTTATGCCACCTTGGAGACATTTTAGATGGCGCCTGTAACTTGGACCTCTGAGGGTGCAAAGTGTCACCATGGAAGGGACAAATGGGACCATCACATCCACATTTGGTGTGAATGGTTAATAATCTTCCACTCTGTGCTCCCTGAGTGGGGCTCCCCAAAAGTGCTGCGGAGAGCAGAGGAGCACAGCCGGAGCCCCACAGCTGAGAAGAAGATCTCAAAGAACCAAATCCAATATCTATACACAAGTGATGTAATTTTGTAAGTCCTCCTCATCACAAAGTATCTGGATCAACAGTGCATTTTATTTTGTCTGTGTATTTTGCCATACTCCTTATGGCCTAAATGCACTCCCAGAAAACATAGATTTTAATTGCATCGGTCCTTAAAACACTGTAAATATGGATGGTCCAAGTAAATAAGCAAAAGTCACCCCCAAATAGCTGCCTAGTTGCTTTCAAGGAATCTCAAATTGTTGAACAACTCGTCTGATTATAACGTCCAATTCTGGAATTCCCTCCCTGTGCATCTCCTCAGTGGTTTGGTACCACTTGCATAGAGATAAAACACCTTACCTCATCACTCAAGGACTAATTGCAAGATGATTTAATTAAAGTATACCTCTCCTTCCCCCAAGTAAGTTGTATTTCATATTGCTCTAGTAGGAGTAATTTGCAGAAATTAAGCATTGCATGTCGCTGAAATGGTACAGGTGCAATGGAATAAAAAAAGCCCTTCATGCAGCAGCAGGCAGTGCCACCAGAGCTCAGTGAAATATCTGTAATGACTCATTAATCCAGCAAATGCTGCACTTTGCAGCAAACATTCAAATTATCCACAGAGGCTGTTTTTGAAACTTGTAGGTTATTCATAATTGCTCAATGAACACTTCATGCAAATCTATTTTAGCCCATTGGGCAAACAGTTTGCTTTGAATATTTGCTATATAACACACAATTAGCCCCAAGGATTTATTACATCATGATATCTTTAAGGTCAAGAGCAGGATGAGGAGAAGACAACATGAACAACAAGAGCATCGAGAGCTCTTGTGGAGAGCAGGAAGAGCACAGAACCAGGATATATCATCAAGTTTTAGCCAAATAATCAGGGAAGAGGTTGGGAAGAAATGACTTTATGGGCACAAAACCATCGTGGCTGCTGTCACGTGCATGTGGCCTGGGGCTGCTCATGGACCCGACCTGTGAAAGCAGATTTACACACTCAAGTGACATCTGTGCCTAACATGCCTGCATTTGCCATATATTAAACACTCCAACCAAGCCTCACAGACGCCTGTGATGAAGGGCTTTGCACAGCCGAGGGAAAGGGGAAATGATTTCTTGTGGGGGCTGGAGAACATCCCCGCTCGCACCATCCCCTGCTGACAGCAGAGTCGCAGGGGAAATAATCCCAACATTTACAGCTTTGCTTTCTACCAGGGCCAACGATTTTTCAAGCTGTTAATTCTCTTCATCTTACGATTCACAAGTGCGTGCCTCCCAGATATTGGCAATCATAATTTTTATTACTAGTTATTGTAACAGTGAAGTCATATTTGTCTCCATTTCACCCTGGAGAGTCACACAGCAGCAAATTAACATGGTAAGCAAAGCAAGATAGGCAGATGCTGATGGGGTAATGCTGTCACTGCTCTTTGAAGGTGTCACTTCTCGCAGACAAAGTGGCAGCATTGCTGGTGCCAGCTACAAGTCCTCTGAGGCCACCGCATCACCAGTATGCACATTGGTGATCAGAGAAGGGGACGTTGGTGTGAGTTCAGCCTCAACCCCCAGACCAGGGCAGAGCACGGAAAGGTTCACAGCGCTTTGGTGGAGCAGGAGGATTTCCTGGCCGCCGT
This sequence comes from Cuculus canorus, assembly GCF_017976375.1. Taxonomy (NCBI): domain Eukaryota; kingdom Metazoa; phylum Chordata; class Aves; order Cuculiformes; family Cuculidae; genus Cuculus; species Cuculus canorus. The sequence goes on along the minus strand of NC_071412.1, from coordinate 14,790,285 downwards.
TTGTCTAAAACACATTGCAAGCCAGCACAGCGGGCTTTGGCACCGACTCTGCCCATCACTGAAGCCTCCTCTTTGCTCTCTAGCTGACACGACACCAATTCCCTTCTCTTTCGCTCACATATGATAATATATATTTAAAGGCCATAAAAATTAGAGCCAAATTTTGCTGAAAAAGAAAAAGCGCATTTCTTTGACTTGATATAAAACATATTTTTGTCTGCAGGCACGCACTAAGTAAAAAAGAGCTTGGCAGGCACCTTTTGAAATGAAATTAAATCTTGACACAGGCTACAGGACACACTTTGTCTGCAATTCCAGACAGGAGCAGGGTGCCCAGTCCTGCACCGCCCAGGCAAATTCCCTACTCCAGGCAGGCATTTCTGACTACAGAAAGAACATGGCCCTGTTTCCAAGGATATCTGATGTATGGATTTAAGTATGTATCACATCATCCATTTTGTAGGGTTTGGGAATGCGTTGTTTTCCAGGCCTTCCTGGCTGCTTGGCTCGGTTGCATTGGATGGCAGTCAGCTCTGTATCCAGGTAATTCACACAATGAATGTACCGTCATCATTTTAAGTAGACAAGGAATTACCACCCTTAGGAAAATTTGACACAACTGGGGTCAGTTTATGTATTATCTCATAGGCCAGAGCTTTCCCTGGCTGGGAAAAGCATGTCCAGTCTGAAACGTGCTGGTCAGGCTCCCTCCAGCCTCAAGAGTCCCATGGGAGTTTGTCACTTGTCAACGAATCGGCACCTTCACCACAGAAGAGCAAACACACGTCATGGAGGGAATGAGAGACAGAGCCCATGTGCTGGCCAGACTTCACAGAGGTAGGCAACGCCAAAAAGGATGGATGGCATCCACGAGAAAATGAAAACCAGAAACAGAGAGGGAAAGACGACATTTACCCGCCCACAGCTCAAGGCATGGCACAAACCCACGGCACAGTGCTGTGCACACTCCTGTATTGTTGAAAACCACACCGGGTGGCTTTGCAAGCTGAGGTTTAGACTTTTTTTAACCTTTTAACAATTGGGAACGGTTCATTTAGCTGCTGCTACCTTGGGAGCATAAAGTTAATCGGTCTCTCCTAATCCTTTAGCCTGGCTGTGCTCTGGCCCTCACTCCACAGTCAAGGCAATGGGATGGTGACCAGATCTGGAAAGGGGAGGACTGCAGGGACTGCCCTACGGGGTGGGCTGAGATCCTCAGCTCCTCCACTGACCATCCCCATTCTATGGTATCTAATTGATGTTGGGTACTTCAAGTGAGATGGGATGGTTTCCTCCCTGGAAAGCCTCTTGATAGGCAAAACCAGGTAAAACCGTAAGTAAAACCGAGCCAAGTGCCTCCATCGCACTGCTTAATGCTCAAACCAGTCTAGCCCAGGTGAGGGGATCAGGGCAGCTCCCAGAGAGGTATCTCCGTCACTTATTTAAGGCATAATTTGATATCTAGTAGTTCATTAATTTCTCTTTTATTATTTTCTCTCTCCCCGCCCCCAGATGGGGAGCACTTATGCTTATCTTCAGCTAAATAACTCAGGTCATAAAAGGTAATACCATGGGTAGTAGAATGTAAACAAACGCATTCTACCTCAATAAACATGCTAATTTCCAGCTATAATATTCACAAGTAAAATATCCATCACACAGACCCTATTTGGCGAAGGCAGCAGCCCTCATCAGTCAATGAAGTAGGCTCCTGCCAGTTCACTGCGGGAGGCAAATAGTACAACTTAACTCACTTGATGATGCCCTTGGGGGGAAAACATGAGCCTCATAAATGAGTCTGGAAATGTGATAAAAGGATAATCTTGCATAAATGAGCCTATATCATCATTACCTGCACAAACAGAAGAGCGTGGAGATTGTTTGAACAATGTGGCCACAGTTAATATAAATTAAGCTGGGGACCAACCACAAGCAGGCAGCGTTCATGGTCTGACTCATGCCGGGGATGGTGGAGCTTGTCTGCTTCCCTCCATCTCCTTTACGCCCCACTGCCACCACAGTAACTCCCTGCCACCTCAAGCCTGCGAGCACCCACGCTGAGGAACGGGGCTGGACGCGGTGCTGAGCCTGCTCGGATGCGCTGGCTCAGGCTCCCCAGGGACCAGTGGCAAATCCAGGCACACTCTCACCTGTGCAAGCTCCTCCTGGCTCTCAGCCGTATCAAGGTGTGGCTTTATCTTCTGTTCCAACCAGAAGATAAACAAATGACCTCCCAAAGTGGCAACAGCAAATGGAAACAACCGCAAAGCACATTGCTATGGCGCCGAAACTCCTTAGAACAAGAGATGATATCAAATGGCCTTATAGGAGACAATCAAAAATGCACAATACCACAGAGCACAACTTCATCTCCCCCTGTGTTTGCAAAGGCCACCCAGAGCTGCAGCACGTCCTGTGCCACCCCAGGCTCTGCAGACCCGTGCACCATCCCATGGTCTGAGGTCTGTCTGTGCTGGTGGGAAGCTGGGTCACACAGCTGAGCAGCACCTATTCTCCCAAAATCAAAGCCTTTAGCACACACAAGTGCAGTACTGGTGTGGCACCAAGCAGAAGGCTGCACAGGGAAAGTTTTCCCAGCTTTCCCAAATAAAGCACCTTTCCCACCACCTATGCGAGCACTGGGACATTCACAGTCCCAGTCTCCTCCCAGAGGCACACAAAGATTTTGCCTATCTGAGCTCTGTGCTGTGCACTTGGGGAAGGGCGACAGGGGACAGGACATCATCCAAGCCATTGGTTTTCCATGTTTGATTTTCAGCTAGTTGCTTTGGTTAAATGCCTGGAAGAAGAGCCAAAGAGAACTATTTTTCCAAAGGATGCAAAATCTTTCATTTCAGCTTTCAAGTAAAAACACGGATGTTAGGGAACATCCAGTTCATCTGAGTTTAAAAACAGGCTGCTGAGATCATACTCTGCTGTAGCACTGCTAGATAACGTCACTTTTAGAGAGGCCTTTGGTCCTAATAGATCAAACTCTTGAGGAAAGGAAAAAGAGGAAAGAGGATTTCAGTGCTCGTACTCTACAATCAGCCTGCCCCCCAGGACCTCTCTGCCTCAGTTTACCCAAATGGAGCAACCTCAAACTTGCATGGGAATGACGAGAGATTAAAACAGTTTGATCCATCTGAAAGCGTAGCATTTGGGAGGATAAAGTTCAAAGCCTTCAGAAGAATGAGGTCAATCGTTCTTTACTTTACCCACCAGGTTAACCTCTTGGGTATCACAACACATCAGCACAGTGATTGTTTGCAGTGACCAACCCTCCCAAGCTGCCAAAAAACCTTTCGCAAGCACAAGGCACTCACTCATCCTGTTTGGATCAGTCTCCGCAGTTTCAATGCGTCTCTCAAAAAGAAATATATTGCAACTGCTCCGTGTATCAACAACTGCACAGCTGATTTAAGAATTTGAAATGCTTGTTGAAAAGGCACAATTAAATACACGATTCTTAATTATTTAGACTATATATTGATCTTATAGTTCCATCTGTTGCTAACTACTACATAGTGTAAATGAAAATCCTTGCTTCCCATCAGACCTGTCATATACCATCAGCCTGGGAAGCGTGCACAGCTGTCACCGCAGGGATGGGGAAGTAGAGGTTTGCTCTCTGCCTTGCAGGGTAAGGAACGCTGTGATGCTCATTTCCAGTTGTGTTGCAAAAGGACAGCTAAGTCCTGGTGCTGTTGCCATCAGGGACAAACCCTGTGCTCCCAGACATCCCCAAACCACGCTCTGCAGCCACGCACAGATGCAAACCCAGGAGGACAGTCGCTGTACTCTTTGTTCTGCCACTCAAAGCCCTTGCTCAGGTTTTAAGCTGGCTGCCCCGCTGCAGCTTTGGTAACTGAACTCGACCAAGGATGCACTTTTTCTGTTTTGCCTAATTCCTAATCTGGGATAACGATGCACATCGGGGAATGTGTACATGTATTTATTAGCTGAGGCCATAGCGTTCAAAACACAGCAGAGAAGCCTAGAAAACCTCTAAACTCCACAACAGAGTTTTTATACTGCATGTGCCAGGGGACAAAATGTCCTCTGTGCGGCACGTCACTGAATACACTCCATTTCCTATATCAGCATCTCAACTCCTTTTGCCTGGTGGGATCTTCTCATTACAAGAGCCTTGTACAAACACAGCGCAAAATACTTTTTTCATAGTTTCTTTGTTTTAACGCACACAACGCAGCCATCTGCGTTTACAGCTACGATCCCCTTTTTAAATAAGGAGCACATTAAAGCCTATGTCTGAGAAACTCCGAAGTCCTTGGAAAAAGAGATGCTGGTATACAAATCCAAATCATTAAGGTTGGAAAAGATCTCTAAGAGCATCCAGTCCAACCATCAGCCCAACACCACCATTCCTACTAAACTCTGTTCGAAGTGCCACATCTACGTGTCTTTTGAACACCTCCAGAGAAGGAGCCTTTACCACTTCCTTAGGCAGCCTCTCTTTACAAAGGATTCAGACCTTTCTATGCAAGCCACCCATATCCACACCTGCAAGAAACCGTGGCTGCTGAAGGAGAGCTTAGGTGGAGCCATCACCTAGCCTCAGTCGAAGGTGAAGGACCCAAGACAATCTGGAACTGCTGAGGAACTTCATTTGGCAAATGAGCAGCCACCATGGTATTAAGAAACACTGCCGATCAGCACAAAACCCAAAGCCCAAGGAAGCAGACGGAGCTGTTGCTTAGGGGTTAACTTTTATTTGGTTAAGTATCTATTTGTGCTCTTGGAAAGAAAAAAAGAAATCAATAAAATAGAGAAGCAGAAATCTTAGTTGCAAATCTTGGCTGAGAAATGAGCTGGCTGTGCCAAGAAGTGACACATTTAAGCTGGTGTGTAATTTTGATCTACGTGTTTAAAATACTTTTCTCCATTTCGTAAATTGAGGGCTTGAATAGGGCGGAGGGAGGGAAAGCACATTGTCATTATTGAAAACATACATTTCTAATCACAACAACTTTGGTCCATAAAATATGTTGGCTCAAAGTGCTGTGTTAAATAATAGGGGAAGGAAAACACGACTCAAGCGCTGTGGACATGGAGCGCTTGGAAGGCTAAAATGAAATGCTAGCACCAGTCTCCCAAGGAGCTGCGAGGCTTTGAAACAAAAGCCCAGCAGCTGGTGTCACAGCACGGGCAGGGGAGACCGTGCAGGGTTAACCTGCTGGCCTGCAGAAGAGGTTTTGTTGCTACTGGTGATGCTTCAGTGACCCTGGTTGCATCTGCCACGGTGAGATCCCTCTACCCCATCTGCTTAGCACAATGGGGAACGCGGTCACGGTATGAGGATTGCAGACGTCATCATAACATATACCCAAGTAGAGACGTTCAGTGAGCGATCTGGGCAGAAATTATACAGACCCATTCCTTGATACCTATTATTATTGTTATTATTTTTTATGCAAGCTACACAGCTACCAAGATGATGCTCTCATTTCAGCAGTACCAGTGTGGGTGTTAACTCAGAGCCAAGAGGGACGCCCTGGTCATGACCCAGCCACGTGCAGGGTGCTGGGACAGGCTGCGTGCCACACACCCTCCCAAGACACTACTCACAACAGCGATGATGCTGACCTGTGCACCAAATCCAGAGTAATTTCAGCTCAAGCACTGCGAAGGTTTTTAATAAAAAGTAACTATTTGCAACACGCAGCACTGCTGAAATGGGATTAAAAATGCTATGGTCTCACCCTTTTAATAAATCTGCAGCAGCTCTAACCACCCTTTTAGTTCCTCAGATCATGAGCCAAATTCTGTGCAAGGAGACCTGCTCGTTCTTTGCCCTGGGCATTCCCCAGTGCTAATTCCCACTCGCTTCCTCAGGGCCATTTGGGCAGGGTGTTATGTGCTATTTCATGATTGTGTCTCAAGGCGGAGGGAACCCTGGTTCATGCACTTTGTGTGATTGATTGATGCTGCATCTTCCTCAAGCTGACCACAAGCTGCTGGAACACAAGCACCGAAGATAATGATGTACCTTCATCACTTCTTTGTGTTCCAAGGGCTTCTGCCAATTGCCGTTATGGGGTCAAAAACTTTCCCTGGCCCCTTTGAGCTGGGGAAGATGTTTGTGTTTGTGCCACTCCCGGTGATTCTGATGCTGAACTGAACTGGAGCAGACCAACACCACGAAGAGCGACGCTGCAGCAAGCAAGGGAGCTCCTCGGCTACTGCTTTACAATTGCATCTTTCCATTACAAACCACTGCCAAAGTACCCACATGCCCTGTGGTTGCAGATGCCCAGACACATAGGAAAAAACACCCACAAAATACATTTCTTTGTGCCTCTCTAAGTGCTCTGGAGTTTGCCTTGGTTTCCTAGCAAGGATGCATATCTGCTTTTGCTGGGACATTGACCCAGTTTGATACACTGAGAAGAGAAAGACCAAAAGGATTTTTCATTTTTGCAGGACTTTTTAGCAGCAACAACAATGGCTCTCAGGCCTTATAAATATCTGCTTCCCTTTCTAATTAAAGCCTTCTCATTGTATTCCATGTATATAATTTGTCTTTGCATTATAAATCATTTTCTTTTACAAATTTTAACACTTCTTTTAAAAAAAACCACCCTGTCTCACACTATCGACCATTTATGATGCCCTTTGAATGCCTGCTACTTTATCTAACCATATTCCCCCATAACTTTTGAAGGGCCTGCCACTTGGTGCAGGTCTATGCTGTCCATTATGGTTGGATGGAGACTGTTAGACATGGACTAAGACTAAACACGCTCTTTGGATCGGGATCCCAATCTAAATTTCGCCACTTGGGCCCATCTCTAATTTTATTATTTCCGTTGAAATAAATTATGGACTTAATTGGAATTTCTGATTTGCTCTCTCTACTCCCCATGCTGCATAAATATCCCTCAGCATTTATTTTTCCCCTTGCCCATAGCTCATTATATTTCCCTATCTTGGGATTCCTTTTTTATAGCAATTTTATCCCATCTGTTTGGGAAAGTCCTTGAGGAAATGAAACTATTCGGGGGCTCCGCTTCCTTTCCCACTCTCAGGGGCAAGGTTTCCCCGCAAGTGTGCTGAGACAAAGCAGCTCCCAAGGGACACACTCACCCTCTCTCCTCTGCATGCACAGACGCTATTAATTACCATGTAAATGACTCTGTGCAAAGCCTCACCCCCTTTCTCACAAGCAGCCTGGGAAGCTGGTACACAGGCTTTCCGCAGCTGCATCACCAAGTTTGCTCTGTGCTTTAAGGCACAGACTGATCTGTATGGGGAAACTGTTACTTTGGGTACCTAAAGGCTGATTTTCTCACCTACTGCTGCTTTGTTGGAGAAGCCTCAAACCGTCCGTCAGACACCACTCAGTTAAGTTGTGCACTTCAGTCCTAAAATCCATTTAATGGGTTTTAGAAAAGATTTTCCCGTGCTTTAGGAAGCTGACAATACAAGGCAGAGGGTGGTAGAGGTATGGAGGCAGATGTACAACAGAGTCCTAAAAATATCCTCAAATACCAGTTATGTGATTCCTGCACATTCCTTTTCTGTAGAGGCATCAGGAACGGACCTACTACTGCTGCACCAAACCCCAGGTGGCTGCTGTCAATGCCATTTTTCCAGCAGGTTACAATACCGGTCAGTGTAAAAAGCACCACTTATTGTCACTGAAAACATCGAATCCCCTTTCTCGCAGCCATTTCTTTAGCCTCAGCTCCGGGGTCCTCGCATCCCTAAATCCTCCCTCCAGAGTCCTCTGCCCATCTCAGAGCACCCCAGGTCTTGCAGAACTTTACGGAAACATATCTGTGGATGCTTCAGCCTTGAATTTAACCTCCAGAGCATTGCTCCTGCTCTTCCTAATGGCACCGGCATGGATCACAACTAATACTCTGCTCCACATCCTCAAGCAACCTGCCTGCACACCTTGTGGTCCCTTGCACCCAGCGCACGACCCCACCGAGGAGTTATTTGGAGCTGGTGCAGACACTGTCTGTACTCACTTTTTCTAGACTACCTAATAATCCACCAACCCCTTTGTTTTGTTTGGAACCTCTGCTTTCTGCTGTAATAACGCTAATTGCCCCCATTCAACCACCAGCAGCACACCCAGAGCCAACTAGAGGCAGTTTTTGGCCAAATATGCGTGTAACAGCTCAGTCTGGCCAGCAGATTTGCCTTGTACAAACTATACATTACAACCCATCGTGCATGTTTTACAGAGGCAGAATTCCAGCTGTTGTAGCTGAGAAGTGCAAGAACGGGGTAGGGAGACTTTCTTTTTAACAAATACATTAAAATAATGGAGACGAAGCAATTCCAGCAGACCCACACTTCTCGGTCTTTAATCTTGATGCACAGTTATGACGGAGACCTTACTGAGTATCTGGTGTTTCTGTCATTTTTCTTAATGAAAAATTAGCAAGCATAAGGAATAACTTGTCAAACTATGGGGGAGCACTTCATGCGTGACATATTTTTGCAGACACTGTAACAGCGAGAGAAGCCAAAACAAATAGCAAGAAGTATTTTCATTGCCTAGAGTTGAATATGATTAGGATAAACTGCAGCCACATTTCTAGGAGAAATTTATATGCTGGCAATAATCAGGCAATTCCAGCTCTCAAATCACCACCCCTTTTCCAAATGAAAATCAAATTAATTAGTACATTTTTCCCCCTCAGAACAATCTTTTATGTGAAGCTAATCCCCTCAGCCCTGCTTTGCCTGGAGACGTAGTGAGCTCCCTGATGCTGCTGACAGCAGTTCTGGGCATCTCCCCCTTGGTCCTCGCCACTATTTGCTCACTCTCCCATTTTAACGGGCTTTTCCTGCCATCCAGACCACTTTGTGGCCAAGATTGACCTGGAAAACACCAGCATAGAAGATTGGGAAGGGTTCCTCAGCTCAAGAGGAGGCAGGAGAAGCTCCTTGGAGCTACCTGAGCAGAAACCGTTGTGCTCCCCAGAGACTCATTTTCAGGTCTTGTTACAGCATTTTAGTCCTTGTCATTTACTTGCAGCAACTCAGGTATTCCCAAGCCATCCTCAGGGGTGGGAAACTGAGGCACAGGCATTTGCACCACTCATGTTGGCCTGAAAAATCCCCAAAATCCCTAAGGGCTGCTCCTACAGCACTACTGGTCTGGCACCTTAGGACACAAATACCATGCTCTGGAGAGACAGGTAAGTCAGCTAGAACCTGATTCTGTGGCTGGAAGAATCAAACCTGCTTTGGAGCTGCCAGATTCCTGAAGTCAACGATTCATTTAAGACGACAAAATATGATGTGACCCCACAACGAAAGCTGGGACCTTCAGGGATCTCCAGCCCATGGCCAGAGTTATCATATGCACTCTCCTTCATAGCAATCATTTGATGGCTGCGCTTTTAAAAGCCCATATATAAACGATGCCCTAGACTTTAAAACTAAAGATCATTAGTACTATTTTATGACAGCCTGACCTTATTTATTTTCCCATCCGATTATTCTTCTTCAGTGACTCTGAAGCATAAACAAGAAAACCATCACAGGAACTGCTAGCAAGCCCCCACTGCCCAGTACAGATTGCACAGTCGCTATACCAGCACAGCTGCACATCCACCACACAGGAAAGAAGATGCTTATCAGGTTGTCTTTGCTGGTCCCCAATCCCTTTTCTAACTACTTCCCTTTCCAGCAGGGATGCTCCTGCCTTGCTACACAGCTGCAGACTCCATGGTGGAGATCATGTTGCATTTATCATCACTGCTCAAACAAGTTTACACCACTGAGGAGCCAGTGAGCTCAGAACAAGTCATTAATGACCCAAATCCGTGACATTTGTGGTAGGATTCATCAACTGCTTGGTACAAGTGTCCCATGTAGGCACAAAAACTTCTTCAAACAGCTGAAATGCTTTGAAACTGTGCTGGACAAACAAGACAACCACCAGGAGAAGAAGAAACATCTAGCTGACACAGAGAAACAGTCAACTGCCCATTCTGGCCCAGCACTGTTTTCTCTTTGCTTTTCCATGTACTGCAGAGAAGGGTGTAGATGTCTTTGGGACAGGCACATTCAGACCTATCAGTGAGAAGAGTTGATATGGTTGAAGATGTACCTGCTCATTGCAAGGGGGGGGGCGGATCAGATGACCTTTAAAAGGCCCTTCCAGTTCAAACCATTCTATGATTCTAAGAGAAAATGGTTGTCCCTCCCCATTGACCTCACAGGAACAAGAGGCGTACAACCTCTTCCCAGCATGTCCAATGCTGTTGGCAGCAGACAGAACTGAACCACACACCCTTGCTGAGCCACAAATTGTGTCAAGTGGGGTGGGATGGTCCCACCAGCTCCCAGAATGGGCATTTCAGTCCAATGTTGCCAAAACTACTGCTGAGCGATGAAGGACTGCTCTGAGCCCTATTAATTAGTCTCTCTGATTAACTTCCCATGCTCACAGAAACCTTTGGCCCAGCACTAAATTAGATTACTGAGATTAGTTCTATTATTTTTTTCTTGAGTTCTTTGCTCAGCTTTGACAGAAGGGCCTTTGTTTCAGACTGGAAATGCTGCAGTGAGACACAGGGTATCACACACCAGCATCTCCCATGCCGGGTCTCAGCCAAGCCCACCATGAGCGTCGGTGGGCAAGATCCTACCAACATCTATTGGCACTCTCACAGTCCTTCAATTCCTAACCTGAAGGCTCTCCCAGCACCTTTTTGGGTGGTAGTTTTGCAGGTCAACAACTGGCTTTGCCAACTGAAATAAACACTTTTGAAGCCCTTTTCTCTCTTAGAGGTTATTTCTCATTTCTCCAGGGCATAAGCACGTTGCGTGGATGAGCACGGCACAGTCCAGCTGATTGATACCCTTCTTGTTTAAGCGTTGGGCGCATGCACAGTTCCGCTGGTTTAGTAAATAAGGATCCACCATGCTCATAAAATTTCAACACAGCCAAACATAATGGTGCCATCTGCTACTCATTCAGTGAGACATTGCTTTGTAGCAATCGGTGCTAGTAAGGTACCACGCTTGGTTATTGATTCTAGCAGCAGCTGTTAAAAGGGCCGTCACAGTCGGGGAAGGCAGAATCGAAGCGAGTTTCTCCATCAGCCCTCAGAGAGTATCTCTCAGTCTCGATGGCTTGGGTGGTCATGGAGCCTCTTTCCAAATGGAGCATTTGTGCAGGGAGAACACAGGGCTGGAGTCAGGAGTAAGGGCTCAGGATAGCACATCGAGACAAAGATTGATTGTAATTGTGTAAGATAGCCCTTAGCTCACCCGTGATTATAATTACATTAAATTGCTATTTAATGGTTTTCACATCATCTTTGACAGTAGGTTATTTTTGTAATCTTTATTTAAAATAAACTCTTTTTCTTGTCTCATTGCTGAAACCCTTCTCTGCTTCCTTTTGTGCTCAGTACATTAGGAAATCAGTTTGTCTTCATTATCCCCAGACTCCTGTATCATTTCATTATTACCACAAGATTAGAAAATAAGTAGCTCCCCCAAAAGGACTTCTGGGTGAACAAACTTTCTGGTTAGAGGAAAATGAAGCATAGCCTTTTCCCAATGCTATCTGTATGCAGCAGCCTGGCGTTTCCTAACGCTACCTTGTCAGAGGAGCAAGAAAATCTAGGCTTGAAATCTACTCCCTGTGGCTTCAGCAGAGCAAATTTACCAGGGCTTTTGAAGGGAAAGCTGGGTGCTGTGGGAAGCGCTGCCTGCTTCTCAGGGCAGAAGCAAAATCCAGACCAACAAGTGGCAAAAACCAACTAATATTTCATCTCCAAAACATCATGTTAATGGCTGGGTACTGTGATCCATCACTGCTGCTGCACAGCAAAATGAAGGGATACACAGACCAACACAAGCAGAAACACTGCTCCAGCATCCCTGAAGCTCGGGACCTTGATTTTGGCTAAAGCTCACCTCGAAGTCCACTGCTGGTCACAGAGACTTGGACATCTATACGAACCAAAATAGGAGGTGGAAAACCTCTGTGTGGATTCAGAGGCCGGGAGCAGCTGAGGAGTCGGAGCATCCTCACAGGGTACCACATCCCTGCATCTGCTCGACTGTATATACCACACTGTCACCTGCTTTAGACCAGACCTTCCCCGTGTCTGTTCCTTTCTTAGCATTGACACAGCCTCCTGACAGAGATAGAAATCTTCTGTATCCATGTTTTATCACATGCTCCCACTCGGAGTAGTGAAAGAACTCATCCCAAGTTTAAAGAATCACTTCTTTAAATAACATACTACTAATTATGTAATTATGACATAGCATTAGTGAAAAAAAGAAAATTCCGAGTACTTATGGTCAAAGGGATTTAGCCCGTAATTCCTAATAAAAACAGCTAGATTCGAGTAATTTTTTTTTTCACAAAAAAATGCAAAAAAGTATTTTCAAGGACTTCTTGCTCTGACCACATGCTGAAGCATCGCAGCAGCGAGCACATAATGATTTACTGGCTTGAATATCTCAAGCGCTTTCCAGAAACAAATCCCAGGTACCCAACTGCTCAAACCCCACACTCAGCTGAGTGCATTCAGTGGCATCCGGGATGAATTATCAGAATTAAATACTGTTGTGGCCAATTGCTTGGGCTGCAGCAGGCAGTGCTGGGAGGAGCATCTGACTTTCCTTATCAGAGCAATGTTCCCACGGTGGCAAGAAGAGATGTAACAATTTTCCCCACGCTGCTTGATAAAATAAATCAAAAGTAAACGCTTACAACTGGGATCTTGCAGTCGGGGTATTTTGCACTGGGAGGCAAGGCAGCATGGTGATGCTTGGCTCATCCAGAGCTCCCCATCCCAAGCCCTGTGGCCAAATGCAGCCCGGGATTGTTCTGGCAGGAGGGTGATGTGCAGGACTGCGGAGGTTGTCCTGCTCGAGGCTTTGGTTTGGGGCCAAACCTCCCCTCTCCAACGCAGAGGAAGTTACCTAATGAAGCCCTGTGACCCAGCCCTCTCCCTTATTGTCCCAAACAAACCGCTCTCGTGTTGTTTAAACACTCCGTGTTGTTTAAACACTCCGCTGTCAAAACCTGATGGTTCTGGGACAGAAATGACCTCGCGGAGACACGCGGCTGGAAAACTCGGCTCAGGCAGTTTATGCAATTAACGGTCCTGTTCCCAGAGAGAGACAATGATGAATCTCTGCGTGCCGGGCGCGGTGGGCAGGCCTAATTCAGCAAACCCAGTCACACTTGTCACCCGCACTTTGAGCTGTATCAACAAGCTGGCTGGACTAATGAGCCCGGCTTCAACAGAAAATGACCTCATATGGGGCAGGACCCCGGCCATGAATTTACTCTTTGTTGTTGCAGTCACCTCCCTCTGACACACTGAACTTGCAGCATAATCCCCTGGTATCTCCTTGCTCTTAAGTGCATTTTATATCTATGAGAAATAGGCTTTGTTTGCACAGCTAAAGGCATCTTTAAATTGCTGGGCAACTCTATTAATAGTGTATGCAGCCAGACGGAAAAAAAGTGTTTCCCACCTGTATGGAAATGTGAGGGATATACGCAGCTCTTTCTTGTCAAGCTAATGATTAATTTATCACTTCTCAGGTTTTTCTTTCTGAATGTGATGGAGTAATTAGCAGGGCTTTTTCCTAGCTAAACCCCAGTGATGTTTCTCTGTGTGTGCTTACCAAGAACAGCTGAGCAGAGAAGAAATACCTGAGATACTGACAAGAAGCACTGGGAAAAAAAAAATATTGAAATGGAAGAAGAAAGGTCCCTAAATATTTCTAAAACCCTGCTTTTTTCCAGAATGCTTACCAAACCATTAGCAAAAGATAATAACGGGTCTGCTCAGAACCAAGAATAGTGACAAGCCACCATAGTATGCACTTTCCTCATGCATCTATGGCTTTATTAATCCTCACCTTGGCTGGATTTGTTTCCCAGCCCCTCTAATAAGTCCAAAGCATTCCCTAGTACTATACTGGACTACATCATTGTTACATCCAACATCTCAAACCATCTCATAAGCTATGAAATGATACTTGCTGTTCAGAAGTACCCTACAATAGCAACCCCAGCTTTAGGGAGCTGACAGACCACTTCCAGCCTCAAAACTCATCCCAGGCTGTTATATAACATCTCTAGCAAACCCTCAGTTCTGGGAAGGTGACACAACCACCACAGGACCACAGCACCTGCCAAGGGATCAGGTTTACGACCCAGGCTGTGTCAAAACCAGGGATCCACAGCATCTCTAGGCTCTTGCAGGGCTTAACCCTTCTTTTTGCAGTGGGATATATGACTGGATGCACCCATCAGGTCCTTGTATTTGTGACCCTGAGCCCTGCACCGTGCAGGACTCCGGGAGAGGAGCAACTACATTTCAACTTAGAAACCCCAAAATATTTATCTTTGAGGCATGACAAGAGCCGGGTCCCTTGGGAACTTGCAGTTCAACACCAATTCATCGAAACAGATAAGTCTCCATCTAATACATGCTTTGAGTAATTAACATCTGACATAATTACGCTAGGTTTTAAAGTGTCTGATCTGCAAACAAAACATGAAGTTTGTTTGCGCTTAGCATTAACGCAGCCCTCAGACATTTGTTGCTTTGCAGTGCATTGTTGCATGATCTGGTACAACACATCTGAGCTGCAGAAAACCCACTGTCACCGCTAGGTTGCCTTTGTACACTTCTTTTAGTCCGCTGACTTTGTACCACTAAAGTCATTAGGGTAATGTAAGAGATAAGATTTCAGTCAATGTATTTGTCCTCAGCGCTAATGAAAATACTGTAGTGTTGCATTTATAGCTCCAGAAACCACAGCCTCAAATTCTATATGCCCTAGAGAGACATTATCTGCAACCCAGGAAGCAAAGATAAAAATCAGAGTTAGATATGAACTTCCCCCTGTGCAGGCTCTCTTGCTGCTGTTGAGTTTTCCACTCAGCCCAAGGGCACCGGTGCTTTGAAGCCATGAGGTTCTGCACTGAAATGGGCTATTTTGAGGCTGTGGAGCTCTGCCATCAAAACCCTGGGCACGTTCCACCTGATTTGTCAGGGAGTCCTCCCAGCCACCACTGCTTTGTACAGGGATATTTATTTAACTTCCAGTAGTGACAAAGAGAGAGAAACTCGGAGGCACAGAGCAAGTTAAATCTGCTGTCAAAAACAAAGAACATAAAGGGATTTAATTCACACCACACAACAGTAGAATCTGGTCTCTTATCCACCCAGACCAGTGTATATGGACAACCTCAGAGAACCCCATCTTCATCATTTCGTGACCTGCAGATTTTGGAGAAATATCACCCAGAGGCAATTATGCTGACTGTGTAAATCATATTATCATTTAGGTTGGAAAGGACCTTTAAGATCATCGAGTCCAACCGTAAACCTAACACTGCCAAATCCACCACTAAACCATGTCCCTAAGCGCCACATCCACACATCCTTTGAACACCTCCAGGGATGGTGACTCAACCACTTCCCTGGACAGCCTCTTCCAATGCCTAATAACCCTTTCCATGAAGAAATATTTTGCAATAAGCCAATCTAAACCTCCCTTTGCGCAACTTGAGCTTGTTCCCTCTCAACCTAAATCGCCTCTTCAACTGTGAACTTCCTCACTGTTTAATGTGAACCAGTCAGAAGGACATCTAGACAACGCCTGCATAAGGAAAGTGAAGCAAAGTAGCAAAGGGTCTAACTCCAGAGATGCGAACATACAACACATTCATTTTACAAGCACAGAGGCGTGTGCAGAGCAGGAAAGGACGCAGAGCATAGCCCAATGGCCAGGTACTTTATCTTGGCCACCACAGATCTCCCCAACCCACAGATGTGAAGAGTCTGATGACCACCAAGGACTCTGTTGCTGTTTACGGAGGTCTCCTTTCTAACCCGAGAAGCCACAGGACAAGCACTCCCGAGCTCACTGCTTGCACACAGCCCCCACCCTGCACGGTTTATAGCCTGACATCAAGGACTGCCTCGTTAAATGCCCATATGCTCGGTGCAGCCCAGCAGCACAGAACTGTACTGAGGAGAAACCACATCGAGATTTCAGGTGGTACCAAGGCACCTCCTGAAGGTAAGTCAACAGGCTCAGCACTGCTTTTCATTAAATACGTACAATTAAAGAGGCACATGTTTGGCAACCTCCCCTGCTCACAGCTAAGTCCGGAGAGCACCAAGGATGGTTGCAGACTCAGCAAAACCCCTGGCACAGGTGGGCTTTGGCCACTGGTTTCATGTTTTTTCTTCATTTAAGTCAGAAAGGTTCATTAAACAAATAAACCTTTGGCTAGATCTTGGTGTATGAGGCTTCATGGAGCTTTCAACCTGCTGAATCTGGTTCTGAGAGCACCCAGGAGTGCTTTAGACATGTCCCTGGCTCACACCTTCCAGCTGCATTCCCTCAATATTTCCCCTTATAACTCTTATCTGGAGCCTCTCTGGCAGCACCGGGGCTGAAATAAACTTCATGTCCATTTTTCCCCTGTTGGCTGCAAACTGGGAGCAATCACAGCCACTGCCATCATCCATTACCAAGATCCCCGACAGTCTGAATGATGGACTGACGCAGCCAAGGATCAGATCCCCCATCTCATGCCGAGAGCGCCACAGGGGACAGAGCGGGTTTCACTGGTCACCTGCCATGTAGAGAAGTTGTCAAGGTAGCAAAAAATGAAAATTTGCATGTTGGCCGAGGTCTTCCCGCTGTTACTTGGTTTGGCTTTTGAGTTCAACAGTTTCTTGTATTTCCAGGAGGTTGGCACAGCTTGTGCTGCGACCTGATCTACAGAAATAAGTAGAAGATTTGCTTCCCAGCACCCATTCATGACCAACAATGCCCTTTCGATGCATTACATTCTGTTTCACGAGAGATCATGAAATGATGCCAACTTGTCCACAATTGAAAATTCAGCCCCGCTGAACTCTGTTTGGCGTAAGCAAGCTGGGTAAGCCATGGAAAAGAGCAACTGAATGATACACTAAGCTTTAGAACCGAAACCACAAGATGTTTAACTTGCAGTAGCTTGATAACCATTCAGTGTTTGTTGATTTTCCTTCCTTGCTTTATTGGAGAAGTCCCACAGAGCGTGAGAGAAAATCATAGCAAGCAGAGAAACACCGTATGGAGGACTGAACAAAGAACTGTAACTTTTGGACATCAAAACACCCTATTGATAGGTTCCTGGACTCAACACCACCAGCTCAGGCTCTCCAATAGCACCATCAGGACGGAGAGTTCAGCACCTGCTGTTCTCATGTAGGAGCCGTATCTTTTTTGGCCAGAAAACAGTTAGATTGCTCACCTCCCACAAAGTTTGGCCATGCGACGGTGCCACCGGCAGCACGTCTGGTAGAAGACTGCTGGCATCATGCACAAACTCACATTTCCTTACACTCAAAGTCCTATTTTGGGGCAGTTCAGCCTTGCGAGCGTTCTATGAAAGTGCAAACCTTGCCTTTGCTTTTAAAGGGCAGAGATCGGGCTTGGAAAAGGGCATGGGCTGTTCCTATCAGGCAGCAGATGGGTTAAAAAGCAGGAGAAAGTCTTTGAAGAAAAACTGCTGATAGGCTTGAAGGAATCCTTTGACAACAGAAGACAGAAACCAGTTCCTATAAAAATGTTTTTCAATATATTTTACAGACTGGGCCCATTTATATGAGCACCAAAAGTGCCGTGTGGGATGAAAGCCACTGTCTAGTTGGTCCAGCATCCTGTCTCCAAGAGCAGCCAGCGCCGGATGCTTCAGAGGAAGGTACAAAAACAATGGAGTAGTCAGACACAGGATAATCCAGCCTCTTTCATCCAGACCTCTAAGAAAGATTAGTTTATATCCAGCAACCCGATATTAAATGTACTTTAATAGTTTGCCTGGTTTTCTTTACTGACAGATCTCTGTATTCCTGCCATGGTATTTTCCATTTCTGTTTCAGAGTAATGAATTGGGGTCACAGAGTAACAATTCACGGTTTGATTTTTGGGGAAGCCTGGAAGTTTTGGTGCAAAAGGTGGAAGAAATGTTTGCTTGCAGGAGTCTGATGAGTGACGCTGTGGGCTTTAACCAGGATAAAAATAGGAACTGGTTACTTTCCAAAGGGAAAAATAAACTGCTAAGTTTCCACTGACTTGGAGTTGCAAAAATGCATCTTGGATTCTGGAGCACTTGGTAAAATATTGTGGTTTAGGCTCAGTAAATAGCAGAGAGCATTAGTTTAGAAATAGCAGCGTAAATACACAGCTTAATGGGATGGTTTGTTTCAGGTTCTTTTTTGGGTTACAGACTCATCAACCTGCTTTAGTTTACGTGCAACTTGTGTTTCAGTTTTAAGTGTAGCCCATGCGCCTTAGCTGCTCACCTGCCACACAAAATGAAGCTTAATTTAAGTGCCATCATATCAACGAGATATAATAGATCATAACGAAGAGGGTATCAGGAAAAGGTTTAAACTGTGAATCTTCGGATATCATCTTCACTGCAGGCTGCTGTCAGCCCAGGAACCCCATTCCCACTCTTGCGGTCAGATAAATTGGGGAAGCCTTCCTCGAGAAAGGCACAGGGAAAAGTGAGGAAGGCGTGGGATCTTCTCTTCTGCCAGCCCTGCCGTGCAGCACTGAGAGCACCGTTGCCAGAAAGAGGCATTTGGAGCAGGGCAGCTCTTTTGCCTGTTGGAAACAGGGCTGTAGCCCACGCCACCAGCGAGACATGACAAGGGCAGCTACCTCAGAGGGCAGCATTCACATCTCAGGACACACTCCTGCTTCTTCTCTTTGAGCCACGCAAGGCACAGCACCGAGACTGAGCAGAGACGGAAACTCAGACTCAGGGAGTGCACATTTGCAGTGCAAAGCCTGAAAGCTGCATCTGGCCCCAGGTGCAAGGGTTTTAGTGGAGGAAACCCACCAGCAGCACCATCCCTACCAGTGTGGTGGGCACCCATTTCACTGTGATGCTCCCAGCACACAAACCTCGCTGCTCCTCCAGCTCCAGCTCTGCTTTGCCACTAGATGGCACAGGTCATTGAGAAATGCTTTATTTTATTAATATTCAGCCTTATCCCAGAGCCCTAAGATCCAAGCTGCAGCCTGAGCTCTCATCTCAGTGGTGGCCACAGATCCGTACAAGCCTGCAGCAAGGAAAAGGGGAACAACACCCCTCATTCAGAGAGAGGTTGGCTGTCCCAGAATTCTGCCTGGTGCCTGCACGCCTCTTCTATACGTTCCCCATCCTGCTATCTAACTTCCAGTAATGACATTTTCCTGGGTTTTGCCAGCTATGGTAATGAAATATCTCTGCAATGCTGCCAGCCAATAAACCCTAACTCATATATTACATAGCCCTTCTAAAATTATTTTTCATAGTGTAAAAAAAAAAAACAAGCCAGAAATTAACAGGTGAGCACCAAGCTGTTTTTTTTTTCCTATTAATTCCGCAAATTCCCCATTTTGCATGCATAAATCGACTCAGCATTAGACTCCTGCATGTCCAGATCTCACCTGAGTCAATACCTGTTGACAGAGAACAGGACCAGCACTAGCTCTGAACCTGGGTATACAGTTGGTACCTATAAGAAGTGGTTACAGCTGAGCCTGGGCAAAATTATTTACTTGCCATCTGCCAGATTTTTGAAGCAAATTCCCCTCGCTCTGCTCACAGCCCCCAGCTCTCAGCTCCCAGAGACCTTCTTGAGATCAAGTTTTACCAGCAGGAACATTTATGAAGAGTGAATTTCAAAGCCACATGGATTCGTGGAAAATTCATTTCAAAGCACGTGCCTGAGCACTTGCAAACATCCAAGTGTTCATCTGATCAGAGACCAGGGCTGCTTCCATGCAGCTTGTCCCGTCAGTCCCACTCAGCCAAACACTCGCTGCTCCTCAAAACACTTCTTGGAGCTTCAGGCAGTTTAAAAATGCAATATACACTCAGGTCACCCTGAACTCTGGTTACACATAGGGGACATTAAGCATCAGAGGGGTCAAAAAAATACTAAATTAATTTGCTGAATCAACTACCTGCTTATTTCCAAGCTGCGGTTAACGCAGGCCCTGAGCTTCCCCCAGGTTTAGGGTTTGTAGGGAAATGCAGACACGGGAATGATGCTACTTCCAAGTACAAAAAAAGCAGTTCAATGCCGCAGCAGAACATTGCTGCTGTTAGAGGTCCGATGCTTGTAAAAACTGCAGTGGGAAAAACATTTACTGCTCAGTACGGTGGAAAAAAAATAAGAGAAATAGGCTTGCTGCTGCAGCCCCGAGCCTGGCAAACAGGAAAGGAGAAAATTTGATCTGGGAATGCTTCTGGGAAACTGAGACTGTCACTTTGATAAATATAAATACATACAAAGATGAAGTACCAGTAGCTTCCCCTGAGCAGAAAGGTTTATAAATCTCTGGCAAGTGGAGAACCTGCCCAAGTGCAGGATGCTAGCAAGTGTCCCCAGCCACCTCCAAGGAGCTGCATGGCTCCGTCCTCATCGTGGGGTTCCCATTTCAGAGGGGGAGATGGGTCCAGAGCCAAGCAAAGGGCCAATTTCTGACCAGCAAAGAGTTGTCCAAGGGCATTACTCCCAAGCCCTTCAACAACCTGCATTCACCTTCCCAAGGTGAGGGCTGTCATACCCTGACACAGTTCCCCTATCCCTTCCAGCTCAATCCTTTGATCTCCTCTTTCCTCAGGCTCCAATTTAGTCTTTGGCCAAAGCCCCCTGGACAGAAGCAGCTCTCTAGACCTTGCAGAGATCTTTCCACATGGTCATCTTCTCAGACATAGCAGCCCAACCTGTAATGGGCTTAGATGAGTATCTTTCCCACCTGAATTAAGAGCATCCTCTGAATCCTGATGTGGTGCAGCTACCTGAGCTCAGCCCCACGGATGGCTCCTGCTCTGACAGCCTGGTCTCAGGAGCAACCACACTTAGGATGAGGGCTAGTGGCCAGGAGTGGACACAGTGACCTGTTACCCCTCCCAGAGGCTCAGCATTAAACTGTAAAAGCAAAGCAAAACCCTCAAAACAGCCTGAGCAGCATTGGGCTGAATTTCTGTGAGTCACTGGCACCAAACAACCTTGCATTTAAAGGCAGCTTCTATGCATATGTGTCCATAACATTGCAATGAAGCACAAAAATGGGCTTATTTGACCTCCATAAACAAGCATTTAGTAATGACAATTACCAATAAATCTCCTATTCAGCTCCGTTTAAACAAAAGTTGAAATGACACAGCCAACACAATACACTGTCAGTGCTGAAGCCTAGAGTCACTCTCATCACACCCTGGAATTGCACAGGCAGTCTAAAAAGCCAGCGAATGCAATAATTCTGATATAGATTTTGAATCAATGCACTTAAACGATATATGCACTTCTTAGTGTTTGATTGTAAAGACAACCTGAGCAAACAAGGCTGGAGCATTCATGGTGATGCTCCAGTTTCTAGTTCAAGGTGATGAAACATCATACCAGGAGACTGATGGGCTGGGTAACCCACCTCCGTCATGTGGTCTGGGCTGCCCATGCAACCAAACAGAGTTTGAGGACTCCACAAGCTTTGGAAAATAACAAAAATGTCGTTTTCAGGCACTTGAAGAACAACTTTTTCAGATATTCTGGACCCATAACCAGAAATTCTTCCATGTTCATATTGCAAATCATCTTTAATATAAGCTAGCTTAGATCAAATATGTTTCAGGTTACAGCTGAGTTTGGAGTTTGTTTTGCTTTTTAATAACCCTCCTGTCAATAATATCTAGTACTTTATGAGAATGTTTGTGGCATTAATTGCAATTAAAAAAAAAAAAGAGCCAGCCAGCAGTCCAAACCAAAGTCTGCCTGGAAAGGCTTTAAAGGAGAAAACAAATAAAATGGTTCACAGGCTGCACCAGTTCCTTTTTTCATGCCTACGCATGGAAAACATTAAATATGTCCACCAAGCAGGCAAAAGTCTGTGCAGCAGCTCCTGCCAGGCGCGCAGGCAGTGAGCAGAGCACAATATGGGTGCATATTTGTGTCCTTTTTCTCAGAATCCAGAACGAAACTTTTCCCTTTTTGCCTGGATGTTGCATGCGAGCTCCATCTTCCAAATAGATTAAGAAAATGAACGTTAAATCAAAACCCATCCTTGGAGACTTCCAGTTGTGCAGGCATCTTGCTAACCCAGCAGTGGCCAGGGAAGGGGGTGTTGGTGGTCCTGTCCTTGGGGCAGGCAGGGGACAGAGACTGCTGCCGAGGTGCTCCAGGGGTCCAGCCCAAAGCCTCAGTCTTTGCTTTTCCATTTGCTTAAGGGTAAGAGCTCAATAAGCATAAAAGCCTAACAAAAAGGTCATTTGCGACAGCACAAAGAGATATTCAGACAATAACTTTTATCTCATGGTCAAAACAAGACCGGATTGTTGGTACCTCTAGCAAATATAATTCCCACTCGGTACTAGAAGACAAATCCACCCATCATTTGCCATAGCAGCCAGGAAGCCTATCCAGAGACATACAATTCCAATTCAGCTTGAATACTCTCAGGTTCATTAGAGCCCAGTTAGCAAATTACTGGCACTGGAAAGAAACAAAACCTGCAGCTATAGCCCCTGTATCTGCTGCCAGCTTAGCTGCCAACTAAGTCTGTGGAGCAGAGGCCTGTGAAGGCCTCACCATTAAATGTAAAGAGAACGCCCTAAGTAACCACTTATTACAGACCTTGGGGGATTTTTCGGATGTAATGTCTTATCCTCCAACCACAACACCAGCGTTCATTGAGATAAAATCACAGCAAAGGTAAAGGCACGGTGGAAACTGTGAGAGTGAGGGCACCACTGAAGAGCTTTCTCCATGCGAAGCAGAGCTAAACCTATGGTAGAAACACCACTGTAACCAGAGGCAGAACATGTTTTAAGCATTTTCTTGCTCATCCTCCGCTCATCCCTGTCCATTGCAGGGACCGGGCACCTTTCAGCCCCACGCCAGGTCTGTGCAGCTCTGAAGCAGCACTCCTTAACCAACAGGGATTAAGCATCATTCAAACTAAGAACTGAGCTGGGGGAAAACCCAACAAGAAAAAGGCTTTTTCAGCAGTATGATGCTGCAAAAGGCGACATCCTCAGACTATAAGCCCTTTTTATTTTTATTATCCTTCAGTAAAACCAGAAGCAAAATAAAAGGCACAATAAAGGGAGATCCAAACCTCTCCTGATCGGATTATTTTCTACAAACTTCTCTCAGATTTTCCCTGCTAAAGCATTAGAGTGGAAGGGGGGTTCACAACAAGGCAGCACTGCAGACCAGCTGTGGGGCCGGCTCTTTCTGCGGGGATGAAGGGGATTGCTGTGGAGACACAGTGGCTTAGGGGAGGTCACACAAACAATAGTCGGATTATTTATTTTTAATTGATGCTGCCAAACAGTTGCACATTTTTAACCAAAATAAGGAGCAGATAACTCACTTGCACAAACATAGGAGACAGCAAACTTCCAGTACTTAAAGGGGGCCTGCAAGAAAGCTGGGGAGGAGTTCTCAATCAGGGAGTGCAGGGATAGGACAAGGCGAAATGGTTTTAAGCTGAAAAAGGGAAGATTGAGATGATACTTTAGGAAGGAATGTTTTCCTGTGAGGGTGGAGAGTCCCTGGCCCAGGTTGCCCAGAGCAGTGGTGGCTGCCCCATCCCTGGAGGTGTTCAAGGCCAGGCTGGATGGAGCTTGGAGCCCCTGATCCAGTGGGAGGTGTCCCAGCCCATGGCAGGGGGGTTGGTCATTAAGGTACCTTTGAATCCAGACCATTTTGATTCTATGTCGATACATCAGTTGTCCATACCCCAAGAACCTGACCCAAACCCCCAAGACCTGGGCGACCATTAACAACCATAGCTCAATCAGCACCATGGGAAACTGAGGCACGTGAAAGTAAAGTGATTCCCTCTGGGTCTCTCAAACCTAAAATCAAGGCAACCCCCAGCCCAGGGACCAACCTCAGACCCCTTCCTGCAGCCAGGCTCTAATTGTTTAGAGGCTTAATAAGTTGTAACTTAAAACTAGTTTATGGCTGTACATAGGAAAAAAAAAAAAGTCCTGTCGTAAAGTATTTATTACACTTCCTTTGGAAACGATGACAGTCCTCCAGTGAATGTTTTTATTGTTATTCATCATCTTTCGAGAGGGTTAGACAGCTCTGAAATACAACTTTAATATGAGAGCCAAATGAGAAAGCGCAGATTTAAGGGAAACCTTGGCAGATCAAGTTTCACTCAGTGCCTGCAGCACTTACAACATGTGTTTCTGATCTGCAGCTCGACTTTGTTGTGCCCAAACTGAAAGTGCATTAAATTTGCTTTGCAGGAATTGCAAAAGGATGAGAAACACCCACAAAAACTGGCTCATCTTACGTGTACGACTCCCACATAATCCCTCACCTGAAGTCGGAAACAGGGTTTTATCCTGCCGCAGGCTGCGACATCACTTCAGAAACAGGATAAGCAAAACTGGGGTGTGGTTTGAGCAAACAAAACTAAGGGTGTGATTAGAAATGGTAAAAACTGTGCCAGGTCCCTGCAGGGCAGCGCTGCAGGTGAAGCCTTTAAGCAAATAAAAAAAACCTCTTGCATGCACATTCCGTATCGCCCAGCACACAGATGGCATCTTGAAGCCCAAAGCCCAGGAGAAAGCGCTCATCTCTCAGAAGTCTCCTCTGCCCCCTCACACCAGCTCTTGGGAAAACGAGTCTGAAGCAGAGAAAAACCTATGACAACTCAAGGAACACCTTTAGGCTTAAGACATCATGACATGCTATAACTATTTATTAATTACATTTGTTAATGCAAGAGTGCCAGTTTAAGAAACCAGCTGGTTTTCCAAGCTCTGGAAACAAGCTTACCCTAGCCAAAAACCTGGAGAAAGACAGATTTGCAGCTCCGATAAGAAACACCCACTGAATCCTATTGCATTTTATCACTTCTTTCCCCTAAGGCATCCCCATCGAAGGTGGGAGTCGGGGTGCACAACCTGCTCTCCCACAGACTCAGCCTCCGTCACCCACTCTGGCAGGGCAGGGATGGCAGGAGACAGCAAATTCCTCCACGCCTTGTTTAAATCACGGACATGAATTCCTGAGCTTCACAGCTCCTATAAACACTCAGCGACGTAACCCTGTTCCCCTTCCCTACAACAGCCTGCGATGATTCCTGTCGAAAGATCTGCACTCTGAGCAGCCAAACCAGACAGGTTTTCTTGAGAGGGTCAGCTAAATACAGACCTGTAACTTCACCTTCAGTTTGGGCAGACAACTCTCTGGGTGAGAGCAAGAAAGAAAACAAAAAGAAACCCATATACCCTACAGAAGTTTGCCTGTGGAAGCGTTGGGTGGTGGTGGTAGAGCTGCATCCCAACTGCATCCACCTGGGTACCACCGCGTCTCGACGTACAACAGGCCAGCAACCCCTGGCCCATCCTGCCATCCCAAAAGCCATGAGCTCCTTTGTCTGATGTGACAAAGGACCATCCCTGCAGATGCTGAGGGAGGAGGAGGAGGATTCCCTGAGTGCTGGGCAGCAGATGCTGGGGAGCCGTGCAGTCCGTTGTCTGTTTTCACTTTGTTTAACAGCTGCCCTTTGGATTGTGCTACTTCACAGGCTGTGGACGATGAGGCCATCACAGGAAACAGCCAAACATTTACCTACCCTGCTTTGATTTAAAACAGCTTGAGGAGAGCTAAAAGTCCATACATCAACATTTAGCTAATCCAACCTTTCCTCCTGCCAGGGAGAGCAAGCGCTGAAGAGTTAATGAAAATAACTCCTCTGCCCTAAAGAAATCACAGTTTGAATGTGGAGTCATGCAAACTCCAATCACCCTCGCTTAACACTTAGATAGAATTATTTTAACATTTGATTTTAACTTAAACTAACGCGCTCGGTGCTCCAGGCAGGGGCGTGGGAGCTCCCTGCTGCTGGGCCACCAAAAACCAAGGCTGGAGGCATCTACCTCCTGGACAGGAGAGGTCAGAGGCATCAGCATTCATGGAAGGAGAGACAACATTCTGAAACAAATAATGTTACTGTGGCTCCACTCCATGACAGCTCAAGCTTTTCTTTTTAGCCAGAAATGAAAAGAAAAAGGCCGTCTAGCGATAGCCCCGAGTCCTGCTGCACCGCTGAAAGGATGCAGCTAATTCAGAGCCACCCTCGAGACATCTGCAAGACGAGACGTTCCCCAGTGACGTCTCTGTCCAGGACTGTCCCAGCCCTGGTGACCTGCTGAGAAACGCTGCCCTGCCATCCCGGCCAGCAATTTGTATGGGGCCTTGTGGGGGAAAAGAGAGGAGGAGAGACTCCCCTTACTGACCCCAGGACTGAGATGCTGGGAGGACAGGTCTCGCCTCCCATCTGGGCTGCAAGTTCAGAGCGGAGCCAGTCGGTCTGACGACCACTGGCTCTTCCTTGCTTATAAATGCGGAGAACATCAGATAATCCTGGGAGGTCGGGGTCAGCCGCTGCAACTGCTTTATCCCGGCTGTGGAGCAGCTCTGCGTGTGTCCGGGTACTGGGGACACCACAGCCTCTGTCTTTTTATGCTTGATATTACTTTAAAAATACCTCCTTTATTAGCTGTCCTCACAACAGACCTGATGAAGCCCAAAGGGAAAAAGCTACAGATTAGCAAGCACCAACCCAGGAGATCTCCACATTTTTCCTGACTCCGCACAACGGCAGAAATCCTGCCTCCCATCTCCCAGCCCTGCTCTGCCAATCCCTGCAACAATAAGTTGCTCATAAAATTTAAGGTCAGGGCCCTTGGCTCATCTCATCTTCCTTGCTTCATATTATTGCAGAATTACATTGCTTTATAACATCCTCCCCGCTATATCACGCAGAAGACAACTGAGCTCTGCTGAGCCCAATAACTGGTTGATTTAAGAGTCTTTTCCAGATAGCGAATATATTTTTGCTGCTGTAGCTCTGCTGGCAATTCCATGAGCAATGGCCTAAAGCAAGAGGCTGTAGAGGGATTTTTCCAGGATGCTGATTAAATAGAGAGGTGTTTTCTTACCCTAGATGCTGTGCATTTCACACATCCTGCTCCATACAGTGAAGAATATTTGTTTTTATAAAAAAACCCCTGCAATAGTATTAAAATCCTGATGTGGACAACTTTTTCAGTGCCTGGGATGGACTTCCTGGGGAGCACTCGCCCTGTCCTGCGTGGCTGGCTTGCCCTGGACCATGCCAAAGCACACAGGAGCCACAGCTTTAAAATCATGTTGGGTTGAGTGGCTACTTGACACAGACCATTGGTTTTGCAAGGTTAAAAAACAACAGAAGAAAAGCCCCCCAGGCTGCTCCCAGCAAAGTGGAAGCAGATGTCCAAATGTTGAAGTGTTTCACAAAACCCCCAAATCCTTCTTCTGCAGCCAGTTGTGCCGCAGCCCCGCTTCCCCTCCAGCCAGCGCTCACGCCAAGTCACCACTAGCCCAACGCCGCAGCGAGGGAGCCAGAACCAGCCCCGCTCCACGCACGCCTCTTGCTTTTCATCTCCTTTTAGGTTTTAGACCCATTTCTCTGACAGATTTTCATTCTGAATACAGCTTTCCTTTGGCACATGGCAAAGCGGCATCAGTATGGGGTTTGCTGCACCAGGCGGGTGCGCCACCCCATTGCAGGGACCAACCACCCTGTGTGGGTGGCTGTGATGCTGTTGGTCCTCCATCCTGCTTGGGCAGAGGAACCAGGACCAAAACAATGACTTTTTCCCAACTGGAGTCACGCATGCCAGCAGGTTCTGTGTTTGGAGATGGTCAGACCCCCACAGAATCACACAGTTTCTGCAACACAAACTATTCAAGAGAGAATAAAGGCTTTGGGGAACAGCAGGTTGGCCTCTGCATTCAGGGTCAGTCCAGCAGCCACAGGTCACATTTTAATGCTTTTCATTGAAAACAGGTAGAACTACAAGTTTTTCACTTTCTAAGCGGAAGGTGTGTCCTCATGTGACTTTTTCCACTTGGTGAAAAACAGCTGTCATAGTATCTGCAAACCTCCCAAAAGAGCAAGTGATGGGCAACAAGCAGAGGATGAGCCCGGGACCGTGAGCTGGGGTGCTGCAGCACATTCTCCATGCCCAGCTGATCGATTCCTCTGCCACCACCCACGCAGGGTCACCCCAAGGGAGGTAGATCAGAGCTGAGCTCCTGAGAGCTGGTCAGCATCACAGCCTTGCTCCCCATGGCTCAGGCAGTCACTAGCATTGCTCCCCTCCCAAACCCAATTACTGAGTAGATAAGACCAGATTTTAAAATATTTATGGTAGGTAAAAGCAAAATGCATGTTTGCAAGTGGAAAAGTCAGGTCTGCTGAAGTAAAAACTGACATAAGCTGAGTTAGATATAATTCTAGTTCAGCTGGGGAAACAGGTACACCCCACAGCACTGAAGCACCTGATCCTGCAAAACCAGAAAACCTTTATGTCACCCCAAATCCTCAGGAAACCCCCATCCAGGAACATGGCCTTGAGGGAGAGCCTTCCTCCTCCAGGTGATCCAGCATGGATTTGCTGCTCATCAGCTGCATCCCTGATACTCTCGCTTTTCACGCAACTAAATGTCTTTTCTTTGCATCGTTTTCCCCAAGATAGGAGCAGTGCTGTGGGGGACCCTTGCCGGCTCTGCAGCTGGCAGCAGGGTGACTTGCTTTTGTTTCCAGCATCTCACATGCACCAGCTGCCTGCACACATACTTCTTTAAAAAGCGTTTTTTTCCCCCCTGTAACTTGGCACAAAATCTGATTGCCACAGTATTTTTCTTTCTTTAAATAAACAGAGCATAATGGGTGATAACTACACTCTGTGGCTGGAGACTTTAAACGACCAAATACAGCTTTAGGGGTATTTATCTGTCACATCAACCATGCAACAGCTTAAAATCTCACACGCACCAGACAGTATGCGGTACCCCAAGAGAGGTATATCACTTTTTTTTTTAAAGGGATGATTCCTGTAGGAAACATAGCTTGGTAGCTTTGCACAGACGCGGCCTGTCCCCTGTGCCTGCAGCTTTTACACCGTAGCAAGAAGAGGTTGAACAGCCCTGGTTGGGCACACCACCCTCTTCAGATGGTTTTGGTGTGAAACCTCATCTTGGCAGCAAGTTGCACTTTGCATTTATGATGAGCAGGGAAGTAGTGTCAAAAAAAATTCCCCTTTCTACCAAGAACAACCCCCCTTGCACATCCCTGTCCACTGGACTCCTCGCTGACACAGTGCCTGCAAGAGAGCAGCTTTTGGCCAGGGACGGAGGGCTCTGAGGCTGCAGCCTTTGCTCTGGCCACTTGCTCGAAGCAGATGGCAGAGTACTTCGCATTTCCCTTCAAGCAGAGCGTGAAGGAGAGCGTGTACTTCACTAACAAGAGATCAGCTACTATTTATCTTACACGGGTGACTTCACTGTAGAAACAGTAACGAAGAGAGGTTTAAAACCTATTCCTCAACAAACCACTTTTTCTAAACAGCGTTTGGGGGAAAAGAGCACAGCTCAGAAAATAAAAAGGAGAATTTAGGCACGCGTGTTCTCAACCCATTGTCGCTTCACAAATATAAGACTTTTTTCATATTAAAATTAGAAACAGAGACATTGACTGCCTTACATTGCTGTTTTTAAACATTATATCCCAACTGTGTATCCTTGAGAATGAGTTCGGTTTCTCGTTCTCTGTCACCAGATGCAGACACATTTGTGAAGCACTTACCCCAAGGTATGGGTGAGAGGAGCATTTTAAAAAAGGAGCCCCTGGTTCGCCAGGTGCAGAGATGCTCTCGCCCATGGGTCACCCCATAGCTCACATTATCATTGTTAATGCTTCCTCAGAGCACAACAGGACGGACCTGGTGGGGGATGCTGATGGACGAAGCTGTGGGCAGGAGGGAAATACCTGCTGACGATGCCTGGACACACGCCAGGCTGTGGGACCGTGAATGGAGCAAGGACTAACAATGTCAGGAAGTTGTTGATAACTGACTCGACGCTCACTAATGACATTCGCTTCCTTTATTTCCCACCTTTCACTACGGCAGGCTCGGTGCCTCTGCTGTGCAGTGCTCATTTCTGTGCCATTACACCACACAAAGGCAAAACCTTGGCATCTGCTTAGCTCTGGCGGCTCGAAAACAGCCCTCAAGAGCAGGAGGCAAGAACCGCTGCACTAACATACAAGAAAGTTCCCACTAGAAAGAACAGATTATTTTAAAATGAAATGTATTGTTAAAAATAGACAAAGGCACTTACAGAGAATTCTATTTTTGCATTGAAGCGATACCCCTGCACAAGATCTCCAAGGTACAGACATTATTAACTCCTACCACAGCATAAGTATCTGTTATTCCAGCAGTGGGTGGATTAAATCCTCCCTAAAAGTCACTGTTAGAGTCACTATAAGTAATGTCACTGCAGCACAGGGAACGCCATGGGGACACTAAGGTCATTGCTGCAGGGTCAGCGACTTGTGAAAGCACTTGCAAAGGTTTTAAACCTTTTCCAGGATTCAAATCCCAACACTATCCGAGTCTGACCTGTGATAAATCCTATTGGGGACCCCAGGGGACTTGGAGGAGTACAGACAACCTTGCAAACAGGCTGAACTTCCACCAGGAGCCAAGGCTTGTCAAAGACAGAGGTGGAGACAGCAAGAGAACCCAAAAAAGTACTACCTTAGGTATTTTCTTTTAATTTGGCTCACACACATGTGCTACAATATAAACAACTGTGATATCAGAGCAGTTCATGAAGCAACTCAAAACCTGCTTTTACCACTAAAAACAATGATTCAATTTGAAATTAAGTTAGTGAGAGTGAAAAGCACCGATTCATCCCGCCAAAGGCTTATAATGGCTGCCAATTTATCAGATGCAAGCATCAGTTCAGAAGCAAGAAACTCAGCTTATTAGTTAGCATTTACAGGAAAAGTTCTGAGGGAAAAAAGGAAATTTAAAGAACCTCCCCAAAGATTTCAGGATCTTAATCAAAATGAGCCAGAGAAGTGTATGTGTAAGGAGGAATGTGTGAACATGGAACTGTTGAAAAGTCTTGCTGCCCATGAAGTATCTACTGACCTCTTATTTTGAGAGATGCCTTGCACAGTTGAAGCAAAACTGATAAATCTCTGCCAGTGACTGCAGGATGCTGGAGAGTTTCCTCGTGGAAAGTTTCCTGTATCATCTTCAATCACCCAGCAAAATCTGGCAGCACAACTTTCACAAGGTTAAAGGCATCACTGAGATTTAAATGAAGACATCCTTGGCTGGGCTCTTCTCTAATTTAGTTGAAAGATTACAGCTCACATCCGCAGGGAGGTATCACATACTCAGTTTGTAACAATACAGACAACAGGTGCCATTACTATTGAGAAGGTCTGAACAAGCAAATGAATGAAGTAAGACTAGAAATGTTCTTCTACATTCGCATCCCTGGATCACTGTGGAAAACCCTGCTCCTGGAGGACTCAGGGCTTCAAAACCCATGCTTGAAGTAACACTATTATGGGATTCATGTATCCAAAGATTTCTGAGGTCTTTCTGACTGCTGGAAGACTTGGAACTAGCTTTTGCATATTTTGGATGACCTATTTGTCCCAGAATTGGCAAAGTTAGGGAGCACAGTTTTCCTTACCAGGCAGATCTGGGTCATGGAGAGTTGGTAGGAAGGAAGGAAGGAGGTGGAAATTTTGCGTAAATAACAGCCCTCGCCCCCTTCCACCTCCCTGCCTCATTGATCATGCCCATTCCTTGGCAGGGAAGAGGTGGGACGTGGGGGTTTGGTTTTGTTTTGAAAAAATTAAATCTCTTTTTCAACTGAATTACATAGCCAGAGCCTCAGATCTCTCGCCAGAGGCATGTTCTCACTGTCAGTAACAGACTTTAAAAATAAATATGCCCCATGTCTGCCAGTAATGGGTCTTCTCTAATTAACCAAGCATCCTGGACTGCCTTTGCCAAATAATTCTGGTTCTCTGGTGCTAGGCAGCGGCTGCCTTTAGGAATTGCTCTCTGTTACATAAAATGGATAAACCCTGGATAAACTCCGCTTCGTCCCTCCCAAATTCATCTCCTCTGAGAGCACTGCACCCCTTTTCCCACAGAAGAGGGGCAGCGGGGCAAGGAGCTGCCATTAATGTGTTAATAGGGTGGCAATGAGGCAAAAAGGACACACCACTGAGATCTGCACTCAATCATGGTCAGCACGAGCCCCAGGGGGTCTGTGGCACAACATGCTGAGCGTACACAACATCTCAAGGTCTTTTCTACACGTACATACACTGTAGGGTATCACATATACTATATTATTCTTGTACTGGACCCTAAAGCTTAATAATTAAGAGCAATTTGGCTTCCAATAATTCTCCACATCGGGAATTTACTAGCCCAGATGGATTTGCTAAGGGGCACACACACATTGAGGACAGGGGGCACGCTGGATCACATCCAACACACACACCTCTTGCCCCATCTCCTGGAGCAGACCTGACAAGAGCACTGGGAAAACCCCAGGAATCACCCCCCCAAAAAGCAGAATCCTCAAATTCCCAGTGATCCAGGCTAAGGCTACGCTGCATCAAACCCATCCCCATGCCCCCTATGCATCCCCTACCCCTTTTCCTGCCTAGGAACTCCAGGAGAGGCCCATGACGTTGCCCTCCTACATCAGCTTGTGATGCTGCTCCATAGCATGTCACTGCCCAGAATTCATTCCCTGCTTTTGCCCAGTTGCCCGAGTTTTGACCTGATCAGTGAAACTCTGGGGAGAAATCTCTAACTTTTTACTCTGACTCTTTCCTTCAGCTTTGCTCCCAGTCTTTCTCCATCTGTGCCTTTGCACAGGGGAACCCTGACATCCTGGAGGCAGCTTTTCTCCAAGAGGAGCATCACTTGAAAGAACAAGAGTGCCTCCTGAATGGGTCCAACTTCTGCTTCATGCCTGGGTCAAGCACAACACCAGCATTCAGATGAAATCTGGTCTTTACCCTCTCTGTTCCCAGCCCCATTCCTGCTCCAGCAGCCAGATCCCTACTGCACCACACAAGACCCTAGGAATATCAATGAGCCCCTTTAGTTTTACCTGCCTTTTTCTTCTTTAAGCTATGCAATTCACATTAAGAAGAAAAGAAAAATCAGGTTAGTGCTACCGGTGAGCTGTCAACAGAGGTGAAGCTGATCCCTTATCAAAGGTTGGTTCATGTCGGTTTGCTGCTGTGCGCTGAACCCTGCTCTGCATCTTCATATGGGATGCAAATACTCTAAGACACCCACTTAACTCACACTACCAAATTCTCTATGCTTAAACTGCTTGAAAATAGCCATAGACACGGTGCATGACTGACTTTAAGTGTCACCACATTGTTTTTTACCTCCACTCCTGCCATTTCCCTGTTCTTTGTTCTCACCAAGGAAGCCTGAGAGCTTCAGCTCCAGAACAGTTATTGGTTTGTTGTTTTGCACACTTTAGACACCAAAACCAGGGTTTAAAGGGTTAAAGGAATTAGCGGAGGACAGATTCCCACCCTGCAGCCACACAACGCTGTGACCATGGCCTGCCAGGGCTACACCAACCCCAGTGGCACATAACCCTTGGTCTGATCTCACTCCTGTTATTTTTATATTCTCTTTTAAAATGTTGTCTTTTTTTCACTAGTTACAATTATTTTGGAAAATACACTGTATTTTCCTACGTGATGCAAAGTTCAGCTTCCTCTGCTGACAAGCTTTGCTCCACAGACAGCACCGGACAGGGATGGACACCAACGCAGTACCTGGGATGCACGTGAGAAGCCAGCAAGAACAGAGATGACCAAGCTCCCATTGCTCCAGCATGCAGAACAGAGTGAAATTATAACCCCAGAGATAAAGAGTCTTTATTCCAGCTGCCAGTCAATCTGCCTCCACTCCTCACCTGCCCTCCAGAGAGTACTTTTAAAGGCCGCAGTCTTGTAGGTGATGATGTTTTATTAGAGCCCAAAAAGAAAGAGGTAAAAAAACACCCAACACACAGAGGAATGTAGTTTCATTTGCAGTTTCCTGAAACCCGAGCAGAAAGTTTATAAAAACTTTGGGTCCTGTTTGGAGTTAGGAAACGGAATAAGAAATCGCTCTCCTTTTCCTCTTTCTGTTTGCTGAGCGGCACCACCAATCCCACAACCTTCCCACCACTTCGTTTCCCCCCACCCTCAGCAGCATCGCAGTTCCAAGCCTTGCTCTGTTGGCTTGGACGTAAAGCACAAAGTGAGGGTCTGAACAAGATCCTTCTTGTAGTTCACACACCCTTGTACAGAAAAGCCAAAGGATTAAGAAAGCAATTCGATTCCCACTTCCCAAGACTGAGTTGTTGGGAAACTGCTGTTACTTCAGATCAAAAGGAAAGGAGGAAAAAAGCCCAAGTTCTAAACAGCAAAACAAACAAAAAAGGATGTTTTCCCTAAAAAGTAAGAGCTGATGTTGGAAACAAGGACAGGAACCAATCTGAGCCAGCCTGTCATGTTTTCCTCTTCCATAACCCTCAGAGCAAAAATTGCTTTGGGCAAAAACACACCCAGAAGAGACTGTCCTGGAAGCCCTTCGACAGGGCTAGTTTGCCCCAAAGACTGGCTACGCTAGGGAGAAGAGCAAGGGGAAAGGGGTGCTGCTGATGGGATCTGGGCACCTGCACATTGAACACAACCAACCATGGACACAGACCGTGGATGCAAAGCAGGGCTTGGGAGGCTTCCTGGGAGCAGGGTTTAGCAAAGGCAGCCCACCATGAACAGCCATCACTCTGTTCCCTTTGCGGCAGTATCTGAGCTGACGTTGGACATCACTCAGTCTTGTCATCCTGCTTCATTTGTAGTCCCAAATAATTCTCCCATGTGCTTTGCAGCCATGAGACACCATCTGTGTCTCCAACCATTTCCCCCACATCCATCCAACAATCCATCAGCACATAATACACCATTTCCATGGTTACGTGTATCAGAAAGTAAAGATGCAGTCCAACAGGAGTGCTCCCTCATTGCATCTCCCAGCTGCTGGCGGCCCTATGCTGCCATGCGTGAAGAAGCATGAAAAGGCCATATGGCATCTGCTTCCACATCTCCTCTTCCACTCATTTCTAGCAGCAGCAGAGAGAAGAAAGCAGGCTGGAAATCAGGCCTGGATATTGCACAAGGAGGCTGACGTAAGTTTACAAAAGTAGCTTTATTCTACCATTTCCCAATTTTAAGATCCAAAATGAGCATCCTTTGCGTTCTTTTTAACAAAGATTTTTTTTCGAGTGTGGTTTTAAAGCAAAGATGTTGGAGGTGGCACGGGAACCAGGCCAGAGAAGCTGTGCCCTAGTGCTGGGCTCTGTGTGCAATGAATCTGTGATATTTCGTTTTGGGGAAGAATGTCACACTTCTCCTTCAAGCCAGGAGCACTTCATTCCAGAGTCTGATCTGGCCAAGGAGACGGAGCTACTCCGAAAAATTAACTTGCTAATTCTTGTGGCTGGTGAGTCTTAAAGGCCAGATCGCCAGCGACTGTGAACCCTCAGAGCTGCACCCGCTCCAGCTCTACCTGCTGCAGCTCAAGTCCAACAGCCAAATGTTTAGATAACAAATCAAGTGCAAAGATTTCAAAGTTCCACTACTGGGAAACTTTAGCTTTTAAATCCTTGGCCTTCCACACCAGCAAGCAGCTGCCAGCACTGGGACCAGCTGCTGCCCCTCCCTGGGCATTCACAGTTCACCTGCAGTCGTAGCGGATCAGTCCAGTCCAGACCCCACGTCAACATGGTCTAAGAAGTTAGGAGGTAGGTAGACTTTAGGGTCTCGGGTCTCACAGCACTCCAGAAAAAGTCAGGCCATGCGAAACCCCATCCAGCCTATCCCAGTAGGCAGATAGATGGTCCGTGTGCCTTTGGATGTTGTCCCATTTTGCCACATATTCATGACTACTTTACACAGAGCGCTAACAGAAACTTTAAGGACTCCTGTGATCACTTGGTCCACAGCCCATCCTTATGGTTTTAACAAAAAAAAACAAACCCTGAAAATAATAAAGAAATGGTCTGGGAAGGCTGTACTTGGAGAGCTGTGTGCCACAACTGCCCAATCCAAGGAACTTAATGATCCTTATAAGAAAAAGGTATTTTCACCTCCTTTCCCCGCAGGAAGGCTCATGAGCCTGGCAGGAGGACCTGCTCTTTGGCGCGAGTCCCACCAGTCAGGGTTCATCATTGCTTTCCACTTCTTCAGGTTACACCCAATTTCTTCCCACTTCACCACTGTGCCAGAAGAAGAGTCCAGCATTGTGCTCAGGTTTCTGAAGGCATCAGCATTTTTCTTCAGAATAACCTAGTCCAAGCTCAGCTGGAAAGCTCTCAGACGCTGGAGAAGCAGAGATACAAAGGCAGAGCTAAGCCAAGCGAGATAATTGGAAGACAACTTCCTTCAAAGTGAAGCTAGGTGAAATCTCATCACACCTCCAGCAGCCACCTGGGCCAGGCCATGCCTGTACAAATAGTCACAGCAGCTACATCAGAAGAGCTTGGAAGCACCAAGACACTCACATGTCCAACCACCCAACAAGAGACTTCAACAGCATCCATGGGGTTTTGCACTGAAATGCCATGAATGCAGCTCATGAGCAGCCCCTCTTCCCAGAGGAAGAAAGTCTCCAGCTGTTTTCAAGTGTGACCAGCCAAAAGCAAATACTCATGCAAGAAAAGAAGCATCTATTCCTCTTCAAATCCACTTCTTTTCCCCACTACCACCCCAAATGCCCAACCCACCAATGTAATGAACTGCAGTACAAGAAAACATTTCCATCTCCTCTCCCCAAAGGAAGCATTACCCACTGGCCCCTGTGTCAACTCCTAGAGATTTTCCAAGTATTTTACAGTGTAGGGTTGGAAACACACTCAACCAGGCATGCCACGTGCCTAGATTGCTGCTTTTAGATGGGACACAGCTGTCTCCAGGAAACAGAGCAAAAACCAGTGTCTTAAGTGAGAAGCACATCTGACATTAGAATATATTTTGCTTTTAATTTGTTTTTCATCTCAGATTATTAGTTGCCAGAAGTTTTACCATCTGAACAGGTCCAACCAGCTTTCACTGCATACCTCTACTGAAACCAGCTCTAAATGCGAATGGTAATTATGCATTGAGGGCAGAGAGGATCATTAAAATAAATTACTTGGATTCTGAATCCTATAAACTGTCCTCCTCTGCAATTAAAGTAATTTCATATTTCAGTTCACTTTGTCACTTTGTCTTTCCCCAAGTTGTAAATTAAACCCAGGAATGCATATTAAAAGCCTGCAAAGACCTCTCTAATAAATGAGATTGCAGCACCGGCAAGAAGAGCAGATGCCATACACGGATCTTGCTCTCCAGGCTGCAAACCTCCTCATCCGTGCACCCTGCCAAAGTGCAATGGGCCACTGAGCAGCTGGTATTGGACACCTGGCACGGATGCAGGGCTCTCTTCTCACCTAATACTGTCTCATTTGGCCTAATACTTTCACACAACTCCCCTTTCTGACTGAAGGGCCATGGCCCTGCGTTGCATTGCTGCAGTCCTCGCTGACTGTGAGCGCCACACCGCCCATATTTCATGGTCCACATGGGACTGGCACTCATTTCAAACAGCTGCCAGAGATTGTGTTTACTTTTTTCCCCAAGCCAGCGAAGAGCAGCACGCACAGCCCTGTGTGCATCCCTCAACAGGCAGCACGCGCAGTCAGGCAGCTGCAAACAGACATCACTGGCACATAATGGCATCAGTAGACAGTCAATCCCAATTTCCCATGGGCAGCATTGGGGTGCTGATGAAGTCCTTCATCTACTCCCACAGCTTAGACTAAAGAGATCATTCTTACTGTACACTGAAACAGTTTTCTCCTTTTTGTCCAGAGTCTGACAAAGTAAAATAGAAAAAAAAAAATCCCATTGATTCTACTATGCTTTGGATTGCAGATTCAGAGAGTGTTAATAATGCCTCTGCCACTTAGATTCACCTCAAAGCACCATCAGGGCTGCTGCAATGATTTCATCACATAGCCCGGCTGTAGGGTTACAAGACCAGCTCATATCCACAAGGACTGTAGAAACTAATCTGTGCAGACAGCGTAGATGTCTCTCCCTCCATCACCACCCAGCCCTTTGTCCTAGCTGAGACTGGGAGATCTTCGACGCGTTGAAAGGCATTAGGATGTACAACAGAATTGGTGGCAGATGCTTGTGCTGGTTAAATGAAGCCTGAGAAAGGGTTTGAGCAGGATAATCCCTAGAGCCACACAGCACTGACTAAAATGACATCCCTCATTCCTGCTGTTGGCTTGGTGTGAAACCTGGGTTCGGCCACAAAGGTGGCAGGAGATAAAAAACCCACCCAGCTTCACCACAGCCCATCCCACCACACTGGTCCTGATGTGTCCATAGCAGTCCTCACCGCTCGGACAGGGAAGAGGCATCAGTCCTCATCTGACCACTCCGGGGAAACGCAGAGTAAACATTTGACATCCACTAGATCAGCTCATTCATCCTGTGACAACACATCCCTTATTGTCCACCAGACAAGCTCCGCTGTGTTTCATTTGCCTGACCTTTCCAGCAAGACCTCAATTGCCTTTGGTGACACCGTGCCCGGGGGCTGCATTCCTCCTGCGCTTCCCCATACTGGCGCATTGTGCAGCGGGACGTGCCAGCGCGGACGTCATCGCGCGCCCGAAGCATCGGAGCCTATGGTACCCGCAGCCCTCCCTCGTGCCAGCAGACCTGCTGCCGCCAGGGCAGGATGGCCGCCACCAGCCCGCGTGGGCAGTGGCCAAAAAGGTGCCGAGACCCCACCAGCCCTGGGCAAGAAATGCCCACGGGTTTGAATACGATTAGCAAACCCCAGGCTGGCAGCGCATCCATGGCATTTATTGTTCCAGGGCACAAGAGCTCTTTAAGGAGAAAAGTTTCATGAAGTGCCTTCGCAGAGAGATTAAACCATTTCCCTTCACCGCTATTATGCTCAGAGATAAAACTGGCGACGGCGGCTGATGGAGTGTCTGACACTGCTTTTGTGTGCTCCGGGGCCTCTGCTGTTTAAAGCTGTTCCCAGCAGGGAAAGTGACCCCACAATTCACAAAAAGGGACATTCTCCGGATCAGCAACAGCCGGGCTGCAGCTCTGGGGCTGTGTCTGAGCAGTCGGACCTGGGCCGCGGCTCAGCTGGGAATGAAGGTAGGAACAGCGATTCAAATGGCTCAATCCCAGCAGCAATCACAACCATTTTGGGAATCCTTCCCTGGGAGTGGGGATGGATGCTTCAAGGATATGGCTGCACCCTGTCCTGAAGGCACAGGAGGACATACACAGCCTCGAACATCCCCAAGCCTAGAGATGATCTTCCCTTACTGAACACCCTAATGCCATCACTTCCAAAACTCCCCTCTCTAGACATTTACCACGACAATCCACCTCAGCATCATCATTGAAGGTGTCAAGGGGAAGTACAGTTAGATCAGGCTGTGCAAGAAAGCTGTGATTTAGTCATTAAAGAGAAGAATATGAGGGTGGTGGAGCTAGGTAGCTCCAACTCAAAGCAGTAAACCATCTTATCTTTGGCACTAGGCTCACTGGTGACCCAAGACATCACTTGTTTCTTTTCTGCAAAATGAGAAGACACTAACCTCCTTTATTAAGATCTATTATGAATTCCTAATTGAGGCTGTTTTTAGCTCCACGTAGAACGTCCCTGTATTTTGCTCATGCTTATGAAGAAAAGCACAAATCATCTCGCAGACACCCACCCCACAACATCAGTTCAACTCCAAGCCTCTGCAGTGACTGTGGAAGCAAAAAGAAGGGAGATGAGACCAAAAGTAGCACTCCTGGAGAGCCAAGACCAGCCAGGAGCCACCGCACAGACAGACCTCTTGGCTGCCAGCACCGTGCAAGACCCATCTTGCTGCCACCCACCTCATTTATCATTTTCTCTTTTGATGGTTTTGTGATTAAAAGCAATTACAGTCTAGTCATATTCATGGATTCACAAAGCACTGTGAATGAATGCATCAAAGACAAGGTTACACAGAAAACGATCACCAACTCAAACCCACAACACTTCCAGTTGCGTTCCTCACTTGCGATGGAGCGAACTGATGGAGAGCTTGGATGCCCAGAGAACAAAAGCACTACTCCAACTATTCCTGCCTGACTTGAATCGCAGCCCTGACTGCTGATACAGTCTCAAATGCAGTAATTATTGCTGGCTTTGAAGACTAACGTGTGCAGAGTGCACTTTCCACACCTATTTCACCCAAACGACAGCACTTACCTCATCCTCTGTGTACCTGCTCCTCCAAAGCTCTTTGTAGTCCTGCCAGGACTGCTCATTACTGCTCTCAGATGCAGCTTCTTCTGCAACAACAGACAGTAACTTAATGCAGAAGAGAAGGCTAAATGAAAAAGGCTGCCCTGAATTACAGCTCACATCACCATGAGAAAGCCTTTTATTTTTATTATTTTGACCCTCACGATGAGGGGAAATTAAAGTATTAAGTTCCCAAATGGATGTCTATTGTGTGCACCTCACACATGCCCAGCCCTGGCTGGTCCCTCATCTGCCACCCTGAAGCATCCTCCACTCCCAAGTCTATTCTTATCTCCTTTTCATCCAGAACATCTTCATGCTTCATCTGCGCAACACAAACCCAGATCCAACAAAGGCCCTTGTTGGAGACGAACTCTTCTTGCCATTTTACAGTGGAAGTGACAGATCCAATGAAGTGCCACAAAACCAAAGTGGGTTTTCCCAACATCAGCCTTATAGGACAGCAACCTGCTTTAGAAATCTGCTCTGCTACCCTCAGCAACATCCCTGAGGCAACAACAAAGGTAAACTAACTTGGAAGAGATAACATCAAAAAGCCCAAATAGCTCTGACTTGGTGATGCAGAAGAGAAAGCATGTTTGCCCAAGAAAATGCTCTGAAGATAACTTAAAGATGGCCTTGATCAAGCGGAGCTCAGGCTGAGCACTGTGTTAACAGTGACTATAAGCTCTACAGAGCAGCTGTGTGGCTCCAGCAAGCTGCAACAGCATTCAACAGCCTCTGCACAGCAGCACAGCCTAACCCCCTTCCCAGAGGCTGGTTAGGGTCAGTTGACGTCCACCACACTCTGCTTGCTCATGCCCACCCCGTGCATATTCAAACACATGAGGTGGCCTGAGCAGACAAGCCCTATCAGATAAGGTTTCTTGATCAGCTAAAAAAGAACAAACAAATCCTATTTATTTGGTCCCAGAAGACCTGGAAGAGTCCCTTGCAAGAGGCTTTGCATCCATGCACGGTGAATGCCTCCAGAAAGGCAAGAGCAGGAGGTGACAATGCAAAAGCCCAACCAACAGAGCTGGTTTGCTTGAACAGTTCCTATTCACCTCGCTCAGGTGCCTGCGTTGGTGAAGACATGAACTAGTGTCCATTGGCTGCATCTGCCAAGTCAGCTCTTCTAGCTCAGAGACAGACATCCATTTCTAAGGGTTTTAGGCAGTTTGGAGGCATTAGCACCAAGAAGCAAGAGCTCCTTTGCCATGTAGGACCACATTCCCAGACTCTAGTGAGGGACTCTGCCATCTCAATCACTGTAGGGAAGCTCTTGGTGGACAGGCATGTAGTCCAGCTGCGTTCTATAACCTCTGTGTGTTGGCATTTCTGCAGCATTAAAGTTAAGATTTCACAGAGGCACAACCATATCATAAAAGGAAAGGCTTTAAGACCAAATGCACAGGTGCTCTTTGCTCCGTTTAGCTCTCTGGGTGGATTGGCACTGGGATCAGGCTTTGCTTTCTGCTTTTCCCCAGAGAGGAGAGAAGCTGTGGTTGTGGAGACCTTGCAAAGGGGGAAATGCAGCCATCTACCACTAGCAGTGACCCTGCTTGAGCCCTGCCCTAAGGGAAGGGGAATTTTGGCATATTATTTCACCGCTGCCCACGGCTGAAGCTGGCTGAGGAGCCACAGCACCCGCCTGGCACCAAGCTGAACGCAAGCTCCAGCCACAAACAATGTTGTGTCTGTAAAGCACCAATAACGTAGGGGACGCCACAAGAACAAGACAATCCCTGCAATTATTTTTCTGACTCCACGGAGTCTTGGTTAGGGAACAAATCCACAAGCATTTTCCTTATTCGGGCTGATATCTGGCAGTGCAGGGAAGCACCCAAAGGCTGCTTTGCACAAGAAGAGGCTGCACCAGCTGCCCCAAATCGGCGTGACAGGTTTGGGGCACTGTGGTGTATTCCCCCTGCTGCCTGGCTGAGCTTCGTGAGTGACCCCAGCCCAGCAGTCCTGTTTAGGAGTGTATCAGTGTATTTCCTCAGCCACTGCCGTGTGCATCTCAGAAAGGCGCCACAAGCAGCTGTACACATAGGTAGTGCTGTTGCTCATTGCAGGAGTTGCAAATCAGCATCATCTTCCCCACATCCTCTTGTGGGGATTTAGGCTCCCAACCCTCCAACTCCTCTAAACACAGCAGGAGGCAGCTTCCCATGAAACTCAGGCCTGAAGCCATGCAAGCGAAGAGGCCAGCAGCATGCTTGTCATAAATCCGCTTGTGAAAGCCATAGATGCATTGGCAATTGCGCTTAGAGCACAGGAATCTTCAGGGCTCAAACACTCACAGAGCACACGTCACTACCTTCAAAAACAAGAAAGGGAAATTGGGGGGAAAAGCCCATAACTCAGTAACTAAGATGGAAAAAACTCCACACAAGTTTCTTTACAGTATTGGTACTTGTGTGCATGTTCAAAAGGACAAATCAACTCTCCAGTGGTTGTAAAGCAGCGTGACAGAACAGATGTTCTTTGCTATCATAATCTGTCCTCAATATTATCAGCATTCAAGGCCAGGTTGGATGGGGCTTGGAGCAACCCCATCCAGTGGGAGGTGTCCCTGCCCATAGCAGGCAGTAGGACTGGAGGGGCTGTAAGGTCCCTTCCCACCAAACCATTCCATGATTCTATGAACTATCCTGGCACACTAACAAGCCAGTAGCACTGCCCATCCACTAGGTCTACCAGTACTTGACTGTATTTTGCAGTCCTTTCCAATGTTTGCTTTT
The DNA here is from genome assembly GCF_017976375.1 of Cuculus canorus. Classification (NCBI taxonomy): domain Eukaryota; kingdom Metazoa; phylum Chordata; class Aves; order Cuculiformes; family Cuculidae; genus Cuculus; species Cuculus canorus. The sequence goes on along the minus strand of NC_071412.1, from coordinate 14,747,217 downwards.
TAGAGCATATTTTAAAAAGCTACCCTCCTAGTCCCCTAACCGGCAAGCACCGATTAACTTATTCAGAGCTACACCACAAAAAGACAAATAGCTTTAAGGCACAACTTTAACAGTTTAGAGACAGCACTTAAGCTATCAGAAGCCATCTTCACTTGCTAAGCCCAGTGCCTTCTGAAACCAGCTCCCATCCCTGCAGCTCTAATCCCCCTCGACCGAAAAAGCCTTTGAGTGTCTATCAGTACAATTTTGGCCTTAATTACAGAGTGTTGTTAAGTGACACTATTGTTTCCTGAAAAAGCCCGACGAGTTATTTATTAAGAAAGAATTTGACAGATTGACCCAAACTGCCAAACCTTTGATAAACTGAAACCTCATTTTCCCCTGTGATCTCAATGAAACAGATTTTTCTTTAATGCTTTGAAATCTGAAGTCTGTGTAGTTGTCACTAAGTGACGGTGACAAAGAGCTATTTTCCTGCCACTCAGGAAAACACATTTTGCTCATCTTTGCAGTGAAAAATAATCTGGCCAAAGCAACAATTTTGGTGCCTTTTATTTCATGTCTGCAGCAGGCAGTACACTCATATCTTTCGTCTCAGGGCACTATAGAAAGCATAATGCATCATCCCTGCTTTAAGAGTTGGGGACCAGAGAGAAACAAACCTAAAGTCTTATTGCAAGGCAGCCCTCAGCTTTCTGAGCTGCACTTTATTCTGATACATTCCCATGGTACACGGGAGCAGAACTACTTTTCAGCAGAGCCTCACTGTCCCAACAGGGTACAAACCCTGTGGAAAGCTTTGCCTGCAACTGCCACGAGCCAGGAACACCCACGTCCTGGGATTCTCCGGTATCTGATATGGCCTGGCACAGATGCTATCCTGCTGCTTGCCACCACAGGCTCAGATCTGGCTGAACTCACATCAGGAACATGATGTACCATAACAAGGAACTGGCCCACAATGAGGATTTCCAGATGAGATTATAATCCAAATCGCTCCTGCTTTTTATCAGCAGGGCAGTGGCTGGAGACCAACCACCACTTTAGTGCTACTAGAGAGGAGACTTCCCCAACAGGACAATCAGTTTATTTCATCTGGACACACAGCAGTAAGTGAAAATTCAGCTTCCAGACCACTACAGTCTTTAAACATTTTTAGTAATAAACTTTCCCCCATCATGGTAGAAATATCTTCTCCACTCAGTGCTTGCTGGGATGATTATTGCATTTCTAGATGACACTTGTGGTTGATCTAGTCAGCATCCCATGATGAATCTTCTAGTAACTGTCAGGAAGACAAGTGTTAAGAGATGGATTTCCCTTCCTACACCACACTGCACAGGACAGTATCAACCCCGATGCTCGCTGTTTCCATACAAGGAGGTGCTTTTCACTGCTAACAGCTAATTCCTAAGCAAATTCTTTTCAAATGTTAATTACAGTAGAACACGGTTGAATTTTACTGACCCCATCAAATCTGACAGGCAACTTCTCATCTTACCCAAAGCCACTTAAAAGGAAAATAAAGTTGAATATATCTTCAGGCTAAAATGTTTGTTAGTCTGAAAACCTGCAAGTTCAACCATAACCTTGCAATTTCCCTTGTATGTATTTATGCTGATAACAGGTTCAGGACAGTAATTACTGGGCTTGCAAATACAAGCAAATATCAGGTCTCAGGGCTAAAGGCCAAAACAAGAGCGTGTCTGGTGATTCAGAAAGACCGGTAACACTAACTCAGCAACACAAACAAAAGATTTATTCCCAGATCAAGGCAAAGTACAAGACAAGAACTTGCTGGAATATCAGTAATATTTTTAAGAGATGACTCGGAGTAGATCCCTCCCCCTCTTTACTCCTTCAGGAGCAGAAGACCTACAGGTTCCTTCCCATCAGATAGCAGCAAGGACTTGTATTATTTCTTCTTCCTGACCAGTTTCTCCCCAGCCTTGCCCATCTCATTGTGTACCTCCAGCTGTCAGGGCACACAGGAAGGCAGTCTTCCCCTCAAGGCAGGCTTCCTATTTGCAGCTGATGGACTGACCACAGTGTTTGGTCACTGGAAGGTCCAAGCACTTGGCCCACGGCAAAGATCAGACAGAACACCCTTTTTGGTTTGTATTTTTCAAACAAACTTGCCCTCCATCACCTGCCCACTGCTGCCACCGGGCTGCAAAGCCTCCATCAGGCAAATCCTGCAGGAAAAATGGGTGGGAGAACTAGGAAGTGAGCACCTTAAATGAAACCCAAGTTGTGTAACTCTTCTTTACAGAAGTCCTCCTGCAATGATTTGCAAGATCTCATTGTGGTTGAGATTCACAGAAGAGCGAATATGGAGAAGTTCTAGTCCTAGTTGTACTGAGGTGCATATCATTCCCTTTCTAGAGCTGAATGACTTCAGGGTAGGAAAAAGGAGAGAGATGTTAATCCCTGTTTGGAAGAGGTGACCCAGAAACACACCAGCTTCTCCTATCTATACCCTGCATCCAGGATTTGCAGTCCGTGGACAAAGTACAGCCCCTACACGGGGGCTTCCCTACTGGGGAAGCCTATAACCACCTACACTATAACAGACTGGACCTTATGGTCCTTCTGACATTAAGACCTATGAAACAGCCCCAGGAAGACAGCAGGTTCACCAGGGACACACTTCAGCACTCCATGTAAATAGAACAAGAGACATCTTGTTCAGTTCTGTGTTCAGTTCTGGGCCCCTCACCACAAGAAGGATGTTGAGGCTCTGGAGCGTGTCCAGAGAAGAGCAACAAAGCTGGTGAGGGGGCTGGAGAACAAGTCTTATGAGGAGCGGCTGAGAGAGCTGGGGTTGTTTAGCCTTGAGAAGAGGAGGCTGAGGGGAGACCTTATTACTCTCTACAACTACCTGAAAGGAGGTTGTGGAGAGGAGGGAGCTGGCCTCTTCTCCCAAGTGACAGGGGACAGGACTAGAGGGAATGGCCTGAAGCTCCGTCAGGGGAGGTTCAGGTTGGATATCAGAAAAAAATTCTTCACAGTAAGAGTCATTGGGTACTGGAACAGGCTGCCCAGGGAGGTGGTCGAGTCGCCTTCCCTAGAGGTGTTTAAGGAACGGGTGGATGAAGTACTTAGGGACATGGTTTAGGGAGTGTTGGGAGCGGTTGGACTCGATGATCCAATGGGTCCTTTCCAACCTTGTGATTCTGTGATTCTGTGATTCTGTGATCTTGCAGCTCAACAGTGGTGGGAAGCCCAGGTAGGCCAGCACATGCCCTTCTCATATCCAAGATGTGCCCATCACGCTGGTCATACAAACAGCCCTCCCACCACAACCCACAGCATAACCCTACTAAGCCAGAAGTTTCTCCGGGGGTTCACTCATTCATCTGTATTTGACACTTCAACACACAGGAGGAGAGCGCTAGAATTCTGCCCCCCTACATACAAACATCTTTTTTCCTGTTTGGAACAAGCTGCTCTGTGCAACTGCCCCTAAACCACCCGATGTCCCTGATGCTCACCCAGAGCACTCCACTGTCTGCTCCAGAGCAGGGTGCCTTCAACTCTAAACCCTGTCCCATGCCTCAGGGTGCCAGAACAAACCCTAAAATCTCAATATAGACATTCCCTGTGCTTAACCCACACCATCTACCTTCTCACTGCTTCTCCCTCTGAAGCACTATACGCATTATTTTGACAGCTGTAACACAAGCCTGCTCCGATAAATCTTACTGAATCCGGCCTCACAGCTGACGTGCAGTAGCTGCACAACATACTTCAATAGAAACAATTAATGGTTGACAAACATTTAAAAACAAACAGGACATGATATCACTGTAAACAGCTTCTCGCATCTGGTCGCTGCTGCCCCACCCTGCAGGCAGCGTGTTCCTCCTGACATATCATCCCCATCTCTTTGCTCAGAGCTTCAGCAAGAAGAATTGCATGAATTCAAGCAACATCACAGGGACAGCAGTGCAGATGGACATCGTAACAAGCAGAGGTGGCTCGGAAGACAGCCACCACCTTTCTCCAGTGAGCTCAAGAAGATCCAATGCGTTTCCAATAGGTTTTATTTCAAAGTGGGAAACTCCTGTGAATCTGATGACCTTAGTTAAGCCTGATGCCACCTCATCCAGCCCATCCCCAGCACAGCCATCCCACCACCACAGGGATGGAGATTTACCATATCACCATTAGCAAGATCAGCCCAAAGCCAGTCTGGGGAAATGGGACAGATTTTGGACACATCTAACAGCTTGGCCTGACGTTATGCCAGTGGGAAGGGGTATTTTCCAGGAAGATCCAGAGAACAAACTGATTTTAAAGCAGGACCCTATTAGCCAGACCCCTCTCCCCACCACCTCTCAAAGCAGCCAAATTCTGCTGCTCCGTCCTGCATGCTGGGTCACACCAGCCCTCAGCCATGTTCCTCTATGGCCTAACACCTCTCCTAACATTTCCCAGCCAAACAAGGGCAAATTTCTTGTGTTTTGAGCACTGAATGAACACCCTCGCCCCCTGCACCATGCTCACGCTTACGGCTCCAGGGTAAGTACAGCAACACTATTTCCTCAATACATTTTTTCAGCTTCCCACGTGGAATGAATTAGTGGCCACATCCACCCCACACATGCTCCTTGCTCCTCTGGGTGTTTTCCACAAGCTCCTGATGGTTAGCAGCAGCTGGATGTGGCTTTTTGTTCCCTCCACTGTTACCTTACAAAGCTTGAGCTACCCTTCCAAATAAAGGCAAGCAGTGATGCTCCATTTCTATGCCCTTCTGTTGTTTCTCATGGGCGTTTTCTCCCCAGGGTCCCTTTGATCTGAGTTGGGATCCAACCCCTCCAGCCACAGCACGCTGGTTCTGCAGTTTCTTTGTAGACAGCGACAAAGACTCAAACCTCAAACTCTCCTTAAGCGCAGTGCCAGTTCCCCAAGCAAAGGGACAAACTCTGCTGCGGGTCACGTCAGGAAGAAGGGAAGCTGGCAGGGTGAGGATGCAGAGCTCAAGACCCACAGTCCTGCCTCTGCCAATGGCCAGTTTCATGCCGGGGTGTCACTCAGCATTTTGTACTAGCACAGAGAAATAAGTATAACATAGAAAGACAGGATCTTGAGAAACAATTAATCCAGCTTCCTGCACAAGTTAATCAGTTCTAACTCCACTTCTGTTCTGCATCCACAACAACTTTCCTTAATTCTCCTGTTTCAGCTGGGTTTTAAGTCTGTCTTCACTGTAACTTGATTTCTTCTCATCTACCACACCTTTATGTTAGCCTTTCCTCAGCTTTGGCATCTCCTATTCCTTCCACAAGTCTGTATTTTCTTTTTGTGTGCTCCTCTTTATGCTTTGAGGTTTGTCATTTTTCCCCATCTCTGCCAATGCACCTTTCCTCTTTATGATGGGCCCTTTGAAGTGTCTTGTTCCTCCTCAAAGCAATAGAAATCTCACCCAGATCCCACACATTCCCACCTCCAGAAGGAGCAGCCGTGGGTCACATAATCCCACATTTACTTAAACCCCAGGGCTGGAGCGCTGCTGGTGGCCACAACCAGCCTGGGGGCTCCTAGTTCATTCTCTCTCCCAGAAAATCAGGGGATGCCTTTAGAGGTCTCAGCTCCCTGCAGAGAAGTAAAGTCACTGTTGATGCTATTGAGGAGGTGCCTGGAGCATCAATGCACAGCCCTATCAAGGACCAATGCTCTCCAGGTACAGCCACACCTTGGATAGAAATGTCCAGCTCTCCTGCTCCACAGGACACGGCTTTGGCCATGCTCGGTACGTTTCCAACTCTCAATTCAATGTCTGGTCCCAGGCTACAAGAAACAAACCCCAAATAAGTGGGGTTTTTTGCAAGTGCAGCCGAAAGCATCTGACAGGCGTTACCTTTCAGCCTAAACCTTAAGCTGCCATTATGTTTGTCAATCAGATTTCTCTCTATGACCAGAGCCCAAACAAAGTTCCTGATCTCTCAGGTGAAACTAAAGCCCAGCAACATATCTCTCAAAGAAAAGAGCACAAGCTTTTGTAAAATGAAGACTTTTTTCCCCCCCAGCATATCATGGTTTTGAAACGCCCATCTGAGCTGCTCTCCATTTCAAAGGCCGGTGTGCTGGCAGCTCTCACAGCCAGTGGAATCCCACCACCTCCTGGGCTCTGGAGCACAGCTACAGCTGAGGTTTCCATCCTACCCCGTTTTATAAACAGGAATTTACACCATCTGTGAAGTTAACAACTGTAGACTAACGGCAAATTGCAAAACAGGTTCCTGTGTTATCCTGAAGGCTTCTGGTCATTGACAGGCATCACCAGAGCTTCACACAGCGTGTGCAGGCAGACTTCTAGACACATACTCAAAACATTGCTACAATCAACACTGATTTTTCTAGATCTACTTCTCACTTGCTTCCTGTGCTGGCTGTCACAGCACAGAGAAGGGTAGAAACTCACTTTTTCCACAATAAAAAACCTGCCCAGCAACTTGCCTGCACGTTCTCCAGCTGCACAGCCTCAAGCTTTGCCATTAGCCCTCCACAGGAAACTTAAGTCTGTCTTTGGTGGCATCAGGAGGTTTGTGCTTTGCCTTTTGATCTCCCGGCAAAACCTATTTTTTTGGGCAGTCCCTGCCCACCCCACCTACCATCCAAGCTCCTCCCAGGCTCCAGAGGAAAACTAATGGGAGTCAGTGACCATTCCCATTCCCCTTCCCTACAGGCAAAGGTCTCAGCAGAGCCTTCATCAATGGTTTCAATCAAACCATGCACACCAGGGGACCAGCATCTGTTTAAATCAATTCCAAAACTGTTTTTAGCTTTATGACAGGAAGAAGGAAGGCAGAACTATGAGATGCATTTTTTTAATGCTTGATAGGAACAAATTTGGGAGGGGTTTATCAGACATATGCAAGGCACGTGCCTCTCTGGTACGTACGTTTTTCTCATGGCTGAGTCCTTTATTGAGGTTTTCATTTTGGACTGCGTGGCCTTTGAAGCTGCCAGCTGAGGCTGCTCAGCAGGAGAAATGTGTTCAGGACCCAGAACCTGGGGGAGCTTAACTCGCTTTGTCAGAGAAACCCACATCACAGGCGTCTCAAATGCAACTTCCATCATCTCATAATCCTCAAGTGCAGGATGCCGCAGCCATTAACGCAGAGACAGTCCTGCTTGCGCAGGAGGTTTATCTCCAGACCCTTTGGGTCTTTAATCCAAGCTTCTCCACAGACAGGTTTTACCTCAAGCTCATTTCTAAAGGGTTTTCTGAATGCTGACCACAACTGAAACAGGGCAATACCTCCCCAGACTTCTTGTAGCTGTTTCAGATATCCAGGCTGCTGCTTAAAACTCATTATTGCTTCAAACTGAAAGTGGGAAAACTCCCAGAAATCTATTTCTAATAAATTCCACTCTTGAGCTTTCTTCTTGCAGCCTCTGGTTAGCCTTCCTGGATTAGCACCCAGGAGGAGACATGTTTTACATCAAGAAGCAGCTTGGGTTTTCACATTTGTATGACCACAAACACCATCCTTCACTCCAGCATCTTTATTTTCCACAGGGAATCTTAAACCCTCAGAGAAAGCAAGGTATGTAGCAGGGTGCTGCCGCAAGTGTGGAGAGAGGATGCTGATGGACTTTTGGCCCCAGACCCAGTGCAAGCATAAGTTGTTGCCTTCTTCCACCCTTTCTGTCAAAAAGTAACATTGCTTTGCATCTCATCATTGCAGTCTCTCTGTACAAATACATCTTGGTTTAAATGCTGCTGAAATGTTATGTAAACAGCTTCCAAGAGAAACAGTGTGTTTTCACTATTAACAATATCTAAGCTGCTTGTACACATAAGCAAGTTCCCAAGAGCTGCAGAGATTTGCAACCTTACATAATGCAGATGTTTTCTGTCAAGGCCACTACCTGCAGTGACATCACTCCAGGGATGACTTTGGTCAAAGAACAAACATTTTAGAAGGAATGTTTGATAGTGAGGCCAAGTTGAAAGCTAATGGTAAGGATTTGGGGATACCACCAACATTAGGATTGTCAAAGGAGAAATCAATCCCATTTCAAGTAGAGGTCAGTTTGTGCCATCCCCACACACAGACCAGTGCTGATGCGTTGGTCACTTTGCTCGCAAGATTTCCCAGCAGTGCTGAGACATGCTCCAATCCTAACAGTGCTGCCCACCACTGTAGCCAGGACCAAGACATCCTTTTTCCTTGCAAAATGCAGCCAGCTGTTGCCTGGTTTGTGCTTTTGCTCCAGCTGAGTCTCCAGTCTAGATCTCAAGCACCTTCACCTGTTATAGTATCATAGAATCATTTGGTTGGAAGAGACCTTTGAGATCAAGTCCAACCATACCTGTCTGCTACTAAACTACATCTCTTAGCTCCTTGTCTGCCCAATCTTTTTAACACCTCCAGGAATGGTCACCCAACCACTTCACTGGAGAGCCCATTCCAATGCCTGAAAACCCTTTCAGTGAAGAATTTTTTCCTAATATCCAATATAACCCTCCCTGGCACAACTTGAAGTCATTTCCTCTAGTTATATCACTTGTTACACAGCAGAAGAGAGCTCCATCTCAGGCTGGCTCATATCCCTAGGATGGTGACTCGGCCCTTCCCACAGCCATTCGCACAGTTGCAGTTCTCCTCAAAATTTGACAAGAGCTTTCCAGCAACATCAGGATGTGCCAATTACAAAATACAATGTACTGATTCACTTAACATCCTTACACTCTTGATCAGAGCACACGGAAAAAGCCATACAGGAAAAGCCAGATTTATTTCTCCAAAATCATCTCTGCACAAAGCTTCCCAAGCCAGGCAGAAAACAAAGAACACTTAACCCAGTGCTGTGTCAAAAGGTTCATTGGGGGAACTTTGCCATCCTGCTGACGGGCTGGCTTCTGAATGCTTGGGCATCTGCTAAGCAAACTCCCTGATATAACAAAAACATCTAAAAAGATTATTGACCCAAACTTCTGATTAATTTTAACTTGGGCTATTTCCCCAACATCTTTACTTTCTCACAGGAAGGACACATGATGCCACATTTTATTTTTGGGTACAACTCCATGCTTATTTATGGTGATGGGAAACCTTGACAGGCTGAGCTTTAACTGGAGGAAGGAGTACTCACCCTATCCATGGACACATCCAGCAGAGACCTCTCTGGGATAGGGAAAGATGAGAAAAAAAAACAGCTTTCTCATCCCAATACTACCATGGCAGCACTCCTGAATGGTGCCCAGCTCTTTTTAATACACATAGGTGAAAACAGAGCCAAATAATCCTCTATTGCAGCCAACAGCAGACATCAATCCATATTTCCCACAGGAAATCCAGACCCCAAGATATCGCTGCTGCTCAGCTCACAGTGGGCTTTCCACACCATCCAAGTGCAAAGGTTGCCCAGGGAAGCAAGGCTTGGGTTTTCACTTTACCGCCTCCCTGTCTCTGCCTCACTCTGCAACCCAGCAGTGTATCCGCATTTACGAAGCGCAGCATTACGCCCACCAGATGCTTTCAGATAACACTGGGGCTCATTACAAGCAATACTTTTGTCTTGCACAAGTTCGCCAAAAAAAAAAATCATACTAGGGAGCCTGTAAAACACATTGGCTGCTTAATTTATAAAGGCATGTTAGGATTTAAAAATAGCTATGGGGACAAACAAAGTTGTGAACAATTGCTGTCAGCATATTGGGATTTCAACCTGAGCCACAGAAGCCAAGACATTGCAGTTTTAGCCTAATTCACATTTGTTGAGCAGTCATTCTCTTCAACTCATGGCTCAAATTGGATCAATTTAAACCCATTTTGGAAACAGCATTCTCTGCAGCACTTCATTTTTATCACCCAGATCCCAGCGTGAATCCTGAGCTGCAGGAGCGCCCCTTGGAACAAGTACAAGTGCCCATATTTATCCCCTCCATGGCAAAAGCAAATCCTGGAATTCATGACAAACCCATAACTGAAAAACATAACAAAAGAAAAAGACAGTAAGTTTGCCTCAAGTATTTACTAAGCACATAGCATCCTCCAAGCAAGAAGCTCTAAAGCAAAGGTGACACAGCATCCTCTGAAAACCAGGCAGGTCCCCTCCCCTGGCTAGGACATCATACTTGACACAGAGCACCAGCACTACCCAGACCAGGAAAGAGCAACTTTTCAGGGAACCATTTCGAAAATAAAGCTACAGAGGAGTTGTTTCAAGCATAAATCATTCCTCCTAGGTCCATCACTGCCTCTTGTTCCCTTGAAGTGATGTCTCTGCAGCAACTCTTCAAGCAGCTCTCCCCGCTTCTCACCATGGCTGTGCTCTGCTCCATCCTTTGCCTTTCCAGCTAACTGCCAAAGCTTGCGTGAGAAATTAAGGATTCTTTTTCTGTAACGAGGAGGATTTTTCAGTAGAAACAGTGCAAATTTCCCCTCTGCATGTCAGCTGCTGAGAGGAAACTGCAACAGCAATCACAAAGTCAAACCCACAGCTACACACAGGCCAGATAAGCAAACTCTCAAGCACGGCTTTGTAAACGTTTATGAAACCAAAACAGGAAGGTTTTCCAGTTTCTAAGCTGTCCATATTTACCTATTGAGTTAAGGCACTATATCCTGTTTGTAAACAAAAAGAACAACAGGATCAAAATCAGTCCATCATTGCAAGCACAAAAGTAGCTCTTTGATTAAGTGAATTAAAGTTGGTGTAAGATAATACACCTTGAAGAAAGCCACATGCCAAAACCTGAGCAGTGCTGCAGGAGATGGACCAAGTTGCAAAACCTCCTCATCAAATGCAACAGTGTACGGAAAAGCCAGCTTTTGCTTTACAGAGCAGATGGGTGCACAGGAAAGGGGCATTTTGCCCCCTTTCAGGGCACCCTTTGCTCTCTGCTGACAGAGGCCGTGGCACCAGGATCCTGGCACTTGATGGCACTTACGAAGGAAGCAGTTCTGCTCTCGCCAGGCCATATCAAAACTAATTCTTTGATAAAACAGGCACAGTGTGCCCCATGGCATATTTCTGTCGGGGACTCCAGTAAACCCCCCTCATTAAGCCTCCAGCTGGGGCCAGGAGAGGCTGCCTGGGTGGCCAAGGAGCCTGTGCCCCAGCAAGGCAGCTCAGACCCATCTGTTCTCTCCCTTGTCTTCTCCAGCCTCCTAATACTCAAGCTGCAGGATTGATCTCCTCCTCTCTCACAGGAAACAATTGTGGTCTGGATGTTTCCAGGCACCTCTCACTCCTCAGACTGCAAACAAAAGCAATAGAAAAAACGATATGAAGATGAGCTTAACATCATCAGAAACCAAAATCTGGAGGAAGGAGCATCAGAACAAAGGTTCTGACACCAAAACCATCACAAAGCGCTTGCCCTCCTGATGCTGCAGACTGTGCACCAGGACAGAGCCATAATATTTACCTGTCCCTACGGGCACAGGGAAAAGTAGTTAACTGATCTTATGAAATCCACTAATTAATGTTCATAAAGATCCAGAGATGAGAGCTGCTATATAATTATTTCATAGCACGCCCAGTTGCTTATCAAGAGACCTGGTTGTAACCTCAAAGCCTAGAACGATGCCTTGGTTTAATCCAGCCATTTTCCAGCACAAATTAGCAGAAGCCAGGCTGGTACAGCGCAGAATGTGACTTACCAAGGGAAAAGTCAGGGTTCCAGAGCCCAGCTGGGAAGGTAAAAACTAATGTTAAAAATGCAAGAGAGATTCTGCATGAACAGCACAGAGCATATAAAAATCACTTTTAGTATATAAGCTCAAACTGTTGCAGTCATTTTACTCCACACCAAGACAAGTCTGGCATGAATTCCATCACAGTGCCCATGATGACTCCCCTGAAAGACCCATACAACACTGATCCCAGCTGTGCCACCAGCTCACAACATCCACTCGACAGCAGCAGAAACCGGAACAACTCAGCAGCAAAGTGTTACAACAAGGAAGAAAGCACATCCTTGCTTGACATCTATCAAACCACTTGCTAAGGCAGGGAGAGCAGTGAACAGGAGCCTTTCCACTTGCATGGGTAAACCCCCCCCCCCCCATGCTATCGACCCCCTTCATGTTGCAGGGCCACGGGAGCCGGACACCCTGGAAAGCATTAGTCCATGAGTGGGACATGGCTGGGACCACACCTGACACCACAGAGCAGCAGCAAGGTTATTCTTGGGAGAAGGTGGCTCTCTCAGGTTAAGCTCCTAACACCCAACTAATTATTTCGCACATTACTCCAAACATCTCTCCCTCTGCTTTTGGAAAGACAGCAGCATCAGATTTTCCTGCAGGAAGTCTTCTGTGTAACAAACAATGTATACCATCAACATGCTAAAGAAGTCCAAAGGGTCACAGGAGCTCTGAGATGACATCAGCCTCTTTACTATTAATCCTGTGTTGAATATTATCCAGGAGAGAGTAATTTTTAATGGGGGCCCGGTTTGTCTTGTTTAAACTTGCAGATACCTGAGCTACTTTTAGGCCTAAACCCACAGAAAAGAAAATAATGCAACTTGGCTTTAGTGCAAGCAAGAGAAGTGCTAATTTCACCTTCTTTTATCTCTACGTTTACTCAGTAGTACAGAGTAAATACATGAAAACAGAGATTGTTACATTAAGGCACACCTAATAATGCTACACCATTCTTAGTGTCAATTAACTCTGGGGCCTTTCAACATTGCAGTCACTCAGGGCACACTTCAGATAATGCAGCTGATAAAGTAAGGAATAAAGTGGTGTGATCAGCAGCTATAGGTACGGCTGAGCTTTAAGGAATGCAGCACACAGCATCTTTGTTCTGCAGGTCCCCAGGGCTTTATCGACAGCTAACCAAGCTCAGGTGCCATTATTAAATATTATGGTCTTGTATGGATCTGCAAGCAGCCTGGAAAAAGAAACTAGGAACCCCATTTCAGTGCTTAAGTTTGTTTATCCCAGATTTACAAATAAAACCAGGTGTAAAGGAACTGAGCAGCTGGGCTAGGCTTGCCCAGCAAAAGGCAAGGAGGGAAAAAAAAATCAGGCATCCTGCCTCCAGCATGGCTTGGAGCTGGCTTGGGTCTTACTCCACACAACCAGAAACAGCCAGAGGAGATGGAACATTTGTGTGAGCAAAGGACAAAAATCCAGCCCGTGTAAAGCACAACGATGCTGCCTGCAGAGATGGGTTTTCTCTACTTGGGTGTAGGTTACGCAGGTTTCCAGCCCATTTGTTAATATATATATAGGTATTTATGTATATATAAATACAGACAGCTCTCTGATGGTGCCCCAGAAAAGCCTACAGGAAGTGTAAAGTTATAATAGTAATGAAAACCCACTATTTTTTTATTTTACAACCATCTGTCTGCTAGCAAAGAGTCTCCCATGAGAGTAGTGTCCGCGTCCAACACCAACGCCCAGAAGCACCAACAGAAGAAAGTGCCAGCAGAGAGCCACAGGTGTGCGGTTCACAATCCTGCTCCTAAATAACTCACAAGACACCCAAAGCTGACTGAGAGAAACCTGCAGTCAAGTGGGGAAACCCCATGGCCGACAAGCAAACAAGAGACTGCAGGAGCCTGAACTACTCAGCAGTTCAAGAGCTTTTAATTTTCATGGTCTAAATTAAGTCGGTTTTGGTTATTTTCGAGATGGAAGGCATGATCTTCCTTTCTAAATATACATATGGAAGGCTGCCAGGGGGAACGTGGGCCTCCAAAATCAACAGACAATTCAGCTTTCAGGAGAAGAGTAGCCCTCAGACCTCAGGAGCTGTTTGAAAGGCCTGTTTCACAGCAGGGAGAGGACACCTTGGTAGGATTTGCACAGCCTGTGTTTCTGATGCAAAGTGGAAAGCGACAGTCTTCAAAGCAGAGAAGATGTGTGTAAGCACAGCAGCCCTACAATTCAAACAAGCCACAGTGCTCCTGATTCAACAGCCTCCCATTAATGAGCAGGATGGTGCCCCGAAGAGCTGATGATACTCATTGCACCTTTGGATTGCTCTCACCCCTTTGACTGAATTAGCTCAGCTTGTTTTAAATCTGTTGAAGTCAAGACCTCAACATCGCACGTTGTCATTAGCTACCCAAGGGAACAGGACCTGTCTGACAGGCACTCCAGACACTGACAGACTCACCAGGGATTTGCTGGAGGAAGGCTCAGGCTCCTCATGAGGGTGGGATGCTTCAGGAGCTGCCCACAGGGGCATTGCCCAAACCACACTTCCAAAGAGTGATTAATTAGGGGAAGGTGCACTGATGGCACTCGGGCTGCAGTACCAGCCAGAAGACCAGAACGTCCTGGACTTGGTAGAATCATAGAATCTTTAATGGGAGAAAAGACCTCTAAGATCATCAACACAACACCAATATGGTCACTAAACCATATCCCAAAGTGCCACATCTACAGGTTTTCTTAACACCTCCAGGAATGGTGACTCCACCACTGCCCTGGGCAGCCTTTTCCAATGCTTCATCACTCTTTCAGGAAACAAGTTTTTCCAATTATCCAATCTAAACCTCCTCTGCCACAACTTGAGGCCATTTTCTCTCATCTTCTCACTTGTTAGTTCAGAAAAGAGCCCAGGACCCACCTTGCTACAACCTCCTTTCAGGTAGTAGCAGAGAGCAATAAGGTCTCCCCTCCAGCTCCTCTTCTTCAGGCTGAACAATCCTTGTTCCTCATAAGATTCGTGCTCCAAACCCTTCACCAGCTTCATTGCCCTCCTCCGGATGTGCTCCAGCAGCTCAATATCAATGCACAAGAAACAGACAAAACCCTCAACAAGGAGCTGGTCACACACATACAAGTGCAACATCATGGGATGGCCATTCCCTCCCAAGTACACCAGCAGCTCCAAACAAGGGGTTTCAAGATTCAAATTCCCAGCTTCCAAAGCTATGCTTTTCCTTCTATGCCCTTTGCCCTGAAAATCCAAGACTTCCAAACACTAAGTAGTTCTAAAGTTTCCACTGGGAATGAAAAAGCCTTCAGAGAAAACGCAGGGAAGGGTTTATTCAAAAACCATTTCAATGGGGCGGGTGAAACAACCTGCAACACTAGCGCAGGGGGAGGAGTGTGGGTCAACATTGAAACCCAAGATTTTAGAAGCTGCTAAACCTAAGAAAGCATCTCGTTACAACTTACAAAAGCAGTCAATTAAATCACAGAGCATGACGCTATGAAAAAAAAATAAGTTATTACTTGAGGAGAGGGGGGGAAAGAAAAAAATTCTTATTTCAAATATAACCAGACTGATTTGTGCCAAAGCTTTATTTTTCAAAGGGAAAAAAAAAAGCCAATCCTCCCAAAAATCTTGCAGTGTTTGTCCTGTGGCACAGACCAGAGAAACCAGGTCTCAGCTCAGAGCTCATGTTTACAGTGTAGTCGCCAAATGTCAGAAGGGAAAGTGTATGAGCCAGGGGATGTTACCCCACGGTGTAAACAGGGGCCGCATACCAAGAGCAGCCCGATGGCCTTGAAACAGTAAAACCACGCTTGCTTGGATTAGTGCTTCAGACCAGTTTCACAAGTGCAGACTTCTGAGCGTCTAGAAGTTTTCACTGGAGCCATAACAAAGTTGATCTAACTCATTTCAACAGGCTTTTCCCAAGTGCAAAGAGAGGCTGTTTTATAGAGGAAGGAACCTATCAGGGCAGATGCAAGTTAAAAGAGCAACACTCGTGAATTTTAGAGTCATCTGTGCTGCCTTTTATCTATGTGTTGCTGAAAACATGAGCAGGATCATAACAAATCAGGTTGTTTCACACCACAGAGCCATAAAAGAGCTCTCTCCGGGTCTTGCTTCTCTGGTTAAAGATGGCTCAGACAGAGCAGTGCTTGCAGACAGACGACCCACCAGCTCTTCCCAGCGGCCCTTCCCCGTGCTAATCAGAACCAGCCCCATCCAACTTGGAGACTAAAACCAGCCCCCATTGCTGCTTTGCTGAATGAGCAAAATCCATCAGCAGGTTTCAAGTGAATTTTTCTTCTTTCCTATCAGGCTGGATCCAATTAGGAAAGGAACTGCACCACTAGAAAGGCTAAAATTAAACTGTCCCTTCAATTAGTGAAACATTTCTGGCAGGGAAGCAGGATCTCTGGGCCACTGCTTTGCTGTCTGTGTCTTTGGCCCGGCCCTCAGGGAGAACCAGGCACTCCCCTGCCTTCAGTCCCTGCTCCACTGGTGGATGCCAACCTGGCTAAATTGGGGTTTCAGCAACAGAATAAGCAACTTTCTAGAAAATGCTCTAGCAGGGAGAGGCAGATGAGTTCTGCCATCGCTACCCTAAAACCAGAGCTTCTCCTTATGCAAGAGATGGAGGTGAAAAAAAGATTGTTGGCCATGTCAGTGCTCCCCAGCGTTCTGAACCTCCACCAAGTATGAAGGACGTAGAAAGGCCAGCCTGGACCTAAACGAACCCCTTCTTCTGCCTTATCCTGTAAGGGAACACACAAACCAACCTACGCTAATCCAAAGGACAGACACTAAAATTTGATATTTCACCCAAACCCACCACAATCATTACAAGATCAATTGGTTTAATTACTCGCTCCTGGATTTCACTGCCAACTTCTCAGTGTAATGCCATACACAAGTCCATCTCCAAGTATGCATATGCTCATGAATATCAAAAGGCTTAGAGGTGCCGCTAGGGTTAGGAAAACCAGGTATTCTGATGCAAATACATCCAGAGCTCAAAGCAAGGCTTAGCCAGAAACAAGGCTTCTTCAGAGTGAGATCCCTTGCAACATTTAGTCTTTCCTGCTTTTAACAAGATCTGGAATTGCCATGAAAGACTTTGTGAAGATAGCGCAGAAGACCTGGTTTTAGACTCCTATACCTCTCTGCACACACATCTCCGCTGAAGGTTGCGGGACAGGAGATGGTGGCAGTCCCATCACTGACCTCCCTCTTTCTCATGCAAGAGTCACCTCCAGATGCCTCCTGCCTTGTAATGAGAAGGATGCCATGGGAATCATACAGGGATCCTAAAATTCAAAATATCATCTTCCTCTTACATCCCCTTGAAAAGAAGCAGCTTGCCTGAAGCCAGAAGCAGAATTACAGACTATGACCCACTAAATCCCAGTTTATCAAACTGGGACATGGCTGACTCTAGATTTCCCATTGAAAATCAGCAGCTCTCCTCACCCATTCCACAAAGAAGCTTCTGCTCAAAAGTTTCAAAATGAGTGACTTTAATGAGGACACATCCATTTTTCACTGTAAAATAAATATATTCTCCCAAAAGCCTGCAAGAAGTGTAAAAAGCAGACCCAAACAAGGTAAGAGAAGAGGCCATTCCTGTGCTCTGTTAATGAGGTGTTAAATTATCCCAATTACATGTGTTACAATGTCACATATTTAGCTCTGTAACAAGCAGTAAAATCTTGGCATCTCTTTCGGCCAAAGGCAATTGCTTATCAAATGCCGTGCCAGAGAAAAATGATAACTATTTCCTCGTGCATTAGAGGAATTTGCACTAGATTCAAAGCTTCATTAGCCAGAGACAAATCCATTGTGATCGCGTGGTTTTAATCTATGCAGGTCTAAGCTGGCACTGCGAGAGCATGTTGTGGAAGGGAGGTCTGTGGAAAGAGGCTCCTGTTGAAAACGAGATGAGCAGAGTGCAGCCAAAGACACATGCACTGATGCGTGTTAATCTACTCATGCTGCTTTTTATTATTATTTATTTAGAAAGCTTGCTTTCTACGTTCAGTGAACTGCAAATAGGCAATGTCAGCAGCACCGAAACGATTTGTAAGCATTTATTATGCTACGTGAAGAGTTTATAGAATCATAGCACTATTTAAGTTGGAAAAGATCTTTAATATCATCAAGTTAAACTGTTAACATAATGCTACCAAGCCCACCAACGCTACGAAGCCCATCACTTTGGCAAGAGCAGCAGCTGCAGGAGGACTCAGCTAAGCTGGGATGGGTGTCCCAGGTGTGGTGGCCTCCAGTCCATGACCACAGCAAATGGTCACTGCCATGGGTGAGCACGGCAACCGCACAGCGCCAACCAAGCACAATCCTACTCCTCCAAGCACTATTCCTACCTGCAAAAGGGGGGATAAAGATGATAAACCCTGAGCAACTTCCAGATCTTTGCTAGATACATGACACGAATTTATTCCACTTGGAGAGCCAGGAGCACTGCAACATCGGGATCACTAAGTCACAACAGCACTCTCGGATTCAGGTTGCTGGCTTGTTTCAGCCTGGTTTGGAAATCTTGCAGCTACAACAGCCTCTCCCAGTGCTTCAGCAGCTCCACATCCCAGCCCTGCTGGAACCTGGATGAGAAGAGCCTGCACTGAATAGGAAAATAACAAGGGAAAGGAAGAAAGTTAGCTGAACTTTCTTTAACCCCAGAAAGAGTGCAAAGGGATTTCTTTTTTTCTTGCCTCTGGTTTGTCCATCCCTAATTAGTATCTCAGAGAAAGCCATGTTGGTGTTTCGTAACCCTGCTAGAACAGGGAGGCTCAGCCAGGATTGCTTGGTGTTGCGGAAATTTATAATCTACTCTCCATCCCCCCAGCATTTCTCCCCGGCCAGATCACAGCGTATGCCAGAGGCCAAACTGCCTGACATCAAAGTGCATTTTGGCTCAAAGTGCCCCAAAAAGGTGACTGAGACACGATCTTCTGGGAGCTGAAGTGCTCTAGCGTGAAGCCAGCTCTGGGAATGTGCTGGATCGTAACAACCTCAGAGGTATGAGGATTTTTCTATCCAGACATTGGCCCGCAAATGATAAAGCGCAACAATTACCATCAGCTTCTAGTGGGGACAATTCTCCAAAATTCTGTCCATTTAAGTTCAAGGGCAAGAAGCTCATCTTGGGAGCTTGCACCTACCCAAGGCACAGCTCCTGTAGGTGCAGAAGACTGAGGGAAGCAGGAAGGACACCACCTGCTCCTGCTCAAAACTGCAGGGTCAGCAGTTGGTTTGAGGAACCATAAGTACTTCGGCCATTAACTACTAAAAAGCAGGACTTCTCTTCAGAGTGGAGCTTCCCAGGAGTGTCCCACAGACAGTTGGGGAAGACTGAAGCAGGTTTAGTTGCATTCAGACTTGAAGGACTGTTTACTGGAAAGGGGTGTGTCAGGACTGGTTATTCATAAAAGCCAACTTAAACAAAAAATATAAGAACTCCTAGACTTGCTACTAAATATTCACAACAGAAGTCAGATCTAAGAGCTGCACTCAACCAGTTCAGGGAACAAAATCAGTGCCAAATGATCTGTTACCCAATCAAGAGAATTAAAAATGCCATGACTTAACAAACAAGCCAAAATATGAGATTGCTCATGCAGAAATCTTGCTGTTCTCTTGGATCAAAGCACTTGAAAGAAATCTTGTCAACTCAACAGTTCCTCCTGCTCATGGGCTACCAAGACCTGGCCAGAATGTGCCTTTGTAGATGGCAGAACATTTCAGATTGGATGCCACCAACCAGCATAGCTCCACTGGGTTCATCTTTGAAGCAACAACGTGGCTTTACAACCCGTGGCAATTAGTTCACCAGGAGTTCCTACTGACCAGAAGGCTGTTAGAGGTGACCTTAATGTATATATCACATCCCCCAGAGTACACCCCACCACAACAGGGCTCACAGATGACTTCTTCTGGAGAAGTGCGATCATCAACAGCTAGAGGAGGGGTCTCCATGGGAGGGATTTACTCCAAAGACAACACATCCTTCCTGATAATGTGTTCCAGTTTCCTTTTTCCTATTAACATCTGGGGTATATTTATAGGTAGCCAATTTAGCTCAGTGATTCCACATATGGTACTGCAGCATCGCCTTTTGCGAGCCTTATCGCTCGCTGTGTGCGCTCAAAGAGTGGCGAGAAACCTTTCTTCTGGGAAGCGGCGAGAAACGATCCTCAGCACTTTATAAAGTTGAACAAGGAGTCGCTAACACTTGAAGAAACAACAGGGAAAAGGAATATAACTCTGAATAAAGTGGTGCAACACCTCTGGAAAAAAGCAAGCAGAAATTATCCACTCTGTATAAGATATTCTGAAACTCGGTGTCACTCCATCATGTTCTGTATTAAACCCAGATGTATAACATCTTCTCATCAAAGAGAAGTGGCTGTAGTTGTTACAGTCAGACAGCTGGTTTTAAGCTCCCCTTTTCCCCGTAGTGTAATATATCCTGTGCTCGTTGGAGCTTACGTCCCATGGAATATCTTTGCAATTTGTAACCAGTGCACAATACAGCTCAGCCGTAATTTCATAAATCACCCTGGAGCCTCCGTTTCATAATAAATCTTCCGATAGCTCTGCGTTGCGAGGCACCAAGTGAAGGTCTGAAGGGGGATTTTTTTGCCTTTCAAAGAGAAAGATGCAAAGACATTTGCAAAATCCACAAGGGGTCAGTGTCTTGGCAGAAATCCTTCTCGACGAGGAGCACAAGCGTGGTCTCAGCTCCAGGATGTTTTTAATACTCAGAGACAAGGGTAGGATTTGGGAGGGCAGGGGCTCAAGTTTTGATGTTTCTGCCTCCCTCTTTTTAATGAAAAAAGCAACTCAAGCAGCAATTCCGCTTTGCTGCACTATTTTTCTGCTTGCTCCTGTGCAAGTGACCTCTCAGGAGTGGGAGCATCCAGCCAGAGCCCTGACATGGGATGTTCGACCTTGGACCCCTGTTGCTCAATCAGAATGGATGCTGCAGTCAGGCAGAGAGGGGGCTCAGCACCACCCACCTTCCCAGATGAACTCCCCAGTGCTCAGAAACATCCTCCATGGTGAGAGAGCAATGCCACAAATGGTCAAGTGGGATCACAGCCTCAAGTTCACCCAATCCCTCAACACAGGTGAGCTCAGAGCTCACCGCTGGTGCCCTGATGCCTCCCAGTTTGGTGGCTCGCACCGAGCAAAGGATCTGGGCTCAAGAAGCAAACCACAAGGTAAAGCTATAAAAAGTTATTCCCAAAGCAAGATTAGCAGGCACCAGCTGCGCACAACAGAAAGAAATACACTGATTTTATTCAGAGTCCACTGGATGTGCAACCTCCGTTTTGTTATCCTGCTTCTTGGGATTCACAATAACTTCAGATGCAAGAGAGGAGAAACCAGAAGGGGCAACCAACCTTCCACAGATCCCACAGATCTTTCCCCAGAGGTACAAGGGGAGGAAACAGCAAAAACAGAGAACACAAACAATTGGCTGAACTAAAATAAAAGCTCAGGACTTCAAAAAAAAAAAGGGGGAGAATACATTTCGATCAGAAAATTCTGATCTGATGGAACTAGAATAGTTTAAGACTGTGGCCTTTAGACACCGCTGCAGGCAAAAACTGCAAAACTGAATATTCTTCAAGCTAATCAGGTTCCAATTTAATTTCTTCATGATTTTTAAAGTGGGAAGGACAGACAAGAACTCCAGTGGTCCCAGACAAGGGAGCTCTTGGTTCCCAAGAGCATTCTGGGCATCCTTTCTCTGGAGAAGTAATTTAGATGCCTCTTTGAAAGTTTATAGAATCATAGGATCACTAGGTTGTAAAAGACCTCTTGGATCATTGAGTCCAACTATTCCTATCTACCACTAAACCACATCCCCGAGCACCTCATCTACCTGGCTTTTAAATACCTCCAGGGATGGGGACTCCCCCACCTCCCTGTGCAGCCTCTGCCAGTGCACAATGACCCTTTCTGTGAAAAATTTCTTCCCAATATCCAGTCTGACCCTCCCCTGGCGCAGCTTCAGGCCATTCCCTTGTCCTGTCTCCTGTCACTTGGGAGAAGAGCCCAGCACCAGCCTTTCAGGTAGTTGTAGAGGGCAATAAGGTCTACCCCTCAGCCTCCTCTTCTCCAGGCTTAACAACCCCAGTTCATGCTCCAGTTCACACAGGAAACCCTCCAGATCCAAGTGTGGTGGTGCTAACAGCTTGGGGATCCAACCCATCAGCTCATCACCATGTATTTGTCAGAGCCCTGCAAAAGGTCACAGCATCCTGCTCCCAACACTACTGATCCCAGAAGATACAGGTGGACTTGTCACCTGCTCTAATTCATGCCTCGATCTTACACCAGTGTTTGTCTCCAGTCTAAAGAGAAGGAAAGCCTTGCCCATGAACAAAGGCAGTATCTCAGGCACCTGAACCTCTTTCTGCTCCCCCTTCCCAACTACCATGAGCCATGGAGGCAGAGTCCAGATACGAGAGCGGTGTTCTGCTAAGGAATCAGTTCCTGGGCTTGTTCAAGAGGCTCCAAGCAGGCTGCCACTGGGACTACATGGAGCCACAAGAGGCAGAGTTTGCAGAGGTACTTTAGATCAGTGATGTCAAAGGCTCCTTCCTGTCACTTTCTGGAGCAAAGTGTAGGTCCTATCAGGGTCTACTCTGGAAACACACAACCTACTGAAGGGAGGAGGGGGAGCACGAGTCCTTATGAAATACCAGAAGCCATGACCAGAGATGAATCTCATGCAGTTGACCATGCGCAGCAGAAAGAAAACTCAGCAGGGACTTTCCTGGTGGGACACATTTTGCACAAAGCAGAACAGCCTCATTGACCATCTTACATAAAACTGTTCCTTGAAAAGCTGCAAGTGAAGCAGCTACAAACCAGATGACCCCAGGAAAATAAGCGTTAGACACATTTTAGAATGACCCCCAAGGTTACAGCACTTGAAGACATTCTCATAGGCCTCACTTGTTTCACTAGATCTGAGGAAAAACATCTGTAGGAAGAAAAAAGCTTCTTAAAGTTTGCCACGCCAAGGGCTCAACTCCTAAAGAGCATCACTTTACAGGTTCTCTGCTTCACAGCACGGTCAGGACTAGGGGGTCTGCAGGGCAGCTTGAAGAGGAGCATCAGGACATGGATCACCAAGTGATTTCTAAACCATCACACACTTCAGTTTCCAGCTTTACATATGAAGGTTCAGAGATTTGAACTGGGGGAAGCAAACGGAGCTTGAGACAAAGATCACAGCAGTGCAAAACAGTGACAGTTCAAACAAAACTGTTCCAAACAAACCACTTGTAGAGACAAGTGTTACTGACTACTTCCCATTGATATGACCATTTTCCTCCATCAGCTTTGCCATGAGATTTGGGGCCAAAATTCTGCTTCAACAACACTGAAGCCCAACCACGCATGCATGGACAACGGCATCTGGAGGTTAGGGAGTAAGTAGAAGCTCTTGAAACACCATGACTTCTGATTTTCCAGGCAAGCAGACAGGTCAAGATCCAAGAGAACAGACACGGACCACACGTGGTCTGATGATGAGAAAGGAAGATTCTGTAGAAATCAGATATTCAGCAGAAAACCTAAGAAGTTTCTGCCAAAACCTTTAGTGTGTTTAAACTTTTTTCTTCGTCTTCCAAGGCCAAAGAACAGCTCTCCATAGGGAAGCAGTCTCCTTCCCCGTGAAAACTGGATGTGAGCCCAAAGCGTACACGCAGACCTCTGCAAAGGAGAGCAGAGAGAAGGGCCACTGCAAAGTCCCAGCTGCAGCAGCGCCAAACATCACACAGAGCACTTCTCCAACAGATCCAGCACCAAACCATCGCACCCAGAAATTCACATGCTTGGGAATTTTAGGAAGCAACAATGGGTTAATTATTGACTCACCAAAGCTATTTTTAAACCACTGCTGTGACAGAAGAACTGCAGAAGCTGTTACAGCATCAGCTCCCCTGGACTGATGGCCCCCACTCAATCCCTACCATGCGATCTGGGCCATCGGCTGCCTTACAAAGTCCTCAGAAGAAAAACATGCTGAATTCCCCAGCATTTGAATCACGTAAGCGTTTGCCAAGAATGGGCCTCCCTCGTTACAGTTTCATAATTCTTCAGTCCTTTCAGCCTAACTCAGACACCATTTGGGTAATAATTAACCATTCCCAACATTCAGTGCCTGCTCGATTGAGCTCTGCACATTCAAGCTTGGCATACAGGATCTTCAAAATTAACAGCATTGCAAAGTTTATTTCTGTTAATTGTGCTATTTTGAAAGAAGAAGAGGAAGAAAAGCAATTTCCAGATACTAGTGGGGGTTTTCTTCCCACCCTTCCCCCCTGCAAAGTCCCTCGAGAGAAGGCACTTCACAGTCATCGTCTCTCTTCCCCAGAATGCGTTGTGGTTTCAAATCCGCATCCCACGAGTGAACAGAGTGGCCCTCAGACACGCCTGCTGCCATGGGAGGAGGCACAGCACATGCTTCACACAAAGACCTTCAGACGGTGGCATTTAACAACAGTCAGAGTTTCAGTTCATTCCCCAGAGCAGTTCGTACCACCTCCCTGTAAGGCCTCATGTCCCAAACACCATCCCACCGCGTGGCACCACGACCTGACTCTGACCAGTGCCGAGACAGAGCACCACCATCCAGTTTCAAACACTGCCCAAGTTGGAAGACAATAGAGGGCATGGGTGCTGGATGGAAGAGACAACTAGGAACAAGGCGTAGAACCTTCTCCCTTCAAAACTCACAGCCAGGCTCTAAGGGATGCTTTGGGGACTCCTCCCTTTCCCTCCCATCCATGTTTTTTCCCCACTGCACATGCCCTTCCCCACAATGCCAGGCTGTCACCTGCTGCCACTGCAACCAAGTGACAGCCACACAGCCCCCACCATCCTCCAACACTGCAGTCACACAGGTAAGACCATTGAAAATGTTTTGTGGCCATTTCATTTGGTTCTTGCCCCACCCTAGGCCCCCGGTACAGAGGCGCTGAGCAAATGCAATGTCTCCCGCACCACAACTGTGGAGTACATAGCGATAGCAATGGGAAACTCCATCCTGGCCATACTGAGAAACAGGTAAGAGATGCTCTGAGCATATTATTGGGATGAGAGGAACAGATCTTTTCTGGGAGTCTTTTACATGGAAAAAATAATCCTATTTCCTCTTTCCCCTGTGTCACAGGTTGATGCCCACTGTCTACAGGAACCACAGGGGACCCAGACAGTCCCATAACTTATGCCACAGGGCCACCAGCTTGTCACCCAACTCAAATTGGCAGCTGGAATGTGCCGAGGCTGCCTGCACCCAGAGGGCTGTCACACATCAGGGAGCTGTGGAGGGAAGGAGCTGGGAAGCATCAACACAGATGAGGAACCTCTGAGCAAACGCTTGGCAGCAGTCGTAAAGCAACAGGGAAACCATTAGCTCCAAGGAGCTTTTATTGGGACCACAGGCTGAGAGCAAGATGGGGAGATGCCACCAGTCCGTGGGCCCTGGCAGCAGACAGTCTGGCAGCTCGAGACCAACTCCCACTGCCAGTGCTAACCCCCTCCTGCAGATGTGATCATGCCGAACACAATCCCATAAACAGCATCCAGATGTGACTTGGGAGGCTAAATAATAGTTCTTGATCTTCTGACAATAGCGCCCAGAAGGACTTGGAAAACTGACAAAAAGCTTTGGAGTTTTATATAACATGCTAGGACTCTACAGTGACAATTCCATCATCTCTGTCACAGTCAGCCAAGGGGCTGAGCACCCCTCCCACGCCCAGAGGTGCTGCTGTGTAGAGAAAAACAAGCCCAGAGTTCCATAGAATCGCTTGGTTGGAGAAGACCTTTGAGATCAAGTCCAACCCTGCCTGTCCATTACTAAACCGTATCTCCAAGCACCTCATCTACCCATCTTTTAAACCCCTCCAGGAATGGGGACTCCATCACCTCCCTGGGCAGCCTCTGCCAGCTCCCGAGAACCCTTTCAGTGAAGAAAGTTTTCCTAATGTCTAATCCAAATCTCCTTGGCACAACTTGAGGCTGTTTGCAGAGGTTTTGTGCTGTGCATTCCAGAATCAGGAAGGTTGGTGCTGCTCTGCTGTTTGTCGCAGCCTCACTGGTCTAGAATTCACACTGGTGTTACCCGAGGAAGGCTGTGCTTAGGACATTTCCTCTATTTCATCATCCAGGTTGAAAATACTGTGGGAAAAATTACTCCCAGAAGATACGGGTAGCTGTAAGCCTGATGCAACAGCAAAGGGAAAGCAAAAGGCAAGAAAAGTGTACCTGCACTTCTCAAAACCAAAGAGCAGCTGATGGGGGTTCATTTTAAGCAAGTTTCCTACGAAAAGATAGGAGCAAGCCATCCTGCCTGTCCATCCCCACAAATTTTAAACCATTTATTTGTTGTTAGCAAAAGCTGTGTGAGGATGAGCAATCCCAAAAGACGTTTCCCAGGGTCTGGCAGGCTGTCCCACATGCCCCTTGCTGTTCCTGTGCAGGAAAAGGCTGTTGCAGAAACAAAGCACTTATTAAATAAGGAGCCTCCACAAACGTTGGAGTGAGTCCAGAGGGTGGCAGGAAGACAGGCTGAGAAAGTTGGGGTTGTTCAGCCTGGAGAAGAGAAGGCTCTGGGGAGACCTCAGAGCAGCTGTCAATACTAAAAGGGGCTCCAGGAAAGCTGGGGAGGGGCTCTTGATCAGGGAGTGCAGGGATAGGATGAGGGGGGAATAGTTCTTAGCTGAAAGAAGGGATGTGTACATGAGATCTTAGGAAGAAATATTTTCCTGTGAGGGTGGGGAGGCCCTGGCCCAGGGTGCCCAGAGCAGTAGTGGCTGCCCCATCCCTGGAGGTGTTCATCGCCAGGTTGGATGGGGCTTTGAGCAGCCTGATCCAGTGGGAGGTGTCCCTGCCCATGGCAGGGGGTGGGAACTGGATGGGCTTTAAGTTCCCTTTTAACCCAAATCATACCATGATTCTATGATTTTACACCCCCACCAAAAGCTCCCCCATGCACAGACCAAGTCTCATCTCACTTCTCAGAGGTTCATTTTCAGCTTTGTCCCCCAAACCCTGCATCCCCCCAGGCCAGAGCCAAAGCATAGCTGCGAGAGTCACATTTCCCCAAGAAATTCCGGGAAAGGCGCTCCTGCTTTTAACGAGGAGAGCATTTTTTTTTCTGCAGACTTCCATAGCCAAGCTAATAAAAATGGAAAGCAATAAGAAATTCCAGCAGAAGGGAGGAGGAAAGGGAAGATACCGCTCTCTTGAACCTATCCTAAATAGGAGAAGATAATTAGCCACATACATCCCAGGAAGAATAGCAACAGTATATGCAATTATTGGGAATGCACACTTTAAGAGCATTTGCCAAAAATGCCTGCTTTTATTAAAAAGGAATGGTTTCACAAAGACCCAACTGTAAGAAAGGTTGTAATTTGCCCAAATAAAACTTAATTTGATCCATGAAATAGCTGTGGTTTATTGTGTAATATATGTGCTATGTGTTTTAATTTAATAGAATCCAATATAATTGTAAGCCAGTCGAGTTTCAGAGCAATTTTGGGTTGTTCCCACAGTGTATATAGTACAGATGAGACTTTGTGCATCGCACCAGCACATGCACAAATCGGGAATATAGAAAGGATTATCCGCAAAGCGGCAAGCAATGCTTCATCACGCACCAAATGGAAAAATAAGACCTTTGAGGAAAGCAAAAGGAGTTATTTACAGGAAATAACTCGGGATGCTCTGCAGTTAACCACTGCAACTCAGACTCCTGCACCAAGTCTTGGAGTGCTGGTGCCGGGGCAGAGGCTGCAGGGACCAGCCCCAGGATGCCACCCAGCATCAAGTGATGCTACAGACCCTGCTGCAATGCCACCACTTCATCCCCAGCACACCTCCCTTCCTGAGGGCTTGAAGATTCTGCAACCCAGTTCACCTCAAGGGAGGGAAAACAGAGAGCAATCTTTATTTTTGCTTTCTAGGAACATCGTTGTCCCTGTTGGCCACCCATCAGACCAGATCCGCGATCATCCATCAGGCACGTGCTGTTCCCAAACAGCTCAGGCAAGAGACAGAAGGGACACGACAGAGTGAAGGCACTAGAATCTCTCAACCTCCCAGCACAGCTCACAGCAACCCTGCACCCAGTTTCTTGGAAAACAGTTTAAAAACCAATCAAGGCAACCAGGTAGCAGTAGATTCACCATCAGCGCAAATCACCAAATCCAACAGCTCAAAACCTCAAAGCAATGCACGGCACCAGCAGTTCTGCCCAGCCTTGTTCCTGCAGCTGGCTCTCCACAGGGATGAGACATCACCTGGCTCTCCACTGGGCTATTTACCTGGATGAGACTTTTGATTTTTGGTCCTGGCACTTGGCAGGAAATACACCCCAACGCTCTGGCTCCTGATGCTCATTTCACACCCCTCAGAGGCACCAGCTCCAACCACACAGCTGCTTCAGCAGCACACAGCATGGTGGGCTGCTGTTAAAAGCTCTCCCTCCACTTCAATCCAACCCATTGGCTTGAAGCTACACACAGCTACACCCCCAGAGGCAGAAAGTCTGAGCCTATTGGACCCACTGAGGTTCTAGGGAGCACAGGGAGCTGTAAATAAGCACTTCAGCCACTTTACTACTCTGTCAAAAACATTGATTCACATCTCCAAAGAGATAGAGATGTTCCATTACTCACAAAGTCAAGCAGCATTGTACTCCGAGACAAACCTCCACCTCCTTCCTCTACACCAACCCTGATAGCCCATGCACAGGGGACAACATTCAACTTTTAGTTAAACATCAAACAAGTCCTCAGCACTTTTACTGCAGAGATAAAATCCTGAGAAGGAGAATTACAGTATAAAGACCCTGTACAACTGTGGCCAAAGCTGTACCACAAAGGGATCTTGGCCTCTCTTTCTGCTGAAAGTGGTTCCTTTTAGCATTCCCTTTTCCATTCTGGCTAGTAAAAGGTATTTCTCAGTCACAGTAGCAATGAACGTCTTCTTGCAGGAGGAGCAGCAGCCTCTGGGACACATGAAGAGCAACTGGTTGTTTCTCATCAGCCTATTGCTCAGACAGTTTTAAAACGCAATATTATTCAGCTTAAGAGCATCTTGTCAAATAAACACACTCCACAAATCAAAGCCCACAAGGACTCAGGTCCAATACTAGAACAACTAATTCAGCACTTACATCCAAAGTCTACTCAAGTGGATTTGGCACAAAGAAGCCACAGACACACAACACCCTGTGGAAACACCTGATGCTTCCATCAATGCTTGGGCACTCACAGAGAAGGGCGCCCAGCAAGTTTCACTGCCTCAGTAACACCTTAGAATATCTCCGTGTCTCATCACTTCCTAAGATGATCCACAAAGCAGCCAGAGTGAGTCAGATCATTCATCTCAAGCTCTTTTAGAGGATCAAGGTCTTACTCCTCACTGACAAGAAAATTTGAAAGCTGTGGTCTGAGGGAATTCCACCTGAGAAGGAATCACTGCCTTAGAGGGGCGAGACTCATCCACTTCAGAACTGCCAAGGCATCAAACCCGTGCACCCTCTCCATCCTACACCAAAATCATGACTTTCCCATGCAAAAAAACCTGATGAGTTGAGCAAACTCCAAGACCAGTGCGTTGCTGAAGCCCTTTACTTCAGCCAAGGGTTTAACACCCTGTAGCAGTATAATGTTTCAGCACTACTACAAGAGAAAAAAAAAACACTTTCTGCCACACTGCCCAACACATCCCTACAAAAAAAGCACTCAGTAATAACATAGCCCATCAGCCTTCCCAGGATAAAGCTAAATCAGCTCCAGCACAAAGAGCAAACACGCAAAACTCCACTAGAGCAGCGCAAGCTTGGTCCAAGCACAGCCCAGGTGGAAACATCCTAACCCCCTTCTTCCAAGAGCTTTCACTTCTGCCCTTAACATGGTGCAATAATCTCACACAAACCTTAAACGAAACAAGAATAGAGAATATACCACTTACCATTGTTGTTAGAAGACAACTGTTCCAGAAAGGAGAGAGAATCACCTTCAGAAGACTCTAGAAAGCAAAAAGACAAGAAGGCTGTGCCCATCCTGTTTTTATAGGGGCTGGGGCAGATGAGCAACCCCCAGCAGCTGAGGGTGCAGGCACAGCAGAGACCCATCGGGTCGTTAGCCAAACCAACGATGCCCAGCTGCTCCTGCTAACCCTGGCGGGAACAAACGCCTTCCACCCACACCTGACCTAAGCTGCCAACTCCCCGGGGCTGAACCGCCCCCAGGTTCAAACCTAGCGCACGGGATCACCCAGGTGTGCTCTGCAAAGGTCCAGCCTCGAGTTCAATAGCTTGGATGTCCTAATGCATCTTTTAAAGTTCCTAAGTTTGAATGATCACAGTAAGGTATTAAAGGGCAGAAATGGGACTGAAAAGAATGCTTGGTGGCTTTTTTCATTGCCTGGCCATAAAATCCTTTTTTATTCCCTTTAAGGTCTCGCTGTCAACTGAAATAAAACTCCAGATTTATTCTTGGGGAAGCACTTGAGTAATAAAAAAGGAAAAATTAAGCACAATCAGTGGATTGCACAAGGGAAACCCCAAAGTTAACCTTCAAATTTCACCACAAAATCTTTTTGCTGATGCAAACCTGGAACGGAGTTGTAAGGCAACCAACCAGCCCAGCTGCAAACCTTAGAATCATTAGGTTGGAAAAGACTTTTGAGATCATCAAGCCCAAATGCAAAGAGTTAAGGTAGGGAAAATGAACGGCAGGTGAACAACAGCTTCCACGGGCACTGGGACGAGGTCTTTTGTGGGTGGTTTAAAACCAAACAATAATGTTAATGCTATTCTGGTCCAAAATATGGAAGGGACCAGTGGGAAATGGAAAACGATGGCACTGCTGCATTCATGCATGCATGTGAGGAGGAGGAACTGGGGAGAAGGCAGCAGCCAGCTCGGGATATGAATGTATAACCTTCTGTGTGGTGGTGGTAAACACCAGGGAAGAGAAGAAAGGAAACAGGGAGGAGCAGCTCAGCTTTTGGCTCATTCTTCCCAGTTAAAATGAAGACAGTCTTAACAAAAATCTCTGTAAAAAGCCCCAAAACATAAAAGCGGCCTTTAGACCGACTGTGTGAGTGTGATACAGTGAGTGATGGAGGTGCTATGGCAGGACACACCAATTCTAAGCCAAAGGGGATGAAAAAAACCCTGCAAAGCTCTTGAAAGCTGGCTTTAAATGATAGTGACATGTTTTGACACTGTTCCCTGACAACAATGGCTGTAACACAAACAAAAATTAATGATGTCAAGTATTAATACTGATCCTGCATGAACTCAACCAATGTGGTCCCAATTAAACATCAAGTATGGTTATAATTTGAAAAACGACTGCGGAAATATCCTTGTGATATTCCCAGCTCGGGTCTCTCCCTGACATCGAGCCCAGGTCTGTGTGTCTCCCTGGTGGAACGCAGCTCCCTTCCGTAGCGGGATGTGGTCCCCACCATCCCCATCCTCGCTGGTGGCTGCTGTACAAGCACCAAAGCCAAAGCGCACAGTGCTGACGTACAACAAGAGGGCTTTGTAATAGATTATGTCCTACTTTAGTCTGAGTTTTGAGCTGTTGAGAAGCTCTCATTGCATGCTTTTCTCTGCAAATACAAAGGCTACAAAAGCATCCTCTGTTACATCAAAAGCTGAGGTGCTTCTGCAGTCACTGGACTCCAAAGGGTGGGACTTCATGAAAATGAAACATACAGATATTTGAAATACAACTCTACGACTTGGCAACACCACTCACTGCCAATAAATAACTTTACTAATCAAGTGGAGCCAGAACGGCCAACCTGCCATGCAAGCATATGGCCGCTGCAGTGCTGACAGCAACGCACAAGTCTGCAAAGTGCCTGATTTTATCCAGAATTTCCAGAGCCAGTAAATCAGCTAAGACAAGCTCATTTTACCAGGACTTCTTCTGGCTGCAGTTGCTCCTCAGAGCAAATATATTCTTCCCAAACAACCCTCTATCAGTTTATTGCCTGGACGAAAGCCTGAGAGAGCTACAAGACAATCTGCATCCAACTGATCTCCACCTTATTTCAAGTTACTGAAGGTATCCTGAAATTCAGGCCATGCTACGGTGACTCCAACTGAGCATCCACCCAACCATGAGTTGTCCAAAACCACCATTTGTTTATCAACTATCAAACACGTCCAGGAGACCCTGCACTCACAGACAAACCCGATGCAAGATTGATAATACAAACTGGTCCTACTGGGTAGCTCTTAGGGTTGTGGTCTACTCTGCTTTTCCCACCTCCACTGATACTCATTGGTTTGCACTGATAACCATTAATTTGCACAATCACAAACATGCACACACATCTTCATTATGTCCCCATCATGTTTTGTGTTGTCAGAGGCATCAGAGCCCTGAGCAAGAACAGCTACAGGAGATTTTCCTTTCACCTCATTTGCTCCCTGGCTCTCAAACTGTGCTCATTTTCCCTCCTCCTGGAGACAACTGCAGCCTTCCAGCAGTACAGTGTCTTTCTAAGGGTCCTGGCTGACACAGGAGACAGCGGTCACCCCTCTGGAACGTCCCCCAGCTACAAAGCACCTAAGCAGACACTGCTATGGACTTCAGCTGGGGGCTTGGGGCAAAGAAAAAGACAATTAAACCCCCCCCCTATAATGCGAATACTTTATTATCAATGAGTGACTGGTATTAGCTTTTTGTCTGGGTATTAATAATATTTCAAAAAAAACATACATCAAAATTAGGGCTTTCTCCTATTTTTGCTGTATAATTTTTCTTTTTTTTTTTAAAAAAAAAAAATCTGTATTGAAAGAATTATATAAGCCAAAGTGCATTTTCTGGTTCTTGTCCATATACACATTGCACCATACATAAATAATTACATTGTAAAAATGACTCCATAATTACAAGTATAATATATATTTTCATATAATATATAAAACTTTATATTAAATCTAGGTAGATGATATTTGGGATAGTCTGTGTTTTTTGTTTTCTTTTTCCTTTCGTCAGAGGCTGACCGTTATCGATTGTTACTGAGTAAAATCTCCAGCCAACAAGGACACGATGTGATAAACTGTCTTGAGTAACACGGCCCCCACCCTTTGGCGAAGCTAATCCGCACGCTGTTGGGGTCGTAGGGCCCGTCCGCGTAATCCAGATCAGCCGTGTGCTGCAAGAGGCAGGATTTCTCATAGTCAAACACCTTGATGGAATAGCCCGGCATCACCTTGCGCACTATCAAAGTCCTACAGTTGGGAATGTCCAGTGTCGGGGAGTTGACGAAGATGGGATGCTCGCTGCGGTTGTAAGCCCACACACCATCTGGTTCTTTGCTAAGTAAAATCCCATAGCCAATTTTACTTCGAGTCCTTCTCACAGTCTCGCTCCTGTTTTCCAGGTTTAGCTGTCCGAGGCAGAAGCCGTTTCCTTGAGGTAGGTCATAAAATATACTGACAGACTGTTCATACACTGTGTAGAGGCGGCCAACGCGTGTCCGGTGCTCCCAATAGGCCACATTGCACCAATGGCTCCTCTTCATGGCATCAGGTGACGTACTGGCATCTGTAGGGGAAAGCAGAGATAGAGTCAGTGTTTGTTTTGACTGCCTGGGAAAAGACAGGTATGGAGGATAAGGCTTTTCCCACCCACTGGCGCTGCTCACATAGGAACGGAACTTGTGTTCAACCCAAAACCTGTATTCAACCCAAAGCTTGTCTTCAATTATGGAATATAAGACCAAGAAAGAAGGCTCAAGCAAAGGCTGGTGACCCAACAGGCCACCCACCAGCTCCCATGGAGCTCAACACGTCTCTCTCTTTGTAACTTAACATTCAATCCTGCGTTGAGCAGTCGGGGGCCCCTTGTATTCAAGGTACCTGCATTTCTAGCACCGAGAGCCGGAAGGGACACCGCACCACTGCACCGGCCAGCCATGAGCCTGGCAGGTCCCCAAGCTCCTCCAGCATTGCTGGGGTGGCGTACTCCCATTTTCAAAGGCCATCTTGTGCTGAGCTGAAACACAGGGGATGTCCACAAAGTGCTTGGATGACTGACCCAACAGTTATCTCTGCTGTGTAATATTCTTTGACAGAGATGCTGATGTTCCCAGAGGGATCACGAAATTCGAGGAGGCATTTCACGCTAAGGGGGAGTAGTTGCTATGAACTATACATGTCCTCCTAACAAAGACATTGAAGCTCTTTCCAGAACGACAAACTTCTCTTTCTAGAAATTACATTCAAGGAAGACAGGAGAGACACAGACTGCCAGAAATCTGTTTGATTTGTGATGCCTCCAGAAGGAAGATGGGAACTCTTAGCCCCAAAAGAGCCCAGAAGAGAGTGAACTAACCTCTTGCTGGTCATCATTCCCGCTCCCACCATACCAGTAACTGGGATTTCAAGCAAGGAGCTCTGCTTTAAGCCAGCCCTGTTCCATGCCCGGCATTAAGCTCCCTGACAATATATCACGCGCCCGTGGCCTGCTGACCCCTCTGCCTTCGTGCCATCACGTCCGATTAACTCGCATGCGGGGTGATGCCATTATTTTGCTTCAGAGACCCTATTGACGCACCGGATTTCAAGCGCAGCCCTACAGCCCCGTTTCTTTTCAAGCTCAAATTACCCCGGAGGGGAACGGTCTCTCCTCCCCATTAACCATCTTTGAATTAAGCGGCTTTGTTAGAGTTTAACTTGAGTTGTAACTATACAAATTTAAGGGGAGGGAGATGGGGGAAGGAGGGTAATTGGGGAGGCAGAGAGGTCGGCAGGATGCCCTTTGCCATGGGCAACGCTCATCGTCTTCCACCACCCCCTTCACTCATCACAGGTCTAAATCACCTAAAAAATGCCAGATTGGCCCCTTTCTCCCTCGATATCTGTTCCAATAATTTTTAGGTCCCAGCATGGCCACCAATAGCCCCTTTTTTTGATGCGTATTTCATCAAGAACTCGTAAGGAAGCCCCACAGCAATCAGATACTTCAACCCCAGTGAGAAAAGAAACACCATTTTCCTGTATTTATGGCAATCCTGCATGGAGGAGCGAGCCAACAACCCTGTGCCCCGCAGTACTGGAGGTGATGTCCTGGGCCTACAAAAGGCATGGGAAAAGCCCTGCTGAATACAACTGGGCAAGACAAGCACCTTAAATTCAGAGTCAGTGGCTCTGCACAGCAGGGAAATGGGTGAAGGCCTTTGGTCAGGGCAATGGCAGCATGTGGAGCCGGGTGAGGCAAATTTGGGGTTCTTTCCCACAAGCACCAGGTTGAGGTGGGACACTCCATCATGTCCCAGTGGCACTGATGGGTCTTTGTTTCTCCATGCTTCTGAGCCATCTTCAGCCGCAACCACTCAGAATCACTCTGTAATAAGCTCATCCTAATTCTGTGCTTTGCCGGCAAGAAAAATCAGCCAAAACCAAAGTTTTTTCTATTTCTTACTCTCAGGCCAATAACTGCACTTCCTCTGTCATGTCAAATGACCCTCCTATGTCCAGGGCACCAGGAATTAAACAATCAACCCAGCTTGCCCAGGAAGGGTAATGACTTCATTGGCAAGTACACGATGAATATGTTGTGCCCCAATGATGTTGCACATCATTAAATACTGACAACTGGACTTGACTCTTCTCAAAGCACCTCACAATGCCTTGCCAAGCAATAGCCATAGGAAGAGCAAATTTCAGGGAAGGCAGAAAAGATTCAAATGTAATTCTGGGTTAGAAACCAAGCCAGCTGCCTACTGCCATTATGGTGCACTAAGATGCTGAGGGACATGGTTTAATAGTGGACAGGTACAGTTTGATTCAATGATCTCGATGGCCTTTTCCAACCAAACAACTCTATGATTCCATGAAGATCTCCATGAAGAACAGAAACTTTGATGAAATTCATGATAAAAACGTTCAGAACCTCTCTGTAGTATTTCTGTAGGAGCTGTAAAAATGTTAACCAAGTTTATGTCATTAACACAAATTTGACCCAGACAGTCTTATCTAACTGAATGTTACTGAAGCAAGACCATCCCTAGCTACATCTGTACAAAGCCTAGAAATCTACAGCTTAGCATGGATGAAAATCGTTTGACCTTCTTTGAGAACATCCTTTGGTCTACCACCACGCAGACTGTCAAGCCCAGTTTGCTCTTTTTAATGCACTACGGTAAGTAATTCCATGTTTTCCTTTAAGAGGTGAAACAAGATGTAGCTCATAAATGATGAAGAGAGCAAGCAGCAGAAAGAAGAGGTACTGAGTGATTGAGGTTCATCTTCCACAGCATCCAGTTTACCACCATCATTCCCCTGGGACATGGTAGAGTTAGGACGTTCCCAGTGTCTTTCCAAAACTTTTCTCAAACGCTAAATTTTGCTGTCCACTCAAGTGATGCTGGGGAGGGGCTACAGGCAAGCTCTGAGATTTTCATCTGCTGGACCTGGAGGCTGGTAGCAATTACTGAGCTCTGCATCTGTTTAACCTCCCAACCTCCACAAAGCCCCACATGCCCATTAGGTAAGCTGGGTTTGTTATCACATTTTTTAGAAAGTACCACTCAGCCCCTGAATCTCCCTTGGAGACTAAGAATGGGGTAACTTCAAAACTCAAGTTTCCTCATCAGCTGAATTACTCAGGAGGGGGAAAGCACAGAAAGATGAAACCAGTGTCTACCCTGTAAGAACATCTCTGTTGGAGTGAGTTCAGAGGAGGTCACAAAGATGAACCAAGGGCTGCAGCACCTCTCCAGGCTGAGAGAGTTGGGGTTGTTCAGCCTGGAGAAGAGAAGGCTCCAGGGAGACCTTAAAGCAGCTTCCAGTACTGAAAGGGGCTCCAGGAAAGCTGGGGAGGGGCTCTTGATCAGGGAGTGGAGGGAGACTACTAGAGGGAACAGTTTTCAGATGAAAGGGGAAATTAAGATGAGATCTTAGGAAGAAAGGCTTCCCTGTGAGGGTGTGGAGGCCCTGGCACAGGTTGCCCACAGAAGTGGTGGCTGCCCCATCCCTGGAGGTGCTCAAAGCGAGACTGGATGGGGCTTTGAGCAACCTGATCCAGTGGGAGGTGCCCCTGCCCACGGCATGGGCCTGGAACTGTATGGGCTTTAATGTAGGTGCCACCATCTCTAGTGTCATCTCTGCTTTCCAGGAACTGGCACGTATTTTGGCAAAATCATCAATCTAAGCACATGTTGAAAATGGTGGGAGGGTTTTTTGCACCTTCTGCATCTGAACTACCCTTATTAAAACCAATTCCAAGCAATTTATGGCATGAGCTTCAGTCCATCCATACATGCAGGCATTGCATCTTGGGGGCTGAAATCCCCCATGCCAATATGCTTCTCATCTCTGTCACCCAGTCACAGCTCCTGCCTGGCAGTGACAGGTCTGCCAGCTTGAAGCATTCCAGGAGATGTCCTGTGTTCCTTCAAACGGGTGAGGAAGTGAGGTTTAGGTAATTGCACATCAAGCAGCTAAAAGTTTCCTTTCCACCCCACTGTTCCTGGCCAGGGGTGAAGAAAGCCTTTAAAATCCATGCAACCAGCTGCAAAAGCAACCCGCCCACGGCCCTAAGGCAAATCAAACACCCCGAAAGGAGACGTTTAAAAGGTTCATCTGCAAACCCTCTGCCTCCAGAAAGCTTTCAGCAGCATCTCTCTTCTCCCCCAGCCCCATCCATCGCCGCCTGCCCTGCTCCCGTTGCCGCGGTGCGTTCTTTGCCTCCTTTTATCTCCCAGCGCAATCAACCAAATCCTGAAAAGATGAACTCATCTTGCAGCCTTGACATAAAGCAAGCACTTCAGCGAGCCCCTAATACGAGGGGGCCTGCGCTGTGTCTTATCCCCTGCCAAGTATTAGTTTCGCCTCCAGCTATCTCAGCCACTACCACTCAGCAGACAGCAGGGGCGGTGGCAGAAAAGCATCTCCTCTGCCTTTTATATACATATCTCAGTCTGTCCTCCTCTTTTTCCACTCTGCTCTTTATGGACAAACAAGAAAATTGACTTTTTTTCCCTATTCTGCTGGAATAGAGGCAGGCTTGCTGGGTTTCTTTTTGAAGAAAGACAAATATTTGAGTCCTGCAGTGCCTCCCTTGATGGTATAAGCCACATTTTTAACAACTATCATCGTAGGCAGCTACAACTTCTAACGCTACATTTAGGCTGGCGTCAGGGCTATCTCTTCCATCAAAGCCACCTTTATCGATCAGATGGATGGGCTGAAACTCAGGTTCTTGTTTACTCATTCCTCCGAGTCGCCGGTTCCTTCGCTGCAGCACCAATGCCTCAGCAGCAGACCCATCCGAAAGGAAACTCAAACAATTTCAGATTAAGAAAACAAGATAGGAAGCGAGACGGGGAAAAAAGACTTAACGGGAAAAAAGAGGTCTTGCATGGCTCAGGCGAAAGGAATTCGGGTATGGGAATAAAATCCTCGCAGGGTTACCAGCACTGCTGCTTTCGCTCCCTGCAGAGTGTGGAGGTAAAGAAAATAACATGAGGTTTTCGAGTATTTGCAATTTGACAGTGCTTTCTGCCAGTAAACTTCAAAGCAGCGCATTACTAGCGAAAAGAAAGATGCTTTTTTTCCAAAACAAAATGCTGCACGGTCCCACTGCTTGATGTTGCACTTAAAAGCGGGATGGAAAACATGGGCAGATCACAAAATCCATGATTAATAAAAGTATCTGATTCATGCTCCAGCTCTCCCAGAGACACCAAAGCTCCTCTCAGCAGCTCAAACAGCCCCCACAATACACGGCTGCGAGGAAGATTTTGCTGCGTAAGGAAACAGGGATGAAAAGGGAGGTTTGCTGCAGTGCTTTGAGGAATATTCCCATTTTTGCACGCTCTCCTGAGGAAAACAGTCACAAGCGGCGCCGTGTTGTTTTTCCAAGTGGAGCCCCCCATGAGGAAGGGGTGATGCCAGCCCCTCCCTTCTCCCGAACCACCCTCATGGCTTTGCAAAACACATTTAAGAGGTGCCCACAGCAAAGACCACGCATGTGAAAATTAAAACCTGCTGCACTCTACAAACGCGATGAGGGTTTGAATGCACAGTCGGCCACCTGGAGAGATGATGTGAGATATTCAAGAGTGTCCCCGCGCCTCAGTCCACACCCCATTTTCACATCCCCCTCTTCTGCACTCCGGCATCACAGGGCAGTCTAACGCTCCTCTGGCCATGGAGCGTAGTTACATCCTTCCTCAATGGCCAGCACCTTTCCATTCAGGTTTCATAGACTCATGGAATGGTTTGGGTTGGCAGGGATGTCAAAGCCCACCCAGTCCCACCCCCTGCCATGGGCAGGGACACCTCTCACTGGATCAGGTTGCTCCAAGCCCCATCCAACCTGGCCTTGAACACCTCCAGGGACGGGTAGCCACAACTTCTCTTGGCAATCTGGGCCAGGGCCTCCCCATTCTCACTGTGAGATTTATTCCACTTCAGTCTCTATCAGACACATGCTCAGCCTTTTTTCTCTGCTGTAGCACTGATGCATGCTCACATTACCACCAGCATGGAAGCAGGATGGTGATAGCCATACACGGGTCACTCTGAACAAGGTTCAGATAAAAAGCCTGGCACAAAGAACGCACACATTTCCCAAAAAATCTTTTAACAGTTCACTAGGGAGCCATCGGTTAAAATAATCCCCCATTAACATTCTTAGAAACAAGCTCCAGGGAAGGAAGGGGTTAAAACTTTCCGCAGCAGAAATGGAATTTTTATGGCCCTGCAAAAAAAAAAAAAAAAAAAAAAAGCCAACCCAAATTTAATTGTCAATCTGCCCCAGCAAAGCTCACACCCAGTTTCGTTAAGCCAATACACTTAAAATACCTCTGCCTTACAAGTTTCAGCTGGAATGCATCACCACGGCCCCAAAAGCCCCTGAGCTGCCACCACGGGACCAGACCCTGCCCTCTTCAGCAAAAGAAGCTGTGTTGTCCCCAGCACAACGCCCTGGGGACAAAGGGACACAAAGCAGTCACCATCTGTCTGTCCATCCTCACTGGGAGCAGGGGGGAGGGACTTTGAAGGCACCTTCCCACCCTTAGAGGAGCTGCAGCCCTTGGAGAGCCATGTCTTCTTGGCCAACAGTGGCTTTGTGGGTGCACAGGAGTGCTCCAGCATTGGCTCCACCATATATTTAAGGCAGAATCCCAAGCCCACAAGCAAATGAATGCAGGAGACTGGGTAGGACCTGGGCAACCACCCTGCAGCAGCCCTGGGGACAGCAGAGGAGGGCAGTCAGCCAGAGGTTCTCCATGCTGTCCTCCCCAGCCAAAGACAGGGAAAGGCCTGATGAGGACAATGACAGTTTAGTCCCCTTTCAGAATTACTACTTGGTTTCTCTAACGAAGTAAGAAGCTGCATGTCACAGCAGGACAAAAGGCTTGTGCAAGGAAATGGCAGTTGGGTGGGTGCAATAGGAGGCTTGACAACTCTAGGCTTCTTCTTGGACTTTCTCCTTAAGGCCCAGAATCAGCTGAGGATCCTTTAATGTCCCAGCTTTCACCAAGACAAACTTGCTCCCTGATTCAAAGAGGCCCTGAAGGGCTGTAAGCAGCTCCCCAGCCAATGCCCAAGATCTGCCAGGGACAGCGGTCCAGACCTTCTCCATGCTGCAGGGCACCAAATTCTCTCCTGGACTTCTGTTTTGTTCTGCTGAGAGAAACATTCAGCCCAGCTCATACCTCAATTATAACGTAAGAGCTTGATTTCATATTACGATTAAACTGGCGTCACCATGAGGTCCCAACCCCTCCAACCCCAGCACGGCTCCTGGCACATTCCTCACATGGATGCGGTTGTTGTGCAGCTACAGAGACCAGTTCACTTCACTCATCTGGCAAAAACCAACACCAAAGAAACCACCAGAGAACTGGAAAGAGCCCTTGCCACCATCGTACCCACCATGGAAGAGGAACCTTCTTCCTTTTCCTTCACCACCTCAACCACTTTCTTTACCTCCACCTTTTACCTCAGAGCAGAACCCTGGTGCTCCCCAGCCTCCTTCCATGAGCTGATTTAATTCTTTAACCCAGTAGATGATTAACTCAGAGGAACACTTGCACTGGGTTAATTAATTAAATTAGTTAAAAGAACGGTCTGACGGGCAACAGAGCTGGTGGAAGAGGCACATGGAGAGGCCTGGGGGGAAAGAGGGGGACATTTCCATGGCAGCCCAAGAAACAAAAGCAACACAGGACAGGAGCCAATGCCAAGAACCAGGATGAAAACAATTTTCTCTGCATGAAAGAAACCGCTCTGCAAAATCATCAGCTCATGCTAATTCTTTTTTTCTATCCTTCAAAGAAAAACACATGCCATGTTTAGTTCTGCCCGGAAATTTGTGCTCCATCATCGGTTAGCTTATTTTCAAGGACTTTTGTTTCTAATGTACCTTCTCTGCCTATTAAATACTCAGTCCAGAACATGATTTTAAGTTATTTTAGCAGAGTTTCTTTTTTCCCAATCCCCCTGCATCATTTCCAAAGGTCTTTTCAGCCAAGGGTGAAAAGTCGTAGAAAGCAAGAAAACTGGAAAAGCCCAGCTCAGGTATTTTTCACTGACATTTTTATGCGTTACTTCTAAAGGGCAATGTTTTCAGAGATTTAGGTGACTTTTTTTTTTCTCCTTGAGTCAAACAGCCTCCATATAATCTCGGCTTCCCTTGCTCACAGCTTTCGCAGGCACGCTCATCGCTTTTAAGTTCCCCGGCTGCGCATGTAACCTGGCGTTATACCCGGTGTGTAAAAGTTAACACAACAATGTAAACACATCTTCAAAAGGAGCCCAAAACGTCATCACCTTTGTTGGCTGCCAATTATGAAAGCACCAGACCTGTCATCAACCAGAACTTGGCTGGGACTTCTCCACTGTTGGAAATCAGCCCTGGCAAAGTCCAAGCTCAGCACCTCCAGGAGCACCCGTAGCATCCCCGCTGCCCGGCCATGGGTGCCTCCAGCCTGCGCTCCAACCAGCCCGAGAAACGGGGAGAGAAATGTACTGGTAAAAGGCACAGAGGATAGGCGGGGAGAAAGGTCTCCACTAACTCATTGTTGGTAAAATCAGGAAGTTTGCTGAAAATCTTGAGAGCATCATCTAGTTGGGGTTGGATGGCTTTTCTCTCTGCCTCCCACTGCACACTGAGGAACGGGGAAGCCTCATTACCCGAATGCGCTCTTCAGGGCAGGACCACGAGGGTGGAGGATGCTGGGACAAAAGAAATGAGGGGAAAAATCCCTTTTTTCATTTTTAGGTTAAGAACTTGTACTTTCAGCTCCTCCAACCAACCATGTACACAATCCTTTTTTTTTTTTTTCTTCCCCCCAGAGCCTGAAAAACGCTCAGAATCCAAGAGAAATCACCCCATAAATCACCCAATGGCAGATTTCCCTTTCAGCTGCCGCTGCAACATCCAACGCTTGCTCCCTTCCCTGCGCCGCTCCTGCCTGGCGCCGTTCCAGCCCCCGCTATTAATTAATCCGGGGGCCGCCTGCTGCAATCCCAGCTACGCCAACCGCATCCGACTGGGCTGGGCTGGTGGGCAGACGTTGGGCCGGCCAAATCCCAAGGGACCTCCTGAGCTCTCCCTTTCGAAGCTGTTTCGGCTTTGCAGAGCAATTTTGGATGCTCTTAGAAATCCCAACTCATGCCCTCAAGGAGAGAAATAATCTGCTCAGTGTCCAGAGTTATGGCAAATCAGAGCATCCCGTGGTGGAGGAGAGACTCTGGAAAAGGGTATAAATAAATAATAACAGTTTTCGCTCATAGAGGAGTTTCGGGTGAGCGCTTCAAAGCATTTTAAAAGCAGAAACTAATTAGTAGGTGCCTCTGAAGAGAAACAGGAATAACACCCCTTTCCGCCTCCATCACGCCTCTCGGGCAGAGCACGTTGGGTGCCAGACTCGGCTCCCGGCTGAGCCTGGGAATCACCTTGCTGGAGGGTGATGGTTGCGAGGCTTGGGCGGTAACCGAACCAAAGCCCTGCCTGGTTCATACTAGCACTGAATGAGGGGGTTTCTACCAGCGTGGAGGGGACACCAAGGTGACGGAGCTGGTTTGGGAAGTCAGACACTGAGATGGTGAGGACCATCACCAAGGTGGCTGCAGAGATGCTCTATAAACGCTTGAGCCTCCCAACTCCCTCTGCTGCCAGGCTTGACAAGAGCATCCGAGCCTCCCCGACAGCAGCAGGACCACCAGCCCAGCACTGGCCACCTGATGCAGAGACCTCTTCCAGAGAAAAGAAAAAAGAAAGGAAAAGAAAAGGAGAAAGGAAAAAGGAAAAAGGAAAGGAAAAGAGAAAAGAAAAAGAAAGCCTTTTTCCTGTAGTTCTTAGCTAATACGAGGGCACTGAGCTTCTCTGAACAAAGAGGGCTGTCCTGCAAAGGCCACACAGCCGTGCAGC
This sequence comes from Cuculus canorus, assembly GCF_017976375.1. Classification (NCBI taxonomy): domain Eukaryota; kingdom Metazoa; phylum Chordata; class Aves; order Cuculiformes; family Cuculidae; genus Cuculus; species Cuculus canorus. The sequence goes on along the minus strand of NC_071412.1, from coordinate 14,704,096 downwards.
ACACACCACCTACTCATGCAGTTCTCAGCACAGCCCCAACCCCAAATTATACCTCCACTCCCTCCAGTAACAACCTAAATCTGCCCTTTCCAAAGGTGAATGCTCAGTGTTTCCCCTACAAGGCCTCCTTCAGACGTCCCAGGCTGGTCATGCAAAACCTGCACCCCAGAACATCAGCAAAGCTGGAAACGTTGGGCTTCACAGCTTGTACAGGACATGGGAAACAAAGCAGACTGCAACTGCAGCAGCTTTGCAGTGCTTTTCTACTTTTACCACCCAGAAAACAAGGGGAGATGCTTCCCTGGGTGGAAAATCCAAGCAAACCCAAATAAAACATCATCATCAGATAAATTCTGAGAGCCTGCAATTGTGCTCCAGCCTCAGCTGTTCCCTCTGAAGCCCCGCTATCACACCTCAATCAGATTTACGCCTGAGAACAAGCCGTGGGGTTTTGGAGCAAAGGCAGCCGACGTGAGAAGCAGCGAGCGGGTTGAAAAAAATCCAAGGCCACCCTGATTTCTCTGAAGCGAGGACACCGCGTGGCCCCAAGCAGCATCCTCGAGAGGAGACCAAGGCGCTGGAGGCAGATGTGTGTCGGCTCGATGCCAATACCACTGCAAATATCAAGGACTGCAAAAGCTCTAGGAAACTATCACCAACCTGGAAAACAAGCTGTGACGGAGGAGTGCCGGGCTGGGGAGGCTCCCGGGGGCCACAAGCAAGAGCCCATCAAATGTTTTTCTCCATATGGGCTGGGAATGAGCCGCCTTGCTCTTCGCTCGGAGTCCAGCCCCGGGCAGCCACAACACCCCAGCCTGTGAGTTTTGGAAGAATAAAAATCTTGGGCTTTCATCCCAAATTCCCATTGGTACCTGGACCAGCTGTGGGTCCCCTACCCTAGGCCCACCCTCTGCTCCCCAAAAGGGCTCTGGATGATGGTTTCTTTCACCTGCTAATTCTCCCCCTGCATTGTTAAGAAGGGAAATTTTTCCAGCTTGGTATCAGCGCCCTCACATATACAGGAAGCAGACAGGGGTTGAGAGTGAAATGGAAATTTGCGCTTTGTTCTCTCTGGCCAAAACCCAAGATCTTTCTCCTGATAAAGCTCTCCCTGAGACTCACTATCTATCAGAACAAGCCTCGCAAGTTAGGGAGCCACAGCTCCGTGGCTGCCACTGCGTGTCACGGCGCCTGTGGTGCCTTCCAGTCCTCGCTTGTGGCAGATTTGCCGAAGTTTTACAGCGAATTAAAGGATTTTGAGTGCCAGCGTGCCTTTGCAAGAAAACAATTCCTCTGGTGTGCAAGCCAATTTGGTCACGTTGAAAAGATAAACCTGTACGTGGATGTCTTGGAGCTCATATCTGTTGGAGAGGAATTAAAAGCAATGGGGATGGAGCCTGTATGCGGTGAAGAGCACACGCGAGGCAGAGGCGGGTCTCAGGTCCCGCAGCATTGGAAGGGAGCATGGGGACGGCTTCTGCCCTTCTGCTCGCACAGGCATGCATGTCTGCATGGCTGCAGCCGGGCCAGGAGGAACGTGCAGAGGGATGCGTGCATGCGTGTGCACCCACACACACCAGATTTTCTGATAGCTCATTCATGTATTTATGTGTAAACATTTTCTGGGGCTATTCCAGCCCTTACTCCAAGCAAGTAGCTCACTCCACCGACAACTGCTTGTGGCCAGCCTCCACGGGCGCGTACTCCCACTTAAGTAAAGACTAAACAACGACTTAAGCATCTCAGGGTTTAGGACCCATAGCTGGTCCCTCACATTCACAGCTGAAGCAGCGAGGATGCCATGCTGGTGGTTTCTGCTTTGCAGAAGGACCTACACCATTGTGCATATGGTGGGTAACAACCCTCTATGCCATTTGGGTGCCACAGTGGATGCACTGGGAGGGGTTTCCTGGCCTTTTTTGTGTAAAATCCATAAATCCCAGAAGTGAAGACACAGCACAAGGCCATCTATTTCTGCCAGCCTGGGATAAGATCACCCTCAAAGACCAAACATACCTCGTGTTGTTTTTATACTCCCTGGAATGGTGCTGTAAATCTATTTAAGTTTAGATAAACAGCAAGGAAATTTGTGCAGGGGATAAGCAAGGGACGGGACAAAAACCAATGTGTTTGCATGCAATCTACAACATTCACAAGCATCACTGCAGCCAGCAAGGCCAGGACATGCAGCTTCCAAAAGCCCCTGAAGTCATCTTCACAATAAATGGTGATAAATAATACAATAAACAATAAAATAAATAATTTTGTCATTCCCAGATGACAAAATCCCTAACGCTGTATTTGCACATGAAGAGTGGAGGTGACTCATGCTAATTACTCTCCCTGGCCAAGAAGGAATTGTTTTCATTTCTGAAAACCACAGTTTCTTATAAAAAAGGGGGAGTGGGAAATAGGAAAATACCAAAATACCCACCCAGTTCTGTGGGATACATCCTGTCCTGCCACACTGATAGGAACCCCAGACACCCCAATGCTCCAGCTTCACCCAGGATGTTCAAAGAGGAAAGGATTAATGAGTTATAGCATGGACACAGCCAGACATGAACAGCAGAGATGCTATCAGCGACAGCTCTGGGTCTCCTCATTTCCAGTAGCACTCACTCAATGTAACGCAGTCGAATAATTTCGGGGTGTATGAACAGAACTCAGTGCAGTTGGAGGAAGAAGAAGGGTCTTCATCCAGATTGAAAACCCTCCTACCTTTCTTGGAGGGCAGCTGAAATTTAGAGCTAAAAATAACCTTTTCAGGACTGCCCATGCAGGGTTTGTGGTTGCAATTCCTCCACGAGACATTTCGGCAGAGGGAACGAAGAGGCTGCAGTTATAAACTCTGCAAATGAAGTACCAAAGTAAGCGACTTGCCCATCAAGAGGAAAATGGGAAGGAGAGCAGGTCGGGCTCTTTGTAAATCAAGGACAGGGAGATTAACAGAGCATGTGAATGCTTCGTTATGGCTAACGAGTTCAAGACTGCACAGCCTGAACACAGCCAAGCGCTAGAAGAGAAATGTCAAATTCTTCCCTTCCCCTCGAGGGGAATTGATTGTAAAAAATGAAGTAAGGCATTTTGGGGGGAAATAAGTCTGGTACTACACATTAAAAAGGCAGCCTGTCAGCAACCTAAAAGAGCCTCATTTCTCCATTCTCCTATAGGTCATACATATATAAATAAAATATCCACATGGATGCAAAGAACCTTCCCATACAAACCCTGAAGAATAACTGAGTGTAAAATCAAGGTCATATTTTGCAGAAATACCTTCACAAAGGTCCAGCGAGCAACACAGTTCCCACTTTGGATTACTTGTGCTTGTTATTGCAACATTTTTGACTATTTCTAATGGGGCTGAGGTTGATGTAGAAGCCTTGCTGTTCAACCCCAGTATTTGCACGGTACAAACAAACCAATGCTATTATGGAATCATGGAATGGTTTGGGTTGGAAGGGACCTCAAAGCCCATCCCGTTCCAACCTTCCTGCCATGGGCAGGGACACCTCCCACTGGATCAGGTTGCTCAACGCTCCATCCAACCTGGCCTGGAACACCTCCAGGGATGGGGCAGCCACCACTTTTCTGGGCAACCTGGGCCAGGGCCCTCACCACCCTCACAGGAAGACATTTCCTCCCAGTTTGTCATCTCAGTCTCCCCTCTTTCAGCTTAAACTCATTCCCCCTCGTCCTATCCCTGCACTTTCTGATCAAGAGCCCCTTCCCAGCTTTCCTGGAACCCCTTTCAGTACTGGAAGCTGCTCTAAGGTCTCCCTGGAACCTCCTCTTCCTGAACAACCCCAACTTTCTCAGCCTGGCCTCGGATGGGAGGTATTCTAGCCCTCTGATCATCTTTGTGGCCTCCTCTGGACTTGACGTTCTAAACCCTCAGGTTCCTGAACTAGAATCCTTAAATTGTTAAAAATAGGAAAGAAACTGCACAGTTCACATATTTTATAAAGCTGGGTTAAATCAACATCTGCAAAAAATATCCCTGTTAAACGGAATAGCAGGATTTCATTAAGTAAATTGCAAGTTGGCAAAAATTCTGAAAGAAAGGGAAAAAGCCACAGCCAGCCCTGTAATTTAAACCTTATTTTAACCGTGACAGCATGACGGTGAGAGGCTGCATTTCCAAACAAAAAAATAAAGGCTAAAAAGAAGTACCTGTTCCCCTGCTCCCCACCCCAGTGCACCGCAGCATCTGCAGTCATTAGGCTAACGAGCCCTTCCCCAGGGAGATGAAGAGGGAGCAGAATCCACTCCTGGCCCTGCATCTTTCTTATGCATCCCCCGCAAACTGGCCAAATCCAGGATGTTCCACTGTGGGAGCACCCGGATGCCTGTGCGGCAGTAGAGGCTGATGGGTGACAATGCTGAGCCCTTGGAACCACATGGGTTTGGGTTCACCCCTGTGGGTCTGCAGCCCATGGGGCCGAGCCAGCAGAGAGAGAGCCCCGTGCCTGGGGGCCAGCAGCCAAAAGCTGGGAGTAGACGGCTGCAAGGCTGCAAAACAGCTCAGTCCAGGCAACACTTCATCACTTTATGTATTTTAAACCCATCCTGCTCCCCTGCACGCGACCAGAAGCCAGCCAGGTGCTGATGCCTAGGCAAAGGCTGGTGGCACCTATCCCATCCTGTGCAATCTGAACTCTCTCAGCCTGTCCTCACAGCAGAGGTGCTCCAGCCCCTGGATCATCTTCGTGTCCTCCTCTGGACCCGTTCCAACAGTTCCATATCCTTCTTATGTTGGGGATTCCAGAACTGGACACAGGACTCCAGTCAGGGTCTCACGAGAGTGGAGCAGAGGGGCAGAATCCCCTCCCTTGCCCTGCTGCCCCCCTCGGATGGTGATGGGTGACATCGCAGGCTCGCAGGGGTGGGTGCCTGCCTGCTTTCCTCCCCGTCAGTACCCACCACCCCTTTCTTTGTGCTTCCTGAGATGCACAGGGTTGGGTTCCTCCCCCCCAGCTCGCACGGCAAACGGATGTTTAGATCAGAAAGGAAACAGGATTGCTGTTTTCTAGACTCCTCTCATGCAGCAAACAGCCCTTCAAAATAACTCCAGTGTCGCAAGTGCCAGGAAAAATAGCGAAGCCAAAATGTTGTAAGCAAATACTTGTTCTTTCTGTTAAAGGGCTCCTCTTTAGCTCTGGGTTTGCATATCGAACCAGTTGGGTTTAGGTTTTGAGGTTTTACAATTATTTTCAGACGAAACAGTTTGCGCCAAGCAAGAGATTTTACTAGTCGCCGGGTGCTGCTTCCAGGTGATTTCCCTGGGACAGCAGAGCTGTTTGGGTGAGAAATGGTAATTCCCATAGGACAGAGCTTTGCAGGGTGTCCCCGCCGTGGGAGCCCACCCAGCCGGGCAGCGCTGCAGGGCTGGCTCTGGCAGAGGCTTTTGGCGGGGGCTGTGGGAAGAGCAGAGCCTCCCCCGGGGCAGCAAAGGGGCTCAGCAGGTTTGGAAAACTGGCTGGAATGGCAGGCAAGGCCCTGCCTGCTCCCTGCCCACCCCAGGCAACGCTGGGCTGAGCTCAGCCTGAAGCTCTGGGGCTGGGGGGTGTGTTGCACCCCACATGGTGCCCCGACCACCCGGAAACACCAGGCCTGAAGGAAACCCCAGGAGCATCTCCCTGTGGAAGAGCACCACCATCTTGTTTGGTAGCAGGACACATATCCTCTCCTTTTAGGGATCTTTGGGATACCATGGAATTGTAGAGAGGTTTGGGTTGGAAGGGACCTCAAAGCCCATCCAGTTCCACTCCCCTGCCATGGCCAGGGACACATTTCTTCCTAAGATCTCATTTCACTCTCTCCTCTTCCAGCTTAAAACCATTCCCTCTCACCCTTTCCCTGCACTCCCTGATCCAGAGTCCCTCCTCAGCTTTCCTGGAGCCTCTTTCAGTACTGGAAGCTGCTCTAAGGTCACCCCAGAGCCTTCACTTCTCTGTCCTTGCCACCACCTCCTCCCAGCTACGCTTTCTACCCTTCAGCAAAGCTAAGGGCCAGCTCGCCATCACGTTCCTAAATTTCCTGGATTTTGAGGATACAAGCCAGGTCATTAACATTATTTATAGGTTCCTGTGTATGAGTTTCCATTTGTTTGTCTGCTTAAAAACAGTTAGGTGAAAAAAAGAAACTCCTGGAGGTCAGACAGTTAAAAAACCCACCATGTCCATGGTCTGATGGGTCCTAAGGAGCAGCAGCTCCTTTAGAGAAAGAAACGTTTCCTTAAATGCTTATTGTGTAAATATTTAAGCTACTTTATAAAATCTTCACCATGCAAGCAAGGAAGCATAAATCTCCTCCTCGGAGCATGGCAGGCCATCGCAGCGGTGCACACTTCGGCGGTTTTAAGAACACAAACAGGGCCATTTCCAATGCTAATGCTGGACCCAAGGGGCCCAAAGGTCACAATTCTACAGAAATAATGATTCAGCTGATCCCCTTCATTCACCCGAAAGAAAACATGGTTACGTGCAACAGGTTATTGCAGTAAATGTAACGCCAGTGTCACTGGTTATAACAAAAAACTACTTACGGTTTCTGTGTAGTGGGCAGCATTATTAGATCTTAGGAAGAAAGATTTTCCTGTAAGGATGGAGAGGCCCTGGCCCAGGTTGCCCAGAGCAGTGGTGGCTGCCCCATCCCTGGAGGGGTTCAAGGGCAGGCTGGATGGGGCTTGGAGCAACCTGATCCCGTGCAGGGTGGCCCTGCCCATGGCAGGGGGTGGGACTGGATAGGATTTAAGGTACCTTCTGACCTGTTCTGTGATTACGGATACAAGTCCTCAGATTTTTCTCTTTGAAATGCAGCACCAGAGGTAATGTCATATGGGTAAATATTACATAAACTCCAGATCATTCAGTAATGTGCATCCACTACAAGAATTACATGTTTTTTGTTTTCCACTGCCATGTGACAGTTTTGAAACAAAGGCAAATCCACTACCACCAACTTCTGTATCCCTCACCAGTACAGACAACTGCAACCAAACCAGTGCCAACCACCCACCACAGCCGCTCCCACGGCTGCCATATGGAGACATGCACTCCTCAGAGGTGAATATTCCCTTGCATTAGAAAAGAAAAAAAAGATGTTTTTTGCACTGACACATCTGTATTACGAGTGGTTTCCATATGGAAAGGCATGGAGGTTTACGAGATTTGCTTGGACACGGTGTTTCCAGCTCAAATCCTTCAAATCAATGCAGATCTTCTTATCTACCACAGGAACTAACATGTTTAGCAGTTTTGCCCTGGAATGGCTTCTTTACTATAATTTAGGTGTGTTTGAGGTAACGACGACGACAAATGGAAACAAGGAACTGGAGTTTATTCACTCCACAAAGCACAGCTTCATGTTGTACATGATGAAGTGCAATGAAAGTCCAGAGAAAACTTGGATGAGAGTTCAAACACTGATGCTTTAAAGATGAAAGCGCGCTCTTCAATTAAATGTTTAAGTAAAGTTTTCTCATACTAAATCATTTAAACATTTTCACATTCTTCACATTTCTACAAGTGCTGTTTGCTTTTATTTATTGTCATAACCCAGTGCCCTTCAGCAAGCGACCATGGCTATTTGAGGCTACTCGTTTTCCAAAGGGAAAGCTCTTGCAGGACACTGAAGATTCACGATGAGCGGGGCAGCCTGACTCCTACTCTCCAGCCCCCACTTATTCTCCAACCTCCATCATATTTTCCTCTTCTTCTTACAAATAAATTCTTCCACACTGCACGTGGGGACAGAAAAGTTCTGCTCCAAATGTTGACTAGAAACAGTGGTGAAGTCAGCCTTACTCAGCCGAACACGGCGTATGGCTCTGCCATCAGGACCATGAAACAGCTCCAATAAGCTGAAAATTAGCATGTGATTCTTTCTTCTAATGATGAAACTGCATCCAATGGAAAGGTCTGCCATAGAAATTTTGGCCAACTCCTGCTTCCCAGTGGTAACATCTCACCAAGGCCATTTAATGCTTGCAGACAACAGTGATGGCAAAGAAAGTGCCCTGCTGCCACCAGGATGTGAGATGCTGGAAAAGCTTTAAAATGACCCTGGAGCCATGCTCAGACAATGCAGACCTGAGACATATAATTCACTGAGGCGCCCAACCGAAGTCCTTAAGATTGTGAGGAGGCACAACTCTTTGTAGAATCATAGAATGGTTTGGGTTGGAAGGGACCCCAAATGACGTCCAGTTCCAACCCCCAGCTGTGGGCAGGGAAACCTCCCACTGGATCAGGGGGATCAAAGCCTCATCCAACCTGGCCTTGAACATCTCCAGGGATGGGGCAGCCACCACTGCTCTGGGCAACCTGGGCCAGAGTCTCACCACCCTCACAAGAAAACATTTCTAACTAAGTTCTCACCTAAATCTGCCCTCTTTCAGCTTAAAAGTGTTGCCCCTCATCTTATCCCCACACTCCCTGATCAAAACATTTAACCCTTGCAACTATGAAGCACAACACTCAAGCCCTGTGACGCAACCAAGCTCTAACCGGACTACACTATAAAACTTAAATGAGTGAGCAACTGTAGAGAGACCCAGAATAAGTGGGTAAACTCAGAGTGAGTAAACTTACCGTGAGTAAACTCAGGGTGGAAACACTGGCAAGGTTTTTATCATAGGACAATGCAGCAGTAGCAGAGGAATGGAACTTTGAATTTCTTTTAAGACAGAGCTTGATAATCATAATGCGGTTTCCAAAGGCAGAGGGTAACTGGGCTAAGTCACCCCGTGTGATGCTCCCAGCCCTTATGTCCTTATTTCTTTGTAAATCCATAATTTAAGAAAAAAACTAACAACTTAGACCCAAGGGGACACTAGTCTTCATGAATTCAGAGTCCCGCTCAGCACTCAGAGTACTCTGATGGTTTCATCCCCGCTGCACTCCACTGAACCTCTCTCCAGGAGCTCACAGGACTGTTTAGTTTGCACATCTCAGTATAAAACTCGGTATTTATTTTGGCACTATTCATTTAGAAGGCCCTAAAACCCAAATAAAGTCCATTCCTCTTTCTGTGTATCTCCAGCTATTGACACTGCTCATGACCAATTTGCAAAACCAAACAAATGTGCATTGTGTAATGGAGCTGGAAAAACAATCAGGAAGGGGCTGGAGATCTGCTCGCAGGTTCCTGCGGGGAAGGCTGGAAGGGGTGGTAGCCCAGGGAGAGATTACAAGAAATTAAACTTTTACTCTGATAACCACAGGTGCTATTTTCTGCCCATGACATCATGCTCCTAACTGCTATTAAACAACAGAGATGGTGCAGCTCTGGCTGAAGTCAATCATAGAATCCAGCTTGGAAGGGATCTCTAGGATCATAGAAGCATTAAGGTTGGAAAAGACCTCTAAGATCATCAGTCCAACCATCAGCCCAACACCATCGTGCCTACTAAACCATGTCCCAAAGTGCCACACCTACACACTTTTTTAACCCTGCCAGGGATGGAGACTCTCCCACTGCCCTGGGCAGCCACTGCCAGGTCTTCACCACTCTGTCAACGAAGGAATTTTTCCTAATATCCAATCTAAACCTCCCCTTGCACTACTCGAGGCCATTTCCTCTCATCCTATCACTTGTTACTTTGGAGAAGAAACCAGCACTCACCTCACTACAACCTCCTTTCAGGTAGCTGTAGAGATCGATGGGTGGTCCTTCACAGCTACAGTTTGCACGTTCCAGCTTCGCAAAAATGAAAGAGGCCAACATATGATTAAATGCACTATTTACAGGAGCCAGTGGCTGAAAAAGCACTATGCTGTGGTGTGCAAGAGAAGGTAATGTCACGACTCATACTCAAGTATCCCCTGTCTCAGAATCCATATTTAAAAACCAGAGGTGCCACTAACTTCTCTTGCAGCTTGAAGGACCCTGTGACCACCAAACCCCGGCTGCTGCTGAATGGAGACCCATCCCAGCCACCGAAGGGTCTCTGCATCAGCAGAAAAAAGGGTTTCTACAATGTAAAGAGCAGAAGAGCAATTCTTTTTTAGCCCTGTTGCCAAGAAAGACATCTACAAAAATAAGCCCTGCTTGCACCCTCCCTTATGCCCACCCTTGTTCCACTCCACAGCACGGAGCTGAGGTGAGCAGTGCACAGCCCCACGCGCCTTCCCCACCGAGAGCCTGGCCCGGCCACACTCACCTGGTTTCAGGTTTCCTTACAACCCTGAAACACAAATACTTTCCTAATTCTGCTGGTGAAGCTGAGCCAAGTTTCTGGCAAGGCTGCATTTGGGACTGAAACAAGGGGAAAAAAAACCACTGCGGTTTTGACCCAAAACCAAGATCTTCCCCCTTGAATTTGGCAGTTCCCACTGCCTTTTATTTTGTCTCAAAACTCAGGGCTCAAACACCCTCCTTTGGGAAGGGGCGGGATTTCCAGTGTCCAGCCAGACACCCAGCTCCCTGGCTGATGGTGGACATCCCAAGGGATGTGTGCTGCGACAGCCAGCAAGTCCCCAGTGTGAAGAGGTGCCAATCACAGCTTTTAATGTGGCAGAAAACCCGAAAGGAGCCTATTCCTGAGCACTCGCAAATGCCATCCGGCCCCAGAGACGAGCGCTCGCAACGGTGGCAGTCGGAGGCTGCACACAAATATAGCTGCAGGCATCTTTCCGACTGCTGCAAAGTCAAGTTTAAAAGCAGGATGTTTGGCTGAGCTGCTCTTCCCTCAAATAAACACCCACAACCTTACTCAAAACAGAGAGGCACTGCTCTGGGACTACTCAAGTCGCCTTATTACCAAAAACACAGCCTTGATTTTTCCCCTCCTCGCTGAGGCAGCGCTGCCGGGCTGGATGGTCCCACAGGATAGGAATGACAGCCAGCACGCACAGGCAAGCATGTTCATCGAATCATGGAATGGTTTTGGTTGGAAAGGACCTTAACATCTATCCAGTTCCAACCCCCTGAGCACTTCCAGGGATGGGGCAGACACCACTTCTCTGGGCAACGTGGACCAGTGCCTCACCACCCTCACAGGAAAACATTTCTTCCTAATATCTCACCTCAATCAGCCTCACCTGCAGAAGAGCTTGAGAAACAAATAAGTGCCATGTCTTAACAAACCTCTGCTCAAAGCATCTTGTGCTGCGATGACTGGAGGTGGCTGAGCCATGGCAGTGAGCTGGAAAGCCACGCGGCACATCCTGCATCCTGGTCCTCCCTCCTCACTGCCCATATGGGCACCGAGGAGATGCTCTGATGTGGGACCCAGCCCAAAAACCCTGGTGTATAACCACCACATCTTTTTGTCAAAGAGGACAGAGCCAGGAGGAAAAGCAGTTTGGAAGCTGAGGGAGAGCCAGGCAACAGTGAGAAGCAGGGGCTGAGCACACCCCAGCACCACACGGTGCCAGCTTTGCCCTCGCCTGGCCCCTGCACGCAGCCTCCAAGGGGAAATTTGCTTTGCGAGCCAGCTGTCCCTCATTGTGTGCCTCTCACAGCCTGCATGGGGGGAAGACAGTTTGCAGGGAAGGGGAGAGGGAAAAGGAGGGGACAGAGTATTTGGATTAAAATAATACTACGCACAAATCTCTATGTGAGGGACAAAAGTTGGGGGAGAGGAGAGAAACAAACGTTTTCTGCAAAGCAGCAACAGAGCAGCAGCGATTCGAGCCACAGCTGATCTGGGATTATCTTCTGGCTCACGGAAATCTACCGGTGTTGGTTAGTTTGTCCTCATTTAAACCCTGATTGATCGTATCACAGACATCCAGCAGGGCAGCTCCTTCCCGTCGGCGAGATAAGGCAGCTCAGAAGCATCACCGGGAAACAAAGCCTCTGCATTGAATATATACAACACGCTCTCTGCTCACATAAACCTTCACTGGTTTTGTGTTGGGCTCTAAAAGCAACTCTCTTTGGCAGCCCAAGACCTTGTGAGGGGACAGTCCTTCCATTAACACTTCTTTTTTTTTGCTGCTGCTCATGTATTTTCCAAGGAACAATTAAAATCTGCAGCACTCTGGGATGTGCACACATACGTCAGGCGGGATGAGAAAGGGCTTCCTGCCCCACTGTGAACAAAACCTATTTGGCGACAGATCTGATCCAAACATGCGTAACACCACAATGTTAAGACAAGTTCTCATATTTTTGCTTTTGTGGTCAAATTACTTTCAGAAAAAATAGATTTCAAGCCAAGAATGGGGAAATATTGCAATACTATTTTTTAGATAATAGCTATAGTCCGACTGCATGTCTTGCTTCTGACTGCAAAGATCTCAGTTAAATTTCCTGGGACACATTATCCCTAGATCTCCAAAGGCCATGCAGGTCACCTGTGGACTCTTTTCGTCTGCAGCCAAAGCAGGCAGGAAAGGGGTGGGGAGGGAACCACGTGTGGGATGGTTTCAAACACAGAGACCAAACCCAAGGTAACTGCAACCACCCAAAGCCCTGGGATGCAGCAAGACTGGTGTCTATGGCAAACACGGTGGCAAAGCAGGCTAACAGTGACCCCTCCAAACTGCCTGGTGCCGAAATGCCCATCTCCCCAGTCCCGTGGCCAACCTGCCCCAGTTCTGCATGCCTGGTTTTGCATACAAGCCTCACTTAGGGCAACTAAAAAAATAGCAATACCCCTTGCGACATCTACATAAATAAATGCTATCTGCTGCCTCCATGAGAAGTGCAAGGGAAGGCTTAGGAGCATCCTTACACGTGTGGATTGTACACCAGCACATGCGAGGCCCCAAGAGAGCTCCAGCACTTTCCCATTAGCCGGGGGCATCCAGTTTCCTTTGAAAAGCTACACTCAGCTTTTCTTTCTTGCAGGTTTTAACGAAGCCATTAGGTGACGCTTCCCCATGAAGCAGCAGAGCTTCCCAGACAGCGGAGCTGCATGGACAGCGGAGCTGTGCACGCAGCCTTTGAAGCAAAGCTCTTCAAAGACTAAGACATACCAAATCCACAGAGGTTTTTTACACAAACAAATTCAGCATGGCAAGAGCAAAACTAATTTGCCAAGATCTTTAATGTTGGAAGTCTCAAATAACAGACCCTTTAAAGTGCAGCTGAATTCAATATGCTCTGAAGGTCCAGATTGATGATTCCATGTGGAAAAGACCACGGATATTTCAAAATACGTGGCTGTAATTACCTGGAAATAAAAAACTACTCAAATTTTCTTGTTTCAGTGGCGAAGAAGCCGCCCATAGCACTCCTATTCCAAACCCAGTGATGTGCAAGTACTACTTTTTTTTTAACACGCTTTTGCTGACATTTCCCTTTCATTAAAATAGCTCAACAATGGGGGGAAGAGCAACTCACCGTGCACATAGGATCTTTACCTTACTTTGTCTTCACAAAGGAATTTCCTTGCTCTCCTCTGGGGTGGAAGTTTCCGTAGTCACGTGTGAGTGGCTTTAGCGGAGCATCCCGTGGCATCCCAGAAACTGGTTTGCTCCCTTTTTCCAGGAGACAGCAGTAAATCTTTCAAGGCTGGGTATGAATCAGCTTGGCTCAAGGAAGACAGAAGCAATGTGCTGCCAACAGGGTGCGAACGGACACCTCGCTCCATGCTCACCCCAACGGGAAGGGGTGGCTGTTGTAGAGCACAGCTGCCTGCAGACCAACGGCCTTCCACAACCTTGGCAAGGCTTCAGATAGACACCACGGGATGCGTCCAACCCACCAGTGATGGACAGAGGTTTTGCCAACAGGCAGCATGGACACCAGCTTCCAGCACAGATCATCCCTCTGTGCAAGCGTGGAAACAAAGCCCAGTGCAAGTGGAAAAGTCAGATAGATTCCCAGGCTGGGAACCTCCTGCAATATTTAAGGACGGGTCAAATCAGAAAAGGGCTTGTCCTGGGGCCTTGTCCTCCAAGCAAGCCACCACCTAGCTCACTGGGAAACAACTTTGGGTTTCAGCAGGGCCGGTAAGCAAAGCGCACAGCGTACCTCCGGCTCATTGAGGGAAATGAAATAGCTCAACAGTCTCTTCTTGTCCACTTTTCCTCCCAGGGTCACCCCATCCTGTAAGCTCACACCACAGGAACATTCACAGCCTTAGCTGAACCAGGAGATGGCGACCAGGTGAAGCAGTAAGAGCCAGACTGGTCCCATCCTGTGACAGGAACCCAGAATAGGAGCAGCACTGGCTTGGTGCCCTTGGGAGTGGCCCAAATTGCTTCATATTGGTCTGTAGGAAATACCACCTCCCCAGAGGCCACGGCTCCGCGCTGGCAGATACTGCTGCATGACGGTCATCCCACTACAGGGATCTGATGCGTTCATACCTCATGAAACAATCACCACTGATGGCGATAGACTGCAGCAGGTCAACGATTGGACAGATCAATCTATTCACTTCCTTGTGTGTGGCATTTCCCTAGACTTCATCCAGGAAAACATGACAGGAGCAGGCACATCTGGGGCATCAAGCCCCAGAGAAGGCTTTTGCCAGGCACTGTTGAGCTACTCAACACATGGCATCTAACAGCAACCAATGCTCTCTGCAACACCTGTGCATCAGCATGGCCACCCCGACCCAGCTCTCTTCCCCTTGCTTTGGATCCAGCAAGAAGATTGAATGTGCCGTGGATGCAATGCCCAACTACCAGTGTCCTCACCCGCACCATGGAAACACACCAGAAGCCCACATCAGATAGAGAAGAAAGCTCCCAACCATGCTTTCCAACCTCTGGAGCTAGCTAGAGCTGTCACCCTTGCCCAACTCAGGCCCCAACCATAAAGCAAGCTCCACAATAGTGGTGTTTATTTTTTTTAAGTCACAAATTATTTCCAGCAGCAGGAGGGTGGAAGGATGCAGCGTGCTGGACCCTGCTTGCAGGCACTGAGCCAGTCTCATAAATGGCTGGCAGCCGGCAGAGCAGCAAACCCATTCCTATTGAAATGAGCTTGTTACTACTAATTTTTACTGGCTTCCCAGTTGATTCATAAAGTTTTGTTGGGTTTTTTTTTTTGTTAGGTTGGGGTTTTTGCAGATCTCGGAAAGCAATTCCTGAGACATTTGGGGAAAAATAAGCCCTGGCCTCCCCATGACAGGCTGCTCTGCAACCCAGCGCCTACATCCCCCTCAAAACTACAGCATCCTGTTTTCAAGGCTTCATAAAATCATATTAGAAAGACTCCACCAGTTTTGAACTGGCCAAAATAAAAACCTCATGGATTCAATTTTACCATTATCAGCCTCGTAGCAGAAATAGCTGGAGACTTCAATGGCAGCTGCAGGCACACTTTATAGGGGTGGTCTGGGTCTGAGACATTAAATTCTCAGTTTTTCTATGTGTTCTCTCTCTCCAGAGCTGGATGCACCAAGCTGTTGTGCTAGACAAATCCGACCACATATAACCTTGGAGCCTGAGCTTTGTACAATACCAGCAACTCTGAGCTGTGAAACTCAGCACAGCTTTGCCCACTGATCTTTGCTCAGTGCCTGCGTGGAGAGAGCTCCTCTTTTTGGATGTGCAAAGACTGCCAAAGCGATACTCCCTGTGAACGCTGTAAGGGCTACAATGGCTTTACTCCATCAAAAAATCCTTAAACAGAATGTAGAATGCAACACAGCCACTCAGCAGCAAGACGGACACGAGCAGGGCGCACCATCAGCCACGGCAAGCCCAGGAGGACGCTACAGGAATCAGCCCATGCTGCTCCGTGTCCCCCAGCATCACTTCTACCTGTGTGACAAATCAAAATGTCTTTAACACTTTAGTCCAGCACTTCCCATACACTTTGCTTATTGTTTAGACTTAGCGCTAAGACACTTCTCCACGCATTTGTTTCCCTTTGCCAAGTGCTGGACCCTAAAGAAAACAGTGATGCTGAGCACAGAACAATGGCTACTCAGTGTAATTCCACAGTTCTTTTTGCAAAACGTTGGGTTATGCCGTGTCTTCTCCTGACCTTAAGATGAATATGGAAAACACCCCACATATCTTATTTTCAGCTCACTTCAGGGCTCAAAGACCAAGAACTATAGAAGACACCAAAGAGCTGAGGACTCAGTGACTTTGTGTGCTGCAGAGTGCAGGGGAAGACGCAATGTGCTCCTGACGGCATCGCTGGAAACCAGCGACACAACATCATTTATTCTGAAGGGTGGGGAAGCAGAGCCAGGGGAGCTCCCAGCCACCACTGTCCATGTTTGCCTCCCTTGCTGCCAGTGTGGGATGGGGCAGGCAGGGATGCTCCGTGATCCCACAGCCTGCACAGGGAGATGAATCAACTGCCTCATTCTTCCAAGTGGACAAACTTGCATTTTCCTGGCGCAGGAACTCACAAACGGACTGTTGTCTGAGCACAGTGCCAGGCGCTTGCCCCTAGAATAGGCCATGCTTTATAACAGCCAGAAAGAGAAAAAAAAGAAAGGAAATAAAGGAAAGAAAAGCAATGTGCTCTCAACAGCATGTCCATCCCTCCAGGGACAGGTGGAATAAATCTAAAGACAACACAGTGCTATCATTGCCCACCAACCAGACACCCAAGCGCTCCCCCTCCGTGTAGGTATCTATGGGGCTTTTTCCCCCTCTGTCCTTCACTCAATGCATTTTTATTGTCTTTATTAAATAGACAACAGTGGTTTGCATCATTCTGTGTGAAAGCGTAAAGCAGCTGGCATTTCTTTAAAAGTCTTTAACATTCTTTGGCTCCTTGAATGGAAAAATCTTAGCAAATGAGACGTTAATAAATGGAAAGAGCTGAAAAATAGCCTTTCTGCTGGCACATTTTGCTCCTGCTAATGGAATATGTAGATAAAACCGACACAGTTGTGTCTCAAACTCTTCCGCAGTGCTGCTGCTGCTGTGAAAAATCCTGCCCAGGTAGCCCCAGCATGGTCTTCCTTGTACTGAGAGATACTCCTGCAGCAGGATGAAGCCTCCAACTCCTCCTCTAACCTCTAAAACACAGTCAAAGCAAGAGAAGGACAGCCTGATCCTCCTCAGATGCTAAAAAGCACCAAGGAGGAGGAACATCTCCAAAACTATAAAAGCCAAACGCAGGAAGAGGAAGGGGAGGGCAGCAACCAGCACAGCTCTTCAAAGCCCAGGCAGGGAGGCCAAGCTGCAGTAGGGCCAAACTGAGCATCGGTGTCCAGCTGGGAGAGCAAATGTGACACAAGGGCAACATGAGATGCCCTTCGGGAAGGGAAGGAGGGCTTTGATCCTGAGTTTGCTCTGGGAATTGTGCTTGGAGCAGGATGGGGAGGGCTGGGGGATGCTGCACGGCAGGACGCCGTGGGCTCTGCTGCAAGGGGCCCATGCACCATGAGGAAAGGCCTCCTGTGCCCCAGGAACAGAACCCTGCTGTGAAGAAAAATACAAATTCCCTACCAATCCCTCTCTTCTGCACTGCTTTAATTTGACTTCTTGGCAGGTTTTGTACATGGGCTTTTATAACCTGAAATGCAGAATGCCAAGTGCACAGAGAAGCATCACAGCCCATCTGTTCTCAGCCAAAGCTTGCATCCCTCTGCAGAGGAACAGATTTTATTGTATGAAGGAGTTCAGGTCTGGTCAGAGTTAATTCTTACACTTAAGATATTTGTTATATTGTATATTTGTTTAGCGCCAGCTAAACAAGGAACCCAGACTGCAGCCGGACCTCTACGCTGCATTATTTTAGCTAAGCTGGACCACTTGGGACAAGACGCTGCTTGAGAGCATGTGGCTGCATCCCAACACAAGGGCACAAGGCAGCAGAACACCGCGCCATCACCACTGCAGGACAGCGTTACTGCACACCCTGGACACAATGTGGGATGGATGCAGCTCAGCACCAGCCACGGCTCAGCATCCCGATGCTGCCACCCAAAATGAGACACAACCCTGAAACGCAGCAGGGGCTCAAGCCCAGCGCTCTGTGCACGGGGTCTTGAAACGACCATGCGGCACCGCTGGGGAAGCAAATCATCATGTCCAGCACGAGCTGCTTGCCTCAAAATGGCTGAAAAAAGGCTGATTAAGAAAATGCTTGGGCAGGAACAGGGCTTTGGTTTTAATTACACTGAAGCAGCTGATATTTTCCAATAACCAAAGCCAGCGAGGACAAACCAAAGCGATGCTCACCTCCGGGAAAGGGGCAGTGAGACAGCAAGACACTTCAGCGCTTCAATGCAGTGGACCATATAATCCCTGCTCCAGCCCCAGGAGCTGCAAAGGCCATTACAAGCCAGTGTTTAGCAAGAGGTCAGCCAAGACAGCCATTTCCATGCAAAATGTTTTTGTTCTTACAGAAAAAAAAACACCCCAAGCAGGAATTCAACAATTCTCAGTAACAGAAACTCAGTATGAGTGGTACACTACACAACCTCTTACCATCCACCCCTCTTCAAGCACTCAGGCCCCGCAGCAATGCTTTTTTTCCAGGCTGAACACCCGCTTTTGGGAGGAATTGACCAAGGGAAAGGCATAAAACAGGAGGGAGAGCGAGTGCAGCTTGATGCTGGGAGAAGAACCATCCAAACCCAATGCCCCATGAGCAAGGTGGGACCTTGATGAGCCAACATTCCTCCTCCTCCTCAATCAACACCAAACACCTAAATCCCCATGCAAGACAAGGAGGCAACGTGTTCCTCTCCACCCTCCTGCAGCCCACAGCAAGGCAGGACACACAGCAGTGCTTGGCGGGGCTGGGAATCACAGCAGCTGCTTCCCTAATCCCCCTCCGATCCCAAGCACTTTGGAAGGACAAAGAGCCGAGTCTCCTTTGCCAGTAAATCGAACCTGCGGTTCCAGGGGCTCGAGGCACTTCAAAGCCTCCAGCAGCCCGGCCAGCAGCAGTAAAGGGATGTACTTTTCGGCTGTCGAGCAGCAAAGTAAAATCCACACAAATAAGCAGTGTTCCAGCAAACCAGGTTTAACCATCAGCAGCCCTGAACAACGGGGGATGTTTTTCCTGAAGGTTTGGGTTTTTTCCCCCTTTCCCCTCCTTTCTAGTTTGTCTTGGGGTATTTTTTTTTTCTTTTTCTTACTCAAACATGTCTTGGGCTCCCACACCACCCAGCCCTTTTGGGTCTGAGCATCCTCCAGAGGTAAAATGCTGAGTTAGGTATTGGAGGCCAGGAAAGGAGGTGCCTTTGATGAATAGCAAATCTACAGACTTCAATCGTTTCGGTGAGCGCCATGGATTTAATAAGTTATTTCCGTGGAAAACCTTAGTAACTCGGTTATGAATCAAGCCTATAAACACCTCTCACCCATCAAAGTGCCACCAAAAAAAAAAATCTATTACTGTAACTGTGAACACAAGCCTCTCTCTACAGGTCCCTACAAGAAGCCAAAATTCCTCCTTCAAAACAGTCACCATTTTCAAAGGTCATAAATACACCATGTCCTGTATTCAGTGAACGTATTTGAAAATCAAAACACAGGCAGAAAGAAGAAGTGAACTTCAAACAAAGCCGTCCCATCAGATACACACTGTTTAGAAGACACAACCCAACTTACATCAAAAGAGATTTTACTACCTAGAAAGCTATATCCAACTCCTAACAGGGTGCAAGAATGTAATGTTTTGGCTACAAAGATTAAACTAATTTACTTTTAAGTAACTTGCTTACTTCCTGATGTTTCTTTTTTTAAGTGTGATGCTTAGGTGCTTGGAGAAGTGAGGGATGTGATTATTCTGTGATTCAAGGCCAAACATCATAACTGCTCAATGAACCACAGACAAAAACTTATTTTATCTGGGTGTTGTACCTAGTCCAAGAAATTCTAGGCTGAAAACATCCCGGCTAGCTTCAAAAGACCACCCTGGTCCAGGTAAACGAGGGAGAGAAAGGGCAACTCTCACCTATGCAGAAACCTACTGAGAAATACAGCGTGTTGCCTACAAGTAGCTGGTGCTCCCCACACACTGCCCGTGGCACTTGCATTTCAGGGCATTGTATTGCCTGGCTCCATCATGGCAAATTCTCTGTCAGAGCCAAGGAGCCGTGCGTCCATGCAAAAACGTGGAGAGATCATCTGCAAAGCAGCTCTACCCACTGCATTAGGCACAGAGCCAATATTGGTAAGACCAACCTTCTTCCACTCCTTGTGCAACAGGCAGTCTGTGTGATTCCAGACAAACGAGCCCAAGGTTCTGCCAGCCAACACTTCTTTTTCCCCTCTCCTTCTTCTGGACTAGGATCAGCTCTGATTGCCCAGGTTTTTCTAGGAGCTGTCTGTGCTGATCTCGGAAATGGCCTCAAGTTGCGCCAGTGGGGGTTTAGACCGGACATTAGGAAATATTTCCTTACTGAAAGAGCAGTGAAGCATTGGAAGAGGCTGCTTAGGGCACTGGTACAGTCACTATCCCTGGAGGTGTGCAAAAAAAACGTGTGGGCATCGTGCTTCAGGACATGGTTTACTAGGCACGGTGGTGTTGGGCTGACAGTTGGACATGATCTTAGAAGTCTTTTCCAGCCATAATGATTCTGTGATTCTACGTTACATCATAATAATTGAAGAGGAAAGAATATGTTACACGCAAATCAGTGCAAACCATGGGCAGTGACAGGGGACACTGCGTCTCAATTCACAGCTCCACAGCAGACACCCCATCCATCCGGGCAAAATCACTGACTCCTTGGCTCCTCAAAGGGAAGAGTACAGGGAAGAAGGGAATCCACCAGCATTTTATCAGTTCAGGTGAAGAACATCACTGCAGCTGTCTCAACTAAAGATGCTCCTCAGGGCAGCTCTGGCTGGACACTGTATGCTGTGGGAGCTCGATCCCATCCTCCCCACTCAGCACCATCAATGCACTGGAGAAGGGCATTGCTCTTGTGCAAAGCACTTGTACGGCTAATAACAACAGAGCATTTCTCCATTTCCCTATCCAGAACATAACTTCCCTCCTGTAAGCCTCAGAACATTCTATATTTCCTTCCTCAGGAGACCTTCAGCACAAACCATCTCTTTTCCCATCTACAGCAAACTTGCCTGTGGTCCCTCATCCTTAATAAAATTCATTTCCCTCCTCACGTTACTAACCTGCTCTGGATTAATATGAAGACCAAAAGGTTTGTATTGCAAACTCAGAACCTTTAGGGTATTTTTATGAACAGGTGTCACTTGCTTTAGAAACCCTTCTACAGCTGCACGGCCACCAGCAAGATTTCATTCTCTTTGCAGAGGCCCACGCTTTGCACCAGATGGGGACACCAACACCTCTCCTGCTTCTCCAGATGGGATATTGGATACAGGTGCCAACATGAAGGTGTATCGTGACCCAAATGTGGTCATCCACAAGGTCTTCAAGTGCAAGCTCCTGCCAACCTCAACACTACAGCTCTTGGGCTTAGTGGCCCAACATGAGTTGCCTTCAGGGTTATAACGAAGAAATAACTCAGTGCAGGGAATATCTTCCCCAGCTTTGATCTAAGGTGCTTTTTCTTCTGTCCCTAAGGGTGTATTTGCTCAGTTTCCATGCTCTGGACAACATCTCTAGCTACATATTAACAACCTAACTGGAGTACTCTGCTGGGTTATGTTGCTCAAGGACAAAGCACTGCTCTCAACAGGCTTCAGACACAAAGAGGAGCCCATTCAACTGCAGAAAAAATGATTGCTTTCCTTCCCCTTCTGCTCCAAAGAAAAGTTTGAACTCTAGGAGCTGCCACCTGAGCCACCCACTGCAGCAAGCACAAATGTAATGGAAAAAAAACCAAAAAACTCTGCAGCCCTCTTGTAATGTGCAGGCTCCAGTGGATTTATCATCAACCCAGAAAGATATTTGTTGTAGAATAAAACAGCACACCTGCATCTATCTGAAAGGACTAGGAGGTAAAAGCCCAGATATGCCGCCTCCAAGAGCTTCCCCACCTTCCCTTTCAGGGATTAATTCCATGATTCACCTTCTAGTTTGCAAAGCAGCCTTTGATGTCAACCCCAGAAGCTGCACATGAACAGACCCAAAGCAAAGGGAAGTTACTGGTTTGAAGCTCTCCCAGCCATCGGGAGGGAGGCTGTTGCATGGTCACGCTCTCTGATGGGGATTCCAACATTCACAGCCATCCACGGCCACTTGGGGAGAACCTTCACACCGAGCAGAGAACTCCTCTCTGAAGCGCACTGGAAAATAGATGCACTTTATTTCCCGTTGGCAAACTAAAAGTATGGAGGGAAAATGTTTAATATAAAAACATTTGACAAAGCACCTCCAGGATGTATTTTTTTGCATCAAAGGAGTAGCTCTTGGCAACACACGCACTCCTCCGACAAGGAAAGTTTTTAGCCAAGCCCTGATTGTTATAGACTGCGCCGGGCGAGACTCACCAGTGAGCTGAAAGTCAAATATGAAAGAGAAAGGAAACCAAAACCATTACTGGCCCAAATAAACATCTGTCTGTGATTAAACTGGATGCACAGATAGGCTCTTATTATTTTTTTTTTAAAATGGATTTATGTTTCTGCAATAGGATGGGAGGAAGAACGGATGAAAAGGCTCCTGGAGCTGCTGGGTCAGGCCCACCCTGCAGCCCCCAGCCGAGGGCTGCCATGGGAGCCTGGCACTGAGACCAGAAATGATCATCGGAAAGCTGGAAAAGTAATATTTCACCCCTAGAAGAAAGTGCCACCCTACTAATGAGAAAAATAGTTTTTTAAATTTTTTTTTTCTATTAACAGGTAATTTCACAATTTCTCCCCCTGCCTGGAAAGGGCCATGTTTGCCCAGTTTCCACACATATCCGCCTTACATATTTATAGCCCCTTTTTTTTTTGACTACTCCTAACACACAGGATCTTCATAAATTTCCTTGTTAGCATAAATCCTTGCAGGCTGTTATTTCTAGGGGGAGAGGAAGAGAGACGTTCACTTTCTCCATTCAGTGGGTTTGAAAATATGCTTCCTTAAGTTCATCCTAAATATTGCTGGAAGCAGAAAAAAACCTCCAGCTCTCACTTTGGAGCCATGGCATCGCTTCAGTGGGGCTGAATCATCAGCCAGGATGGACAGGCATGCTCCTCCCTTTGGGGGCACGAGGACCTGCTCCCCAAATCCAACACCTGCAGTCCCACCACCTCCTTGCAAGCAACTTCTCCACCTTCCCAGACCTTGGAAGAAATCCAATATAATTTAATTAAGCAGCAGGCTATTTGGTATCCCTCTACTTCTCCTCCCTCTGTTATTTATCCTCCACCAACTTTGGAGGGGACAACATAGAATAAGCCACTGAGCAGACCCCATCTCTACATGGAGCCCATCACCTTCTAGGCTTTGGCATGTGCTTCCACTTCTGGTACGGTTCCTCACTGCTCTGCAGCGTAGAGAGGAATTAATCACTCCTCCAACAAACCACCAACTTACAGTTTCTTCTTTCAGATGCACATTCCCAACTACAGGTGGGTTCACCAGAGCTGGAACTCTTGAAGAATTTCAGCACACGGGAAGAGAATTGATTTCAAAGTCTAAAAGAAATTAGTAGTTTGGGGAAAATCCAGACCAGCATCTTCCCCTGGCTTCCTCCTGCAACCCCTCTTGCCAGTCCCTTCTGTACTCACTCTCCTCTGGCCGTTCTTCCATTCCCTGCTCCCACTTTCCACTGGTAGCACTTAGTTCTCCTCTTCTATCTGCTTGGGTGCATTACTGAGCACCAAGCTGCTCTCATTTCTCTTGTCTGAATCCCTCCAGTGTTGAGCATCCCCTAATCTCAGCCATGGGCTCAGCTGGTCCATGGCCTGAGGATCCAGTGCAGGATGCGATCCTGCAGCGTGCTGCAGAACTACAGGGAAGTGTGTTGGACACGGACACCCACACTCGGCAAGGAGCCCTTTCCCTCTGGAAAACCCTGCCACACACAGGGCTGAGCCTTAAGGGCAACATTGGTTCACAAAGGCATTTCCATACGAACAATGAAACGTTCCGTGCAAACACTGGTATGACTCCCGATTAAGCGAGGAATAACGAGCAGGCATGTAGGGACACATGAGACAAGCTCTAGTGATGAGTGGCTCATTTTGAGGAAAAATAGCTTGGCACTGGATGCTGCAGGCATAGTCTTTGTTAAATATCTTCAGCGGAGACACACAGCCAGAGCGGGACCGCAGCACGGCGGCCGGGGACTTGGCTGTGAGGCAGCAGTGAGCTGCACCCATCACTGCCTGTTTGCTCCTACTTAGAATCATAGAATGGTTCAGGTTGGAAGGGACCTCAAAGCCCATTCAGTTCTAACCCCCTGCCATGGGCACGGACACCTCCCGCTGAATCTGGCTGCTCCAAGCCCCATCCTACCTGGCCTTGAACACCTCCAGGAATGGGGCAGCTCTCCTGGGCAACCTGTGCCGGTGCCTCCCCACCCTCAGCATCAAGAATTTCTTCCTCATGTCTAATTTAAATCTTCCCTCTTCCAATTTAAAGCTATTCCCTCTTGTTCCATCACTCCATGCCCTCGTAAAAAGCCCCTCCCCAGCTTTCCTGCAGCCCCTTTTCAGTACTGGAAGCTGCTCTAAGATCTCCCCACAGCCTTCTCCAGGCTGAACAACCCCAACTCTCTCAGCCTGTCCTCATAGCAGAGGTGATCCAGCCCTCAGATCATCTCCATGACTTCCTCTGGACCTGTTCCAACAGTTCCATAACCTTCTTATGTTAGGGATTCCTGAACTGGACACAGGACTCCAGGTAGGGTCTCATGACTTATCCTTATTTACTATCACCGCAAAGCAAATCAACGCCCCAGCATCTCTGCAGTCCCTAGAAGATGGACGAGCTGCTCCAGCCCCACAGCAGCCACGAGCTGAGTTCAGTCAGCGTGGAGTCCTACGGGAGGCTCCCAAGAGCAGCACCAGCATTCGTCTTCCAACCTGCGCAAAACCCTTTCCCTTTGCACGGTCCTTAGGACCTCCAGGATTTAATGCCACCCCTAACGGGAGCTCTGGTCACTAATCCTAGGAATCCATGGGGCTTTTGTAGCCAAAAAAAAATAATAAAGAAAAAAATCAGACGGACACAGTATGCTGTGCAAGGGGAGTGCAGAGGAATGGGGTTATTTCACAGTGTTGAAGAGAGGGCCCTTCCCAAGGAAGGGGAGGGATCGATAGTCCTGTGGGATTTAGAGGAAGGCAGGGAAACCCAAAGCCTGTGGCCCAGACCATCTGCTCCAGCACGTCCCCACCATACTGAACCAGTTTCCGCAGCAGCAGCGCAGCCCTCTACAAGCTTGGCAAGTCTAACGGGTACAGCAGCTTCTTGGCGTGAGGTGGAGAAGCCAAGTCTGAGGGGAAGGGAAAAAAAAGTTACTACAAATGTTCCACCAATTATGAGTCACTGGGCTGAGCTTTTGTTTCTGCCTTGCTGGATTTTGCCCTTTCCCTGCTACTTCCCCAGCTCCGGCCGGAGGAGCCGCAGGGACACCGGCCAAGACTCTGCCAGCTCCCAGGTGGACAGGGTGCCTGGCCAAGGCAACCCCCTGGGCTCAAAACATAGCTCCCAAAACAGCTTCATCTGCTCCCCAGGCACATAGGGCTGCAGAAATAAATCCAACAAGGAAAAGACTCAAGTCCCTCTTTGTACACCCACAAGCACAAAAGTGACACTGCTTGAGCTCAAAAGATAGAAACTTTGGGATCAGACACTTCCAAGTGCCTTTTCCCACCAACTCAGATCTTCCCAGGCCACTGTGACCCGCTGAGAAATCAGGAGCATCCTCAGTCCAAGTGAGATGGGAATGGGTGCTGATCCTTGGAAAGTCAGCTTTGTGACCCAAACGCTTTGAGCCTCAGAGGAAGAGGACTCTGGGACATCACGCATCGATCAAGCTCATGACACGGAAGGTTGCATCTGCTCAACTGTTCACAACTTGTGCTTCCAGTTAGCATTGACTGTTACTTCAAACATTATAGTGAGCCTGCTCGTCCACTGAAGAGCTCTTCCTGTTTCTAAGGTCTACTTCAAAAACAGGGGTTGTTTTTCTAAAGGATTTATACATAAGACAGAGATGATCCTCTGACTCCACGCTAAAACTTCCTGTTTAGAAGTTCATAAAATTAACGATTAACAGTACAAGAATGGTTCTCTTTGTTACCCAAAACTGAATTTTGTGGGTTTTGTAGGAAAAACCTTTCTGATGATCAAAGCTGAAGCAATAAATAGTAGTGGCTTGCTGCTAGATCCAAAATGAACTTATTTTTGGAACAAGAGTTACATGCACATCAAACTCCTTCGGCACACACAAAGGAGGCAGGGAAGACCACATGCTTGGTGTATCATTTACACAGGCCTACATCTCAAGCGGACCCATTAAATAAGTTGAAATGGAGAATAAACAAACCAAAATACGACAGACAGAGTAGAGTCTAAGTAGTTTTTTTCCTTTTACTTCCCTGTGATGACAAGCACGGGTTAACTTCAGTGAAGCTCTTACCCTCTTTCAGCAATCATGAACACCAGGGAAAAATAAATCACACAGCCCCAGACTCTTATTAAAAGTTACACCATCGGAAACTACACAGGGGGAGAGGAGGTATCCGATTTCAGTACAATCTTGGTCACATGTTATCATTACATTGTTCAAGCAAAAGTTAAAATCTCTCTTCTCCTCCTAAAAAGCCACCAGATGTCCCATAAAGGACTCAGCCATGAGAGAAGCCGAACCATTACATCCTTAGGAACTCCAGTTTTCAAACTCAGCTGCTATAATTAATGGCAATTATCAAGTTACAATAAAAGCTATGGGCATGGGGAGCTTTATGGACACGTATCCAGCCCAAGGAATGTTTGTTAGGAATCGCAACCATATTTATTATAGCACAACTCTGAA
Source organism: Cuculus canorus (assembly GCF_017976375.1). Taxonomy (NCBI): domain Eukaryota; kingdom Metazoa; phylum Chordata; class Aves; order Cuculiformes; family Cuculidae; genus Cuculus; species Cuculus canorus. The sequence continues at coordinate 14,677,359 of NC_071412.1, read as the reverse complement.
TGATCCAACTCCCGGCTATTAATTGTTCCCCTGCTATGGGCACTGGGCAGCACAACAAAAGCACGGTGGGCCGGCACCTCGGATTCGGCACACGGCAGCACTGTGGCAATGCTGACCATAGCAGGAGGACCTTAAAGGAGAAGGAAAAACCAGGGAAACGCACCACCATGCCATGACACTGCAGTGCCATGCTGTTTAAAGGCTCTTCAACGTCCTGTGGAGTCCGGATCAGCTCAAGCATTCCAAAGAAATCACAGGTCTCATCAAACCAATCAAATTCTTGCAGGCAGAGAACGAGATGAGAAAAGCTGTGTATAACGGAGCAGTATCCCTAGGGTCCCCTCCACCACCATCAACTCACAGCATCCCCCAGAAGGAGCAGCAAACCCCATCCACACACTCAGAAATCCGGCAACTTGGCACTGGCGTGCCCAAGCCCTACCCTACCACAAAGCCCATTCCAACTGCTGAATGAGGCACATGGGACTCCACTGGAACCAAGGGTTCGTCTATACGCGTCTTGGCTCTCAGACCATTAACCAAGTCATTTCTTAGGGAAGAAATTAAACCTGGTCCTACAAAAGGGTCCTTCATGCAGCCAGCCCCCAGACCAGGACAGGGCACCCAAGAGGGAAAACGTGGAACCATCACCACAGCCAGAACCCAAGCGAATGAAGCCCCAGCTCTCCGCCTGCTGCAGGTAAAACCACCCCAGGCCTTACAGAGCACCATTAAATGAATGAAAGGTTGCAAGGGTGGGGCAGAGCAAAAACCAGGGCCTGGTTAAGCAGAGCTTTGTTCTGGAGCTTCAATTGCATTGTAGCTGGGAGCTCTGCTCATGAAAGCAGGGTTTGCACAGTAGGGTCAGGACCCAACAGGTAACGCAAGCTGGACGGACTCAGCAAGAACCACCACAAAGCAGCGATCGTTTGGTAGCCTCACTGTTCCTGCTATGAAAAGGGTGATGGCACACAACCCAGCCCCAAACTAGCCCATGCCCTGGGGCTTAAGGAAAGTCTAGACAGCTTCTGTGAGGGTCATGCATGACTCCATGTCCACCTCCCAAACATCCCTGCTTGTACCAGCACACTTGTCCCACCAACAGCATCTTATTATAAACCACGGAGTACAGGCATCTCTGAAAACCCAACTCAAATAGCTGCTCTTTTTCTTTCTTTTCACACCAAGAGCAGCACCACAGCCTCCCCATCTCTTCCTGCACTCCTGCCCCAGCCATTAGTTCCCCGGCACAGACCACGCGTACGGGAAGGCAAAACATCTGCCAACCTGAGAAGTCTCCGGGCGTGATGTTGGGCGAGTTTGTAGCCTCTGTTTCAGTGTAAGACAACGTGGAATCTGATAGATCTGGGGGGAAAAAAAAGGCAGCATTTTTAGGTCTCCTGTGCTTGCAAGCGCTACGTGACCACCCGTGGCTCTTTTCCTTCCCGTCACCAGCCCACCTCTCCCGGACAGAAACTCTCCACGGAGCCAGAAAGCAGTGATTAACTTCGTACCTCTACCATGCAAATGCAAAGCTTGAATTGCTTCAACCACAAAAATAACTGCAGTTAAGTTGATCAAACAAGTAGGAACTTGGTGCTTACTGGATAAAGTTACATTAAGCCTCTAAACAATTCATAGTTACTATACTTAATTATCACCATTAAAATTCTTGAAGCTGTTTATTCTTGCTTCCTTCCTTCCTTCCTCTTTGCTGAAGCGAAGGAAACTTTGTTTTAACAAGTTAAGAGTCTTTGTTATTCTCTCTTGCTTACACCCCTCTAATTAAGTGCTCAACTGTTTGCTCACAGATTAACTATTATTTTTCCAATCAAACAAGCCAGTGAAGCAAATTTCAGTCCTTGGCTGTTGTTTTAATAAAGTCACGTGTCTCTCACTATCATCTCTCCCTGCAGCACAAGTAGTTTCTAAAGGGAATTAACTTGGAAGGGGGAGCGCAGGGAGGGATGCCTCCTTTTTTTTTTTTTGCCTTCAAATCTCATAAGAGAAAAACAAAAACAACAAAAGAATGAAAAAACACCCATGCCCAGCAAATTTTGCTTTGCATGATGCCCTGGTCAATGCCCCGTGCCACAGAGGCAGGTGGTGCAGGCAGCTCCCAGGCTGGGCAGGGCAAGGATCCCCTTTGGGAAGGGGCAGCTCCCACCTTCCCTCGGGGCGGCTGGAACAGGCAGGCACCACTGTCCCACTCCTAACGCCCTGGCAAACCCTGCCTTTCTCGTCCCTGTCCCTGCCGGCTGGGAAGCAAGAGCAGCTCGCCTCCCTCATCACCCCCTCTGTAAACCAGAGCCACCAATTACGGGACAGAGGCAGAAATCCCACGCTCCCGATGCAACCACAGTTGCACCCATACTGGTAAGAAACCCAAGAGGGATATGGAATTCCTCCCTTCCCTCCTGCATCTCTGCTTCCCATACACTTGAGCAAGAAGCAGGCGCTGAGAAAGGATGCCAAGATGCAGCAATGCCAACTCAAAACATTTCCATGCCAATGTGCACCATGCAGGACCAGGTTCTCCAGCAACCTTCACCTCACGCCCACTCCACCCACTCAAGATACTTTTGCTAGTTTTGCTTAAAAGCTTTTCATAATTCATCAGGAAAAGTGAAAAGCCACCAGAAATTACACAGTGCTTAGTTTCAAAGAGTTTAGGTCTCATTTGAATAAGGAGAGGAAGGATAATAGCTGGTTCCTCCACAGCCAGGGCTTTATGGAAATGGCACCCAGGAGCTCCCACTCCCCCTCCGCTCCGTCATCCCGCAGATTAGACACACAGACAAAACACGGCGTCTGCTAACCTTTCATTACGCCTTCATTAAAAATAGCGCTTCATATTATTTTGGAAAATATGCATGTGTCTACACGGTAATTTGGTATGATAAACCTACATCCATTTACTTCTTAAAACCCGTCAGCTGATGCTTGCTCAGAAATAATAAGCAGCCATAAAATCCTGACTTGTTGGCTTTTGCCTGACGTGCCATGTAGGGATGTCTCAGAACCCACCTCAGGACTGTACCATGAAAGAGAGCTGCTGGGAGATCAAAAGAAAGAAAACACGTACCCAGTGGCTTTTGCTCATCGTTAGGAGACAGCCGAGAGTAGGGAGGTGGTGGAGACTCTGAAAAAACAAAACTTCATGTTAGCGCTGGGTTTGGTTTATCAGTGAAACCCTCAAACTTTCTCTTAAAGGGTCAGAACTCTTTCAAGGTTATAAACACACAAAGAAAGAAAACCCGCTTCGAAGCAACCCGAGATCAAGAGTTTTCCTAATATTTGAAGAATGACAGTTGACCTTTCAAAGTGGGCTTTAGTACCAAAAATGCTGCAGTTCTCCTCTACACCCTCGCCCCACACCCCTGCCAGAGGACCCAAAATGGCACGTTGTTCCCAAAGCATGATGCTTTCATCATCAATGCTGGGAGAGGACCCTCTAACCATGGCTTAAATACACACATGGACTTCACAAGAGCTCCCCAAACATGTTACAAGGACTGAAAAAGGGTGCTGGGTGATGAAAAAGACACTCCACTCTTAGCACATGACACTAGGGGCCAGGCTGGCTTCAGCCACCCAAGTAACTTTGGTTCATCCTAACAGACCCCCAGAACACAAGGAGCCCAGCAGCAGAGGCTCCCACGATCCCGCTCAGCCCAACCTCGATTCAGCGAGGCTCCCAACTACATGCTTGGCTTTAAATGGCAGCACATCAGCAGTCATGCGCTTAAAGTTAACCAAGAAGCATGGCTGAATCAGGTCCTCTAAGTGGCTCTTGCTCTGCTTAGAAGAGTAAAGAGTATGTGAAAGGGTAACTATGATCCTGCATCATCCTCATGCCCAGGTTAGAGGAGTTTTATCCCTTTTGAATTATGGCAGTGATGTGCTTCTTGAATTATAACTTGCTAAAACTGAGGTCTGTGCAGCCTTCTGGACTCTATCATGGCAGCAGCACTGAGCAGACACACACTTCAATGAGAAACAATCTTGAGAAGTCAATGGCATCACACTGACCTCACGCTACTGCAACAAGGGTGTGCTTCTCAGCTCCCACAGGGACTGCAAGCAGGGCCCCAACAACCACAGCTCAGCTTAGGTTAGCTCAGGAACACCTCAGCATCCCCCACGTGATGGCTCTGGGATGGCATCTTATTGCTTCCAAGAGAAGGTGCCTCATCTGCCCTACCCAATCAAGCTGCCCCACAGCAAGATGTTCTTCTCACTGGGCGTTTAAGAGACTCAAGATAAAAAAAAAAATGGTGCCAATGTCCCATTCTGGATGCAGCGGCTCAGCCTGCGTCGTGCACTGCGGGCTGGTCCCATGCTACTGCCAGACCCGCTGCCACAGCGGACTTCTTCACTGAGCACAGCTCAGCTACATCACCTCACAGAAAACCGGACAACAAACAGGAACACCAACAGTCTCTGCAGGGAGCCATGCAAACACTCGTGGAAAAGGGCACCCCATCATCCTCAGCACCCAGTTGGGGCCCTGGCGTGGACATCCACCATCCAAATGATGAGGAGCCACTCAATGGAAGCTCTGTAATCTACTACTCCTTAGCCATGCGCTGCTGGGAAAGCAATCACCGCTACAGGAAAGCAAGTCGGAAAGCATGCCCATTCCTAAAAAAAAGTACCAATCCTACAAACAGGCATCTACTCCAACTGAAGCAAAAAGCTCCTTCCAGGCTCTGGTGACCGTCTGGGCAGGGGGAGAACGCCCAGCGCAGACGTTTCTTTTAAACAAATGATGCAAAGCCAGGCAGGATCCCCGATGGCAAAGTAGATAAATAAAAGAAAAGGTTTTGCCAAGAAAGGGACCATCAGCAGGCGGCTGGGGTCCCCCTGCCCATGGTAAACAGAATCATGGAATGGTTTGGGTTGGAAGGAATCTTAAAACCCATCCAGTTCCAACCCCTGCCATGGGCACGGACACCTCCCACTGGACCAGGCTGCTCACAGCCCCATCCAACCTGGCCTGGAACATCTCCAGGGATGGGGCAGTCACCACTACTCTGGGCACCCTGGGCCAGGGCCTCGCTACCCTCACAGAAAAACATTTCTTCCTAAAATCTCATCTCAATCTCCCCTCTTTCTGCTTAAAGCCGTTCCCCCTCGTCATGAGAAATCTGAAAAAACAGGAGCTCTGGCTCCAGCGGGGTTTTTGGGGCCCCAGGGGCAGGGCAGGCCCCCCCAAACCACACAACCCCCGAGGCCAGGGCAGCCCCCGAGACCCGCAGGAGCCGGGGCAGCCCCTGCAATCCCCGCCACCCCCGGGGCCCCCGCGGTTCCATCCGGCGGCGGAACCCGCCCGGCTGCTCCGATAACAGCGAGCCAGGCTGGCGCCAGCGGCGTGCACAGCGCGCCCGAGCCTCGAATAGCACCGAGCCGCCGCGAGAAGGGGGAGGGAAAGGGCTTGTTTAGCACCGCTGGGAACCGCTCCCGCCGGGGAGGGGGGAGACCCCGACCAAGCGCATCGAGGCTGAACATCCTCGGGGGCTGAACTACGGGTAGAAACCTCAAAGCCCCGAATGGGGAGAGTGTAAGGGAGGGTGGAGAAGAAGGATGCTGAGCCGGGGGGAAGCGGGGGGAGAAGGATGCTGAGCCGGGGGGAAGCGGGGGGGAGAAGGATGCTGAGCCGGGGGGAAGCGGGGGGGAGAAGGATGCTGAGCCGGGGGTGTCAGCCGCTGCTCACCTGGCCCACAGAGGCGGCTGAAGTGGTAGGGGTTGCAGCAGACGGTGGGTCCGTCGGCGACGCCGAAGCTCTGGCACTCGCAGAGGGGTTTGAGCTCGGCCGGGTGCTGCAGGTCGGGCCATCGGAAGAGCTTTCCCAGCAGCAGGTGTGGGGGAGCCGCCTGGCCCCCCAGGCGCACCTCGGTGCGGGCTACCAGCACGCAGCCCCCGGGCATCCCCCCGCGGGACTCCACGGCCTCCAGCAAGCTGTCGAGCGAGCGCTCCTTCAGCCGCTTGAGCAGCGAGTACGTGACCGCCTTCAGCTCCTGCTCCAGCAGCAGCAGCCGCGACCGCGCCTCGCGGCGCTCCGGGGACCCGGGGGGCGGCTCGGGGCCGGGCTCCCGCTCCTTGAACAGGCAGCAGGTCACCGTGCCGCCGTCGCCGAGCTGCCCCGCGGGCTCCGCTTCGCCCGGGCGTCCCCGCGCTACCGCCGAGGAGGCGTTTTTCTCCGCGATTTTGAAGCTCCCGAGGGTGGGTGCGAGGTCGCTCCTGGAGCTCCCATCTCCGCCGTCCCTGTCGGGAATGACGCGGCTCCTCCAAAGTCGCCGCACCAGCCCTGAGCGTTTGGACCTGAACATACGACACCGCGAGCGGCCGGGGGGGTCGCGCCGCTCGCCTCCCGCCCCCGGCCCCGTCCTGCGCGGGGGCCGCTGAGCTCGGCCGCCGCCTCTAGCGCATCCCAGCCCCGGCGAGGCGGCGGCTGCGCTTTGGCCGCACCGTGGGGGGGGGCGGCGGGCAGGGCATAGGGCGGCGGGGGCCGCTCCCCCCGGCACGGCGGGGCCGCCCTACATCGGCGGGGGCGGCGCCCCTCGGCGGCAGCGGGAAAAAAATAATGAAAACGGGAGAAAAATTAATAACAAAGAATCAAAAAAGCGTCAGCCGGCGGCACAAGGCGAAGGCCGGTGTCAGCACGTGAGTTGTACGGATCCCGGTGCGTGCGGCTCCCGGTCGCTGCAGCCCGAGCCGCTCCGGGGGCTCCGCGGCGCTGCTCTCCCGCAGCCGCCCCGCAGTTCGGCTCCTCGTCCCGCTGCCCTCGGTTCCCGGCGGCTCAGGGCGCTGCAGTCCAGCCCGTTCCGCGCGGGCTCGGTGCTGCGCGGCGCGGTGCGCTCCTCGCTCCGGTGCCCTCAGCTCCCGGGGGTTCGGTGCGGTCCGAGCTGCTCCTCGCTCCGCGGCTCCCGGGGGTTCGGTGTCGTGCGGTGCTGCGCGCTCCTCTCTCCGTTGCTCTCAGCTCCCGGCGCTCGGTGCTGCGCGATGCAGCCCGTCCCGCTCCTCGCAGCTCGCGGGGGCTCGGTGCTGCCTGCTCCTCTCCTCGCCGCTCGATGCTACGCAATGCAACCGGTGCCTCCCCGCAGCTCCCGGGGCTCGGTGCAACCGGTCCCCCTCCGCAGCTCCCGGGGCTCGGTGCAACCGGTGCCTCCCCGCAGCTCCCGGAGGTTCGGTGCCGCACCGTGCAGCCGGTGCTTTCCCGCAGCTCGCGGGGCTCGGTGCTGCCCGCCCCGCTCCTCGCAGCTCCCCGGGGCTCGGTGCCGCACGGTGCAGCCGGTCCCTCTCCGCAGGTCGCGGGGCTGGGCGCAGCCGGTCCCGCTCCGCCGCCGCGCGCGGTGTCCGGTGCCGCCGCTTCCCCCCCGCCCTCGCTGGCTTTTGTGTGGCCGCGGCCGCGCGCGCAGGGCCCCTGGCGAGCGGCGGCGCGATTGGCTGCCGCCCATCATGTGCCAGTCTAGACACTTTGGCGGCTCCGCGCGGCACCGGGGCCTTGCGCAAACACCGGATCGAGTTTCCCAACCCTTAAAGGGACACGCGCCCCGCTGACACCCCCACCCCCACCTCCCTCCTCACCTCCTTTCTCCCCCCTCTCCCCTACGCTTCCAGCCTTTGGGGGGCAGGAGGGGAGTTGCGCCCCGCCGCGGCCGCGCGAGGGAAAAGTAGGTCATTGCGGCGCGGCGGCAGCGCGGGGGTTAACCCGCGCCCCCCCTCCAGCACCCGCTCCGAGCCACGCCCCCGCGAGGGATCAACTCGTCCGCCGTGGCAAAAGTTCAGGCCCGCCGCGCGCCCATTGGTTGGAGGGAGCGCGACGCGCGGCGCCGCCGCTTCTCATTGGTCCGGAGGAGGCGCCAGCACCGCCCCCCCCGCCCAGAGCGGCGCGGAGCTCTCCGTGAATGAAAGACATTCCGCTGCCGCCGCGGGACGCGCCGCCCCGGGTCCTAGTGCCCGCCCGCCCGCCCGCCGCTCCCCGCCACGCTGGGCCCCCGCAGGAGAAACGGCGGCTCCGAGGGGTCGTGTCCCGTCCCACGCGTGTGTTGGCGGAGGGAGGCGGGGTGCGCTGGGGAGCTCCTGTGGGGATGCGAGCGCGCAGCCTCTCCCATATTATCAATAAATAGCCTAAAATGGGGATTTTTATTGCTGGCCCCGCTCCCCCGTGGGACCCCACGGGCACGGCAGCCAACGGGACGCGGTGGGAAGAAGCAGCTCTCGCACTCGAGGTGGGGGGGGACCCGCGGATGGAGGTCCCGCTCACCCCCATCCCCCCCCCGGGTTGGTCTGGATCGGGTCTGGCGGGCGGGGGGTGGCCGGGGCGGCCCGCGAGGGCAGGAGGAGCTGCCTGAGAACCGAGCGGGACGGTACCGGGCAGCAAAAAAGTAAATCCCGGGCATTTATGCCCAACAGTTGGTCGGCTTGGAAAAGAAAATCCCCCACAATAAAACAATAAAGGTATTTCACTCAACGCACCTCAATGTCCATTGGTTTTCTCACGGCATCTTTGGGTTGCTCTTGCTGTACCTGAAGGCTCCTGTCTGCATCTCCCCAATCCTGTGGGAATGCACCTGAAAAAGAGGATTTAAATGCATCGGTTACCACCTTTTTCAGGGCAAACTTAACTTGCATTACCCTCACAACAGGGATGCCAAAATACTCCATTTTAAATCGATACATGTGTGATACATAAATAGGAGGTTTGGCTTCAGGGTTGCTCTCTCCCTACTGACCTGTAGGACCAGCAGCAAAGCTTTTCCCCTTTTCGGGTGGATTTTTTAGGAAACGTAAATCTTCACTTGTCAATAATGCAATGTAACCACGTTCAGTTCTGGTCCCTGCTGTACAAAAAAGATGCAGCCAGGGTGGAGAGGGCCCAGAGAGGGACCACTGAGAAGATCACAGGACTGAGAAACCTTCCATGCAAAGTAAGGCTGGGAGAGCTGGGTTTGTTCAGCCCTCAGAGGAGAAGGCTTAGAGGAGACCTTATCACCATGTACAGGTGTCTGCTAAGAGGATGGAGACTCCCTTTTTACAAGACTCACATGGAAAAGACAAGAAGGAATGGGTACAAGTTTCTCCTGGGGAGATTCTGATTGAATTCCAGAAGGAAATTTTTCACCATGAGAACAGCAAAACATTGGAATAATCTCCCCAGGGAAATGATGGATCCCTCTCCACTGGGCACTTCCAAGGCTCAGCTGGGCCATCTCATTTAAACTACACATCACCTAAAATGTTGGACCAGATAATCTCTGAGTTCTCTTCCAACCTGCTATTCCGCGATTCTCTGTAAAGAAATCATACGCCCCCAGTAAAGGCCCTGCTCCCTCTGCCACTGAGTTTCCCAGCTCCTGCGGACGAGGGATTATTGCTGGTCCCGCACAGTACTGTCCTCTGATCACCTCCCTCCCTACGCAGAAACCAAACTGAGAGTAAAGCCACATGATGTTACTGGAGTACTGACTGCGTGGAAATAACATCCCAGGATGGCCACAGCACCGCCCAGCGCTCGCGACGACCTGCAGAGCTGCAACATTTTACACTGGTGTCACGATTTAGAGCTAGGTACAAAGTCTGCCAACATCCAACTGGGGTAGGAAATGCTATCAGCTTTTTTTCATGTTGTGGAATAAAGACAAATTAAAAGGCATGGGAAAGCTGCAAAAATGATTCAGCTTCGGACGTGGAAGCAGAAATCTTCATTTCCCTGGAGCCTGGGCCCAGGCAGGATCCTTGTCCATCCCCAGGCTGCTCCAGAGAGCCTCCAACGCTTGTTTAAAATCCACATCAATCGACCTGTCCAGCATGACTCCACGATTCACCTCCCTGTATGCAGCCGATGCTTTTCTTTCCAGTATCTTATTTACAAACTGCCATCCAAATTATAATATGTCACAAATGTGCAATTACCAACATTTAAATATATATAAATCTTAAATATAGCACTGTTCCAGCTAAGGATAGGTTATTATTTCAGCAGGCAGCTCATTGCTGCCTGTCCAATGCTATATAATCATGGTGCTGCATTATAGCACGAAGAACAATGGAGCCTTCATGGGACGCGGTGCTGCTGCCCATCTCCACAGGCACAGGTATGTGATGGAGAAGTCCTGCTTTCCCCCACTGTGCCATCCCTTTCGGCTCTCCCAACAAGAGGACATTGTTCCAATCTCTAACATAGGGCTAGAAAAACAGAGCGCTCAATTGTACTTGTCATAATGCACATATAATTTATAGTAATGTTGGTTATTAAAGGATTTCTACTGATTAACAGCAATGTACTCTCGCTGCCTTTTTTCCTCCCTATCTTAGGGTTTGGTTTTTTTTTTTTGGCCTGTCATAATGACAAAGACTCCTGGGAAATGCTCTGGAACACGTCCTATAGGTCTTGGCACAAAAGCTGGAAAGAAGATTTTAAAAGCCAGACAAACTTACTTGACATGGATCTCCCAGGCGCTATATAAAGCCAAATCCTCTTGGGCCCAGGAGGGCCATGGGTGGCCAGGAGGGCACCAACACCAACTTCTTCCGAAAGCCGAAGTGCAGCCAGGATGGGGTGAGAGGGGCCAGTGCTGTCACCACATCCACACCAGCACGGCAGACAGAAGGCGAAAACAGAGCCCAAACCTGCAGGCATGGATCTCTATGCTCCAGGTTTTCAGTAAGGAAAACCAATCTCATGCTCTGCCTTTTCTTATCTCTAGTATTTTGAGTGATTTTGGTCAAAGAGAAGGATGCAGAGGTTAAAACACAAAATCAGTAATTGTCCTTTAAATAATGTTTCAACAGCTCCATTTGTAGATTATTTTAATGCCTTGGAAATGGAGTTGAGACAAAGAACCCGCTGCCTTGAGTCCAAGGCTGGGGGACACATGCAGCACCCCCGTTTCTCTACCCGGCAGCAGGGGCACAGAGCGTGTCAGCCCAGCCAGAGAAATCATGACAAAACCACTGCGCCAGAGCGAGGGGCTCTGCCAAAAACTAAAATGCCTCATAAAAATCAAGCTGGTTTTGCTGGAAGCTGATTTTGAAAGGAACCAGAGAGAAAAAGTTTTGACAACATCAGAATGTCCCGTTTCATTTGTTTTAATGACATTGCCATGAGTTTCCAGTTCAAACCGACTTTTCATTTTGCTCTTGCAACTGTTACACTCTGTGCGGTAACACACTGTGATAGGACTTTGGACCGTCTTCAAGATGGAAAAAGCTGAAATCAGAAAAAGGCATTTTGATAAATCCAAAGTTAAAAAGAAATGTTTGAAGAATATTCCTTTATGGAGAGTTTCACAGCTGCTGGGCTCCACACTCCCAGCCCTTGGCATTTTGAAACCCTTGGTGAAGATGTGAACTCACCCCAGCACCTTGGCATGTGTCCCCATCCTGAGTGGCTGCAGCCACAGCAAAGCCCATCCTGGCTCCTTGGGCTGGAGTTGTTGCTGTCCTTTGCCACCTCTCCGAGGACATAGGCGGCAGCGGAACACACAGCTCTGTCACACCACCCTACACTGAGTTAAGACCTGGGATTTGCTACCTCCACGTGTTTTCCAGTTGGCAATAAACGCAGTTTGCAGGTGGCTCCAAGACAGCCTGAGGTCAGTGGTTTGCACAGACTGCTCTGAATTGCGTGTGCTTGAAAGCACAGCTCAGCTCGAGCACAGCGGATTCACTCGCAGGAAGCACAGCTCATGTTCTACAGACCTCGTATCCCTAAAGTGAGTTTGCACCACTTTGGTCTATCAGCTGAAAACCCACTCCGGTGATTCCTTATGGGCATCAGCCACAAAAGCCACCACCTACAAACCAAACTGTGCAACAGAGGGGTTGCATTGGACCTTCCAGCCTTTCCCCCAGCATCTCCCGCTGCAGCAGGGCTGGCATGCAGAGCTGCATGCACGCAGCAGCAACCCACCCAGATGCCAGCTGGCTCGAGGCAACCCTCACATGCGTACCGATGCACCGTGGGCACCAACACAGGCTTTGCCTGCATCCCCACGGGGAGGAGAGCAGCCGCATGCCTTCTCCTGGTGAAGCTGGGACATCCACAACCATCCTCATTGCCAGGAGATGTCCAAGTCAATGCATTTATATCCCAACACAGAGACACAGCCAGGAGGGATTGCACTGGCAAAGTCTGCACTGGCATCTCCCATTCAAGTGGGATGAAAGGTTTGACATCCTGTGACCCCATCAAATCCCCCCTGGAACCAGTGGCACCACCGTGGGTGCTGCATTTGCTGCCCAGATCCAGTTTGTCCACAGGGCTCAGAGCGTGAACTGGGGCCACGGGAGCCAAACCACCGAGGGATGAGTTAAAATGAAATATCCGCCAGATTTACCAGAATCAGGAAGGAGAAGGGAAAAAAAGGAGCAAAATCCAATAGAAATTCACCAAATACTGCATTTCACCAGATCTGAAATTAATGTTAATGGGTTAATGGAAACTCCACAAGGCAAGAGCTGCTGAGTTTCCAGCCTTTTCAAGGGCCTTCCCACGAGTATCTGCTGTGGGTGGGGACAAGCTGACTCACAGTTTCCAGGGCTGTAGTAACATTTCAACACTCCAGCGCTCCAGCCTTGGGGACTGATGGCAAAGAGCACATTCCCAGCAGAGCGGTTGGGAAGGTTTTTGACATGTTTTCTTGTGTCAGAAAATGTCAGTTCGGCAAAACCAAAACTACTTTCTTTTTTTTTTTTCTTTTGGGTAGCAAACTACCCGTTTCCACAAAGTGCTGCTTGGAAAGGTTGCCTGGATTTCTAGTCAAGGCAACAGAGGTAAAATTGTCTCCCAACAGGTGCTCACCGGAGAGCAACAGCACCCATGCATGGTGGTCCCAACCCCAGGAAAGGCCGCTTGCTTCAAGCGTTACAGAAGGTGTGTCTCGCTCCCAGGGAGAAGCTGGCTGGGCTGGAGCAGCGGAGGTCTCCCCACCTGAAGTCATTTGCTGCCAGCGTCAGTGAGGGCAAAGGACAGAATCGGAGAATGCCAGATTGGAAGAGACCTCAAGGACCTGGAGGCTGAAGCAGAAAGAGCTGCAGGGTGCAGCCTCCCACTGGAACCACAGAGAAGAAACAGCAGCAAGTATCACAGCGATGAAGATAGACCTCTTAGAATTTCTCCATCCAAGAAGACCACTTCTCTCCAAACAGCAGACACCGTCACAAAATCCAATGTAACCTCAGCAAAGCGTAGTGATCCGTACATCAGAAAGGATGAAGAGCTCCACAAAGCGTGTTGAGGCTTCCTTTTGCAGGTGTCACGGGGAAGGCAAAGGTGAGTGCATGCCACCAGCAGCCAAGTATCCCAGGCTCATCAGCCCGTCATCTGGCTCTCTGCCGGCTGCCTACGCGTGGCTGTGTCTCAAGTGTGTGGCAGGAGTGACCGGGCAGGCACAAACCAGCCAGGGAAAATGGAGAAGCCATTGGACTTGAATGGAACCCAAGCCAAACTCCTTCTGAGGTTCAGCAAATTTCACGTTGGTAACTCATTCCTCCTCCAGCAGCCAATACATTTCCTGAGCGCAGGCAACACCAGCAATGCCTTACAGCGTCTCCCGTGCGAGCCCATCCTCTGGCCAGCTTGGCAGCTCTCAAATTGGACGAGATCAGATTTATCAGCCAGTTCCCACTGTGTAATCAATCCCAACTCTCACACGTGCAGCTTTCCCTGTACGCTCTCCCTTTCGATCCCATGCAAGCACCATTCATTTACCTGCACCGTGTTTTTTCTTACAGCACCCTGGGAAGGCAGGAATTGCTGTTGACTTCCTCTTGTATTCGTCTGGAGGCCTTGCAGCAGAAAGGATTCTTGGAGGCATGTCAGTGCCCGGCTCCCGTGGAGTCCAGTGGAATGCAGAGATCTGATTACCTTTTGTGTCTGAGGGAAAGGGATTTGCCCATGGTAAATCTGTGCCAGAGAAGGGAACAGAGGTCCTGCAAAAGTCTAGCGCTAAAAACTTCCTTGCCCCGAGGGGGGCTGTGCTGGGACACAGGAGCTGCCTGGGGTCTCTACTGCTCTCACACACCCATGTGCACCCACCAGCTGCAGAGCCCCTGCCTGAAACCATTCCTCCCTTTTCCATTTATCCCCAGCTGAATGCACTGGGTTCAGACCAACAGGACTGCTGCTCACTCAGGAGGTTGGTATGAGCCAAGCCAACACCACTCTCAGGTTTTATCAGGATGGCCAGTCCTGTGCCCAGCAGCTACTACCTGAATTTGTTGTCTGGATGCTCAGTGAAACAGAGCCAATGATAGTTCCAGGCTGGGCCCGGTGACAGCATCTAGGAGAGGTCAAATGGCCCATGGGGACAGGATTGTCCTCTGAGGAGGTTCCCCAGCTGTCATGCCCCAAAACTGCTCTGATCCTGTGCTTCTGTCCAGTTGCTAAACTGCTGTACACCCCCAATGAGTGCTGTAGAGAAGAGGAGGGGTTTAGGCTATTGCTCTTCCGAACATGAGTTTCTGAGAACTTCTTGGGGTCAGCAAGCAAAGCTACAATTCCTCAAAGCAACAGGATCTTCTGGCCCTACCTCTGTTTTACAGATTCACTAAGCAGATGCAGGACACGGATCTCCTGACCACAGAGTGGCATGGGAGTGAACAATAGACATCATTACTTCTCTGTGCTCTGGAATGAAGCTACTGATCTTGGGGGATGATCCACCTGCCATCAAACCTTTCAGTGTCTTTCCTGATGCCATTGACAGTGATTTTGTGTCCTTTTGATGGTCTAATAAAATGAGTCCTGTGGGTGGAGAGGATAAAGGCATTGACTCCTGAGCCTTAAACTAGTGCTTTATCCAGGAGGACATCCTACCCAGTGGTCAATTACGAGTGATCACCCTCCAATGGGTCCCACAGCAGTGTAAGCACAGCCATTGGCTCCCAGGACTCACACCAGAGGAGGCACCAGTGCAAGATGGAGAAGTAGATGGGGAGGAGAAGACCATTAAATCTCAGTCGTCTGAGAGTCCAGCAGGAGAGAGCTGGATGTGATGAGTCCGAGCATCCTTCTGCAGGCGAGCAGTCTGGGGATTTCTCAGCCCACAGAAACTCAGAGCATCTGCCTTAGCCTCATTCTCTATTTCCCGAGTTGCAAGCAGAGCAGCAGGGCCAGCCATTAAACTCCTCCTGTCCTGGTCTGGCTACAGGAGTCAAGTAATATCACATAAAACAGATGCTGTGTTCAAATAGGAATGGAATTACAACTGCCCGCATCCACCAGAGGACACATCTAAAACCACCACCCATAACAAACACACGGGAGTTTGTCCTTTTTATCAGCATTTATTCAGCAGCCTGTGGAGATAGTTTACCTCAGTGGAGCCTTTTCCAGGCTGATAACACCCACTTCTGAAATTACCCTTTACTTTTTTTTGGCTTGACTTTGATGAATTGTCATTTTTGAGCTGGGAAGGGTCTATCTGAACAAGAAAAACAGTGCGGCGCTGCGTGCTGCCACCATGCCGATCTAGGAACAAACTGCGCAGTATGCCCAACCCACTGCCTTAAAAGAACCCAAAATCTACCCCTATCCATAGTTACACATACAATTTGGAAGTTCCCTGGGAAAGAAGGATTAAAAAAAGGATTATTCTATGTGGAGCTGGGACAGAAAGCAGCAGGAGTATGCATAAAGGTCAAAAATGGATTTTAATTGAGGGTCGTTGTGTCCAGTGGTGCTCTCCTAGGAGCAGGAGCTAAAAACGTGGTGGGGCTGGCCGAGAAGGAACCAGAGGTTGACGAAGGCATCAAAGCAGCTCTGAGAAAGGTCAGATATAAATGGCAACCTGTTCGTTTATGCAATAGTTTGCTCTTCTATTTACGATGGTATTTTCTGGGAAGAGCTGGTCAGAGCCAACTAGGGCAGGCTTGTAAAAAGATAATTTTTCTCCCTTAGAAAACACAAAGACAGACAGACTGGGCTGCTGGCTTTTCTCCCTTCCCAAGATCTGCTGCCCTGGGCAATTTGTTCTGTTGCAGCAGCTCTTTGCTGGAGTGACTGGCGTCTGGTCTGCTTCAGAGCAGACGCCAGTCACTCCAGTAAAGAGCTGCTTACCACATCTTTGGTAAATATTTTCAGCAGTGGTGCAGTAGCGTCTTAAAAGAGCAGCACTGTTATTTCGTAGTCATCTCCAATAATAACTCAGAGAGGAGCAGCCACAAGACATCAGCAAAAGCTGCTGCCACTGACCAAAACTTTAGAGAAGCAAGAACAGAAGTGGGAAGAGAATAGAAATAGTGACTGAGTCATTGGCTGGAGAGGCTGAGTTCAGCCAGGGAAAAGAAACAAAGGCAGGCTTCAAAAGCTGGTCCTGGGACACGTCTGTGGGACCAGCACGCAGTGGTCTGATGCTTCCCCAAACTTGTCGCAACCTCAAAATGGGGATATGAAAATCATTATGGGGAAAAGAGAATATTGTCTTCTCTGTTTTGGGCCTGAACCAAAGCTAGCCAGAGGCAATCATTGCTAAAGTACCAACACGACATCTCTTTTTGTGTTGAAATTGTATTTTGAGTATCTCTGCTGGCTGCGGGATCTCCAGGGCTTGTTCACGCAGAAGTACATGCAAATAGAAAGCAGGATTAGGGAGGAAAGGAGCTGACCCTAAAGTCTTTGGCGCTGCTGCGTGTCACTGGGCCCAAAGCATCCTTAAATATACACCAGGACACACAAATACACAGTTTGACCCAGCAGTGGCACAATTCCTTCTTAGACACCCAGCAGGCTTTGCTGAGAAAGAAGACGGTGGTTGGAAGCTGGATGAATCCCCACAAGATCTTCTCCATCCCACTGCTATGCCACGGAATGAGAAAACCCCTTTCTGAGCAGATACCCAGTGGGGTCAGTCCTACTGAACCACGAACTGTGATGAGAAGCTGGCTCTGTCCAGGAAACTGCTGGCTCCAACTTCTCAAGCTGTTGGGAGATGATCAGAAGCACTAGTTCCTTCCCTAAGGATCCCTGAGTGCCAGCAGCACATCTCCCCACTGGGGAACCATTCTGGCTGCCAGCACGACCATGTGTGGGCTCAGACCCATTGGTTTGTGCCTGGACGAAACACCAAGCCAGTCAGCCCGACCACACAGCCTGACCCTGCACACTGGCTCCTACCCACCCCACTCAAAGTCCAGCCCGCGCTAGAACCAACCCGGCACCCCGATGCAAAACCAGGGTGAGAACGAGAGGATGGGCCACTGAGCGGAGCCGATACCTGGTGACCAAATCTGATCGAAAACAAGGTTTATGTGAGGTGAGTGGATTTTACCTCTCAGCCTCTTTTTACTCGGTCAGTGAGTAAACAATGATTACCGCATCGTGATCAGATGTGGTGAAGAGAGACCAAAAAAGCAATGAGAGAGGGAGGGGAGGAGTGTATGCGAATGCAGAAGAGCTCGGTTGAGGGCTCGGAGCTGTGGGAACTGAGTCCCAGCAATTTCTGTCCCACTGCTCATGCGACCAGCTCTCTCTTCACTGAGCTGCATCCAGCCCTGTGGCAGGGACAGCAGCTGGTCCCCAACACCTGAAGACAAGAGTCATTTGGGAGGAAAGACAGTAGACAGTGTTGCATTAATAAAAATAATCCCCAAAGCCAAGTTAGGGCATCATTTTCCTGTCTCAGTTGCAAGACCTGCCCACACCTCCCGATGCCACCTCCAGTTGACCACCAGTGCCACCCCTCCTCCCACATCACCGCACAGTGACGCCGACCAGCGTTTGAGGCAGTGACCACCAGGCGCGAGGATCAGCGGGCTGCCAAACACGGGCCCACAGTCCTCGTATGCTCGAGGCAAATGTGAAATGCATGGGACCAAGCCATGACATCAGCCATCGCAGCACGAGTTATTGCTCTCGTCATTAGCCCAACAACAAACGTTTCTCTCAGAGCCATAAAGCAAGGGTGGCATTTTTATTAGCTGAGGTTTCCTCTATTTCTTTTTTTTTTTTTCTTCTTTTTTATGGCCTTATCCACAAACGCTGAGAGCCAGAGGGAATTATTTGTTACTTACATTAAAGCAAGAAGCCATCAGACCACAGTGCTACAACCACTCCCCATATCATTATTTTCTTCTTCTGGATTTATATGAACCTCATTGTTAAACCTTAGCTAATGCAGACATCCTAACGATGCACCAAGCGCTAGTAACTGCTAAGCAGCATTATTAATTATTGTAATTACAATGTTTAAAATATATTTTGATTACATTAAAGAGAATACTTTCCTATTTTCCAACCAAAAAAATCCACAAATGTAGCTTATTAACATTAATTCTATTCTCATTGGTAAAACTATTGTTAGGTTTCAAAGACAGCTGGTCTGGGCCCTGAAAAAATAGATCACGCTGGGATGGCGTGTTCTCAGAATCTGGTGGTGCTTAGCTGGGGTGGGGGCTGGAGGAGTTTGGCAAGATGTGTTAGTGGGGACTCAGATGAAGAATTCAGGCCTTGAGCAGCCTGGTCCAGTGGGAGGTGTCCCTGCCCACAGCAGGAGGATGGAACTGGATGGGCTTTAAGGTCCCTTTCCACCTAAACCATCCTATGATTCTGACAGCACCCAGTGCCCTGTAGGAGAGGTATAAATACATGCATCCCCCTTAGAGCTTGCATCCCCCTTAAAGCTTACATCCCACCTTGCATCCCTCTCAAAGCTGATCTCAGCTGGCTCCATACAGGCTGGGAGGAACCAGGATCACCTGTCCCACACCTACAGACTCACTGATGGCAGTTACAGAGCTAGGGGTGCAATCCAGGGCCACGATCCTGCGACAGGCACTCTCATCGTTAACCTCTGCTTGTAATATTCGGTGGAATTATTGATGCTGAACCCAGACAGACAAATGGCCACATAAACACAGAGCCACGCTTTTAATTAAAGATGTGCCGAGATAAAAAGCTTCAGAAAACAATTTTAAACAATTAAAAATAATATTAGAGGTGTTTGTCTACCCAATCTGCATGTGTCCTGAGCAGCTCAGGGAGGTTCGCTGTGTTTTTACCCTCAATAGGACTGTTAGCAGCGACTCCCCGGCAGGCGGAACACACGTCCAGACATTTCTTTGCTCCAAAGAGTTAAGATTTCACTTGTCAGGCTGTTTTTGTTTCTATTCACATGTCAGTGCCTGTCATTTATTTAGTCAATGGGACATGTCCAAGGGATGGAGACAGACTGGGTTAGTCATTCTGACCGTGGGTCGCCAGTCCCTGCAAACTGCCTGAGGTCATTTCCAAAAGCGCCACTAACAATGAGAGGGAAGCTGGGCCCGGGAGACCTGCAGGAAACGGCGCGGAGATTAAAGACAGAGATAGTCCTTTTCGAAAGTACACTAGAGGAATGTTCCCGATGTTCTGTCAACACAGTTTCTTCCTCGCTCAAGACTTGTCTATTTTAAGTCTGAACTCGCACCAAAAATGGAAATCCTTGCTCAATGGCTATCAGTGGATCTTGGGATCCTGGAGCTGCAGCAGCCGAGGAAATGAACCCTCCAGCTCGGCCAGAGTTGCTCTAAACAATTCCTCCTTGCAGCAGCTCTCCGCTGGGTTTGCTCCTCTGGCTGGTTAAAGCACAGAGTGTTAAACCACATAGAATCATGGTATGGTTTGGGTTGGAAGGGACTTTAAAGATCATCCAGTTCCACCCCCCTGCCATGGACAGGGACACCTCCCACTGGATCAGGTTGCTCACAGCCCCATCCAACCTGGCCTTGAACACCTCCAGGGATGGGGCAGCCACCGCTGCTCTGGGCACCCTGGGCCAGGGCCTCCCCATCCTCACAGGAAAACATTTCGTCCTAAGATTTCAGCTAAATCTCCCCTTTTTCAGCACGGATGACGACCCAGCATGGCACCACCCTGTGCTGCCTGCAAGCACTGTCCTCACCGGCGTCCTCGCAGCATGGCTGCACCCTGCTCTGGGGGTGGCATCACTCAGTCCGCGTGGGCAGCAGAAAGCGGAGCGGGGCTTCAGGCTCCATCCGCACTTCCAGGACGTTGTCGTGCTTTGAGGAAGGCAATGGAAAAGCAGCATTGAAAAGCAACCATAAATATCTGCCGCAGCATCTTGGGCTGAAACCAAGCCCTGTGGCTACAGATTTGGGGGAACGGGCAGCCATCTGGGTGTCAATATGGGGCTGAAATACAAGAGCAGCTTTAGAGGCAGAGATGCACATTTTGCTTTTTAAGCACAATAGAACTGGCCGCTCTTACTTAACGCATAAGGTACCTCTGGGTGTTTTGGAAAACATTAATAGCAACCACATGATTGGTGTAAAACACTGATTTTTCCATCCAGACACACTATTGTTTTCAGATAAATACATTCCATCAAGCTTTTTTGTATCTGAATTTTCTGCATGTGGCTTCTGCGTCTCAGGCAGATGGAAACAGGGGTTTGACAACAATAGCAGTGGCCCAGGAGGAGCCACCAGAGCCTGCAGGCTTGGGAATGGATGACATGGGCTAAACCTTGCCCTCTGCTGCAGGTGCGATCGCCGGTAATGTGGAACAGGGGTTGAAGGTAAGGAAGGGATGGGAAAAGGAGCTGCCCAGTTGATGTGATCCACTTTGGAGAGAGAGGGAAAAGCAGCAAAGGCATTTCTTTGAATACAAACATCCATCATGGACACACACAAGAGTATCCAAATTCCTCAGTGTTATATTTATGAAGCCATTTGGAGACATGATACAGGCCAGTTCCTGTAGATTTTTCCATGTGCTGTTAAAGATTCAAATTACAGAGTAATTTTCAGTCTTTGAAGACATTGGTCTCGGTATTGCAGAGCCCGGAGCTGCTCCAGGCAGGGTCTGTCTGCGCTGCAGCCGGGAGATAACGCAGAGCCACCACCAGCGCTGAGCAAGCTCAGGAGGCAGGAGCGGGCCAGGAATGACGGCGTGGAGGCACTGGGAGGAATTTACTCTGCTTGCAGATAAGGAAAGCATCCTGCTTTAAGCATGGGGTAAACAACTTTTAATACACAAGCTACTTATCTGGAGAGTCCCACGGGAGGAAGCCTATCTGGTGCGAGGCTCCGAAGGAACATCTGTGCTGTGCAGCACAGCACGGCGCAGGGATAGTGACCCAGCCCCAGTGCCCAGGCAGTTTTGGGGAGCTCAGCTGCTCATGGGTGCTCCTCGGGGCCAGGACCAAGGCTCCACCAACTTGCAAAAGGCAACTGGGATAGCTGTGTTTGTCTCCAAGATGAGGACAGGGGCTCCTGGTCCGTTGGCCTCACAGTTGCACATGTAGGACTTGGACCACCCAAATTAGAAACCACAAAACAGTTGGGTAAAAGCACAAAGACTCTTAAAAGAGACTTAAAACCTCTTTTTTTTTTCAGCACAAAACTGCCAGCGTCGATAATTTTTCCCAATAATTACACAGGATACCCTACCAAAATAAATTCAGGTGTGTTTTCATTGATAAGGCCATGAGAACACTCCCAAACTGGGGAAGGGAAGTCATTCCATCCTAATGTGGCAACATTTGGAAGAAGTAAGGAGATGATGGCCGTGCTCCCTGTGTAGCTGCAGGGTTCATGTCTCTCTGCAGAACCCAGGTCTGAAACCTGCATGAGCACCACTCTCCTTTGGAGAGATAGGACATGTGGGGGAAGGTGGGCTTAAGCCCCTTTGCCTTATCTTGGAGGCACGGCAGAGTCAGGAGAGGTGGTGGAGAGAACTGGAAGAGCTGATCTCAAGTTCAGAGGCTGATTTACAGCGAAGGCCTCAGGCAAATCATTTACTGGCTTTGTGGTTTCATTTCCTCATCTCTAGAATCTCTTTCACGGGTGATGTGTGAGGGGGAATTAACATTCAAGCTTTGTTTTTCATAAATATTTGAAGATTCGTCTTGTGTTGTATGAGTATTTCTGAATGATCTTTCTGCCCTTGCATAAGGGTCTTTCTCTGCCAGCTCTTTCATCTGAACTCCTCTCCCTGGAGTGGGTGCGATGCTTCTGCTGCAGATTTGTGCTCGCATTGAGTAACAACTAAGCTGCCTCAGTTAAATGTAAAAGCATGTGAAGAAAGTTTTCTGCTGCCAGTTCTGCACCGCATTGTGCTGGATGCTAGCAGGACACATCAAACAAAAGAGTTCCTCTGCGCAAACTAAACCAAAGCAGCACCCAGCACATGCTGATGAGCTGTTAGCAAGCTCTGAGTGACCCCCAGTACTTCAAAATTCTTCATTTATGTGAGAAGCATCCGTAAAAATTTGCTTTCACCAGCGCGGTGTGATTTAGAAGTGAAAGCGTGGGCTCGAAGCTCCTCAAAGTGCAAATTCAGTGTGGGTTAGACCCGAGGACTGTGCACGCTTTCGTCTCTGCCTGTTTATTGTTAAACTCATTAAAAACATCAGGGTTTTTACATCTTAAAAGTCTTTTCTAACTTCATAAAATATGTGAATGCTTAAGAAAGAATCTGTGCGCAACTGTATAAATAGTGACTAACAAGTAGGAATTTTGTGGTGTTCAAAGGGAGCAAAATGAGCTGACGAGCCTGTGGCGTAATGAGTTCATTTGCCTCGCAGCCTACCTGGTGCCCAGCGCCAGCTTGCCCTCCCTCAGACGTCGCTGGTGATGGGTCATGAGCTTCTCCACCTACATGAGTGGGTTTAAGTTAAAGACCCAAAATTAGCTGTCTCAGACGTGGCAAGCCCAAGTTCTGTCACTTCCTTATAGTGTGGATGCTGAATTACCATGAGAAGAAAATTCAAAGCGTTTCAAAATGAAGCTATTTTGAAACTTTGAGTTGAAATCATCTCCATTTCTAAGTACATCTGCTACCACATTTCGACCCCACCTGGAGTATTGTGTCCAGTTCTGGAATCCTCAACATAAGAAGGATATGGAACTGTTGGAACAGGTCCAGAGGAGGCCATGGAGATGATCCGAGGGCTGGAGCACCACTGCTATGAGGCCAGGCTGAGACAGTTGGGGTTGTTGAGTCTGGAGAAGAGAAGGCTGTGGGGAGATCTTAGAGCAGCTTCCAGCACTGAAAGAGGCTCCAGGAAAGCTGGGGAGGGGCTCTTGATCAGGGAGTGCAGGGATAGGATGAAGGGGAACGGTTTTCAGCTAAAAGAGGAGAAATTTAGATGAGATCTTAGGAAGAAATATTTTCCTGTGAGGGTGGGGAGGCCCTGGCCCAGGTTGCCCAGAGCAGTGGTGGCTGTCCCATCCCTGGAGGGGTTCAAGGCCAGGTTGGATGGGGCTGTGAGCAGCCTGATCCAGTGGGAGGTGTCCCTGCCCATGGCAGGGGGTGGAACTGGATGGGCGTTGAGGTCCCTTCCACCCCAAACCATTCTATCATTCTATGAATCTATGCCATTGCATTCTATTTTTAAAATGCTGCAGAGCTTGGAGAGCAAAGTCAATCTTGTGTTCAACCAAACCAACATTTTTGTTCAAATCCTCATTTCCCAGAAAAATTGTAAACCATTTGTTTTAGTCAGAACTCGAACAAATCTTTTCCCCAAACCTTTTCAACTGCCAATAATCCACTTTTATCCCAGATTTAATGTTGTTACAAAACTTCCTTACTGGAACTGCTGGAACTTGAAGTTGCCATTAAGTGGATACCTTGCACTGTCACAAGAATTCATGCCATTTTTTAATCCTGCAATTCCCTAAACTCATCTCAGACTTCAAGTTTACAGCTCATTCTTCCTCCACCCGCAACATTAACCCAAGAGCTAGAGGAAGGCCCATTGCTCTGTCATACATTGAAATATGGAAGTGAAAAAAGCCAACAATGCTCAAACTGCTGCAGAATCCTACTGGAAGGAGACATATGAATCACAGAATTACAGAATCACAGAATGTCCTGAGTTGGAAGGGACCCACAAGGACCATCAAGTCCAACTCCTGCCCCTGCACAGGACAACCCCAACATTCATACCACATGTCTGAGGATGTTGTCCAAACACTTCTTGGATATCGTCAGGGTTTGTACCGTGACTGCTTCCCTGGGGAGCTATTCCAGTGCTTCACCACCCTCTGGGTGAAGAACCTTTTTCTTATGTCCAACCTAACCCATCTTCACTTCCCATCCCCTCAATCCCTATCACTTCTCACCCCTCTCCTCATCAGCTGAGTATTTTATATTTGGGAAATTTGTTTCTCAGCTTTCATCAGCTTCCTTTGAGTCTCCAAACAAATGGGCCTATGAAAGGGGACAAAGGGGTGGCCCTGTGGTTAAGGCACAGAGCTAGGAGTCAGGAATCACAGTAGGAGGTCAAGACAGTCCTTCTCTATCAAGATTTTCTCTGCTGACCCCATCAGAACATAAACTTTAGGTTTTGAGAGAAAAATAGTTCAGTTATTTGTGAGTCTAAGGTCCAATTGAAGCACCCAATGTGGATGAAAGCAAAGTTGTACTCTGTGCTGCTCATTCACCTTTAAATCTTACTCCAGGCACAGGATCAGACTCTCAAGCTGAAGGCCCTTCTGGTACGACCAAGGGTGTCCAGCAGCAGGCAGCGTACAGGGAACACAGGAGGAGGCAAAGAGCTACTTTGGCAGTGGGTGAGATGATATTTAGACCATGTGAAGGCAAGTACAACATACAGCCTACAGACAGGAGCAGATGTCCCAAGGAAACAGCAAAGGAAGAAGACTGCGTGCCAGATCTTGCTCCAAGTGATGCCAGAACCCACTGGAGTTGCTCTGAATCTGTGCTAGAGATGCCAAAACCAGAATCTAGCATCAATTTTGGAATGGAATGCATGCAAAAGTGACACACAGTTGTAAGACCAACAGAAAAGGTTAAATACCAAGTACACCTGCCATTCTGGTATGGACATGTGAAAGAACAGAGAGGTTTAGTCCACTTCCTTTTTAAAACTTAC
The DNA here is from genome assembly GCF_017976375.1 of Cuculus canorus. Classification (NCBI taxonomy): domain Eukaryota; kingdom Metazoa; phylum Chordata; class Aves; order Cuculiformes; family Cuculidae; genus Cuculus; species Cuculus canorus. The sequence continues at coordinate 14,652,511 of NC_071412.1, read as the reverse complement.
AAAATTAGGAGACAACTTGGTGAAACAAGAAACGGCACAAGCCACGTGTTCAACTCCATGCCCTCACAAACCATAGAACAGCATCTGCTTGCCTTCCCACCTCCCAAAACAGACCTGAGCCTAAAACACAGTACTTTTTAAAACAACACGTCTTTTACTCAAAAAAAAGAATAACTACAGGTTTCAATTTCTTCTAGTGTCTCCACCAACAAGAAAGCATAGGAGCTTCATTTTGATGTATTAACTGCCTCTCCTTGGCATTAAGATCCCCCATCACTCACACTGTTAGGTCACCTCTATTTTTTTCTCTGTTCTTAAATGAAATCATTGTTTGCCCATGGATCAGGGCTGGTACCTTCACCATAATCATTTGTACTCGCTTTTGGCCTTCAGCACACAGTATTCACGTATTTCAGCTGACAGACTGGGAAAGCCTTTCCCTTACTCACCGCAGAGCAAGGCTTTGCCTCTTCCACCAGCTTCATGTGAGTGATCTGTAGGAACTTGCTTTGGCACCATCAGATTAGTTGCTGTTAACATCACTTATCCTGTTAAATTTCTTCCCAGTGAGCAATGAGACATAGCTAATCCAGGCAGATTAAAGAGAAACACGTTTCATCATCCATCCCTCAGCTTCAACCACTCCGTTTTGAGGCTGGCTCCCTGGCCAAAGGCTGTTGGGTTTATGATTGCTCATGGCTCCATCAGACTGAAGCAACAGGCGGCGTTGGCGATAGAGACACAGGCTGACATATTTCAGATACACGGGGATGTTTAGCTGTGAAAACGATTTGCACGGTGCTTTTCCTCAAACTGCTGCAGATGCTGAGTACCCTGTAACAGCACCCGGCCCTAAAGAGGGCTGCTTTCAGCACGTCCCGCTCAGCTGCTGGGTCAGCCAGCCCGTCACCACTCCAGCCTCCTTCCTACCCCTTCTCAGGCGAGGGGATTCTCCTACTCTGCTCCTCTCTTGTGAGACCCCACTGGGAGTCCTGTGTCCTGTTCTGGAATCCCCAGCATAAGAAGGATATGGAACTGTTGGACGGGTCCAGAGGAGGACCCTCTGAACGGGTCCAGAGGAGGACTATGAAGATGATACGAGGGCTGGAGCACCCTGCCAGGACCACGCTATGAATCATAAACAGTCTCAGAGAAGTCCCCACGTTTCTGAGACATGGTTGGTCACCACAAAGCAACACCAGAGTCAGCAAAGAGTGGCTGCACCCTCCAATACAAAAGAGAGCCCACACTGCTCTGTTCTATGATGATACAGTGTGAAGCAATTTAGATTCAAATCAACCTTCTTACTTGCCACCAAAATAAGGGTATTGTGGAATCGCTATCCTCCCCAAACCACAAGGTTGTTTTAATGACCTTCTGTTTAAGCATTAAGGAGTGAAATGTCTAATCCTGTTGAGCGTGTAGGAATGTAGCTCATTCCTTTAACGCTGTGAACTACCTCTGTTTGGCAGCTGCCCCGTATGGCAACCGTTGCAGTCTTCAACACGGCAGGGTTGGAGTCTCCTAAGTGGAAATGATAAAGAAATTCTAACTACAGGTATTATCTCATGTAACATGTCTGTGTGCCATAATATTATTCTAGTTGCCAAGCAACTAACAGGAGCTACAGTGAAAGAAAGAGATAAAAACACCTGAATACGGGTATGCTCATCATTTGCTTCATAAGGGACTCTGCTGGTGGTGGGTTTATTGGGTCTTGCCAAGTGGTTGGTACCAACATCTGTTCTTCTGAATGAGAAGAAAGAGGTGAGGAATGATTTACAGTGAATCAGGGCTGGATTCAAACCCTACAGAAGCCTCTAAGAGTCCTGCCACTAGCACCACTGAGTTTTCCATCAGGCTGGAAACAGACAAGGTGACAGCAGAAAACGTGACCATGCTGTGGCTGTGGTCACCTCCCACACAGATCAGTTCTGCTGCTGCAAATGGGGATGGTCGTGAAGTCAGCTCTTTAAACTCTTCCTGTGATATAAGCAACAAGCAAACAAGCAGAAACAACCCATGGCTGTGCACCTCTGTCTGTGTTTAACAGCATCTCTTGTTCATGTAACCACTTGCTTGTGCACATCCATGCCTGTCAAGAGGCGACTTGGGCAATTAGGGGAGTGCGTTGGCCCCTAATGGTTTTTCATAAGCAGAACCAAACCACTGAGCCCTCTCTTGCAGTTCACTGAGCAACAGGGCTGCCGCCTTAGTCTTCCAGTTGGGAAGGGATAATTGCATTATCAGGGAGAGCTCTCAAGATCTCCCAGGAGATGTTCTGGAGGTAGCAGGATCAGGTCTGAAGCATGCATGATTCACTGAAACAAACAGTGGTCTGCGTGTTTGAACTTGGCTTCAAATTTGCTCCCAGAAATGAACGGCCCACACTCCACTGCATCAGCACCGGACAGGATGCCCATAACACTGGAGGCTGTAACATCCGATGAGACAGCGGTCTCCAGTACATCTGGGTTGCCCTGTGTCTTTCAAGTGTGAAAATGAACGCTGATATTCTAAAGTTGCTTCTAAAACCTGGCCTAACAGAAAGGCAGGCTCTGAGCAGTCATGCAAGAAGTGTATTTTTATTTCTTTGTCCTTTCTGGACACTCTTTTGGCTCTCCTCCTCTGGCTGGAGAAGGTGATGCACCAGGCCCACAAAGCCACACACTGGATGTTGGAGTGAGTGCCATCGATCACGCCCAAAATGATGGTCATTTCTTTTTCACATTAAGCAATGCATTGCACCTCAGTTGTACATTTTGAGAAACCACTCTGACTTATCTCCAGCTCCACATACTTTGTTTAACTGGCCAACTAAAAGAAATCAGACACAGACTTAATGTGAATTCTCACAGTAACCTCCCTGCAAAATTGCTGGCGTACAGTTTCTCCATGGAAAATACAATAAAAACAAGTACAAGGCAGTTTTAAATAGAGACAGAAGAAGAAAAGCACACAGCAAGGGAAGAACAAATGAGCACTAACTGAATGCGGTGCAATGAGTCCAGTTGTGTTATGTTATTTACCAAGTGCTATGTTTGTTGCAAATGTCACTAGTGTTTTTCCCCATTTCCAGATCTGTGCAGTTAAACTGAGTTTCACACCTACCACGTGTAATGTCTGACTGTGTGGCTTGTCTGAACTTCGAGCCGAGAGGCTGGGCTGCAGTGGGACCTCCCAGGAGACCAATGGGGAACGCTCGTGGCCCTGCCCCAGGTGCCTGCAGCTGCCAAGAATGGCCTGACTCCGGGATTTAAGGATTTAAGGTTAAGGATTTTCAGTAGGAGGCTCTTCTGTGACGACAGTTATGAATCTTCAGGGCTCTGTAGACACTTATATCAGTCCTGGCCATCACTCAAATACTTGCAAACAATGACTAACATGAGCCCACACATCGCTCCGATCAAGCACACCACACTGCTCACCATCCCTCGCGAGCTGCCCGGCTGGCTGGGTCACGTTTGGCCCCACGTGGCCCCACGTTTGGCCATGGGGATGGCTGCCTTCTGACCAAGAGACGATTTGAACCAAAGGGAGGCATGCACATGCTTGCTTTAAACCCAAGTAACTCATATTCTAGCCCTATGACCAGCTGCAAGCGTTGCCCCAATGCTTGGCATGCACGTGCTCACGTAGCCAGTGTGGAAATCCACTCTGCCATGAACACACTTGTGCAGGGCAACCAAGCTGAAAGGACCAGCAAAAACTTGGGTCAACGTACACATGCTCCGGTCACACCTCCAATGGCAGCTCTGAGAGGGCCTGTGAGTCACCAGGAAAAGATTAGAGGAAAGTTCCCTTCTGTTTTAATGAATGAATAAGCTCTAAGCTTTTTCTAGGGTGTGGAAAAAGATAAGGCTTAAGGAGGAAACGTAATTATCTGTGCAGCTTTCAGGTGTACCTCCAGCTTCCAGCAAGTTCCTAGAAACAGCTGGCATTTGATGGTATAAGAAACAGCTGTCTTCAAATCATTTTCTGGTCTATTCAACTGGAACTGGTGTACCTGAGACCTTAATTGCAATGCACCTCATTGTGGAGGGTTTGCAGGCTTCATGAAGACCTTCATGTACTGCCTGGGTCCTAACGGCCACATGGAAAAGCCTTTAGAAGGATTATTCACCGGAGCTGTCTGCATACCAAGAGGATGCGGTAAAGCTAACAGTGGTAGAAACTCTGCTGTGCCTACCCGAAGCCCTGGAAGTCGGCAGAGACAGCTGTGGCACCAGAAGCATCAACCTTCACTTGCTCCGTGCCCCATGTAAAGGGAGAGATAGGCCGTGTCACTTATTCCGGTTCCCAAGCAGTAGCACAAACCAGAAGTGGTGACCCAGGCTGAGCGAGCCGATTTTGCTGGCTTTCGTCTCCAAAGACTTGAATATTCTACGGGTGGGAGTCTCATAGAGGGGGCATCTTTTTGGGTTTGCACAATAGGTTTGTGGATCAAACTCTAAGACCACTACACAAAGTCTCAGGTAACGACAAAGCTGCTCTACTCCCACTACATACTGATACCCAAGGTTCAGAGAACAAACCGGAGCAACTTGCAGCCTGGAGATGTCATTGTGTATGTGCCGAAGCTGTCTTCACTCTGCCCTGCTGTGGCCTTTTAGGGCTGAGATCATTAGTGACTGCTTTCCTGCAAGGGCAGAGCCTGCAGCACTCTGCCCACAGGGACGCTGCCAACACGTTCTCGGTGCAGCCCTAAGGAGACCAAGCAGGTCCTTTAGAGCAGATCGTTTTTTTCTATTTTTGCCTCTACCATGAGGTGAGTTATCGCGTGGGGCGTGCTGTGGCCAGGCAGGCTCCCGCCAGCTGAGGAATGTGGCGCGGCTCAGCGCCTGGAGCATCAGCCCCATCCAAGGGGGTACGTCCTCTTCTGCTGGCATCATAGCTAGTCTCGTTCAAGGGAAGGCTAAAGCCGGGGCAGATAACCATGAGCCGCGTGTGGCTGCAACAGGATCTCTTACGCTGAACTTTTGGACTCCTTACAGTATGAAACTGTATATTATCCCCTCACTGGCTCCGCAAGATGTCTGTGCAAGATGCAGCCAGAAATACTCAAGTTCACCCACTGGGGAAACATTGTGTTACGTGAAGATTGCAGCCTTCTCCCCTTATCTGGGAGGCAGTTGATGAAGGGCCTGGCGTCAGTCTGGCAACTCTGATGGCTCCCATTTAGCACCAGCAGGGCTGCCTATCAGCAGAATGCTGGGGCAGATAGCAGACGGGACTATCTAATCACATACCTTTTGCATTAGTGCTGCCATATATCCCTTCCATTTACAATCAGGAGACTGGGCCGCACTGAATTTTCACAGGAGTAAACTGTCAACAACCCCATCCTTCCCAAGGCCTAAAAATGGGTGCTTTATCACAGAGGCCGGTAGACTTCTTTTCTTAGACTTCCAGGCAATGGCCGGAGCAGACTTGGAGCCCCCACTAACGAGACATTAAGGAGACCTTTTCGAGATAACAACGGTTCACTTGGCTCTCTCAAGAATGCCTTATGGCTGTTCCTTTTCAAAGCCGAAGTAAGGAAACCAGCTCAATTAGAGCGTATCAAGAAACTTTGTGTCTCCTGGTTTGTTTACCTTTTATCAGTGCCCTTAATATGCTTTCCTGCTTTTCCAAGAGGAGCAGGAGGGCTACGCTTTGTAAGATCGCACTAGAAAAAACAAGGAAGAGGCAGCTTTTTAAACTAACAAAACGGAGTTAATAACAGGTCAGCAAACAACAGCTACCAGCTTTCTGGTAGCTTGATGTCTGCTTCTTGGTACATCAGTTTGGCACCATTTCACTTCAATTTTGCAGGAGTATATAGCTTTGTTTAACACATGTCGACAACCTATAATCTCTCAGGTCATGTTTAAATAACCTGTGTGAGTATTAGTTCGTTCTTGAGCCAAACGCCCATTAGGACTTGTCCTAAATAAAGAGCTTGGTAAAACATCTCCTGTAAGAACTGCATCCCAGAATGATTTCAAAGCCAAGCTCTCTGCAGCAGACTCCAGTTCATCAGCTCTCAGAGCCTACGTTATGCCATTAATTGAAGGCATAATTAACGATGGCCAAATCTCAAAAAAGTCCCAAATTAGATTTCACTTGAGACAAGCAGATGTAGTTTGGATGACTGGATAAGGCCAAATCCTGCCTGACACGAAAGCCTAGAAGTCTGGTCATAGATGGAGAATCAGATTTGCAGCCTTCACGTGACTCAGCTCTCCAAGATGGAATCAGATGCTCCAATCCCGCTGACAGGAGACCTGGACACATAACTGCCTTAAGTGCTTCTGAAAATAAAAGTTTTCCTTTGGAGGTTGGTTGGGTCACCCTACTTATACGTAAAGGCTTTGGTTCCTTCTGCCCTCTTCTGCAGGCAAGCTAGGAACCCTACACTGCCACACGTTTTCTAATTCCTCTGTCTTGTGCTGAGAGAGGAAAATACTATCAGAAAATGAGATGAATCCTCCATGAAAATCTGATTCAAATCCAGTGAAAGCCCTGTGAGAATATTCAGAGTATTTATTTTATGTTATAGTTAACTTACTTCACATTTGCTGATCTCAATAGCACACTGAGGTGCTCAAACCTTCATCTGTGATCTGTTCGGAGCTCAGTCGTATTGGAAACTTTCTGTGTTGATTCATCTTTGAGACAGTTCAGGAGAGGAGGAACACAAAGCCTGGTCAGTGAAGTGCAACTTCCAGCTAGCGTGATCTGTAACTCAGAAGGCTCAGCTATTAAACATCCAGTCTCACCCTGTCCCTCCGGAAAACTAATTTTACTCATTTCCCACTGGGAGATAAAACACAGGTCTGCTCCCATTCTCAGGCCCTTCAGCTGGGACACAAATAGCTTTGGAAATGCTCTTATCTATGCTCAAATGTTCTTTCAGAAAATACACCAAGCTGCAAAGGGCTGTCTTGGTACCACTAAGCCTCTTTGTAAGAAAAGTGGGAGCTCAGCCCACAATCAGAGCTTTTCAAGGAGATTTGCTTCCCTCTTCACACCAACTTCCCATAAGCACAGAGGGACAAATGTCCTAGTTGCAGGAGAAGCCTCTTACAGCCTGCATTCCCCCCTTGAAAGGAACCTGCCCACACATTTTGGGGGTCCTAGCAGGTTGCTGCCAAGAGTTGGGTCCTGTGCATGGTCACAGTAAGGTGATGCTGTATCCCAATGCTCCACAAGGTCAGTTATCTCCTGCCTGTGTGCCTGGAGTGCTCCTGTTATCCAAGACAACTTCTCTGCGATCCTGTTTTACACAGCTTGGCATTTTTTTACAGTTCCTCTTAAAACCTAGGCATGGTCTCAGCTGAAAAAACCCAGGCTTGTATCAATCACTGAAAGCAGAAACGGTTTGGAAATGTGGGCAAGTTGAAACCTGGTCTTGGACAGCTCGGGGCTGGCCGAGATGCCCTGGGTTCAAGCCCCTGCGCTCTGCAGGTTTCCTGAACCTGACCTCTTTCTCACATCGGCGACACTTGGCTCACACAGGTTTAGGTTTCACAACCAAAGCCTTGACACCGCTCCTGTTATGGTGCCAGCAAGTAACAAGTGATCACTAACTCCTCACACATTCGCTGCCTGAGGACATTCAAACCCTGCCTGCGTAAACCATTACAGACATTGCTGAGGGAGAAAAAAAAAACAAAACAGTTTGGCCTTGCGTATCAGTAACAGCGCAATCCCGGCACGCCTCTCCTTTTCTCCATGCCAACCAGACCTGCTCCCTCACACCTCGGCAGCGGGGCTCCAGGAGCTGGCAGTGACGGCTGCCAGCGGGCGGGCGTGTTTGAGTGACTTGCCCGGCGATGTGCAGGGCCAAGCTTGGGCGAGGTGCTGACTTGGGTTTTGGAGCCTGTCTTGGACTTCCTGTCTCAAAGAACATTGGGGTTTCCTCTCCCGGTGGCAGAAGGGATGGAGTGGTGGGAGCACAGCGTGAGGGCAGAGGCACAGATGGGCGCTGTAGGCAGCAGCTTGGTGAGCCCCCATCTCCACGAGCCGTCATAGCAAAGGCTCATCCTAGTGTGTCCCAGGCTTATCCTAGTCATAAAGGCTGTTGCAGTGTGAAGGAGATGCCCACGGGATGAATAAGGGTGCTATAAAAGGAGAGGCTGAGCTGGAAGAGACTCCTCCGAACATCTCTCTTGCCCAGTATTGCACTGGGGGCTGGAATCTTAGAATAGAATCACAGGTTCATTAAGGTTGGAAAATACCTCTAAGCTCATCCAGGCCAACCTTCAGCCCAATCCCACTGTGTCTATTAAACCATGTCCTGAAGTGCGTGTTTTTAACTCCAGGGATGGTGACTTCACTGCTTCCCTGGGCAGCCTCTTCCGGTGCTTCACCACTCCACTGAAAAAGAAAGAGCTACTCATGGCACAGACTCCGCCACCCCAAGGGAATAGCTGGTTCCCATTGGTTCCTGACCCCCCTGCCCAATGCTTTGCCCAATGACTCCCAAACTTCCTGCGCTGTGGAGCATCAGGAGCCTCTTGCAGATCCCCACACATTCTGGCCAACCTCTGAAGGAGAGCAGTGGGATGGGGAGATAACCTCTATGGTTGACAGCACTTTGCAGATGAGCCGCAGGATCCTTCCCATGGCCTCCGGGGTCATCAGCGGCTGCCATTTGGGAACCATGGCTCGGTATGTTGCGAGGATGTGTTTCCACTGCCCTGCAGTCTGCACGCTGGGGTCTTTAAAGGCTGACACATTGCAAAACAGGAACAAAATGTTTGCAGCACACTATCAAACCTCAGTGACTTCATTTATCCCCACAGGACTGGTGTAAATGGTCAAACAAGATAGCGGAGAGCCAGGCCCACCACCTCTTGGCCTGGAGCCTGGAGAGCAACATTCAGTGCATTTTTCTATCAGCTCTATTTATGAGTTGTCTCTGCCCAGCACTGGAACTACCTTTGTCATTTGACAAAAAGCCCATCTCCAAATACTCCTGAGGTTAATCACTTTGGTGATAGCATTTTCTGAGGTTACACATAGTCGTTGCTGTCACCTCCCATGAGCTACAGGCTTGCTCCGACCCGCAGGAACACAGCATGTGGCACAGCGTCTCTGCTGGCAAGGTCCCTGCATACCCCCGGCAGCTGTGGGATTGCACCCTAAGTGCCCAATAATCCCTTAAAATCTGCAGGATTTCATCTGCCCTTTAAAGAGACAGCAGATTCGTTTTATTTTCCTTTAATTTAACAAATGGATGATCTTCTCCAGGTCATCCCCTTGTGCAGACATATACAGAGATGGGGTGCTTTCACTTTGACGGGTACCTCTTGCACATTCCTGTGCTAGAAAAGGTGTTGCCTCATATTTTCATCAATGATAGACAGTGAGATCAAGTGCACCCTAAGCAAGCTTGCAGATGTCACCAACCTGAGGGGTGCAGTTGTCACACCAGAAGGATGAGATGTCATCCAGAGGGACCTGGACAAGCTGGAGAAGCGGGCCTGTGTGAACCTCATGAGGCTCAACAAGGCCAAGTGCAAGGTCCTACACCTGGGTCAGAGCAATCTGTGGTATTCGATTCTAATGGAACACATTTTTACGGGACCTTTACCTCACCTTGGAAGCAGCAGGCTGCTTTTTCTTGGCTGTATTTTCCATGCACTTTGTTTCCTTATCACACCATATAATTTTCAGACAAATGAAAATCTGGGCTTTCACTTGCACAAAAGCCTTGGACATAAAATCCTTGCCATTGCCAACTCTTACAAATGTATCCTCATAATTGATGGTTTCTGCAAGCCCTTGGTCCTGGGAGACCCGTGAATCTACCAGAATGTCAGCTTTCATTTTTTTCAGAAGCCATTTTCTAGCCTTCCCAGTTACAGAGAGAAGCATAAACCCCGTGGACCCCAGTACTGCAAAAGGGAGAAGGCACAGAAGAACTCCCCTATTATGATTTAAAAGAATACACATTTGTTGGTTTTCTAAGGGAATCTCATGAGCTGGGGTTGGCAGAGGCTTGGGAACGCAGCCCAGGACCCTCCTCCAGTACCTCTGCTGGATTAAGGTCCAGTGCAACACCTGCTCCCTGCCGAGGGCTCTTACCCTGGGAAGTATTTCACTGCCATCTCCAGCCATCACCACTTCCAGGCTGTTTATCAACTTGTTACAAAAATTAGAGATGCATTGTACCTACCGGACTGCCTTTGCCAAGACAAATAAACTCATAGATGCCTTTTGTTGCAGACATTCACAGTCAAACCAAGACAATTATTAACAACCACTACATTAGACCCAAACTTCTCTGAAACAATAAAAGAAGGCGACATTATAACCCTGCGTCTTCAATCATGTGTGTAATGTGCTCCTGTCTATCTGCTGCTTCCCATCCGAAAGCACTGGTAATTAATAGGTAAGTGATAAGACAGAGAGTAATAATTCCAGGAAGCAGAATAATTCATTTTTATGAATGATTGCAGAACTGGTTGATTTCCCTAGAGTGATCTGGTAGCAAAGAGTTCATCGCTGATGCTGGGTGGTGGTGGGAATTGGGGATAGTGGTTGCTTTGTTGCAGACCTGCTGCAGCCCACAGGGAGGGAAATGCTGGCCTGCACACCCACGGCGCAGGGTGCAAGGTGCCTGTCCCTCTGTCACTGCGACCCCACTCACATCGGGCAGATGAGTGTCATACAGTGGCACTCTAAAATAATGGCCGTATCCCTGGGACTTTCTAATGAAATGGTGTAGGACGGGAAAGGTGGAGAGGACACTTCACAGAGGACACATACTGGAAGCAGGTGTCAAGGATCTGTATCTGGGTTTACACAGCTTTGCACAAACTTTGCACGACTTTACATCAAAGGTAAGGCAAAGCCACGAAGATCAAAGCCTCAGAGTCTTTGCGTATACATAGTTCAGCCTCATATTTTCACACACAAAACCCCCAGGTCCCTTTCTGTGGCCACACAATTTGGTGGGAGACGAATCTGCTTGCTCAACTCCTGAGGAGTAATTGTAGGGTAATAACGTGTGCTGGCATGTGGGCTGGGATGTGAAGTATGTGTGTAGGTGCCTCTGGAAACGTCACTTAGAAAACACCCCTTTAGCCCACAGAAGCACCGTTCAACAACAGGAATTCCTTCTGATCTATATTCATTCAAACAGTAAAGCCACTTTTTGTTGCTGTGTCAGGCAATAAACCGGCGATAAATGAAGGAATTTACACATCAGACATTCAGATTCCTCTCCCTCCTTACCCAGGAGCAGTATGAGAGGACAGTTAATGCTGCTAGTTTATGGTATAAATATTTTGACAGAATATATTTTGATATCATAAATTTTAACAGTTCTGGCTGGTTTTAAACTCTGTTTTTCCCCAGCCAGGAATCAGTGTAAAGTAATAATATCTGAAGTGTTTCTTAAGGAGCATAACCTGTCCCTAGGAAAACATTCCCCTTCTCTTAAAATATCACTGCCTGACAAAGAAACTCCAAATGCCTGCACTTGCAAAGCATTCATGGCTCAAAGCTCTTTTATTGCATCTTTCAGTGAGATCTTGTGCACCACTTTGCACGCATGCACCTCCACAGCTGTACCACCTCGGCAGCACCCTTCCGAAGCAGGGAGGTACTGCCGGTCCTGCGGAAAACAAAGCAAATAAAACTGACCTGCCCAAGGTTATGATGAAAGAAAAGGCTTAAGGAAAGGGATGAAGAAAATGAGCATCAGCTGGAGCCTTGAGCATCATGGTCTAGTGGGAAGTGTCCCTGCCCTGGCAGGGGGGTTGGAACTGGATGGGCTTTAAGGTCCCTTCCAACCTAAACCATTCCACAATTCCATGATCAATGTCCCAGGATTAAGACCTAAAGATGGGTTTATCCTAGTTATGAATCCAGAAAGAGAAGTTAGGATGCTAATGCTGCTACATTTCTGATTCTTTGATGCAGGGCAGGCAGTCATCGAATGTTCTGAACATACATCTTGGTGACTTCAAGTGACAGCATAACCTGTCACATTGAACCCCTGGACCAAGGCTGTTTGTTGTGTTGTCAATGACAAACTGCCCTTGGCTTCCATGGGAACCTCGGGGCACTGAGACGAGAGGGCTCAGAGGATGTGAGAAATTACGCAGCCCTCAGTCTGGGAAGCTGGCCCTGCCATAAAGCTGGCACCTTCACCTGTCTGCTCGTGATCTGAGGCAGCAGGAGAAGATCAGCTTTGCATAGTTCTTGGTGAGCTCTGCACAATCAGCTCAGCACAGAGAGAGAAGGGAAAGCTCAGAGCCCACAGCGTGACTGGGCTACCTACAAAGGAGCAAGCTTTCACCTTGCAGCACCTCACAACCATCACCTTTGTCTTTTGCAAGTGCATTTGCAAAGCTGTCAGTCCTTCCTCGCACACCTCCTGAGCCCAGTTTCCAATAACTGAGAGGAACAAAGACCTCAAGTTACACAGCAGCTATGCTGCAGCGTGAGGCGAGTGGCAGATTGGTTTCCCCAAAGGGTGACCAGGAGTGGCCGGGCAGTGACCAGCACCTTCTGCTGCCCGTTTGCACAGGAGCGTGTGAGGGAGAGGCAGGGACTGAGAGTGGAGACTGTCAGAAATAACCCAGCACAGATAGGATTGTTATATTGAAGTATGCGAGAGGTAGACACTACAAATCCCAACGAAACCAAACCAAGTGTTGTTAGTGCCATTTCTTAATGAACAACTTAATTACTCCAATGAAAATGAACCAGCTCAGAACAACTTCTTAACTTGTTTCTTGGATGCCGTTACACTGAAAAGATCTGTTAACGGGATGAATTTCAAACACCCTGCAACTGAAGCTTAGCTAGATTTTGGGGTACTGTGTGTGCTGGGATGCTTTTCCCACAGGGCAGTTTAAATCCTCTGCAAGCACAACTACAATTCTCAGATTGCACTAAAAACTGTTACAGCTTAACCTTTTGCAACAATTTTTGATGGCCATTTGTCTCTTTCCTAGAGAAAAACGATGTTCTACAAACAGCAGGGCCAATGCCAATCTTCAGACATGCCAGCTGGGGGCTGGGAACAAGATAGGCAGGGAAAAAAAGTTGCTGGGAGAAGGATCCAGCCGTATCTGCTTCCGAACTTTCCCATGCACAGAAATGAAATGTGGACCCCGGCACCTCGGTGTCTGGCTCCAGCTCTAAAGTGGTTTCCACTCGTTATAGAACATGCTGACAGCCTCTTCAGATAAGTAGGGCAAGGCAAGGGCACTCAGGCATTTGGCAGCCAGGGATTCAGGCGTCCTGCTTGCGTGGCTTTAGGAGCAGCTTTTGAACCCCAGTTCCAGGGAACAATTCCTCCACCGAAGGCACCTGACCCATAAATCCCTTTGGTAATTTAAAGCTCATTAAAATCTGCAATCAATAGAACAGGACACTTGGAAGCCCTCAAATCCATTACTGTAAATGGAAGAAGAACAGGAAGTCACTGCTGAATGCAAACTGACTTCCATCTCTTCCCCCAGATTCAAAAGGATTCCAAGCTGTCCATCCATTCTAGGTTTTTATACCATTGCCCATCACTATGGTGCCCAAATCCCTTCCCTGTATCAAATAGTTCACAACACTCAAACCTGTAATGGCATTTGTTGAATTTCCGCTCTTTTTCTCTCTTAAGGATAAAATTCCAATGGGATTTGGAGCTCTCACATGGCGATTTTTGCGAATAAGTTCAAATAATTCCCATGAATTCATTTGAAACTTATTTAAACACACATTTAACCACACTCTTTTGGGGAGGTAGGGGAGGCAGAGGATTTCAGATAGCTCTGATTTTTTATCTATTACAAGGCTTCTGCTTTATCAGCAGAAGTTTGCACCATTAGCAGAATTGCTGGTGGTGTCAGGATGGTTGTACTGGTGTTTTCAGGTCTCGCTAACACTATTACAGTGCTTCCATTTCACAACTGTCGCATCAGGTTTGGAAGTGTAAAAATTGCTTCATAGCACTATAAAGCTCTGCTTGAGATAACCGGTCATTTTTATCAAGTAAACTCTCTTCCCCTTATTAGGATATTTCAGGGGAGCAGCAGGTGCCTAGAATAGCTTTCCTAGAGCCCCTTTTAGTACTGGAATCTGCTCTAAGGCCCCCCTGGAGCCTTCTCTTCTTGAACAACCCCAATTCTCTCAGCCTGTCCTCATACAGGAGGTGCTCCTCCACCCTGGATCATCTTTGTGGTCTCCTTTGGACCAGCTCCAACAGCCCCATGTCCACATCTACGTGATGGTGTGGTGTGACCAAGACTTGCGTGGCCAAGTGACACAATGACAATTCTGGGAGAGAAATAAGCAAGAAAGGATCTGGAGCCCTCAGTGACCCAAGACTCTGGAAGGCAATGACCACAAAAGGGGGTTGTATGTGAGTGTGGGGCAGGAGCTGCTTTTTCAGGTGTCTCCTCATCTGCTCAGGACACGCTTGGCCGTGGTGCTTAGCCAGGACTCTCACTTGAACAAACACTCCAGAAACGTGGCCGCAGAGCCGGGGGAGCGGCTGTCACAGGGTATTACTTCCATCCTCGTAATGTTGCTGAAATAGAAGTAGAGGCTCTTTCACACACACAAATTATGCTGTAGCGTAAACATAGCCTAGAGGAGCCCACTCGAATTTCAAAGCTACACAGCACAGTCCATCAGCCTCACACAGTATTTTGTGCACACACACACACTCTTTTTTAATGACAATGAAAAGAAAGCTTCTGCTTAACAGCAAAACAGAGCCGATAAGTGCTGTTCTGCCTCTTCTCCACGTAATCTCTCCGTAATCAGCCGGACAGCCTGAAACGCAGGCAGAAAGCAGAGCATGGGGCGACGTCTTCCCCCATGAAAAATTTCCCTGACCCGGTGCCCTCCTAAGAAGATGTTTGCTGACTGTCAGCATCGGCCCTGGAGTGTTCAGAGGCTCCGGGCAGCCCCAGACCTCTAAGCTGATGCCAACCACATGTGGGCACCAAGGTTAGAGAGATGGTAAGTCCTTTGCCCTGGTCTTGGGCTCTCGTGAGTGAAGGTCAGGCCTTAACCATGCAGAGCTGCTCAGCAGAGACTATCAGAGGCTGCGGGGTTAATGTGCTGTGGGTTTAAAAGTTACTCAGTATTCAGTTGACTCTTACCCAGCTTCAGAAATATGATTCAAACCAGAAAACTAATATCTTCAGAAAGCTCAAATTAGTGAGACAGCTCGGTTTCCGGCAGATTGGGGATAATTGCTACTGCTTGATCGCCCACACATTTCTGCTTCAAATTCACTTCTTAGTTGCTTCTTCGATTCCCCCAGACTGTGTCTCCTGCAGCTCTGCTTACGACACCGCACATTCTGGACAGGGAAGGAGCGGATCCTCAATTGCCAGCACCTCCCTCAGCTCACAAACATCTCCGCATTATCCCAGACCATGCGATGGAGGGGCTGACGTGACAGAGCGTTTATTGCTGGAGCAACAGAGTAAACACAACCCCACATCAATCAGTGCTGTTTAAAAAGTTTATTACACTTCACGGCTGCCATAATTGACAACAGGGCCCTCAGGTTTGGAAGGCTTTTCTATTTGCTTTTACGTTCATGTGTAAGGGCTTTGCACATTGTTAGGGAGGGTCTCCTTGCAGTTCAATTTGCCCTCTGTTCGAGATGGAACTTCCCAAACTTCCCCCGGTGTGAGACGGAGAGGTGTTAATGAGAGAAACGCAAAGGAATGAATCACAGTCAGCTCAGCAGTACAGTCTGCTCTTCGGCTCTGTAAAGAATGCAACGTTCATGGGGAAGTGGTTGAACTGGTTTCTTTCTCTGAAAAAGGCCTTAAGAAGAGCTGGAAATGTTTTTGTAGAGCAAATGTCAACAATGGCTCTCCTCCTCGTCTCCCTCAGCACAGACCCAAAGCGAAGCCACCGAGAGGCATATAAGGCATAATTCAAAGCAGGCTATTTAAATCTCAATTCAGAATTACACTCATATCAAGGAAACTTAATTATCTGTCTTTTAACATCTTATCTCCAATATGATTTCTCCAAACAAACAGCTGTCTGGAAACAGCCAGTAGATAATCCATCTCTGGTATCTCAGTCGGGAAAGTCAGCGCCTGGGGCAGCGGAAAGACATTGAGGCGGAGCAGGGGGGAGCTGGGAGCACCCAGTTCCCAAAGGGCTGTGCTGGATGCTTGCCTTGGTGTGGGGCATCGTCTCTCACCAAGCCCAAGGGCTGGCAGGGCTGCAGGCGCCGCCGGGCTGATTGTGTGGGCAGGGCATCGTGCCACTGCGCAAGGCCCTCTGCAAGCTTAGCAGGAGCCGCCGTCCCTGGGTTCCTGTGTGAAGCAGAGATAGCTGCAAGAAAAGAGGCTCTAAAGCATCAAACCCATCAGCACAGGACACTGCTGCAAGCGGCCCGCTGAGCTAAGCTAAGATCATAGAACCATAGAATCACAGAATTGGCTTGGAAAGGACCTTAAAATTCATCCAGTTTTAACCCCCTGCCATGGGTAGGGACACCTCCCACTGGATCAGGGGACTCAAAGCCTCATCCAGCCTGGCCTTGAACAATATGATCACACCCCCAAATATGATAACACCCCCAAATTCACCAGCGAGAAATCATGAGCCAGCATGTACTTGTGGAAATGTGGAAGATTTGGGAAAAAACCACTGTTTTATCAGCATTTGTTTGAAGGCGAGTGCTTTTCCTGGATTTTGGGTTTCAAAATCAAGAGTTGGGCACCTTTCTAAAGCTGAACAAGCATAGGGACTGGTCCCTGGGTCCATCTCTAGTCTTTCAGTAAAGATGAGCTCTTGGACACTCCCATAAGGTCAACAAATTCTCTGAAAGGAGCCTAAAAGAAGTTTGGGGCCTGATAAAATTTCCTCAGCTGAAACTGTTCCCCACACAACACTTTTCACACGCTATGTGCCAAACACAACCTCCTTCCTACAAACACGTGCGAAGTGCTGACCTAACTCTGGCTCCAAGGTCCGGTCCTACTACATCAGTGGAAAACTGTTGTGATGACGACACTACTAATGAATAACTCTGATAATAATTAAATGTCAAGGAGAACTTTTCATCCAAAATGATACCAGAAGCACTAGCTGACACTTTGCAGATAGATGGAACAAAGTACATGGAAGTTCACCCATGCGTAACATTTCCTATTTCTTCTCTTGCCAAAGGAATCCAGGATGGGACAGTCCTGTAGAGCCTGGATAAAAGGACTTGGGAGCCAGCTCTTCCTTGAGTAAAAATGCTTTGTAAAGACTAACCTTCAAGATTTAACGTTAACGTCTAACCTGTAGCAGAGATTTCACTAACATCAACAGGGCTGAAGGGTTCCAAATCCTGTCCCCAAAACTTTTTAATTGACAGTGAACAAGTTCCACCAGAGGTAGAAGTAGCCTCTTGCTCTGTGCTTATGCAGCAAGATCCTCATCCAAATCCTCATCCCAAGTCCTTGTGTACCTATGGGCTGATCTTCCACAAAATCTTCAGCAGGAATTTTCATGAATATAGGCTGTCTCATACATATTTGTATTTATTGACTTGTTTTCTAGCTGGAAAATGCAAATTAAGGAATGGGAAATGACTTATTTTGACCCCAACTCTACACTTGGAGAGAACCGGAGTTTGGACCCACAATTTTGGTTTTTAGATGAGACAGAGAGCAAAGGAATTCCTCTGAGACCTTCCCAAACCAACACGCTTCCTAAAAATAGCTCCATGGATTGATTTTTTGGCCTGAGGTGCATTTCATTTTAATGGCTTTATAGGGAAGGCTGCATTTTAATGCAGCAGCCTCCAAATCTTATGGAAGATCATTTCTCAAGAGCCACCACCCCAGTCCCACTTTAAAGGTTCATTTTCTTGTTTGTTTGTTTGCAATCTCTGTCATTGTGTTCACCAAGCACTATAATGAATGCTTTACGGGAAAGGTGTGATGGTTTTCTGTGCAAGTTGTCCTGATGCAGATAGGGCAGGATCTCTCCCGAGAAGAGCTCACAATAATTGAATTTTGGAGAGCTATGAGGCAAGAAGCAAACCACTGACTGGCTCTGGATCTCAGCAGGCGGCTTCATCCAACAAGAAGTGTAACACTGAACCTTTGGCAATCTCTTTTGTAGAGCATGACAACAGCTGTGCCATGGGTGCTGCGCATTTGCACTGTCTCAAACCTTCATAGGAGCAACAGGCTGTCGTGATGCTGGTGGTGCTGTCCCCTCCCAGGCAGCACGGGTACTGCTAGATCATTGCACTCTGCACACCTAACCTTTCCTAGTGTTTGCCAGATGTTCGACCTGCTGAGGACCCGGAGCTCTGTGGTACAGCGGAGGGTTTCTCAAATCTCATCTTGCTGACTTACGCAGTCTCAAGACTCCAAGTGAGCAAACTCAGCTAAATGGACAACGCTCATCTAAGCACCAGAGTTTCAGCCTCATGCATGGACACGTGGCTTGTCTTCTGCTTGGTTTCAAGCACTAGATCGTTTGCAGGAACCATCTCCCAGAGGACTCAGACACTTACGCTGATTCCTTGGGATAGGTGCTGGTGGTGTCCAGGAGCTCAGGACCAACCTGATGCCTCAGAGCTCTCATCCATCCCATTCAGTAAGGAGCCCAACTGGAATTCCAGTCCAGGCTGAAGCCATCACCTTTGTCACCTTGCAGAAGATCCAGGAGCCTGTCCAGGAAGCCCTGGGCTGTCTTCTGCTGGTGGCCAATCCCTGTGGCATCACTGCAAGGGTTGATGAGACACATGCAAAGTGCCCCCTCAAAGTTGGCTGGCACACCCTAACACAGAGTTTTCTTCCAACGCAGTGGGGGGAAAAGGGTCATTGTAGAATAACCCTTGCTCTCTATTTATTTGTATATTTGGATTTATTTGGATATTTGTTTGCTGTGATCCACCTGAACAGGAGAATGATACAGCAAACTGTAAAGGGGGAGAAATAACACAAACGACAAACTTGCATTTTCTCTTTTATGATGATACACAACCAGAAAGGGTATGCGAGTGGGTCTCAAGCCAAGATTCAGCTGACCTTACTGATGTTTCACAAGCTTAAGCATCTGGTCACCTTAGGCTCCCTCCACAGTAAGTGGAGAGATGTATGCATCTCCAGTGGGCACTGCCTAAGACCTTAATTACTCCTTAAGATCTTAATTAATCCCTGGAGGTGTTCACCTGCATTCCTCCACTACAGAGGGAGCCAAGAGCAACTACGCTTCTACTTCAGGTATCCCATGCAATGAAATGCCTAAAGAAGTGTGGGATGAATGCATAGAAGCACAGAACTGTGCAATGAATTCTGTTCATTGATCAAGTTTGGACTCTTTCCCTGAAGTAAATGATCTTCTCACTGGTGAACTTTCTACGGCAATTCTCTCAGCAGAGAAGCGGCACCCAAGCAGATGACACTCTGTGGCAGAGTGGGTGAAACAGCATTCCTTCACCTCCCAGATCCACTTGGGATTCCACAAGGAATGGATGAGATCCAGCGGAGCAGTGAGCTTGTCTGAACCTGGTTGGAAACCCTTCCCAGCCTAGTGAGACTGGACAGATCAGGGCTTTTTGGCAACGAAGGGCTCAGCTCTGCTGATGGTTCGAGGCGTTCCTTGTCCACGTGAGCCTTTAGTGGGACTGCTGCCCCACGGGCATAGCTGTGCTTTGCTCTACCTGTGGGATGGCAAGTCGCCATGGTCAGAAGTTCCTCCTCACTGAATCGTTCGTCACATCTCCAAGGAAAATACCCTTTTTATGTGCTAAACCCAGCATCTCATTCCAAATGTAACAAATTAAAGTGTATGAAAGTTTGAAAATACCTTAAATGCTAGGATAAGCAGAACTATAAATAGCTTAACGCCACAAATCAGGGACTATAATGGAAGAGCAGACTTTAAGGCAACCTGAAAAACCTGGGATTGTCTGGGTGAGGGGATCATGATTCCTTTGGGTTGCTCCTCCCTGGCATTAATTCATGATCTTGGAACAAGCACGAGTAGCTCTTAGATATCTACTGTTGTCCAAGGGGTTCAGTTTGGGTTTTGCTGGGGTTTTTTTGTTTCTCCAAATTCTGTATTCCCAGAATGTATTTTAAAACTGCCATGAAAACACTCTTCCAGACTTCCAAAAAAGTTCATTACAGTGAATTCAGGTTGTTTACTTCTTCACCACTCACCCAAAGTGCTTTTTTCTGGTGTGTTTGCTCAGAGCTGTTGCCAAAATGATCTGCACAGTGTACCACTAAAAACGCCAACTTCTGAATTGTAAGCTGCAGTTTGCAGAGTAATTTATATCTGGGTTGAAAGCACATTTTCCCATGCAGAGAGGGACAAAAGAGCATCTTTACAAACTACTGAGTGCATTTGTGTGCGTGTGAGAGCAAAGCACAGAACTGCTTTCTTAGCATTCTTGCTGGAATTCATAGCACAGAGATCCAAACCACGGTAACTTGACTTTTTGATGGACCAAGATTACTTCAGTCCTCAAGAAAGCAACATTGCTTCTACTTTGCCTCATCTGTAGACAGTTGATTTTTCAATTCTTTCACACTACCTTACAATTCTGTTTTACTATTCCCAAGAAAATATCCCAAATTTGTCCCAGGCATCATCAAAACTACAGAAAAGGTGGACCATTACTGCTCTGACAGCTGGGAATTCCTACAAAAACTCTGAGCACTGGGAACTCTGTGCCCCCAACTGGTATTGCAGACTCTGAGTAACCCTCTACATTCACACTCTCTGTACTGAAAAACACAATTACTGAGTATTCCCTTTTTGAAACCTTATTCTATGCAAACCAAAACTGCTGTGTGAAATCTATCATGAGCTGGTTAGGAAAAATTTAAGCTTTATCAACTCAGAAAACATTGGAAGTGCCCGTCCTTTCCCTCTGCACAATGAATGCAGACACCGCACACAATAACATCCTTCCCGTGCTGGGCTGCAGTGAACATCCACAGCGCTGTAATCATGGCATCATCTCTAAAGTCCCTTTGTGCCTCCCGGGCTGAAGGGCACGCTAGAAACTTGGGTTCTGGCTCTACTTTGCCCAGTCTCTGCAGTCTCCAGGCATGGGCGGATGGAGGACTCGGTGTTCTGGTACGTGGCTTTGGTGAGCTGTTCTGGAGAGAAGTGGGCACCAACTCAGATTCTCTCTGCCCTGCCTGTGTTTCTCACGTGCCTTCTATGTGATGTTCACATGGTCTCAGGGTTCTGCAAAGCCTTCAGCATTGGGTGGGTTTGGATGTTTTGGCCCTTTATGGAGTTTCCAATTTTCTGTGCAACAACTAACACAAACATTAGCCCTGAAAAGCACCAACTGCACAACTAACACCTGCACAGCACTGCATCTCAACACCTCCTGGGATTCACCAGCAGAGTTTGAAAGCACCTTCAAAACCATTCAATGCACTCAACGGCCACAAGCACTGTGCAGTGATGCACCAGAGAAATGTTTTCTTCTAACTTAGAGAGAACTCATTGCAGAAGAGCCTCCTGACCACCTTAAAGCACGCTGGTTCATCCCCACCGAAATGTGTGGTCTGACACAACCCATCCCTGAGCCAAGCCTGCTTGAAGCACCTCACAGCAAAAGGCACTGGACCTGTGGCATGAAGGAGTTTGCGCTTCTCCTCCCCCTTTTATTGCCTTGTGCAAGATATTCATTTGCTCTCAGTGTGTTCACGCTATGAGGCCTCTTTGCAAAGAGGAATTATCAGATAAAATGCCATTAATGAAACAGGGAAATATTCAGCCATGCTTGCAAGTGAGAGAAGTGAAGCAGGAATTGCACAGGGAACGCATTAGAAGGAGGCAGAGACACCGAATGCTGATGTCCTCAAATGCTTTCATTAGATATCTTTTGGCGATTGGTGCTGGGAACATAAAGCTGGAACAAATGGGGAAGCAAAAGAGAAAAAAAAAATACCACCAAAAACCCAAAGGGAAAATCAGAAGTAGGAATTTTAAACAGGAAAAGCATGGCGTCAGGACGGGCGGAAGATAACAGAGTGCTCTGCTGAACACACAAACAAACAAAAAATAACAGAGACAAACTGGCAAAACATTCCTCTGGCTGACTTAACCACTGCTCTGCAGCAGGCACAGGTCTCCAACCAGTGCTGTCATTTTGTCAATGCTCCAGCATCCTCCCCACAGATAAATTTGAGTGGAGGAGATCTCTTTGCTGTTACAGGGGCTTGGTAACAAAAGAGCAGCGAGAGAGAAATGTCAAGAGCAGAATGAGTAATAGTTCCCCTCTCGTTAAAGGAGGATGATACCTCTGACCTCCCTGTGAAGCACTTTAAAACTCATTAGTGAAACCTTCTAGATAAGGGGTAGGGCACATCACTGTTACTGCTGACCATGGCTGCTTCCGCAGACCCAGGTTTTCCCTTTAAAACCAGGTCCAAAATACAATGCAAACCAACGAGATGACCGATTGCACCCAGGCTTGGTGCGGCAAAGCAAACTGACGACCAGCAGGGCTCCCTCCCTGCTCTGCTGCACAGGCCAGAGATCCCAAATCCCACAAAGGAGAAACCACCACAGCCACGTCCCCGCTCCTCCCATTATCCCGGCCGTGCTGCCCCACCAGCAGCTTCTGAGACAGCCCATGATGGAAGTGCTGAGCCACGCACAGGTTTCAACTGCTTTTGCCAAGCTGTCTATCACAGCTCTATCTCTGCTGTGAACTGAGCAGCACGCGTGGGGTCCATCTCCCCTACAGCTCTTCCTGCCTATTGAGTGCTCCTTCTCCCTCTCCCGGCATGGGATAAATTATCCTGGTGTGTTAAAGCAGACCTCCCAGCTCTTCTCCCAGCACAGCAATGGCACTCATGCTGGGGAACTGACAGACGTCAAAAAAAGCTCTAACAGCAATAACTGCTCACATAATTAAAGTTTGGGTTGTGTTAAAAGACTCAAATCATATAGAGACCTCAGCAAATCGCCCTGAAGAGACATGAAAGCCTTAGATCCACAGCCGTCCTGACAGCCATCAAACAGAGATGAAGACAGGGTCCACAAGCTCCTGGGGAATGAGGAGTTTATTCCAGTTACTCTAATTGTTCGTAACTGCATTCTCAGGAGATGAAGAGAGGATGGCTGTTTATGCCGCATGTGATAACTAAACAGTGCTGGAGGATTATCTTATCTTCCCATCAGGACTCAAATGTGGAGGGTTCCTGTGTAAAGCCCAAATCAGCCCCCTGGAAGGTTTCCCAAACATTGTTTTACACATTATTTCATCCACGGAAGTTAAAGGTCTCTTTTCAAAGAATGGGAAATGTATCACTTTTTTTTTTCTCTTCAGATCTCCATGAGAAACCATCCCAAGTGGAGAAATCAGTTGAAAGCTGAGGTCCCTCTCTAGTGTACAAGGGGCTCGGGAAGGCACCATCAGTCACTAAACTGATGGGAATTATACAAAGCCAAAGTCTGAAATTTCAGCTGTCAGACACAAGATTCACACAACCTACACACGGGAGCTGCTGTCGTGTGCCTGGAGAGACCCCTCCCTGGCCAAGCAGGCTGCCACGTTGTGCAGCAGGACAGGGAGTGGTGGTCAACCTGTCCTTGGTGTGGAAAAGGCTTGGCTGATGGTAGCTGGGCCAAGGTTTCCTCAGAACCCTCTGCTCCCCAGTTCTCTGACAGCTGGTCATGTTCTCCATGCCATCGTTTTGCCTTCCCTACAAGACTGCTTCTCATATTAATTTGAGAGAAAAATAAGAATATACAGGAAGAACCATAAGGGGAAAATGTTATGAGACTTCAAAAGGTGCTGCTTGGTTATTAGGAATAGTCCCTGCCCCAAGTACGGCACTTAACACCTGCTCATCAAGCCCTTTCAGTATCCCCTGCCCACCATCAAACAAAAAGCTGCTGGAGGATGGGAACCAGCGTTTTCGGGAGAACCCAGCCTCTCTCCAACTGAACCATCACCAGTGAACATGGGTAAAACTGGCATTTTTTTGTACACATGTGATGCCTCCTGATGGCATTTCTCTTCTTCAAGAACAAGACACCAGGAAAAATTACCACTACCAACAACTTCTCATGTGGTTTGGAGTAACAAATTTTCCAGAGTGGCAATAATTTATCTGCATGCAACTCACTGCTTTTCTATAGGCTTCTGTTCTTACCACCATCGAGCACCTCAGAAACCTTCAGTCTTTCTTTGATGTCTCTCAGAATGACTGAGAAACGTGGGAAAAAAAAAATAGACAAGAAAAAGAATAACTATAATGACCAAGAAACAGGAAAAGCCATTATATACAGTAATAAAAAGACTGCTTCCCCCCCATTCAAAACACGATCATATTATCTTAGCAACCAGCAGAGCAAAGCAGATTTTACCACAGGAATTGTATAACCATTCCTAAAGAAACGGGAAGGGGAAAGCATTTATTCCTTTCTATATTTTATGACGTGAGAGCTGATATGATTTGCTGAAGGCGAGGTTGCACATATACGGCCAGAGTGGGTTTCACCCTCATTGTTTTGGTGGTTTGCTGCCTATACACTGCAGGGCGAGGTAGTTTCCTACTGCTGGTGTTTGAGGGGCCTGAAACCGTAATAGAAACATAGAATCATAGAATGGTTTGGGTTGGAAGGGACCTTAAAGCCCATCCCATTCCAACTCCCTGCCATGGGCAGAGACACCTCTCCCTGGACTAGGCTGCTCCAAGCTCCATCCAACCTGGCCTTGAACACCTCCAGGGATGGGGCAGCCACCACTGCTCTGGGCAACCTGGGCCAGGGCCTCACCATCTTCAATGTGAAGAATTTCTTCCTAATGTCTAATCTAAATATTCCCCCTTCCAGTTTAAAGCCATTCCCCCTCATCCTGTCACTCCATGCCCTTGTAAAAAGTCCTTCTCTATTCCTCAATGTTGACATGTTTGGTGCCAGTTTTGCCACATAAACGTTTGCAATCTCCTCCTGAGAGGTCTAGGGTGCACTACATTAGTTTTCTTGCACTTCTACTCAGTACTTTCTGTCTGGTTTAATAAAAAGCCCTTCAGGATAAATATATATATACACATACTGAGAAAAAGCCCACATAAAAGGTCTTTCTTGCTATACAAAGAACACACAAAGCCAATACCTTGGAAATGCTCTACGTCTCTCACATTCTATAACCCACGAAGAGAGAAGGGTTAAATGAGATTTACAACTGTTCAGAGCAATTAGGCAGCACTGCAATTTAATGGTAATTCCAGAAAGAGCATCTCTGAACAAGACAGACATGTTGGGAGAGCCACTCACAGGAAGCTCTTCAGGCAAAACATTACCTATGCTGTTAATTAGGGTCATTGACTCCTCTGCGAACGATCCTTATCAAGGACAGCAAGGCCGAGTCAGCACTCTGCCACCCTGCTCAGATGCAGAGCGCAAGAGAGGACCAAAGCGGGACAGCTCACAGAGGGAGATCCAGCTGGGCTGGGTGATGCTGGCAGGAGAACCAGGTCCTGTTTGAGATCATAAAACACTTTATCCTGCTTTTTATTGCTGAAGGTCCACAGGCACTGAGAAGATCTTTGACCAAACTAGGCTTTGCTTGAGCTGTGAAAGCTGTTTGTTTGCTTTCTGCTCTACCTGAGCAGTGAAAACAGCTTTGCTCTCTGCCTGTCAAGCTCCAGCAAGCTGCTGAAATGCTTGAGTGACAAACGTGGCAGGAGGAAGGTTCAGGCTAAACAAGAACCTGTTTTCATTGCATTTTTGCCCTTTTATTTCCCTTCAAGATGTCTATTCACATAGGGTTTCATAAAACATCACCACACAGCTCAGCTCTGGGGCTCCTGGTACCTACCAGTTCTCCTCGCAAGCAAGCCCAAGCCCTAATTGCTGGGACCGGCTTGAATGCTCAGCATCTGAAAAATGAATTACTTATCTTTGCTGTTGAGGCAGAAACGTATTAGGCATCACTAGCTCCAGCCTCAGATTCTTTGACTGGGTTCCAGCTGTAAACATTCAACCGGAAGAGGTTAATTTTTTGATCCAGTTAATCTAAATACTGAAGGGTTGGTTCCTTGCTGTACTGTCCCACATCACTGCAACACACATTCTGTAATTAGAAGCATATTTTTGTGATTTCAAGGTATATTTTGCCAAACCAACAAAAAGCATCAAACTCCAACATTTATGCCAAAAATACCCACTGTATAATTTATGCCAAATCAACAAAAGTCTTCTTTTGTCCTTCCCAAACCACACTAAAGAACAGGCTGTTAAGAAGTCCAAATGTTAAAGTTCAACAAAAGCCCTCTATTATACAGAGCACAAGATAGGGAAAAATAACAAACCCGACTGATCCCAGCGCTGTCGTTTATGCAAGATGGGAGTCAGCATCTTTGGCTCTGCCAGGAACGGTATCTCTCTTTAACCCTGTTTATCCTCCCTCCGCCCCACGCACACTTCAGCCTCTCTCTTTTTTATCCCATTTTCCTAAAGCTTCCTCAGCATCTGGAATATGGAGGCAGCAATCCATGTGTTTGCAGTAAACTTGGGAAGCAGAGCCAACGAGGACCACATGGGCAGGTATTCTGGAAAGCAAACCTGGATGCAGTAACACAAGATGTACCAAAAACTATCGGCCACAGCTAAATTATGAACAACAACACGGAAAAGGGGAGAAAAGAAAGAAGCGGAGAGCATTTTGGTGGTAATTAAGCCTCTCCTTTCTTCGACTAGAAGAAAAATTTTAATTAGAAGTTCAAGCATTTGGTTTTAATTCAGTCCAATGCATAAATGGTTTATTCCCACCCGGCGTATTTTCAGAGTCGACGAAAGAGCCTGTGACGGGGAAGCCATTACAGGCGGTGATTACAGCTCCTACACGCGCTTATTGTGCTTTTGGAAATAGCGGCCGAATGGATTCACTTACATTTGTCCCTGCACATTAGGGTGGATCCATGTGTGATTAATTAGACAGGCTTAGCACAGACAATTAACAAATCCAGAGAAATTCGGTAGTCTTTACATATTCAGCATTGATATTAGAAAATGGCATTTTGCCAACACGCACGGCTCCAAATAGAATTCACTTTAGAACATCTGCTGAGTCTTTAACTAACTGCACCGGGACCAAATCTTGTTTGGATGAACGTTAGACAATAACGTTCAATCTGGCACAAGCAGAGAACAAATGATTCATTGCCATAGTAACCACTAATGCAAAGGTTCCCTTAAATAATAAACTGTTATTTATAGACGCATCAAGGATGCTCCAATGCTACTTTAAAACCAGCCAAAACTTGAATAGCCTTTTCCTCTTTGAATGCAAATCTTGTGTTTGCACGCTCAGTTTTCCAATGCATGCTAATTGCTGAAAGTCACTTTGGAGGCATTGAAGGTGAAGGGTTTGGCTTTCAGCAAAGCATCAAAGCCCCCTGGCCTTCAGCAGCTTTGCCCAATCCCACTGGAGCGTGCAGGCAAGGTGTTAGCCTGGCAGCAACGGAAGGGGGGCTCCAGGGGCCCCCAGGATGTGGGTCTCGCACAAGAATGGAGAAATGATATTACGTGAAGAATTTCTTAGGCAGAGTCACTAGGGCCAAAGGAGGCGTGAGGGAGAGTTCTGGCTGTAATTGGATTTGGCCAGTTTTTTGCATGTAAGTATGAAAGATGTGAGCTACTCTAGCAGGAACAACAAATACGGAGCCATCAGCTGACACTTTGGGATCAAGGAAAAATCAGAGGGATTCTGTAAACAGTCGGGTTTTTATCCACTACACAGTCTTCAACCACCTCTGCAGAACAAGTTTACCTCCATTGATAGTTTTGCACTTGAAAGCTCCCAGGACGGAGCTTTGCGAGCACCAGCACTGTGAAAGCTTCCAGCGCACAAACGGCTGTGCTCACGCACCTACTGACCCTCCGCTGATCTGGCAAGTTGGACAAACTGGCTGCCTTCAGAGGGCCTGCAGCGCTCACCATATAAACACACCATGTCTTGCATAGGTTCAGAGCTCCTCACG
Organism: Cuculus canorus; assembly: GCF_017976375.1. Classification (NCBI taxonomy): domain Eukaryota; kingdom Metazoa; phylum Chordata; class Aves; order Cuculiformes; family Cuculidae; genus Cuculus; species Cuculus canorus. The sequence goes on along the minus strand of NC_071412.1, from coordinate 14,624,561 downwards.
AGCCAGGGCTGCTTTCTTATGCAGAGGCGAGGGGTGAGAGCTGCGCTTGGACACACAGCAAAATTGTTCCCAAGACAGTGTCTGGGGAGAGAGGTTTCTCATCCTTCCAGACATTTCTGCAAAACTTTCTGATCCATTTCCCACCGGCTACTGTCAGAGAGAGGGCACAGGACTAGCTGGGCCACATCCCAGATCCCGTCTGTGCTCCTAAATACTTAGCTTATCTCTCTGTGTCATGGAGCTGTGATTACATAGCCTGAGGGGCTAAAAATATTGCCAAAAGCTTTCCAAAGAGAGGCACGGTTTTATATTTTGAACCATACGGATAACTGGGAATGACTGGGCAGGTGGGAGTCAGGGTAGGGTTCAGGTTACGGCAAATTCAGATGAAGCCCCGTTCTGGCCCAACACGGGCCCTTTTTGCCAAGGTGTGTACTGAAGACCTGGCAGAGCTGGTAGTGGGAGAAGCAGCAGAGCCATCAGAGCAAAGTTCAGTTGGCTACCATTTATCAAAACTGTATTTCTTTAGGCCTGGCATGCGTTGGCTTCGCCTGCAAGCATGGCTTTGGTCAGCAAATATGACTGCAAAGCCAAAATAAGAATGTGGGGGCAAGTTGACATAGCTGCAGGCCCTCTGCACAGCCAAGTAAGGGGTACGTAACTCCACAGGCTGCGAGGGCCACTGAGCATCCATTCCCAGGACTGACAGGCTGCAGGTGAGTGCCCTGCAGCTTGTGGGAAGCACAGCCCCCTCTGTCGAGACAGGCAGGACCTACCTTCAGTGATTCCAGTAGCAAGCGGGAAGGGTCAGGCACATTGCACTTGGCAAAGGAGATGGAGAAAGAAGCCAGCGTGAGGCCTCTGAGCAAGCTCAATGGTGTGGAGAGGGAATTCGGGGGCTGGCTAACCTCTATCTGCAAACGGCACGGAGCAAGGCAACCAGGCAAGATCCCTGAGCCGTTCACCAAGCCAACAGGCAAGGAAAAGCAGGGAGCTGCTGTTGTCCCTGTCACAGAAACCACTGTGAACCTAGGAGCCTGTTTGGAGTTGAAATGTGAATTTGAGCACTAGCAGCACAGAACTGCTGAACTACACCAGGAGTGACCTTTCACGTTACCTCTAGAACTATTTAGACTGGCTGAGCTCCCCTGGCCTAGCAGCAACCACACAGGCTCCATCTGCCCACTCCGAATTAGAGTTATAGCGTGTGCTGCCGATGCAGTCTCTTGGGTTTGTTTTTTTTCTTGCAATCTTGACTTCATCCCAGCAAGGGCTCCTGCCTCTAACTACCCGCTGTCAAAACAACTCCAGCGGGGAGATTAGGGGGAGTAGACTTTGAAGAGGCTCCTTCCTGCAAGCTGCTTGCTATCTCCCCAAGACATTTGTCAGCATCCCCTAGGAAGGGCAGCAGACATGGGGAAGCCAGGAACTGTTCCCCCTCCTAAGCCTCCAGTCACATCACTACACAGTATTAAAAATGGCTCATGAATTCCAGATAAAAAGCAAGCGATTAGCGTCTAGAAGAAACCTCTGTTTTCTATCACAAGATGTGGCCATTTCCCATCAGGACAGATATTCATTCATGGAAGGACAAATATTTCTGTCCATTTTTCCCAGCTTTCTTGCTTTTCCACTCTTCACAGCCACCTTTCTCCTGATTTAAATTAGCCTGTGGCTTTGGAGCATGCCCAAATCCACCCCCAGGAGAAAATAAGATTAGAAAAGGGATGTGATTCATTTAGAGTTTCCCCTTTTTCACATCTTGCTTTCAGTGTAGCACCATCAGACAAAAGCTGGCAACTGACGATAGCCTGGTTCTTCACAAGAGGACACGATCCAGGGACTGTGCTGTGTGCCAGTGTGGTCACTCAGCCGTCTCCATGGCCCGGCACAGCCAAGGCTTCCCTCTGCTCTGCGCCAGGCAGCCCAGCTGGGCTCTGCAGGCCAATGCAGCTCCCTTTATCTGGGCAGCGAGTCAGGCCCTAACTGAGCCAGCTTCTGCCACCAGGGAGAAATCCCCCCTGTGGCTGGGTGAGGTGGGGCATTTCCATGCCTCTTGGCCCTTTTCAAGAGGATGGTTGAAGTGTTAACCAATAGCTCCAAGCCTGGGGTATGGCTGGCACGTGGCAGCTCACCTGGTGCCACTGCGCTTCTCCAGCTGGCTGAGGGGTTCGGGGTTTTTTTCTTCAGCAGCAAACCACATATTTTGAAGACGATTTTTCAAGTTTAAAACTGTAAAAAGGGGGATTTGGATATATTTCCATCCCAGTTTTCTAGGTACCTAATGAACAGCATGAGCCCACAAACCATACTGAAGGCAACACTCTTATCACTCCTCACTGTTGGATTATTTGATGGGTTTTAGCTGCAAAGACTCCTTTTATTCTTGTCCTGAGATGGGAGCAACAACAGCGCTGTCAGGTCTTGTTCCCTTGGGAAATCCAGCATCTTCTCTAAGGACTCAGAGCAGCTCCCATAAGAGGAAAGGCTTAGAGGGTTGGGGTTGTTCAGTGTGGAGAAGAGAAGGCTTCAGGAAGACCTGAGAGCAGCTTCCAGTGCTGAAAGGGGCTCCAGGAAAGCTGGGGAGGGGCTCTTGATCAGGGAGTGCAGGAACAGGACAAGGAAGAACAGTTTCAAGCTGAGAGAGGAGAGGTTGAGGTGAGATCTTAGGAAGAAATGTATTGCTGTGAGGGTGGGGAGGCCGTGGCCCAGGTTGCCCAGAGAAATCATAGCTGCTGCATCCTTGGAGGTGTTCAAAGCCAGGTGAGATGGGGCTTTGAGCAACCTGATCCAATGGAAGGTGTCCCTGCCCAAGGCAAGGGGGTGGAACCAGGCAGGTTTTGCGGTTCCTTCCAACCCAAATCATTCTATAATTCTCTGACTTTCTGCTGAGAAGTTTCCCCTAGACCACTGAGCCTTCCCCGTAGCCAGCAGTGACTGCTGCTCCCCAGGTCTTTCCACACCCCCATGGGAAACCCAACACCAAGCCCCATCCTGGAGCCCCCTGGCACTAAGCAAGCCCCAAACACATTTTCTCTGGGGCTCATCACACAGAGCCATACCACATCTGGCTGGAACCTCAGCTGCTTGCTGCACAAAGCAACCCTGGGATGGATTATGGCAAGACGTGGCCGCCACCACTAACGGCAGCAGAGACGGTGAACGGCAGACGCCAGGCGTGGGGAACAGGATGGAGGAAGGTTGCAGCACCTGAACCCCAGGCCAGCTCTGCAGCCGAGCACTGGAGCGACAGCATTTCCTGCACCGGCACTTCTAAGGGAACCGCTCAGCCCAAAGCCAGCTGAGCTGTTACTGTTTTCTTATTTTAAAAATGGGCAAACAAAACACCGGAGTAAGAGATGTTAAAAAAAAAATACTGAAGTCTGCAAAGAAAAAAAGCCCCCAGCACTAAGCGACTTTCTTTTGCTGCAGCCCATTGTTAAGCGGAGGCCTGCTGTCCCTTTCCCATGCCAGTGAGAGATTTGCCTGGTGCCGGCCAGTTCTTTATCCCACTGCGCAATTAATACAGCTTCCCTCAGATAAACATGAGCTTGTTTAACTATGTCTCTTGATAGGTCCCAGTAAGGCTTGATAACATGGATGGTCGGATGTTGTCAGGACGAAGGAGTCAGACATGCTGGCAACAACCTCTTCCCTTTCAAAGCATACATGTTTAGAAAAGAAAGGGCTGCTGCAGTTCATGGCAAAGCACGACCGAAATCTCGCAGTAGCATCAGGCGAGAGGCAGAGGCACGGTCTGGGAGCTGTACCATGCCTGCCGCCTCGCCAGGAGACACATGGGTCCCGACACGGGCACCATCGCCAGCTCCTGGAGGTTAAAGATCACTGTTCAGACCATTCCCAAACTATGAGATGCTTAAAAAGCATGAGATAATATGCTTATGCTATTATCTGTGCTATTACTAACAGCAGCAGAAGAAGCAAAAATAAAAATGATGGAGTTATTATTTATTTCTCTTCTGTTTTAAACCCCCCGGCATGCATTTATGTCAGCTTTCCAAAGATCTCCACCGATCACAAGCCCTAGTTTCTTAATTTAGTAACTTTTTAACTTTATCTTAAAGTCCATTTGATTTGATTGTGCAAGAATCTCAGTACCCATTAAAAATAAACTATCTTTGGCGAGACTTAGGATCAGGATGGCGACAGTGCAACAGTAGTGGTAAAACTCACGTGGAAATGATCCCTTTACATGTTGGGATTGCACCCACACTCCTGGCTGCTTGTGTGCCTGGCTTTCAGGATGCACCCTGTCCCCTGCCTACCCCAGGAGATGAGTTCAGGGATGGTGAAGGTCACCCCTACACCATGCCTGTCCCATTGCAAAAGGGGAGGGTGTGGAGGGACCTGGCTAGGACTTTTAATTGAAACTTCCAGGAAGATAAATGTGATTTGAGGGCACCTCCTTGATGCCCCCTTGGGGCCTCTCCACCCACCCAATTCAGGGGTCCTGCACTCCTCCTGTCATCCCTTCACGCACATTGACGGGTTACATCCACTGCTCTAAGGCCACCCTTCTCCAAATACTCCTATCTTCCAGCTCCTCCTCTCCCCTGCTGAAGACATTCCTCCTTTCCCATCTCTCTCTTGGAAACTCCCCTATTCTTTCCATATTCCCTCTTTCCTTCCTTCCTGCCTGTCTGTTCCCCTTTCCTCAGTATCAGCCCTTTATCTGCGGGGAAGGATATGGGGGGAGCACAGCGTTTGTGCTGCAATGAGAGATGCTCTCTTCCTCCCCGCTCTGTCCCGTCCTGGGCAGCCTCCCTCGCTTGCCCACCAGCCTCCCACCTCACCCAGTCACAAGGGGACAAGCGTTGATGAGGGCAGCACCCATGGGAGTGCTCCCTCATGCCAGCTCGCTTGGCAGATGGCCCCATGGGTTGCTGATGAGGTGCATACTTTGACACCCCAGGTGTGGTCACCTTTGCCTGGAGGCAGGCTCGCTTCACCCTGCACAGGAGAGAAAAACTGCTCCGCGACTCAACCGAGGTCTCCAGCATCATATGAGTGAGCTGCAGGCAGCTGTTGAACAGCAACATAGAACAAAAAGCTTCCAGTCTACCACAGACCCTGATCACAGGGGTAGAGCTTGCTGAAACAACATGAGACAATGCTTTGAATCCCTTAAATCATGAAGGATGACTTTAGAATTCCTCTTGTGATGGAGTAAAAGAAAAGCAGAGTTGATCCCGGGTGTGTAATGCCACAGGATTCATTTCAAAGCACCTGCCAAGCCTCCCGCCTGGCTTCACCAGCCCCACACTGCTGACCACGTGTAGGCATCAGCCTTACAACTACAGCACAGAAACAACAAACCTTCCCATGCATAAGGCCATGTTTGCCTCTCCCTACAAGAACTGTGCTGCACTCACACCTTGCCTTTCCTTCCTCCCTGTTATACCCCAAAGAGCTAAATATCTTTTAATAACACTACCCCTTAAATATCTTCCCTTGGAGGACTGGAGCTGGGTCAATGGGGAGGTTGGTATGAGGCATCATGTTCCTCTAACCGAACATATTTACGAGGAGGTCATTATGAGGGAGGCGGGGAAGAGGGACTGGAGACGCTGAGAGAGTCCTTTCATTGATCAGATTATTTTTAGAAAACAAGTTTCCCTTAATGGGTTTATGGTTTCAGTGAGAAGAGCAGCTGGTGCCAATGTTTACAACTCTGAGTCACGTCACAGAATCTCGAGGCAGTGGAAAGTCTTATGAGCCCTGGACAATTGTCCCACTGAGCGAAGTTTGCCGTGTTGTCCAGGCATGCTGCGTTGTCAAGCCAAGCTTTAAGGAACCCAACCCTCCAGTAAACAGCCTCAGTCATTCACCCGCTGGGTGGACAGCAGTGTGTCCACCGGTGAAGCTGGAGCACCTCTGTGAAACACTCCTGATCAGAGGCAAAGAGGACATGTAAAAGGGTAAAAGCAACAATTCAGCAGCTGATGTGCTACCAGAAGGAAACTCATGTTTTTGTGATAATGGAGACTCCCTTTCCACACTACTTAAAGAGCTAATTTTTCACCATGGTCATTACATGATGTTTTCCACAAAGGCTTTTGTGTCTTCCAGCAGCACTAAGCCAAACACATGCCTGTAGCGTGTGGCTGCTGGCTCTGGGGACATGGTGGCATCCACATTGTGTCCTCCCGGGCAGAACAGGAGAGAAAGCAGGCATCTCCTGCAACAGTGTTTTACTTATAGAACGCATTCTGAAGCAAATCCCCCTGCTCTTCCCCACTTCCATGTTTGGTTTGCCTCTCAGAACAGTTTGCAGAAGATGTGCTCTAAGTTTGAACGGGTGCAAGTCCCAAATGCTGTGCCACCTGGACGTAGGAAGAAGCCGTGAGGATCTGCCCTGCTTTACTCTACTTGATCCCCGCATTCTCATCTCCTCTTCTAACCTCAAGGAAGTCCAGGATGGAAAAAAACTCATGGTTTTGCACATCAGAATCCTTCTTGCAAAAAACCCCCGCTGATCCTGCCACCCAGCTCCAATGAAGCCTGGTCCTACCTGCACCGCTGCTGGTGCCCCTCTCCTCCCCTGCAGAGCATGGATGGAGCTCAGGACAGCTCAGCCCTGCCAGGGTCAGGCCGACTCCAGGTTTCAGGGGTGCTGGCCCTTACCCTTGAAACGTGTCACACATGTCCCCAGGTGTTCCCCTCCACACAAGCACTCTCTCCTGACACAGATCTGGTCCTGGGGAAGGTCCAAGGGCCCTGGGGTGTATTCAGCCTGTTTGGAGCCCCTTAAGCTTGCCTTGCGTGGGGCTGGGGGCTGGCACAGCCCTGACCTGCACAGGAGCAGTAGGGGACAGGGACGGAGAAGCCGCATGGCCACCTAGAGGCTATGTCACACCTCAGCAACCCCACAGTGCCCTGACCTGCTCCAAACCCCATTTCCATCAACGATCAGTCCCCAAACGCACAGGCGAGCCTGGTCCAGAGGAAATGAAGCCCACTTTTGGCCCACTGTCACATTTATTGTTCTTCTGCTGAGCATCTCCATCCAGTTTTCCATTCAGAGAGCGGCCAGCAGTTCAATGTTCAAGCAGTAACAATAGAAGAAGTGGTTCTAAAAAGCAGAAATAAAATCAGCCTTGCAAAGCTTTTGTTGGTTTTGCTTTTGTTTAGCACATGGATTTGGCCAAACCTGCACGCAGCTTGCAGGGCGCTTGGCTCCACTGGCCTTTGCTTTAGAAAGAGGGGTCAGATTTCTGCACGTCTTCTGAGGGCACCATTCCACTCGCTGATGTGGGATGGTCACACCCAGAGCGCTTGCAGGATTAGGTCAACAGACACTCATTTTTTTTAATTGTTAAGAAAGTCAGCCCTCAGGGAGAAGAATTCCTAAAAGACTGTTGGAGAAGTAGGCGGGATTGACAGAAAAAATCAAGCGGGGCAACTCAAGAGAGGCCAGTCGTTCCTGGAAAAATATGACTCTTCAAAAGAAAGGCAGACCAAAAGGGTGCTGGCCATTATGGGATGTGTCCCTGTAATGGCATGGGGTGAGGCACTTTGAGTGGGGTTATGCATTTTTGGGCAACTGAGGATCTGAGTCACCGCTTTCCAAATCCTTCTGCTTCTCCCAGCCTATCAGGGCATGCAAAGGCCCTGAATGGACCCAAGTGTCTTTATAATCAACATCTGGCTCCAATAAGCAGCCCGATGGTCATGCTTTAACAATGTTTGTTCCAAACGAAATCTTTAACTAAACATTTTCTGAAAAGGAGTTTTGATAGCGGAGTAGCAAAAGCTAAGAGGCTGTCCGTGTTTGTGTTTACTAGACATCCCGATTCTCTGGGGTTTAACTCATCCTCACACATTCCTTTGGGGCTCAAATTTGGTGAAGTGAAAGCAATTTCTGCCATTATAACCAAATTTTATGAAAATATCACTCTGATTTTAACTTGCACACTCAAAACTGGCAGAGGCACAGAGGACATGCTTGCACTCATCACATTTGATTACTCCCTCCTCCGTGTCCAGGATAGGCAGGGCAAGGAAAACTACTGCAAGGAAGATTCAGGATGGACATTAGAACAATTATTAAAAGGATTATAATGGTCAGGTAGAATTTCCATTGCTGGATGCTTCCAAGAACGTACCAGACCCACATCTGCCAGGCAGGAATTCTGTCCAGTGACGGGGAGGGAATGAGAGGATTCTCCAAAGTACTTTTTAGCCCTGTGATGCTGCCCCGAGGACAGCGGCAGAGCCACCTCACCTGTACACCAGCCAGCGCCCCCACCAATCAGTTTGTTGTATCATCTGCAAAGTGCGATTACCAGCTGAAGATTACAGGCCTCTGCACAAGAGACAGACAGTCTGCTTTGCTTGTACAGCTACAAGTCGCAGGCAAGACCAGACTCGCCCATCATCCAGGTTGTAAACTCTCCGCACGAGGCCAAGTTCTCGCTCAGTCTAGACGAATCAGGCAGAGCGGCGTGGAGCGTGCTGCAGCTCGGGGAAAGGCAGCCCCAGCTCCAGCCTGTCTCCACTGGGAGTGTGGCTGGAAAGCACATGGGTCTCAGGCTCAATAGGCAGGAGCCTCCTGCTGACCTCCTACAGAGCTCAGGGAGTTTGTGGCTGTTGCACGGGGTACAATTTGCTCAATTCTCACCCCTCGGGAAATGGGAAGGGTGCAGGTCCATGCACCCTGCCAGTGCGGGAGCCAGGAACAGTGGGTTCTGCGTCTGGCCCCAATGGTGACTCAGCCGTCTCTGCGATCCCGTCCTGTTGCTGTATCGCAGGGACACAAATGCTTCCCTTGCTTCCTACAGCACTGCCAAATATTCTTTAAACATAAAGAACAGCTAATTCTAAAGGAGCCACTAGAAGTCCTGTCTGTGCCTGCATCTGCTGTCCCCAAAGGATGTGAAAAAACCTCCCTGGTACAGAGCAGCACAAGCCAGGTCAGAGCCCAGCCAGCGTACGGCCTCCTTCCCTGCCTCCATTCTCACCTCACTTCGGTGTGTCCAGGCTGGTGGTACCTGGACACCTTCCCCTTCCAGCATCACTCCAGTTTGGCCATCACAGCTGCTCCAAGGGAGCAAGAACAATCAGATCACATTTATTTCCTAAAACTAGTAAAGTAAAAAGTAATGGGTACTCCTCCTAGAATGCTCTTATATACATTCACTTCCCACGTTCCTGCTCATACTCTGTTCCTTTCAGCTATCAAGAGGATGGAGACTCCCTTTTAACAAGGACTCACATGGAAAAGACAAGGAGTGGGTAGAAGTTGCTTTTGGGGAGATTCCAACTGGATTCCAGAAGGAAATTTTTCACCATGAGAACAGTAAAACATGGGAATAATCTCCCAGGGGAAGCGGTGGATCCCTTTCCGCTGGGCACTTTTAAGGCTCAGCTGGACAGGGTGCTGGGCCATCTCATTTAAACTATAGATCACCCCAAATGTTAGATCAGATGACCCCTGAGGTCCCTTCCAACCTGGCATTCTGTGATTCAAATGCAACCCCAAAAGTAAAACTGGGTTTAACATCTCCTGTGTTTTACCTGAAGTCCCTCTGCAAGGCAGTCCAGGTGAGACCCCATGGAGCCAGCCTGGTTATCCACCGCCGGGTAACGCTGCACAAACTGACTGGCCCTGCAAACCTTGATTTGCAATATTTATTTATTTTAATTGTCCCTTTCCCGTTTGACAGACATTTCCTTGCTTTGCAGGCAGAAAGAAGGACACTGAAGAAGGCAGCTGTGGGGTCTGATTCCCATTTAGGACAGAGGGCCCCTTTACGCCGCTCCAGCACTGCACAAAGGCTTACATGCAAATGGGAACCAGGCCCTTGGAGGTCTCCCTTTGAACAGGTTATATTCTTACCACTTTAAACAAACTTTCAGGAGAGAGGGGCAACTGAGCTTTAACCAGTACAATATGGCAGGGGCTGATGCTGTAGGCCTGAGGTTTCTTTGTCCCACGAGGATGAGCCTTTCCAACACCATGGGTGCCACTGGAGAAGCACTGAAGGGAAGGGTCAGGAACCAACTGCAGCAAAACAGAAACCTTTTCTTATTGAACAAATATAAAGATACCGTATACAAACGAAAATGAAGCATGTTCCACAGAGGATTTTAAAGCTTCCAAAAATATTCCCTCAGCCCTTGCCAAAGGTAATACAGCCAGACTTTCCATGGAAAGCAGCATTGTGCACGGAGAGGTTCAAGGAGGTCGCTCTGCTTGAAGTGCACAAACAGCCAGCGCCCTGCCCCGTCTCTCCTCTCCACACACACGCTCTGCCACCAGGAACAAGTGGCCTTTTTTTTTTAGGAAAAAAAAAAATAAAAGAAAACTATTTTCTTCCCTCAAAGGTGGTATTCAGACTCGCTGCGCAGCAGTAGCGAGCGAGGGCTTGTATTTACAAGAAGCCCCCTTAAGAGGACTTTGACAGCTGTTTATAGAAAGCCTGGACATCACCAGGTTTGCTCAAGGGGTTCTGCATTTTTGGAGACTTTTCTAAGCATTGCTTTCTGTCCCCATCCCCAAAGCAATGGCTGTAACAGATCCCGCAGTAAGGAGGTGGGAAACTCACTGAGGAGAGGTTACTGCTAACACGCACATTACTGCAGGCTTCTTGGAGGGCCGGAAAATAACCCTCTTTTCTGAAGTTGCTCCCTTCCACCTAATTATCCCCAAAGCTTTGGCTTGTAAACACCTGACCTAATTCTTTCCATGGGCAGTTTTTAATAACAGAAATTCTTCAAAAGTGTCTTTATGATGCATCACGCCGTGTTACCTTGTAAATAAGCTGTGCTCCAACCCAGCATTTTACGGTGCAACAAGAGAAAGACACTTAGTCACCAAATACCCAGCATTAGGAGAGGCGATACAGTGAGGCTGGCAGGACTCAGTCCTCCACATCTGAAACTCCTCACCTGAGCCACTGCAGAGGAAGGAAGGTCCCTAAATCTTGTCCTAAGAACAAGTGTGCATATATATTTCCTTTCACTTCTACAAATATCTATCAGTGAAGCTGCAAAACTTATTCAGCACTTAGGTAGGTGGGAGGTATGCAAATAGAAAACAGGGAATGCTTGGGAATGCTTGGATTCGCTTTGCTCAGCACCACCTTGTGCTGGACACTGGGTGATTTACAGCATGAAATCAGCCTCTTGCATGGTCTTGTGTAGGCACTGCAAAAGGACACGTGGCAAACTCTCCAGGAGATTATCCAGGAGATTAGCTGGTTCCCCGCAGCAGCACTGCGTGCTTAGGGAAGGGTTGGGAAAGGAATTCCATCTCCCTGCTTCCTCATCTCATACTCCGTCCCACGTCTTCTCTTAGCACTCCGGATCAGAGATGATTTTGCAAATCCTCCTTATTTGCGTTTTGGATTTGTATATATTTGTATACGGCCATGCCCAAACCTGAAGTTGTTTCGGTAGTGCAAATACACCCAAATTAGTGAATGCACTGTATTTAGTGGCTGGGCTGAGCCTTGGTCCAGCAAAACCAGAGTGACCCAGCGGAGGGGGAGAGCCCCAAAGAGACCAAGGGGCAGGGAAGGGACTCAGGCAGCGCTGCCCACTGCTGCTGGCCTTCAGCAAGGGAGCTCCAACCTCGTGGCTGGAAGGAGGGAGTTAAGAAGCAGGCCTGGAGAAAGAGTTGCCGAAAGCGTTGCAACATGATAGAAGCTCTGCAGGCCTTTGATCTCAGAGCTGCTCTTGAACTGTCACTTTAATGATGTGTCAAAGACTAAAAAGAGTTGAGATTAAGAATACTGGAGCCTGGGGAGAAGGAGAAAGCCATTTTAAGCCCTCTGGGTCTTCACGGGGTTTCTGGAAGCTTTTAGATCCTTACTGCTTACTGTGCACCAATGTAGAGCTGAAAAGCAGGTCAAACTTTCAAAGTCCTGCACCACAGTTTGCCTTATAAAAAGCCTGCACACTCCCTGCACGGGCAAATCCCTACCTGTTCCAAACGTGCACGTGCACGCTCTGCTCTAGCAAGATTTTCGCACAAAGCAAGTTGTTTTCCCAAGTTTCTCTGTAGGATGCTCCCTCTCCCTTTTTGTCCCAAAAGCAATGCTGTGGCTGAGCTACAGAAGGAAGGTGATGGCTGTAGAACAGGTAGGTCCTCCTTAAAACAGCCTGAACTGCGCAAATCGCCAGTGGTTTTATCAGTCCTCGACTGGCAGGAGGACGTTTGGGCTCTCTGCAACTGCATATATTTCATTAATATCCCAGCCAGCTTTAATGGCATTACCATCAGGTTAATCTACTTTAGATTAATGAAGCTCAGTTTCAGCCAGGCAAGCTAATTAAGATGATTTTTCTTTGAACTTGTTCTAATGAATGTATTAATATCATTCAGGGCTTCTTTTGGAGCTACAAGCATGGCCATGTTATTCCTGAGAAGAGGCCAAACATTTTTTATTAGAGAATCATGTGCTGTGCAGAGTCTGAGACTGCCTGCCCTTTGTTTTCTCTATGTTGCGCCTTTACGCCATCTGCAGAGAAAGCAGACTTTTGCTTTGCAGATTTTGCCACAGGTCTATGAGTCAGTAAGAGTTCAGGAGTGCTCTGAATGCACTCAGAATGAGACCCATAGAAAAAAAAAAAGTTAGGGACATTTACTATTGACTAGCTCTTGTTCTTAAAAAACCTTTACATTTATTTAACTGCTCCCCCACCATCATTCCAACAGAGGAAGATTTACATCATAGAATCACAGAAACACAGAATGGTTTGGCTTGGAAGGGACCTCAAAGCCCACTCAGTTCCAACCTCCCACTGGATCAGGTTGCTCCAAGCCCCATCCAACGTGGCCTTGAACCCCTCCAGGGATGGGGCAGCCACCACTGCTCTGGGCAACCTGGGCCAGGGCCTCCCCACCCTCACAGGAAAACATTTCTTTCTAAGATCTCATCTCGATCTCCCCTCTTTCAGCTTAAACTGTTTCCCTTGTCCTGTCCCTGCACTCCCTGATCAAGAGCCCCTCCCCCAGTTTCCCCGTAGCCCCTTTTCGTACTGGAGGGCTGCTCTAAGGTCGCCCCAGAGCCAAAATGGAAAAGCTGTAGTTTTGTATGAACGATGCCCATGCTGGTATTGCCATCAGAAGGATTTTAGGGCTCCCTCTTTCAGGAATGCCACTCACCCATCTGGCAGGATGATATAATTCCATGCAGAAACATTCAGCACCTGGTGTAAAAGAATAGCACATTCCTTATGAAAAACTACACCTAACTGCAATCACCTGAAAACAGCGCATAGATGACCGTGAGGTAGGTTTACCTCAGCCTAAGCCACCTGACGTGGTCTCCTTCCAGCTACACCAAACCTTGCAGCACTCCTCAAAAGCCGTTCAGCTACACTCACTGTGTGCAAAGCCAACCCCTGGTCCTCAGCCTGCAGAGCTCAGCCCACAGGACAAGGGCTACAAAAGTATTGTAGGTACGACAGGAGCAAGGAAAGAAAACTGGGGGGCTGCTGGTGGCCCTCCAGGACCGGCACCAGCAAGCTGGGTCAGCTCCCAGCACAGCAGTGTGGGGCTGGGAAGGCAGCAGAGATGGGAAGAGCCACCGGAGCGGTAGCTGGGCACAGCTCGGGGAGGAGAAGATGGTGAGGAGCCAAGTCTGAAAGGTCTACAGCAAAGACAGCTGGGATGGTTTGGCAGGGATTTGGTCCACAGCCATCAAGGGCACGGCCCAAGTGCAGTTGCACTGGATATCCAGAGTGCTAATGAACCACAGAGACACAGCATGGTTGTTACAGCTCTTCCAAGCTTATTTTGTGGCAGCTTCCCCGGTGGGTCAGGTTGCAAGGCCAGGTTCAAGGCTGGAGTTCAAAGGAAGGAGACATAACTTGCAACTTGGCTTCACTACAAGCTGTCTTGTGCTGAGGTCTCTCTCGGACACCGGTATGGGAATCTTCCTGAGCTGCTGTTTTGAACAAACACTGAAAATGCAGAGGGATAAACACTGTGGGTTCGCTCAGCCTCCCGCACTCTGCCTGACAGTTGCTGTCATACCCCGTGTCCCTGGGGAGGCAGCAGAGACAGACTCCTAACTGACACCTTCCTCCAGCCCCCAGAGACACCGGCTGCACCGCGCTCACCAACCCAAGGCTCCGGAGTGGCTATGGATGCATACAACACGGATAGCATAGCACCAGGCTGGCTTAAATAAACTCTTTAATGAATTGTTACTCAGATGAAATGAGAAACCCACAGGTCTCATCTCTCAGAGTCACAATCCCTCAACATAAATAAAATAAACAGCCTGGAAACAGTTGTATAAAAACATCTTGCCACACAGGTATCACTCAAAAAGGGGACTCTGACTTCCCCCCCAGTACCCAGCCCGCAATCGATGTGCCAGGCCAAGGCGGAGTTTATTTATAAATGCACGTTTATGATGAATCATTGGAGGAAATGCATGCAGACTGGAGACAAAAGTCTGCAGTTGCTAAACCAAATAGGAAACGCTCTTTACATCTGCCTCTTTGCTTGGCATCCACTTCCCCTCAGAGCCTCTTTTCTGCTGGGTAGGCCTGTTTATTTTTGGGCTACTTTTGTTTGCAAAGCCAAACAGAGGTTCTGATTTTTGTATTTATCTATTTTTTTTCTTTGTAAACAGCACTTCTCACTTATTCAAGCCCCAAATTATTAACAGTGGAACTCAGATCACCTTCCTGCATAGGGTTGTTTACTCTCTTCAGGGAAAGCAAACCAACAGAGTGGAAAGAGGGTGGAAAAACAGCCTCATTAAAATGATATAAAAATAAGGACAATGGTGGAGCCACCCTGCCAGCTCTGGAACAACTCCCACCTATTTTCTACTGGATTTATTTGAAATATTTCTGAATTGAAATTATTAAATTGGTACAAATCAATAACTGGCTGCTACTTATATCTTGGCAATAAGTTTTCAAAAGATTGGAAATGTTGGTAGCACTCCCATCCATTTTATCTTCCTTTTCCCCAAACTGGTCCTAACAAGGCACATAATGCTGAAAGGAACAAGCTGGTTATGTCTTCCCAGCAGGTTCCAGTGGATCTCCAAGGGGGCACCACCAGGCCCACAGCGATTTGCCTCCCTCCATGCAATAAAGAACCAACAGAGCTGGAGGGAGAAGCCAGGTCCCAGCGATGCACCCTGTGCATTTTCCTGGTGTAGGGGAACATATGGGCCTCACTCACATAACGCTACAAGGTTTAGACCTCTGATACTGCAGTGAAATATTTACTGTGCTTGAATACAAGCTGTCATAGGATCATAGAGTCGTGAAATGGTTTGGATTGGAAGGGACCCCAAAGCCCATCCAGTTTCAATCCCCTGCCATGGGCAGGGACACCTCCCTCTGGATCAGGCTGCTCACAGCCCCATCCAACCTGGCCTTGAACACCTCCAGAGATGAGGCAGCCACCACTGCTCTGGGCAACCTGGGCCAGGGCCTCCCCACCCTCACAGGAAAACATTTCTTTCTAAGATCTCATCTCCCCTCTCTTAGCTTCAAACCTTTCAGTACTGGAACCTGCTCTAAGGCCTCCCTGGAGCCTTCTCTTCTGCAAGATGAACAACCCCAACTCTCTCAGCCTGTCTTAGTATGATATGAGATACGAAACAAGCTCTTGTTCATCAGCCTTGCTTTCCCCTGACGGCTGATACCCCTCCACGTGTGTGCGCATGTGAAACTCACACATTCACTGTTCGATCACCTATTGCAGAATTTGTCTGCAAAAAGTTGGCATGGTTTTTCCTTCATGAGACTTTAAAATCCTTCCAGCCCCAGTAGGGAAGGAATTCACACTGCCATTTTTTTTTCCAAAGGTTTTATAGAATGTGCAATGCGTGCAAAATGCAGCCTTTTACTGTTAGAAAAATACAGTAATTTGAAATGTAAGCAACAAAAATAGATGTACACAAAAACAGAAACAAAGATGGGTGATTTTATCCACTTTAGACTCACAGGAGGAAAAAGCACCCTGGTAACTATCATCAATGGTAAACATTGCATCTTATTTATGCAGGACAGAGCAGTGCCTTTTATTTCCGTTCGCTTTTTATAGTAGGTTAAAGAAATAACAGTAATGCTGTGGAGAGATGATGCAAGCAATAGCTTCCATCAGAACAATTCCAGCAGTCAAGGCAAAGGCGAGGAACACAATGGTGAAGTACAAACCGTCTCACTCTCCTCAGTTGGAGGGCAGAGGACTGCTGGAGTCTGTGGTTTGCTGGCACTGGAAGGGCAGCACTCATACTGCTGCAATCTTGGGTTTGTGGAATGCTCTGCCTCCTTCTGACCTTCGGAGCGTGGATTTGGCCAGCCTGAAACAGCACTTAAGCAGCTTGAGTGCTCTCAGGAGCTATTTGGTCCTTCGTCCCCATTCACTGGCCCATAAAAAGCCATAGGAGTCTTCCTACTTATTTTACTGCCCTCAGGAGCAAGGCTTTATTTGGGAGGCAACCTTGAGCAGGCTTAGGGACTTTACACTCTCAGAAGTAACCCCTGAGCTTTTTCTCTGCCTGCGCTCTCATTAAAAATTACCTTCTGTAAGCAATAGCAGTGAAAAAACCGTGCACGTCAGCTCTGCCCTCATCCGAAGGGCAGTGGCACATTCTCCTGCCAGGCCTGGCCCCAGGAATGGACCTTTGAACAGGGTCACGTCTCCTGGCTGCCAATGCAGCTCACCAGGGCTGCCAGAGGTACTCAAAAGCCTTCAAAACTGCAGAGGCTTATGTTTCAATAACAGCCTGCTCCCAAAATTAAGAAGAGCTGTATTATCGCTCCTGCCAGAAATAACGTAAACCAGTGTTACTCTAGGAACGGGGTTTGGGTGACTGGTTTCTGTGCCATTTTCAGGACACCGAGAAGAATTTGCTGTTCTTTAAAAAAAAAAAAATAGTTCAACTAATGAAAAGCTGATAAGAAAATCACTGAAATGCCAAAAAGTCTCTCACACAACCCAAACACTAATTCTTGCTACGCTATATATATTTATTGGTTAGAAGCACATACCAGCGTGTCTCGATCTGTGATTGGTGCCCAGTTTATAACACCTTTGCGGCTTTTAGTTTCTCACCCAGACACATCAAAGTAGGGGACAGTCAGCCAAGGAAAACTTCATTGTTAGTGTTAACTCACTCCAAGAAAAAGATTTTTGGGAGTTTGAGAATTTTTCACTTCACGGCAATTGTTGATTAATGAACCTCAATGGGCTGCAGCCTAAAAGAGGACTTTGTTAATAAAAAATGCTAAACAGCCGAGGCAGAGTAAGGAGATACTTTCTTTGAACCTAACTGATAGAAAGGCGTACACAAAAAAGAACTGTGAAGATGGATTTATTCAGTGTGATCCTGTTTGCTTTCCAGTTCTGCCTCAGGCTATTTCTACTTGCAAGAAGCAATTACTGAGGACAGGAGGAGAAATCAAGGAATCACAATAAAGCTGGAAAGGTTAGAGCACTTGGGAAATACTCAGCAACAATGACAGTGATAGGATGAGGGGGAATGGCTTTAAATTGGAAGGGGGAAGATTTAGATCAGACATTAGGAAGAAATTCTCCGCGCTGAGGGTGGAGAGGCAGCGGCACAGGTCGCCCAGAGCAGTGGTGGCTGCCCCATCCCTGGAGGGGTTCAAGGCCACGTTGGATGGGGCTTGGAGCAACCTGATCCAGTGGGAGGTGTCCCTGCCCATGGCAAGGGGTTGGAACTGGATGGCTTTGAGGTCCCTTCCAACCAAAACCATTCTATGATTCTATGATTCTATGATCCTATGATTCTATCTTTAGGAATAGAATAGAATTCCTCCTCTGCCTCCTCTGGACTGCCACCAGCACAGCTATTTCATTACAGCGGAAGCAGGGGCTAAGGCAGCGACACCTTCTAGAAAGGGTGGGAGCACCAGGATCCCAGGGGTCTCTTCCTGGTCCTCTTGCGGTTTTGTTTGGAAAAGTCACCTAACAGCTCTGAACCCAAATGTATTGGTCTGAAAACAGAGTTAATAAAAATGACTCACTGCACTGGGATGATCCAAGCTTGATTGCTGTTTACACAGTGTTCTAGGCTTCCCAGCAGAGAGGTTCCAAGTGGAAATGCGCTATTTTTTCTATTAGCAGATAGTTGATGCCTGCATGACTTGTGCTTGAGGTAGTGACCAATGTCAGTGGAGATACGGCAAGGGACCTGCACACAAAAACTGAGCACGTGTATGCTTGGAGGTAGCACCAGTAACCACAACTCGGAGACTACAGGCTTTCTCTTATGGTTCCCAGGGTAGGGAGGAAGGTTGCAAAGGAGGGGTTTGGTCAGCTGTGAGGAAACGGCAGGGCCTAGCAGGCAGAGCGTGAGGTCAGGGTGACCTCAGTTGTGTCCTTCCTGTGATCTAGAGCTCACTTTCCTCACCTATATATGAGTTTGTTGAGGCAATTGCTGACTGTCTGGGGTACAGACTCTGAATCAGTACAACACCCGGGCAGCCCTGCTTAGACACCACCTCCTCAGCGCCCTTGGAGCCCACATGAAGATGATCCCATCTTGATCTGCTCCAGCCAGCTGGAGCATGCGCGAAGGTCTAGGGCTCCCACTGCCAGAAAAAAAAAACCAATCCTTTCCTTTGGGACTCTTGAGAGCTAAGTCTTTGTATGTTATTTTGAGGTGTCTATCGCAGACGGGGGGAGCAGGAATGTAGCATTATGGTAAGCGGCCGTATATTTACGGTGTCTGCATTACAGTCAGAGGAAAGGGCTGTATTATGGAAATTATATGGGAAGAGATATGCCCAGGCAGTGCTGGCTGTGCTCTAGTCTCAAATCTTTGTGTGAGGGGGTGGTTAGATGATGGGAAGAGACTGCTGTTTACTGTGGAATGTCCTTTCTGACTATAAGCTTCTGAGAAAGAAACAAAAGAAACAAGGCTAAGTTGGTGCCATCAATATCTCAAAGAGGTTATACATGAAAGACCTGCTTTATTTTAATTCCCATTTTTGAGCCATTCCCTGGTTGTTTCCTGCCTGCAGTTCTCCATGGAGGTCTCTGCTAGGGTTTCACCCACGTTACGCCCACCACATGGTTGAGAAGGATCAATACTGGCTGCACAGAGAGTTATTTCAAAGCTCGCAGCAGGGTAAGCAGTTCTGGATTCCAGCTCACCAGTACATTTTCTTTCTCACACTTTGGAAGGACCCCACTGGTACTTTTTAAGTCCCATTTCCGTCTCTATTTTTACTAGATATGAATTCACTGACAGATTAAACCTCTGTAGACAAGGCAATTACAAGTATATACGAGTACATATTAGCAAACAGCTCTGAACATCGTGTACAAGCTGACACGTACAAGCTATTTTATCACTGCCAAGGGATTTTTTCAGCAGGCTGGCTAAGACCAAAGACAAGAGGCAGGTAGTTTCTATGATGAAGCCAATGCCAGGGTACGTTCGTGGTGGATTTTACTTTGTGGTGAGAAACGCAGAACGCTGACTGTGGTACGGGCCTGTTTGTTGTATTAAATCCATCAGTGCAGGAGCTGGCTGCCAACATGGGTTTGCAGTGAGCACACCTGGGCCTTCATCTTGAATGCAGCTTCCGTGTTGCATCAGGTAACGTAAACAGAAATAACAATACTGTCCTCCCACTATTCCTTCTGTGAAATGGAAGCTTTTCCGTCAGTACCACCTTTGTGCAGTCAATGTGCAGCCAACTGGCAGTACCAGACTTTGTTTTTTCTTTCCTGGCCAGGTACCAATCATGTTGCAGAGCCCAACTTCAAAGGCAAAGCAGTGGGATAAAGGGCCGCCTCTGCCATGCCAAGAATGCTTTTCTTAGACAGGTTGAGAGGAGATGATAAGTTGGAAGAAAAAGAAGTATCTTTGGCAAACCTGATTCCAATGGTTTTACTGTCAAGATGTTAAATAAATTAAATAAATAGCAGGAGGACTGCAGGGCAGCCCCGGCTGTCTTTCTCTATGGAAAGCAGATACACATCCTCTGTGAACAGCCAGTACTATCTGTGAAGATGCCTATCCAAATCCATTCAGGGCTCAGCTTCATGGAACGAATGCTTGGACATCGAAACTAAATTCTCTTGTGCTTTAGCAAGGAACGGGAAGATGTGACAGTCAGAACCAGACCAGAAGGTGGCAATGGGACATGGTTCATCTTAATGACCATCTGCAGCCTCTCCCTACCTATTTCAGTGGAACAAAGCCCAGGGGCAAGGCTGCCTAAGGACTTGTTGCTGGAGGTAGGAAGGGGCAGCTAAGAGTGTCCAATTCCTTCTTTTCCAGTGTGCAGTCTGCTCGCTGCCAGTTCCAGGTGTTCAACAATAATGTAGCAGTTACTCCCAAGTAACACCTATAATTTGAGTCCCTGGGACATTTCCTCTAGCATTTCAAAGCATATGGAAAGGAATGTGAAAACCTTTCATTAGCTACAGGCAGGCAGCTGCTGTCAGAATCACTTAGACGTGCCCTAAAAGTTTTCCAAAAACTTATTGATGCCTCCTTGTTGCTGAGCACCAGGCAATGCTGGAGACGGTGAACAAACAACTGATTTTTCTGTACTAAATATGCAGGAACAACTGCAACCACTCCTGCCCTCTGCAAGGGTTTAAAGACTAGAACATCATGTTCAAATCACTAATCCTCTCAAAGTACCACCCATGGTGTCTTAGGAAGGTAGGATGGATTCCCTGGCCTCTGGGGAATGACAGCTTCTTTTCCCAAGAAGGGCATGTGAGGTCGGAATTGTGGGAGTTTTCTGTTCTGTTGTTCTGCCCCATCATGTGTGGCAAGACCTGCAGCTTCTCCCGCTCCCATGATGCTGTTACTCCACAGAGTTGCGATTATCTGTCCACGTTCCATGGGATGGATATAGTTTGCCAGATTTTATGTTTACTATGGAATTTCTACACAGCTTCAGGAATCCCTATATTTTATAAGAAAACAGAGTGGCACATAAAAACATTCTCAGTAGTGTTTTGTTTATACAATTAATGGTCAACAGAATATAATGTACTTCTATGCACTCCACCTCCCTGCCCCAGAAAACAGTTTTGTTTGACAGACAGTTTTGTTCCACAGCCTCCAGGGGTACATTAACCTCTGCAAAATCCACGCTTGAGTTCAGAATTGGCATCATCACTCCTTCTCCTGCAAAGAAAAATCAAGTGAGCTCAACACTGAGCCTCTCTTTCCCAGTAGAAGGGATTCTTTCAGTCGCATCCCTTGGTACAGCCCTGCAACACAGTGGCAATTTGAAGGCTGCTGCCGCATTCTGCCAGGTGGGAGGGCTGCTTCTCTGAAGGCCACCAGTGTCTCCTGGGACTAAGCCATGAACTGTTGCACTTTGCTCGGGGAGCACACAATCTCCCTAGGTGGACCAGTAAGATATCCACATCCTCTGCGGAGCAGCACAGAAGACAACAGCTTCTGTGTGCACGTTTTACCAATTCAGTGCTGCTCGTGGATCTGCAGTTCTTCACGTGTTGCAAATCTGTCATGGATTTGACTCTCTCATGGATCCCAGCCTGGAAACTCCACCAGAACCTCGTCCTGGAACTCAGGACACTGAATGTCAACCTTCAAGGGCAACCTAAAGCCCCATGTTTATAAAAGGAGATCAAAATCTATCAGGGTTTCACAGCATGTCACCTGCACTCCTGGTTTGCTGGATATCATACGCTATGTCACTAGGACAGCTGCACTCTTCCTTCAGAGAGCAGGGTGCTCTGATCCAGGGCACCCAAAGTCAACGGGAGTTCAGAGTCAGAAGAGAACAAACATGGGATTTGCAAGAAGCTGAAGAAGCAAGATACGTGAGAACAAATCTTAACAGCTCAGGTCTGCAAATGGCAACCCTTCCGTGGGTTTCCCAGACGTTTCTTTCCTAACACATCTGAGCTAAACTGGTTGAAGAATGGATAAAACCAATATGAAGATGTCTGCACTGAGGCTGTCTAGGAGCTTAATTACATCAATTTGAAACTGATTCAGTTAAACCAGTGAATGTTTCGTAATGTGGACCAGACTTTGAATTTCAAGCCCATCAAACCTCATTACATGTATGCTTTATTATAACAGCCCTTCCCTCTATGCTCTCATGGCAGATTCCTGCCTCCTGAGGTTTGGGCTGGAATGTCAACAATTCATTTTAATGCAGTTCAGACAATTTAAATCTTTGCTGAGCTATCCCCAAAATAAGCACTGATAGTAGGTGGCAAGCACCCTGAACTGATTAGGGTCTTTCTTGTTCAGGAAAGAAAGATATTTGGTGAAAAAAAAGCAAACCCGATGCAAAAAGGATAAGCATTTATGGGGGAAAGGCATGTGTGAAACTGAAAAATGATTGAACTCCATATCTCGACATTAGTTACATTTAAAAACAGGTCTTTGCAGTCTAATGCTTGCTGGGCATGTTATGTTGGGGTTTTACTTCATTTAGGCTCACGCTTTTTGCTCAAATGCTGGAGTCCGGCTTCCCCCTTCTTGTTTCCATGTCTCCACTGCATTTTATTCCATTCCAGTCTTGCTTCCTCTCGTGCTGTTATGTTCACGCTGCCGAAACCCTGAGCATCAGCTGGCATCTTGACACCTGTGCAGTGGTCTGCTTCTGATCCTCCCTGCTCCTGGCTCAAGAAAACAGCTGTTGCTAAATTCCTACAGACTACAGCAAGGAACTGCAGTGTCTGCTTCAACCCAAGGTACGGGTGAATCCCAGGACTAAGGTGGGGACTGTCCCCTGTGTTTTGCTCACTCAGCTTTTTGCAGCTATGCATTGATATAAGCGATGCATAGTTTGTATCTCCTAGAGATCCATCAGTTTTGTGAAATGATATTTTCAAGAAACCGAATTATCACTCTCTCCACAGAGTGAGTAGCTCTAAAACTAAACAGGCACTGCCCCAAACACAGAAAGCAATCCAAACAAGAAGTCTCTTTCTCCATGGCTGCTTCAAAGCTGCACCTCTTCACCTTTTAAGAAAAGATACAGCTGCACTTACTGAATAATGAAGAAGAAAACGATCTCATTCCGGAGCTCCAATCCCTATCCACAGTACAATGTAAAGAGCATCCCCCATACTCAAGGTCACGACCAGTACTGAAGGCAGGAAACAAGCCCATAGACATTAGTGGAATAAAAGAAGTCCATAGTCTACCTCTCGAAAATGTCTTGTACATTTAAAACACTTCAAACCAGGCCATCCAACAGCATATTCCCATAGGCTGCCACCCTGCCAAGTCTTGCAGATGCAGAGTCACTCACAGACCCGGCATGCAGGGCTGGGAAACCACGAGCAGAGCTGTGCCATTTTCAACATACACACTTGGCGCCTTTCGAAACTCAGGGACTGCAGAGAGAGCTGTGGTTACTGGAGTTCACCTGCTCTTGGTTAACATTTCAGAGGCCTTAAGTGATGTGTTCCCGTGAGGCTTCTCAGACTACAGGATAGTCACTCTGGATGTTCTTCCATTCCTATTAATATTAACTTAGGAGGCATTTTTCCCTGCTGTCATAAGGCACAACAAAATAGAGAGCGGTGTGGAGGGGAGATCTGTACCCCTTGCCAGCTATGGTCAACATGGATTGAAACAAATGACAACAGGGAAGCTGTGTGGTGAGCACTTCTTATTATTTCTTAGATGGGCTTGAAATGAGACCTTAACCTCACTCCAGATTAACAAACACTGACACTTTCAACCATTCAAATAATCTTTTTTCTCCTTTAGTGATCTGATTTCCCCGTATTACAACACAAGATGTTAATTACTTAGGGATAAATACAAATCTTGTGATCCTACAGCTTTTACCAACCTCACAGATCTCCTATGAAATCCAATGCATTGCCATAATCCTGTCTGCATTTTCAAATAAATCCTGCTACAGCTTCCAATGATGCCACATCTGGTGCTAACCCAGAAATGAAGTCAAGCAGAGGACTCCAGCCCTGCTGTTAGCGGGGGTCTTTTTGTGGGGTAGCCAGGGAATGGCAGGAACAGCAGGGAGGATGTGGATATATCATCTCGCTCCAGAAGGGATTAGAGAGGAAAAATCCTTGTCACTGGGGCTCTTGGCAGAGTCTGTGCCCAAACAGCTGAGAAGCTGGTTAGGAAATTTCAGGACAGGAGAAATGAAGAGCAGGAATGATTCGAATGTGGGGAAAACAGCCTCTATGTACAGCTGAAGAGGAATAAGATGACAGCACAACCTGGAAAGCTGCTGGTGCTGCCCAAGGCAGAGCGGAGAAGCAGGGGTGGAGGAGGGAGCTGGGCACCTTGGCGCAGGCGGCAGCTGGGAGCCAGTGGCTCCAGGGGAAAGCGAAGAGGAAGCTGTTTGCTTTGGATTTTGTGCCTGTTTTTGCTGCAACGCCCCAGGAAGACACAGTGGGGAGTGAACTGACCAGTCTGGTGAACTTCTTATATTCCTTTTGGCCTTTTATTGCCCTGAGAAGTGGAGGATTTTTTATTTTTAAACATAGCTGAAGGGCTAAATTAACATTTTGGCATGGGAAGCAAGGCTGTAAGGCAGCAGAAAGGGAAGCAACTGTTACCTGCAGCCAAAACTGGATGGAAACAGGCAAGAAATCCCACCAGCGCAGGTGTTCCATCCCTAGCAAGGAAGAAAAGCCTGCACAACCCTTTGCCATCATCCCCTGTCATTGAAGAACACGTGGTGGAACTGCTCTTGGGCACAGCACTCTGCCAACACACCTCACTTGCTGGGCTTCTATGCAGGGCAGCAACTCTTATCTCATGTGTCCATCCGACAGCAAACAAGTGGTGTCTGAGCCCACCTCACCGCAGGCTGAGCGTTAAACCTACAAGCACCGTGGTCCCAGGTATCTTCATGGAGTAAGGTCCTGGGCAGGACCTTTTGTGCCTTTTGGTTGGAGCACGCCATTAAACGCAAACCCAACCATCTGTTTAGGCAGGCAGGCAAGGAGAGTGGCACCACATGACAGAAATTCAGTTGAGACAACGGTCACACCTTTCTCTTCCTCCATCTGCTCATGCCAGGAGGCAGCACTAAGGTCATTGCAACATCGTACGGCACCTATGTAAACAGCCACGCTCCCTCGCACCCCTGGCACAGGCCAGGCCTTGGCTCAGCGTCTCCAAATCCCTTCGGACACCGATTACGGAGTTCATGTACATAAACACTTCACAACTCTCTCCCTGAGAGGCAGAACTCGTCCCAGCCTGCGGCATTCACAGCTTTCCAGGGCCCGCAGTTGGACAGGAGCACCACAAGGGCATTTCCCTTGGTGGCAAGGCTGCCGGCAAACACCCCGCACCCCGTTCCCGTGCTGCCGCTCACCTCGCCTGCAGCTGCAGGGACAGAAGGTGCTTGGGGGGGGGGGCAGGGTTAGTTCAGAGGTATCTAAAAGCTGAAGGGGATTCATCTTCTGACCATCACACTCCCAGCCCTGTGAAGCACACTTTACTTCTCAGCAACGCCTCTTTACCAGTTGAGTTGTTTAGCTCCATAAAAATATCATTTTTAATATATTGATGTGAGACAATACTGATACCCAGTGGCTGATTAAGTTAATTACAGTTGAGTAAATATCCCCCTTGGTCATCTCCACGACTGCACCCCAAGGCCTGGATCCCACTAACGGCAGCCTGGAAGCAACAGGATATTCAGTTCCCACTCATTCTTGGCACTCTTCTGGCCAGAATTGCTGCTAGAAACTGTTTTGGACTGAGAATCCAGCGCAAGTTATACCTACTTCTCAGAGTCAAAACATTAGCTAAGGCAAAGACTGAATACTTTAATCATTCCAGCATGTTATTTGCATTTGCTTTGGCTAACAAATGCCAGAGAGACATTACCAAAACCAAACCCGAATCCTGCTGAGGTCATGTTATGCTTTTTTTTCACAGCAATGTGCTGCACCTGGATATCAGTTTTAAAATGCAAACAGGTAGGCTTTATCAATTTGCAGCTGGAAAACCTATGATTTCACAGGAGTAGAAAAATTTGGCTTAGCGTGAATCAGGATTCAAGGCAGAACATGCTGCAGCCCTCTGTGAGAAAGTTACTATTTGTTTTTCCATCAATATTTTCCCTTCCCAAGTACACTTAATTTGAAAGAATTAATGAACAGCAGAAACAAATCCTTGTATACCACAAACGTTAGACAGCATATGGACCAAGCCTTCTCAGGGTAAGCCAGCGGGTGAGGTTGGAATTTATCAAAACATGATAGAATAAACTACTTAATTATGTTAGGGTGATTGCCAGCATGCAACAATCCTAAGAGTAAAGAGCTTCTCAAACTGGCCTGAGGGTAGCGGCTGTTTAGCATTTGCAGTTTTAACCATACATTTCAGAAGTCTCCTGAACCTCATTAAGTATCCGGTACTCCAACGGGTTGCCTGTGTTCTGCTGGCATTGATGAGCTTTGATGAAACGGCCCCAGCTCTGCCACGTCTGCTGCGATAGCTCTGAAGGGCTCTTGCCTCAGAAATGAGCACTGTGTCTCTCTATCTTCCCAACTTGCCTTTTGGTATTAGCAACAATCCCCAGAGTGCCCTGGGATACTCATCCAGACCCTAGGGCCACCGAATTGTCCTACTTCAACGGGACATGGAGCTCAAGCTGAAACTGAGGTTCTGTGAAAAGCAAGCCAACAGGGAAAGGAGTGTTCAAGAAGTCACCTGGTCCTGCAGGAGCACCAGGAGATGTCTTGTCTCCACCAAACTCCGCGTTTCTACAACACTCACCTCCCTCAAAGGATGCAGCATGCAGGCAGTTGTGCCTGGCTGTAGGTCACCAGGACTTGGTCTCTGCTGTCTTACCGTGGGCTGTAATTGGGTTCCAGATTTGTCCCTTTTATGGTTCTTCCCTTGCTCAACTGATTATGACCTGATCTGATGATTTCTGCCACAGGAAGAGTCAGAAATGATGCGTTCGTGTTTTCACTGATAATGAGCCCGTCATTGGGCATTTAGAATGACCCCATGTTCCATCCCTGGACCTGCCCGTGAAACTTAACACCAAATACCACGGGTCTTACTTAATTACAGGAGAGGGTTTTTTCCCCACCAGCATAAACTGGAGGAAGGTAATTTCACTGCTGCATTATTTACCTCCGATTTTACTAAGGCTGCTTTTATACCGGTGCTAGAGGTTAAATCCATTGTTATTTCCTACGTGGCATGACTTTACTGAATGTTACAGTGCAGAGTATTCATTTAATCCAAGCAATAAAAGAGATAAACCACCAGCAGGGTTTCTCAAAAGAGGAATTTAAATAAAAGTAATAAAAAACTAAAAAAAAATAAGAAAATATAAAAGGAAAAGAAAAACAAAGAAATTACAAAGTTGTAAATCCAGTAAGTCTGTCCCTGGAAGAAAAATCCCATTTGCCTTGTTTTGCAAAAGGCAATCAGTAGAAAAATGTTATGTAAACTGCCAGAAATACTATCTTCCTGATTTGGAGCATTGGTCTAAAATTAACAACCATCCTGTGCAACTGAGACAACCTCTCACCATGTGCTTAAAGAGGTGAACTCAGCTGAGTGGCCTATCGCTCCTAAAGCTGTGCAGGACTTTAAGGACTGTGCCAAACCTGATTGTGCATTCCCCTGGGCACCAGCTGCAGGGATCAGTAAGTCTGTGTCTGTACAGCCAGGTGATGCTACCAGGGATGAAATCATTAAACGTCTGGGCTGTGTGGTGCTCCTGGTTCTCCCAGTGCCAAACGGGTTGCAGACTTTCAAGTGCTTGAAGAATAACCAAAAGGCTTTGTTTCCAGTACAACCAGGAGGCTTGAGAGACCATGAGCTGACTTACAGTGGGTAAAGCTTCTCTCCCAACACGATGGGGGCAACAAAACTCCACCAGGCACTGAGGCCAACGGTCCCTACCATGGGTGCCAACCTCTTTCAGCACCTTGTGGTTCCTGCCCACCTTCTGCAGCCATGGTCAGTGGGAAGGCAGTTCTTCCTTCCCCTCCACCTGACCACTGGGGTGTCTCCTTTTGGACTAACAGCCTCATCCACGCGGTCCATGGTGCCAGGCAGAGGAGGACACCTCCAAAGGACTCCCTATCTGCTCCCTACCTGCACCCTCCTCCCCACTGCCAGAGTGACTCATCCACAGACAATTTTGCCTTCCAATGAGGGAGAGGGTGTTCCCAGACTTGGCAGCATCCCTGCTTCACAAACTTAGCTAGCACTTTGCTGGTAGAAAGGAAAGTAGATCCCTTTTGAAACTCACAGGCAGGAACGAGCTGCACATCCCTGGCACCCCTTGGCGAGCTGCAGACAGTGGTTCGCAGCGGGTCGGGTCAGTATAAATAGATATAGAATATCTGTACGAAAAAGCACACATGGCTCTGGCCTGGCAAGGTTTCTAATAAGATCTCCCACAAACTGCGTCATAATGTCAAGAGGATTTTATTCCCTGTAATTGAACTGTGTTCTTGCCTGTATTCTCTGTCCCACCCTTCAGTGCTCTCCTCTCTGAAAATTCCTTTGTTCAGCCTTAAGAGACATTTCATTAAATAAGAAATAATTTCTGGGAGTGGTAATTATAGTCTTTTTCAGATGGATGATGTGTGGCTGTTCTCTTTTCCTTTCGGTTAGGGAAAACAAAGAGAATCCCAGTGTTTTTCATGAGGTGTCAGCTCCAGCCACCCTTGCCACTGCATATCCCGAACAGGTCATTTTTGATCAGGTTGAATTTGTTCTACCAAATGACTGAAGTTAGGCTGGCAATGCTCATTGCCTGTGCAATGATCGATGCTCCTTCCCTGAGCTCTGCTCTCCTTGGAAAAGGCTTGGTTTTTTGTACTGGTTCAAGTTAATCCTATTTCTCTTTCTTTCACTGAGAGCTCAGGGCATGGGAAGAAAAAGGCACAACGTTCAGAGAAGAGGCAGAGCCCTGATCCCCTGCTGCACTATCCCTGCTTGGTGTCAGTGGAATTATGCCCCTACAAAGCACCTAAAAAGCACAAACCTGAATGCACCCCTAGGTGTGCTCTGACAGTCTGTTTATTGCTTATTTGTCAAGACATTGTAACCAGCCGTATGTACAGGGGGAAGTGGGTTAATGCCAGAAATTGCTGCCTTTTTAGTTAACGAGACACTTCATCAAGGTCTGGTTTTTGTCTACATTTCTTCTCCGCTATGTGCTTTGTGCTTTACTGAGCCCCTCACTTTACAAATCAAAGCAATTAGCACGGCTGCTAACAAAGCTTCCAGAGGTATGAACCCACGGATGCTCTCCTATGCTACACGCAAACTCTCACACCATGGGAAGCTTTCTGGTCACTCTTGCTTAGACAGAGCTGCTTCCAGGCTCTAAAGCCAAGAAATGGGCTAGATTGCTGCTTACTAAAGCTCGCAGACTCAAATGCAGCAGCAGAGTGATCTGCATCAGCTGAGCAGCAGTGTCAAGGGCAGCTCTGCTCAATTTTACGCCTCTAAGGATTTTGATCTTAGCCAAACTGTCCACTTCTTCACACAAGATGAGGCAGATGCCAGTATGAAAATCCAGGGCATATCACAGCGTCATAATCCGAGGCTCTCTTCTCAAGTGCCATCAGGACATTCAAGAAGGTCTCACCTGAGAGAAGCTCTCCTGAGGTCAGAAAGGGGAGATATCAGTCCTTTTCCCCAGCAGATTTCCTGTGTGTGACCTGGGCAAGTAGCTTGCAATCATGTGAGATCTAAGAAGTGCAAAATATCTTCAACTCCCTCGAGTACAGCAGAAACCTAAAAGTTTCAGGATAAGACTCTTTCATTTGGAAAGTAGCCAAGCCTTTGCAAAAAGCTGTTGGAGACCCTCAGTGCCTTCCAGAGCTCACAAGCTCGGGTTTATGTTTCAGCTGGAAGCCGATCAACACCTAAAAAGAGTGAAATAGCCACTTTTGTGTGAATCTGAAGAATGATTATTTCCAACAAGCAACATAGATGTGTCCTTAGGGCCACCCACAATCTACTCACAGCATGACATAAAATGACCCAAACGGGTCAGCAGTGCAGATAAAGGGACAAACTTAGCATGGCTCCATATAGATTCACCTTCTAAGCTTTTCCAATAAAACCCACAGCCACACTAACTGCATTGCTCTCATTACACCTAGGCAAATAACATCCAGGTAAGCAGATATGCCAGCGTGTTTAAACTTAACTCCCAAGCTCCAGCTGACAGCTTCCAAACCGTGTCTCTGAGTTTAATGGCATTTCAAAACGTTTTACAGAACCACAGTCCACTGGCAACAGAGCGCTCTGTTACAGACATGCAGGGAGTCAACGGAGAGCGAGGTAACCCAGCAGAAAGCTCTTTATGAAGGAGCCAGTTCCTCAATATCCTTTTTGGGGAGGACACTTGCATTCAGCACAGTTCAAGTGTTTCCAGACAACTGTGCTTTCTGTCCAAACATACAGGAGCCGAGAACAGGCTGAAAAGGAGCCCGAAGCTATGAAAGTCCAGTCAGATCTGAGTACCTTGACATGTGTTTGAGCTGTGAGATACAAGGCACACAAGTGAGGTGCCCAGAATAGCACTGGCCCCAGCAAACCCTGCCTGCTGGGCTAATGGTTTCGGGCTGCCCCGTGCTGTGAGACAATGAGGTTTGTTTGGTTTCTTTTGAATCGGCTTCTCACATTTTGGAACATGAAGGGCTGTGAGGGCCGCATCCTCACTGGGTGTAAATCACCACATTGCCTTGCAAAGGAGCTTTGCCAGCTTACACCAAAAGCAGGCTGGCCCACAGTAACTGAGAATCCAGTATCTGGTCTGAACTGGTGGCGTGTTGCTGACTGATGTGTCGCTGGAGCAGCAGGGTTTCTGGAGTCAGACACAAGTGCACCATATATATCATCAAAAGCCTTGGAGCGTGGATGATGTATTAACATAATAACACCTGAGAACACACTAGCTTTAATGATGGCAGACATCTGAAATGAAAAAATATTCATGGCGCTAACTTAGGGAAAGCCCAGGAAAATCTGGAGCCACATCTTTTGTGTTTTCCAATCATGCACAAGCTAGCGAAGTGACTGGGAACAAAATGGGAAGAGAATAAGAGAATTCACCTGCAGCCCTTGGTGGGAGGGGGAGAAGAAGGTGGCACAGCACCTTGCAGCAAGTAGTGCTCTCCCCTCACCCCCAGGTCGTGCCCTGGGGACTGGTGATGTGGGGGGGTTTACTAAAAGAAGAGGCTTCTCTAAACTTCCTTGCCTTCCTCCTCACCAGCCAAAGCCAGACAAACTGGTTTCCCCATCTTCAGCCCAGACAGCTACGGGCTGTGGTGTCAAGCAGTTTAATTCTTTCCTTCACACTCTTTCATCCTTGTCCCCTGTTTAAATCCAAAGGCTGCTGATCGGATGCGCCTCTAGAAGAAGTGACATGACTGCTCACAGAAAGGAGATGGCACAGCTTTCTGGCTGTGGATTGCCTCCTGTTACCTCCCACCTTTGTTTAGAGACTGAAAATTCAGGGTCACTGCATCCATCTCAGCGAAGCACAGATGTAACCAGGGAGGAAGAAAAAACGTACCGCTTGGCTGCTGAAAAGACTGACATGGAGTCAAACAGGAACACACTGAGTGGCACCGCACCATCCATCCATCACACCCCCTCCCTCCTCCTGCCCTCCCGTTTCAGTCTCCTCCAGTTGTCAGGAAACCCCGCACCAGTAACCAGCAGTACTTAAACTATCTCAGCAAGTAAAGCCCAACTACTCAAGGTTTCAGTATATTTATGCAATCCAGTCTGGCTCTGGGCCCACTCCAGCTTTATTTATCTAATGTCTGTGCTGTAGGCGATGAATTCATAGAGAAGGTATTATTAGAAGACAACATGCATAAACGGGAGGAAAAAAGTAAGTGAGAAGTCCAGTGGAGCAAGGCTTCACTGCGCTCCCAGCTCTCCTTGGAGGCAGCGATTGGAGCAGCAGAGCTGGAAGAGCCACGTGCAGCCCTGAGCCAGAAGGGGCACTGGGCACGGTCCCAGTCACAGCGAGGAGCACAGGGCTTCGTGGAGGAATATGCATAGAAATCTGCTTCAAGCTCTCAGAAGAGGAGGTCAAGGCAGGTGCTTTCTTGGCCCTGGCACAGCTCCCTCCCTCTCACCTCTGGTACAGAGCTTCTCTGCCTGACAGCAGCCTGCAGAGAGCCTCCTTCCCTCGCCTGCCCCAGGGTGCCGTGCAGAGATGGGCGTTTGGGAATCCAGCAGCCCTGCAGTACTGGCTGGAGCGAGTGGTGGGGGCTGCCCCTTCCCTACCCCCAGGAAGCTCCAGGTCAGGAGAGGAGCTTGGGGTGTGAAGGATGTATCTGCTCCCCACTCTGGGATGCAACACGGTCACTGCAGGGCTGGGTGCTGAACACTAGGCTTTAATTGGTTGGCACCGGCTCACAACACCCATTTTTCACCTTCTGTTGTGCTTGTTTGCAGTGACAGCTCTTGAGGACAGGGATTCCCTCTAACAGAACACCCCGGCACAGCCATCCTGAACATACAAACACCAATTCTTTGTGCAGCCCTGCGTGAAGCACAACCCTGACCAATAAAACACTGTCCTAACCTGAAACTTCTGTTACCGTACTGCTACTTGTAAAAGACAGCAGTATATTCCACTAATTGCCTCAACCCAATTAATTATGCAAGAAAATATGCAAAATGAAAAGGAATTCCATGAAACCAGTCCATGGAAATTATCCTGGAACCTTAAATCACGATTTCCGCAACAATTAGAGGTTCCTTGAGGACCTTTTTAATGTGGGAAGGATTTTTGAGTCACTGTTTCATGTCACATTGTCAGAAAAAGTTGTTTCCTAGAAAGAAAACCACCTACAGAGACTAGATAGTTGAATGAAAGTATTTACATTTCCAACCAGCGTGCACCTAGAAGGGAAATACTCACAAGCCACCCCAACAATGACAGTGTTAAAACTGCCTGCACACGGCGCTGTATAGTCTTTGAAATAGAGAAGACAATGGATCAGAAAGTGTAATCACAACGGTTAAGGATGGAAAAGTCAAAACAAATTCAGCCTTTGTATCCTGTTTTCCCTTGGTTATTTGCTGTGGTCTGACACCCTTTGGATTCAGGGAGTCCCGTGGCTCAAAATCAAATTAAAGTTCGTGCTTTAATCCCCAGTCTGCCATGGCTACAAAGCTGAAAAGAGATGGTATTTTCCTACTCCTATTTTTGACAGCTAAATGGGGAAATGGGATGTTTCGTTTTGTTTATGGATAAGTTTAATGCCTGAATTCTTTACCCAACTCTTAAGTAAAATAAAGAAAAGCTCCAGCTAGAGCAAGGGGCACAATCCTGCCTATACACATTCCTGACTAGACATTATCTGATCAAAGCTGTTTGCCACTGAGCACAAACTGCCAAAGAAAACTCCTTTTATTACTCACTAATATTGTCTCCAGGCTACAAGCCATCTAGTTCTCACATAAAGTGAAACGGGTTTGTTTAAAAACAAGTTACCTCTAAACTTGCTCTACTTCAGGAGCAAGATATTCACTCCGCTGCGTTACTGCAGCAGTAGAATTTGAGTCATGCCTTTATACCTTACTAAGCTTACATTTCTTTCCTCTTTTCTTTCTGTAAGCTCTGCACAGGGGGAAAAGTGCAACGTAAGGAACTTGCATTGCTGGGCCCTTAGTAATATCCGTCAGTGAACCTGTAATTAGATAGGGAGTAGTATTAATCTTGTGCATTGCCCGAGGGACACTGCCAACATCCAGCAAAACCTCTATTGACGAGGAAGGATTCCAAGCGTGCCTGTATGAAAAATGAAAGAGATTAAATATTTACTTACTTTACCCTTCCCTCAACTTGAGACCCCAGCAGACTAAATCTGCTCACAGCAACCCCTGAACGCATGCTAAGCCTTCTAAGCCTTGCGGTTCCTCCTCGAACGCCTGTTATAACAGGTATTTCAAAGAGACCTTGGAGCGGGATATTTTCAGACGGACACCTTTTTAACTTAAACTGTGTTAATGGAATGAGAGTGGTTAATGCAAACAAAGATATGGGTCAGTTGTGATAATGGAAGTCATGGCCTTCTCATCCTAATACGTCATTCATAACTCATATCTCATTAATCTGTCATCAAAGATGTGATTTATAGATGTGCTTTTTCTGTACGCTCCACCCTTGTTTCTTGGATGAGAGGGAATAAACGATTCTACACAGAGGTACAAATTTTTTTGACATGAGTCTGTATGGAGAGGGATTTCTCTGGCCTATTACACACAGCAGAAACACCCTAAAAAAGGAGTTTTCTTATTGGAAAGGCATTTAAGAAAAATAAGTTACAGGTTTCTGTTACATTTAACTGCCATTTTCATCACTTCCTATGACTATTCCTCTTTTTTTCCCATCTCTTTTTGCAGTTGTCTACATTATTAGAATGATTTGATCACTGAAAACAGAAAAAGAGGACACTAGATGGAAATTGCCCACAATCCTTTCAATAGTTTTCACTACTTTCAAGAGAAAGCAGTAGTGACTGT
The DNA here is from genome assembly GCF_017976375.1 of Cuculus canorus. Classification (NCBI taxonomy): domain Eukaryota; kingdom Metazoa; phylum Chordata; class Aves; order Cuculiformes; family Cuculidae; genus Cuculus; species Cuculus canorus. The sequence continues at coordinate 14,590,101 of NC_071412.1, read as the reverse complement.
TTTTTACAAATGTGCAGGGCAGAACAGAGATAACTTGGCATTTTTTCCTTTGAGGCTTGCTATTGTATTTCTCAGGCAACTACAAGTATCCCTGAGAAAAGCACATCCGGTTAGCTACTACTTCCATGGTTATCTTTTGGCTTGCATTGAACAAGAACTTCACCCCACCAGTGCAAATTAACACTGCTTAGGCTCAGTAATTATCAAACGTGACGAGCTTGACAGCACAAGCTACAGAAGGCAACGAGGCATCCGAGCTAGTCTTGCACAGCACTGCTTAATCCAGGGAAGAATTTTAAGTATACTCTTAACTTTAAGTTAGCAAGTAGTTTCATTGATACAAATGTGACTCTACAAGATAATTAGCATTAATTATGCACCTAAGTGCTTTGCATATCAAGGCCAAACTGTTTTGCAGCTTGGAGGCTTGAGACCGCAGGCTCTGAGCCACCCATGCTTTTCAAAACTCGTTCCTTGCATGTGGCCAACACCACTGACAGGGGATTGTTCAGCCACATTAACATTATTCATTACTAATTTTCAAACACTAACAAGCGTGAATGCCATATCTGTTAGGACTCAGAGGAGAAATCCAACCTGCCTACTGCATTTTCCCTGAGGGAATCCCACCCACTATGTCACAACCATCATTTTCAGTATTTAACTTTTCATTTGGGAAAAAAAAAGTAGCTGCCACAGAAATGAATGGAGCCCAATGTGTCCCTGTGTGTATCCCCAGAACCATGGGGCAGTGAGCTCTGCAGCTGAAGTACGTCTATGATTTCAGACCTGCACTTAGCAACAGTTGAATCAAAATGGGTCGATCTAATATTCCACGACAACTACGTTTCCTCTAAGGAAATGGCAGGTTCAGGAATCAACCCGTTGTAGCAGTAAGTTGGGGCAGCTCATTAAAGCAGCTCTCGGGAGAGTGGCCGGATTAGTCAAGCCAGTAAAACGCAAACTACATTTACCAGTCACTTTGCCAACACTATTATATATTTAACCTAGGGCTTTACACTTCAGTGTCCAAAGCCCTTTAGCCGAAGCACTGCACTGCTGCGCTATTCACTGGAACTGTTCTTCCAAACATGACCAGGCAGAATGGGAAAAGATATATGTTATAATTATATGATTTTACTTTATGCTGAGCCTGTGTGAAAGATCTCTGCTCTAAGAGGGTGCAGAGCCAGTAGGAAATATCTGAGTACTTCCAAGAACAGGTTCGGCTAAAAGTGGGATTTCTTACCTATTCCTTCTCATTTCAAATCTACCCTCCAAGCCAGCCCCCTTAAGGCAGCCAACCTCTTCCCATAAGAGGTACTGACCAAAAGAGAAGTCCGGTGGCCCAACTCCACAGAGCTCCTATTGTCTGGAAAGTGCATGGTGCAGCAAATATAAGAAACTCATCAATTCTGGGATTTCAGCAAGCACACCCCTGATAAGCAAATCTAACAAAGGCTCATTTTCCAATTGTCTGGCTCCCAGTCTTTCTCCAGCCCCTTTTCCCCTTGTGAATCTCTGATGTTTAATAAAAGGCGAGCTGCTTGGCCTCCTCCCTCAGCGTGGTGCTAACAGGGGCTCTCCCATTCATTCCCCTGCCACCTGTTTGCCCCAGACTTGCAGAAACAAATCCCTCTTTGAGATCTTCACCCTTTTGCTAAATCTGGTTGGAATTGGCCAGCGAATTCAAAAGCTATTAGACACACACATACACTCCCAGCGGCAGCGTGATCATATGAGACTCATTTCCTTAGGATATTAGGCAAAAATGCCTAGTCAAAAGCTTTTTGATGTTTGGTGCAGCCTTCTCCATTTCCTGGTTCTGCATGAAATGCCAGGGAGAACCAAAGACATCACAAGTAAAAGCCCATCCCCAGAAGACTATTAGCCTTGTTTCTAGAGCAACTCTTGGATGTGTATCAAAACAGAACCTCCTCCCCCGCCGGGGTTTGCTCACCCTATGCAGATCTGTGGGTGGCATCTCTTGATGATTGTTCTCTGCAGGCCTTGCTACCAACATTGCCGATGCTGGGCTGTGCATTTTTAGCTCACTGTTCAAGTCAGAATATTAATGCTACCGCTCCTATCACTCTCATTGACTCTTAAGTGAGCCTGGCCATTAGAGGGAACATTCCACTGGTTTAGCAATAATGTTACATTAAGATTTTTCTCTAGATAGATAAATCAATTTAGAAACAGCCACGCTCAGCCTTTGATATACCAGGGGTTTTAACTAATTCAGACGACCAAAGTTATGAAGAGGAAATGATGGAAGCTAAAACCACCTTTCTGAACGTTTAGCATTATTTGGATAAACACTAGCAGGACTCGTCGCTCTGGTCATTTGGTTATGAGCTGCAGGTGAAATGCAGCCACTATAGCACTAGCAGACCAGGCAAGATGGAAAGAGAAATGAAAACAAAATGTCCAGTTAGTCAGATGAGGCCTTCTTCTGGACACAAGCATGATGTGAAACGAAATGCTGCTGCTGGTCCAGCCCAACTCATTGTGGAGTTATCGTCCATGCTAGAAGGGAACGCACAAACACTGTTATTGAGAGGTTCTTTCAGACAGATCCCACTTGTGGTCAAGCCCTTAGACAGACAGACTTTGATGAAGGCTTTGATTCCTGCTGTCAGGCATGTTTTTAGATATTTAGCTCTAAGGTAGCCAAACTCTAAGCCTGTTCCTAGCAGAATTACTGTAAGCTGTTAACCCCAGAGCCATGAACAAAGTGCTGATCCAAAAACCATACCTCAACTCATTTCACATTCAAATCCCTCCTCCTGGGAGATGCTGAACTATCTCCATTCTCATTGCCTTCAATGGGAGCCGAGGCTGCCTGGCTGAATACAGGATCAGACCTGTAGAGTCAAAAACTGCTACAGTACCTGAAGAACCAGCTTTAAAATGAGGAGCACAGAGCCTGGGTCTGAGCTGGGAGCAGAATCCATAGAGGGAGGCAGCAGATCCACGCTCCAGCTAATTATATTAAATAATACCTTCTAGTAGATACACAGATTGTTTTCTCCACCACAGCTGCCACCTCTGTGCCAGTTATGCTAAATATTGGTTTCTTTTCAAAGATGGAAGCAAAAAATAACATTCAGTTGAAACTGCAGGAAGAAACTTAAGTGGGCAGAGGGTAATTATCTGAGCTGGAATCCTACCAAAGGACTGGAGCAAAGAACCCCTGCTCTGGCTGTGAAGGATCATGGGAGCATTAAACCCACATTGGAGCAGGTCTGGAACTCTGCATGTTGTTGGCAGCATTTTACAAGGGCATGTAGTGATAGGACGAGGGGCAATGGCTTTGAATTGGAAGGAGGAAGATTTAGATTAGACATCAGGAAGAAATACTTCACGATAAGGGTGGGGAGATCCTGGCATAAGCTGCCCAGAGAGGTCATGGCTGTCCCATCCCTGGAGGTGTTCAAGGCCACATTGGATTGGGCTTTGAGCAACCTGATCCAATAGGTGTCCCTGCCCATGGCTTTGGGACAGCTGGATGGGCTTTGAGGTCTCTTACAACCAAAACCATTCTATGATTCTATGATCTCTTTCAGCACAGCATTTTCAGAACAGTCTTTGTTTTCCCACTCTGTCTTCCTGAAGAGACAGAACTGTCTTCTTCAGATAACCACACCGCAAATGGAGAACTATGAAACCACAAAGATCTATTTCAAATTAACATTAGCGATCTAGCTTAAACCCACAAAACCAAGGAAATGCTCCAAAGCAGCTCTCCCCACCATAACTCAGTGCACATTGCATGCAAGATAAGAAAGCAGCACTTCTATTTGGTAAACTTAAAATCCATCTCTTGGGCGACCTCTCCATATCTCTCGCAGCTGCAGCACAGACAGTCAAGGTGGGCGGATGGAACCACAAACCTGAAATTTCCCAGCTTTCATTTTTAATTCAGTTCCTTAAAGTTCTTGGAGGGAAGGGATGGGCTTTGGGGTTGGTGTTTTGGGGTTGGGTTTTTTTTGTTTCTCTGCCAACTTCTTTTTACTATGCTCAGTGCTATGTTTAGGCCTCTCTCCAAAGATTGTCTCCCAAAACTTAAGAGACAATTTTATTACTACACAGAGGAACTTCAAAAAAGGATCTGATAGTGGGGGACTTTTCAACCTTGCTTAATGAAATCTAATGACTTGAACTTGCAACTAGACATATTCAACCTTACACTAAGATGTAATCTTACTGTCAGGATAATGACACACTGGAACAATTTCTCATGAAAGGTAGCCTCACTATTGCTCTGAAATGTTCCACTGTAACCGGATATCACTCTAGAAAATAGGATCTAATTTGGGTCTGAGTGAGGGTCAAGGGGCTGGAAGCAGACGTAAAGGAAAGGCAATGAGATCATCCAAGATGGATGTTTATCTGTGGTTTAGGGCTGGGTAAGCCTGTATCACCCCATATATCGCTGTCATTCCCTGGCCCCAAGGAGAAGATGACTGCCCGTGTTGCTCTCAGTGCTCCAACCCCCATCCCATGCTCTCACAGCTTTGGTAAGAGACAGAAAGCAGCATTTCCTCTGACAGGTGGTTCAGGGAGAGACGAGTCCTCTCGGAACGTCTAACCCGAGTGTTCCCGATTGGTTGGTGGTCACCAAAATCTCATTAGATTCCTGAAGGCAGAAGTCTTCTCCTTTAGCTGTTCTGGCAATGTATCCGCTCTGCATTTGCAGGGAAGGCCTCCACGGGTATTCCTGGCGAAATCGGTTTCCCTTGGAAGCATCAGGGACTGCAAAAGGGCTCAGGGATGAAATTGCAAACAGGGTCACATCTCCGCCCTCCTACTCTTTCACTTCCTCGTCTCTCTCTGGACAAAACACTTAAGTGCAGAATAAACTCCTCAGAAGCAGTGGAACCTCACACATAGCCTGAAGCCATCTCCACTGCTACAGATATTAAGTATTTATGGCTTCCTTTTAAATACTTCCCACTGGTAGGCAGCTAACAGTGGAGTTTTCTCTAGGTATTTCTATCTTTCCTCCCTTCGCTCTGTTCTGTGTCTCACTTGGTTAGAAGCAGCAGCAGCAGCTTGGTTAATACGTTTTCATATGGAACACACTTTCTTATGGAGGTAGTTGTTACTCCGGAGTACACACATGCCATGTGTTGCACTCATATTAGCAGTTACAGAAAAGAACCACTGGATTAAACCACCTAAATGGCCTGGGCTCGGGTTACGCGGTCTCTCCAAGCTGCTTTCACAGACACCCATCCTCCCCCAGATCCTGCTTCTCCCTCCCCACATCTCCAGCTGGCTTTAGGACTCTGCACGCCTTCTGAATATTTAAAATGCTAAATTAGATTTTATTTTATTTTTAACCAAACTGATTGATTTTTGGTTGGGTTTCCTGCCGGCAGGACTTCAGTGTGGGCAGAGGTAAACTAAAGTGAGCACAAAAGGCAAGAAGGAATAAAAACCAAACAGCTTTAATCAACAGACTTAACGTCTGAAAACATAACAGGATCAGAAGAGAAACAGTATTTGCTTGTATGCTTCAGAGGGTTTTGTAGAGAAAAGGGACCTTGACGGTTTGGTTTGGTTTGGTTTGTCCTAGACAGATGCTGCAGCTGTTACTCTTCTGGATTTTAATGGAAGATTTGTCTCGGACACTCTTCCCTCCCTGAAGAGATCAGGGATGTCTGGACAGCTGTCAGGACAACCACGCTGGTGATTCAGTGCAGCTGGAAAATGGGTAATGGACAATGGGCTACTCTACATGAGACAACCTGGACCTCACCACTCTGCCCTTTCCAGAAGTTGCTGCCCTGTAGAGGAGCAGGACATCAATGTGAGCACCAGCCACCTTCCCGTAAATCCCCACAACTCTGCCCAAACCGCCCGTGACCAAGGTCTGGACTAGTTCTTTCAGCCAATATGCAAAGTGAGGGGAAAAAGCATAAGGTGCTGTTTTGTTTTTCCAATTTGTAACTATTAAATAAATACAAAATATATAAAACACTTGGAATTCTCTGCAAAGGAAATTACCCTTACATGGATTTATGAAGTGTTTTAAATCTGAAAGAATGCAAACCAGCAGAATAAACCCAACCAAGCCCAAAAACAAGGAAAAAGAAGAAACAAGTCTAGGATGAAGAATGAAAAAAGAAAACTAATTCAGGCCTCTTCATACAACAACAGCTCAGCAGCAACATTTCTGCCTTTAGATCTAGCAGTTCGTCAGAGCTCCTGGGATTTCTTTTACAAATAAATATGAAGACGATTGCCAAAACATTTACATTTAAGCACCATTTCTAACAAAATAACAGAGTCAGCTCCTATTCTGAAAGGGCTGAATTTGATTTTGTAGGAATGTGTGGAGAAGAGTCAATATAATGTGTAAGTGGGGACTGTGCATGTCACAAATTAATGAAAATAAATGTCTGAAACATTTATCACAATCAGATCATTCCTGCAAAAAAAATTCAGTGCTGGTGCTGCTCAAGCCAGTTCAGCTAGAGGCGGCTTGGAGGTGCTCAGAGATCACAAAGTCATTAAGGCTGGAAAAGACCTCTAAGCTCACCCAGTCCAACCGTCAGCTCAAACCCACTACGCTGACTGAACCATGTCCCGAAGTGCCACAAGATGACACCTCTGTATCTGCAGGTGGAGGAGGAGCAGCGACAGTGGCAGTTTGCTGAGCCAGCTCCACTGATTCCCATGATGCTGGTGAGAAGCCCGTAATTAGTGCCACTTCTCACGTTCCTGACTCTTTTCTCTGCTTTGCTGGATGTAGAAAGGTAGAAAGACTCTCATAAATTTTAATGAAGAGAAAAGGAAGTTGGAAAGGGAGGCTTCACAAATCACACAGAGCCCCCAGCATATGAGGGCATGTCATCATTTTCTGAACTGCCTGCAATCCAATTCAGACCTTCTGATACTGTGACAAAGGAAAGGGCCCGTTCAGGATCCTTCCTTAAAGGAATTAAAAAGAAGAGCTGGAAGCAGGCAGGAATGTCTTCCAGTAACAGATGCCATTAGAAGGATCCGATAAATCTTGGCCCGGATTTATTTGAAAAGGAAAATTCACATAAAGACACTCCCTTGATCAACATAGCTTGAGTGGCTTATCTTTAAATCAAACCCAAAAGCTTCGAGGCACACATCTTTGAAATCTGAGCTTTAATGGCATTAAGAGACTCCGAGACCACCAGTTTCAGGCTCAGATCCTGAAAAGCAGGACTTGAACCAAACTGGTTGATTGTATCCAGAACAGCATTTTTGTTTTCAACTTGGGGGAGGCTGGAGAGCGAAGGGTCAAGCAGGACTGAGATTTATTTACTGGCACTGAAAAGTAAACACCACGCATTATACTGATAACAACCTGGCCCTGACAAAGGCCATTGGCAAGGCACATTCTTGAGAAGGAAGAGTTTTGGTTGCTATATTTCTGCTTTGCTAAGAGGTAGACAGAAAAGCAATTGCATTCTTGAGAAGTACAGACAAGGCTGGGAGAGAGCTGCCCTGCGTTTAAAGTAGCAGGAGATGCTAGCAGGGCAGGGAAGGTGGAAGGGTGGACAACGGCTGCAGCCCAGCAGAGGCAGGATCTAGGCTCTTCTCTTTTCCAGCCCCCTCTCTGTTTCCCTTCTTGATATAAACAGGACAACAACTCCACTCTCCAAAACCCACTAGAGAAAATGAATGACTCATTTGAGAGCTCAGTTAGCCTCATGGCAGAGCTTCAGTGAGAGAGTTTTGTTGTCATCTACTTTTACACAGTTATACTCTTCTGTAGTATCCATCCATCCATCCATCCATCCATCCATCCATCCATCCATCCCACTGGCATAAGCAGGGAAGAAGCTTATTCCACAAAGATATTTCAAGGAAAAAACTATCTGTGTAGGCTTAGAGCAATGAACTTGGAAGGACTCTGGCATGGAAATAAAATATGCTTGAAAATCCTTAAGCTGGGAGGCTTGGGAAGAGCAGTCCAGACCTCGGCAGTGGGTGTGTGCTCCTGAGGGCACAGCCCCATGGGAGGCAGCAGCAAGTGCTGGAAGCATACAAAAAACTTGCCCTCGTTGCCCTCTCTTGATGCTGACATTGCTATTCAGGACTCAAAATGTTTTCCTAGCACGGTAGCTGTTAATGAGAATCAGGTACAAAGCCCTCCTGCGACAGGCAGGCTGCTTCATTGCACATTTACACTCTGGATTTCATTTTTCCACTATATTTAATTTTTAATATTTCTTAAGGGCATTTAACACTTCTTAAAGGACATTTAATTTAAAGACTATTAATTCCTACTAAAGTCTCCTGCTACCAAGTGCACCAAATATCAAAAGATTGAGGAGCTTTCTGAACACCCTTGCTCAGGCACAAACATTGATGATACCGAGGATCTGATTTTCAAATGGGAGCATCAGGAAGATATCCAAGCGCCGCACCAGAGCTGCCGGAACGGATACTATCAGTAAGCAGGGTGAGCAGCCAAATGCACAAAAAGGACCACAAAGAGCCCTCGTGCCTGGAAACTGAGTTTCGTGTTAGAATACAGGTGCTTTTCTCAGGTGCAGATGTAAATGGCAGGGAAGAAGGCCCTGCAGCCCCAGCCCTTCTGGGTGAGAGCGCAGCCACATGCAGGAGACTGAAAAATCACTATTTTCTTAAATATGCAGCTGTAGGGAAATTTCTTACACTCTCATTCTAGCTTGCTTCCCTTTACTTGTGGATTTAATTGTTTACATTAGACCAGCTTTTGAACAAAAACACTAAGAGGTTTTAAATGCTTAATTCTCCTAAAGCAGGGCGATGGCTCACTGAATGTTCTTTGCTGTCACGATCTTTTTGTCTGCCTCATATTTCTGATTTTCTTCATTTTAAAGGAACCTTAACGTATAGGATGGTTTGACAAATTTACGTCTCAAATTACTCTGAGAATAAGCACAATTTAACACTTTGTATATTATTTGCAGATTTTATTAACATTTGATGACAATGTATCTTGGCCAGGAGCCCAGAATGCACAATGCACCTGTCAAAAATGAAGAGGCCTTTATCCCCTTTGCTTTCCATGTGACATCTACATTAATCATCACATTTTGCCTGGTTTTTTTTTTTTTCTTCCACAAAGAAATCTAAACACTGGGTTTGGGCTGAGCGCTGCTGAAGTTATATATGAACACTGTGACAGATGGAACCGTTGCCCACCTGAGTGGACTTGACTGCAATGGATGGCCCCGTCTCACCAGTACCTTAATGCAGATCGACACCCTTTTTGGAATGAAACAGAGGAGAATTTCGCTAGATAGGGCAAAAACCTGGGGAAAGCAGTAGAGTATTAGCGGCAGACACTTCTGCATGGAGGAGCAGCAGCTCTCCTAGCCGTTGATCTCAATGACTGTGTTTTGTCTCAATTCCATCCTTGCATGTTTGGGGTAGAGAGGACTTAAGGTTCAAAAGAACCAGTTAGTTGTTTGGTAAAGTTCCTGCCTACAAATCAAAAGTCCATCAGATTTACATGGAAAGATTCAGCTTACATGGAAACCAGAGACATGGCAAAAACATAGGATTACAGAATGGTATGGGTTGGAAGGGACCTCAAAGCCCATCCAGTTCCAACCCCCTGCCATGGGCAGGGACACCTCCCACTGCACCAGGCTGCTCAAAGCCCCATCCATGTCCAATCTAAATCTTCCCCCTTCCAATTTAAAGCCATTGCCTCTCATCCAATCACTAGAAGCCCTTGTAAAAAGCCCCTCCCGAGCTTTTCTGAAGCCCTTTCAGCACTGGAAGCTGCTCTAAGGTCTTCCCGGAGCCTTCTCTTCTCCAGGCTGAACAACCCCAACTCTCTCAGCCTGTCCTCATAGCAGAGGTGCTCCAGCCCTCGGATCATCTTTGTAGCTTCCTCTGGACCTGTTCCAACAGTTCCTTATCCTTCTTATCTTGGGGATACGTTTCTAAGAATGTTCTGCCAAAGTAGGTCTGTTGCCAAAAGCCAACTTTCTAACCCTTGCCTAGCACAGGCTCTGGGCATTCTCCCATTTTCCTTGTGTGGGTCAACTCCGCAGAAGTCTAAACCTGAAGAAAAGCGGTCACCAACACAACAGTGCTATCACAAGTCCTAGACCGAGCCTGTGAGGTCAGGCAGAGGCATGGCCAGGATCTGCAGCACAGGGAGCTCATCCCAAACAGTGCCTGCTAAAAAAGAAAACTAGGCACCGTCTCATTGCGCACCATCTGCGAGACAGGTAGCTGTAGGTGAAATATGGAAAGTAGCGGGAAGAAAAACCTGTGCTGTTTCAACAATTTTTTTGGCTACAGAGACCACACTGCAACATCCACTGATATGGAAACACCCCAAGGCACTTTTTTTCCCCTGGGTTTCTCCAAAATAATAAAGACAGTGCTGACAGGTGACAGACTGCAGTCTTCCACACTGAAAGATGAACGAAGAAAATAATGATGTCAAGCCATGCTGCATCTCCTTCAGAGCAACAAAAGTAAAGGAGTGAAAGCGCTTGCACAAAAGGCCAACACAAAACAGGGAGCCTCTCTGTTTAAACACACAATTGCCCTTTATGATCGCACGTTTTGACATTTCTTTTTTAACATTGACAATGAGTTTTTAATATTAAAAATTGCAAAGCTCAGAGGTAGTCCTATGAACTGTCAATATAAAAGAAGCATTTCTATTTGCTTTAGCCAGCGGTGTGTAGGAATTGAATATTATTTGTTAATGTTTCATATTTTGACCCTAAAAATCCCACAATGTATTTGTGGTTATGGAAAGCTCAACCTCAGCTTCTCTCTTTAGGGACCTTTACTGGTACCAGATCAGAATGGTGGATTTTCACCCTCACTTCACACGCCTGCAGATATCAACAGACAGGCTCCAGTAACGGAAAATCTCTGATCTGTCCTTCACTCACTTGCCTGCTGTCCCACAGAGGGGATCGAAACTTGTCTGTGTTTCCCATAACACTGCTGAGGTACCAGGGAAGAGTACTCCCTCCCTGCCCCTCCAGATCAGTAACCACCTCTGCTTTCCTTGCCAATCTCCCTTTCTCTTAACATTTTACTTTCCTGGTGATTTTTTACCCTTCTGGATGCTGCCGAACTACGTTCTGTACAAATGTTTAAGGAAACCTCAGTTCTGTTTATATACATACATGTAACAAAATGAAGTAGGTAGCGCAAAATAAACTTTCCCACCATCCTTATAAATCTGTCTAGTTTCAGAAAATTGTTCTGCGTGGGAGAACGGTGAGGTCACTCTAAAGTCCTCATTGCCAAACTCCTTTGGCAATCCTTCCCACCTTCTCCTTGTCTTCACCCCTCTGCTCCCCTTCTCCACTCTGTTCTGTCATCATTCCTGTTTTCCTTTATTCATTTTCATACTAATTCAGTGCACCTGGAAGGAAACACGCGCAATGGCAACTGAAGTAGCAATAATGAAGACCATAAAGAAAAGCACGTGGCAAGTCTGAGCACTAAAGAAGCCCTGCTTGTAGCTTGATGTGCATTTTGTCCTGAACAGAAGATCTTTTCTTACTGATCAGCGCAATAGAGTTCAGATCATGAGTTCCAGGAGCAGTGGCACTACAAAAAATAGGATATATAAAATACATACATATATATAGATAGACACACACACAACTCCTTCTTAGCAGGTTTCCATTCTTATGCTTTTCCTAGAAGAGCAGTGCTCCAGGCCCACGTTCAGTAAATCCCACTGCATAAATAACACTGCTGAAGGCATAACCAGCGCTCTGTTGTGCTATCACAGAACAGAGCCAATAAACTAAAACAACACTCATGAAATCACTTAAGCAAGAGGAGCTTTCCCAGCCTTGTTTCATTAGAAGAATGGCATTCAACTCTGATCCCCAAAAGCAGCGATCATGCTGCACTATTAATAACTGAACTTCAGCAGATGCAGTTCCACAAAAAAACATGCACTGAGGTTCTCTTAAAAAAATTCCCCAGCTAGCAATGTAGGGAAAAATATGTGTAATGCCCCGATATAACTGACAAGAAAAACAGAGAAAAAGATTTATAGAGTAAATTCATTAAGCTTTCAACTCACATTCCATCGTTCTGGAGTCCAACTCAAATTACTGTATGAAAGCTCTTTCTCATGGAACTAGATGAAATTTAAGATTACTTTTAATTACAAAGGGTGTGGGAGAATGTTTTCATGGGAGACAAATACCTCTACACCTCTTACCAGTGTGGATTTAAGAGGCTCACAACAAACAGAAACTGATTTACGAGCATTGGGGCATCATCATGTCAGGCTGCAGCATGGCCTGAGACTTAATTTCTTTACTTTTACTGCCACGTATATATCTTTGGCAAGTTCTAATTGAAAATTAAAATGGCAGAACTTTTATGGGAGGAAAGTTTATTACTACTAATGGTTTTCAAAACTAGGCTACAGAAAAATATTAAACCTGGTGATGATGTGTTCTTTTTAATTTAAATGTAGTTGTATTTCAATAACTTTTTACATAAATCACGGGACTGCCAAATTGTTTCTCTGGTTAATCAAATATATCCTGTTAATTGAATAAATAGTGGTCTCAGCCTTGCTTTTAGTTGGGTATGAACAATAGTAAAGGAGTTATTATCTCACACACAGGTTACAACTCTTCTTTTTATCAAGATTGTCCAAGTCTGCCAACAAGAAACCTTTTCTACTATTCCCTGTAACTCTGCCAAACTTTAACCACCTCTACTGAAGTTTTCCATGCTATGTAGTGATTTTTTTTTTCCCTAACAAATGGTTAAGCAACTTCAGAGGAAAAGGGTTAAAGCAAAGGAATAAAACACCCTAGCAAGCTGTCATTAGAGACAGATAACACAATACATGTGCCAGGGGGTCAGCTGTAGGTTAACTGTGACATTGCTGAACATCCAAGCACTTGACTTTGCAGAAAAATAACCGTCTCCTTTTAAGACAGCTCGTGTTTGTACGTAAGGAGAAATAAGCATGTGCCAACTTGCCCAGCAGTTACTCACACGCATTCACGCCCAGCTGTAATTGATACAAGAATAAATGAAATCCACCAAAATGCAAACGTACAACTTTTGCACACACAAGCACAGAGCATCTTTCCTTGAGGTGTGGATGCTTTGCATATGGAAGCGAGATAAAAAGCAGCAGCCAGCGGAGGCTGATGAATTATCAATTGATGTACAACTTAAACCTTAATCTATTTCCCTTCTTTGCTGGCTTCTCTGCACTCTGCTTTGGGAGTCTCCGAGTGGCAGAGGGTACGCTAGGAACTGATGCCAGGACAGAGAGGTGACAGCAGCTCTGGTGAGACAGGTATTGTAGCTTGACACCTCGGAAAGGCTCGCTGCAGCTTGGCTTGGGAGGGCGATAAGAAGGAGTTTGAGGGCTGTGAGAACAGGGTTGTGAGGGCTATGAGAACAGACAGGTTTTGGAGGGCTATGAGAACAGGGTTCACATGGTTCTGAAAAGATCGTAAGGTAAAAAATTAAGGTCAATTATTGTTTTTTTCAAATTCAACAGGAAGGAGCAAAAGAACAAAAGAGAGCAAAATCCTCTGAGTGAGATTCGTGCTGCCCCAATCCTAACCTGGCCATTGCATGCCAGTACTTATCTCTATGCATCAAACATTATCTATCACTGGGGCTTGTAAATAACAATATTCAGACCAAATTCTGCAGACAACCTTCTCGTTCTCTAATTTCTATCTCCATCCTATTTTCAGCTGATACAAAAGGGTGGAGAAGAGCAGTAGAAAACAGCACGATTATGGGGTCATTAGGTCCAGCATAAGTCACTGCTGGCATGGTGTCCTCCTCCATGAGTGCCTGCTATTGCTGCCTGCCCTGGGCCAGCACCATGGTCCTGCACCAGAGTTGTGATCCAGATCAGGGAACTGATCCAGCTGAAAAATAACCAATAAAATGGTAGTGTCAGCACAAGAGAGAGGAACAGGGATGATCAGCAAGAGCAGGCGGTGGCTGGGAAGATGGAACCACCCTTCTCTGCAATACAGCAGACATCTGCCAGATTAAAGTAACCATGGAAATACAAATTAAGAGTTGTTAAATCACTGCAAGCTGCTGTAATAGGTTCCTTTACAAATATACGCTCAAATTTGCTTTGCAGGTCCATCACTAGTTCCTCAGTTTCGCTGCCATGCCTCTAAAGGCATTCAGACAGGATGAAAGACTGCTCGTTCAGAACATTTTGCAAAAGCTAATTATAACTTCAGTGCTGTCTTTCACAAAAGAACTAACAAGATCACGTGCAGAGGCACAGGTTCTTCAGGTTAAGAGTTATTTTATATCCCTACACTATCAGGGGACTGGATCTTGCTTTCAAGAAAATGCATTTCATGCTGTTATACTTCTAAAGGGAGCATCCACTTGTTTATGGCAGGAATTTATGGCAGGAAGCCAGACTCTGTCATTCACAGATATGGGATTCAGAAGCCACATCCCTAAATAAAAGAGATTAAGATGAATTAGCGTTAAGAAATTACTTGTGTAAACTAAACTATCAAAGTCCAGGTGAACACATGCCAGCACAAGGGACTGTTTGCTACCGTGCTTGCAAGCTAGATTTTTTTTTCCTTAACTGATGATGATGTTATTTTGATTTCAATCCATTTTCCAGCCAAGAACTAGATCTGCTTTAGCACTAACTGAAGCTTAGCTGGTATCTCTTGTGAAGCTGTACTGTCTGTCAAGTTAGCATTTTAGACTGGTCAACAGCACCTTCCAAGTGTCAGTACCTTCATCACAATGCCAATCACACATGCCAGGAGACCATGCAAGCTCACGAGTTCCAACTCCCTTATTCCTGGATATTGCTGGAGACCGGATAGGGGCAAAAAAAGAACTGGTCACTAAATGTTAAGCTCCTAGCTTGAAATACTTCTGGTCGAAAATTGCTTGCCTGTGTCACTCTTCACTTATTGCAAAGTAATCCTCCTACTTACAAGCACCTACATCGTTGAGCCACGGGAATAGGAGAGAAGCAGCTGCTCAGCGATGAGTGAAGGACAGTCTGGTCTGTTCACACCTCGCAGAAATCACATTTTAGGAAAATTACCTTCATCAAACTCATGAAATTCGGTATCAAATTTCTTTGACGCCATCTACTTCCTTAAAACTCCTGTTGATCAATGTCAGTTCTGCTCCTATCCTGTAACATGTACTGCCTACATCACTTTTAAGTTCACATGACTTTACATTGAATTGATACCCAGCTAACCAGGGTGCTTCTGCTGCTCTCATCCTACTCACTCTTTGTAAATGCTGACCTAACGTTTGTGCTCCCCCCCGAGTGCCTGGAGCCCCCCCCCCAATCCTTGAAGATTATTTAATTGTCAGTGTTGGCTCCATCACCTCATCAGCCGACCTGGCAGGGCTTCTGGATATAAGTGCTGGATCAATTGCTGCTCAACATCCTGGCTGCAGGAATATAAACCATCTCAGTACTTCTGTAACCTCAAAAAATAACATGCAACTTTTTTTTAATATAGAAACAGCTAATTGGGAATTCCCCTTCGTGTTGCAGTGGCCTGTTTCACCACCCTCATCAACAACTTTTAACAGTTTTCCTTAATTTTCCACCATCATCAGTCTTTATTTCAGAAATACCAATAATTTCTAGCCTCATTATCAGTTCCTTCAGTCATACACATGCAAGTGCACGTTTCCATATGTACACTCGTATGGTAGCTTGCATTTCCCTGTTAGGAAGGGCTGAAGGAGGGGAAGAGGCTGTTTGGGTCACATTAACTGTGGAACTGTGAGTTCTATAGCATCTGCCGAAGCTTTCTTAAACCATTCCCAACTATCATTCACACTGTTTGGTTTAGGGTGGTTTTTTTTTCTTTCTTTTCAAACCACTTTGCTCATAATTGCTTTAATCTTTGGGAAAACAGCCCTTTTAAAGATCCAAGTCTATCCATTATACAGTTAATGACTCCCAGTGGCCTTCCCTAGCGTGAGATGCCTTGACAGAAGGGAAGTGGAGCAGATTTATTTGCAATGGCACTTCACAAGATCTTGTTTCAATTTCTTGGCCGTGCTGCCTTCTGGGACAAATAGGTCATTGCATATAAACAGAGAGCACTGCTGTCAAGCTTTCCTTATCTTGTTCGATTTAAAATAAGAATATGAAAAATTACATTAAATACTAAATTATTATTCATGTTTTATAGTGTTTTAGCACTCCCATTACTGGCCTGTTTTCTACGTCCTATTGATGTGATGAACAGGCAACAGTGAAAACAAACACTGTAGAAGTGAAGGGTGGAAGAAAGGAAATAGGATTATTCCCATTTTACCAAAAGAGAATTGAGGCACTGAAAGATTAAACAACTTGCTCATAGTCACACAGGGAAACTGAAGACGAATCTCGGGCTGAACTCAGATCTCCCACAACACAGTCCAGTACTTTAACCACAAAACCATTCCTCATCCATAATGAATAGCTCCTGGCATGCACATCCCATTAACCGGCCAGGAAAGGGACACTGTTAGTCAAGACAATATTAACACTTCCTTGCAAAATGGTCCCTGCACCGTCCCCTGGACCGCAGAATCCAACGAAACTGTTTGATGAGATGATTAAGCAATTGAACCGTTAACTCAAGATTCATTCCTCTTATAAAACTGGCAGTGATGTAAACTGGGTGCAGAGGCTGAATCTCTTACTTGCTGGAATAAACACATCCCGTTCATATGTTGATTTATTTTTAAAAAATGGAGCTCGTTTAAAACGGGGTGAAGTTTTTGGCATTCTCAAGCCAATAGTTCATGTAATGTACCATACCAGAAGATCTTCGTGTTCCTTCCAAACTTGCAGCCAGTACAGTCTTTTACTGGTGATAGTTTAACATTACAGCTTTGTGAGAAAGCAGGCATTTCCCATGATATATGGGTAATCATTTCCCTATTGGCAAGGTCATTGGAAAATTGCAAAATATTTTGTCTAAAACAGAGGGAGTTTCATCCCACTTTTTTTGCAGGAATGTGCAGAGGGGGTGAAAAAGATAGAAAGCTGTTCTGCAGTTTCATGGGGATTTCTGTTAAAGGATAGGAAAAAAGACTTTTTTGTTTGAAAGTGCTAGTGATGCTATCAAGCCTGCAATATATTACAGTTACTGATAGGTACCACAAATGTAACAGCCTGAACCACCCCTGCTTCAGCTTCTTGAGCTCATTCCTGGGGCACAGCACCCCACGCCAAAGCTCTCGGACTTTAACCTGAAGTTCAGCAGGGGAAGCAGGGATGCGTCCCCTCTAACACTACCCCCACTCCCAAAGCACGTGCTGAGGACCGATCCCAGAGAGCAATCAGTAACGGGTGTCCAGAGGTGACTTAATGACACGCTCTGTCCTGTGCCTCCTGCACCTCTGGTCCCTATTTGCTGGGTTAAACCATGCAACCAAGATGCCTCTAATCTAAGCCAGATGCCAAACGAGCCCCAGCAAAAAGCAAAAAGCATCAGTGAAGTGCGACACAGGAGTCTTCCAGCAAAACCCTCTTCTTCCTAGACAGCTCAAGGATCCACCACTGGTGCTTTCTGATGCAGGAAGATTATTGTGGAATGAACCTGCTGAGATTTCCCAGTAGCATTGGAGAAAATTCCCTGCTGCTGAAGAGCAACCAAACAATGCCGCACCTTGGCACCTGGCCGATTTGGACACTAGAGGGAACGCTTACTGCTAGGCTCTTGCTTGGAAGACTTGCTCCTTGCTCAGAAGTAGGGGAGAGCACCTGCACAGGCCTGGAGGAGCCCCACACTTCAGGGACCAGGTAAGTGAGGGAGGAGGCTGGAAGCCCTGTCTGAGTTACCCCTTAGAAAGCGCTGCACAAAGTGATGTATTTCATCAGTGCTGTGGGTTTGCTGTGGAGTCTACAACACTGCATAGGTACTCAACTTTTTCTCTCCAGTAAGGTTTACTTGTGGAGAGAGGGCTGTAAAGGAAAGCAGTAAATGTGGCCACATGCACAGGCCCATGCTTCCTGAGTGAGACATTGCCCCCCGATGCACATTCCCCCGCCGTGGCACCTGAGTGCTCCTTGGGCAGAGCGGTAGCTGTTACTCACACTGGATCCTATGTGACCATCATCATGCCCATGATCAGCATGACTCGGATGCACTGACAAGCTGTGTCTTGTGCTCAGCAGCTGCTCACACTAAATTAGGCTTGGATTATTAAGTCTGTAAGAGTATCACCAAAACTGAATTAAGACTATTATCCAGGCTATGTCTGCCAAAGGTAACTCATCTAAGGTACAGCTATATCTCCTTTTTTCGGTTTACGAATTCCGGATGCATAAAAACAAACCTGACTTTATTTGCAGAATCATGTGTTGGAGTTTCTCTGAGCAGCAGAGGTGGCTTCAAACTCCTTCAAAGCAGCGACCAGATTTCTGATGTCAAAGTAGATGTGTATGGATCCGGGGCCTGGTTCTGCCTGTCATGGAAATGAATCTCAGCTCTGAGCCAAATCTCCACATCCTTGGCTCATGGACCACGCAGGCAGAGGTCAGGCCCGGCCCACCAGGGGAGACAGATGGTTCTCTAAAGTCTGGGTCTTTGGGGGTGTCATTGTAAACGCTCCTGACTGCTCAGACCAGTCCAAAACATCTGCAAAATTGATAGATGGTTGCTCTGTACCATTGTGACAATGCAAAGGGGCCATTGGTGGGCTGCTGGTACGATGAGTTCCAGCCACTGCAGTCACTCTGCATCCCAGCACAGCCCTTTTATCCCCTGGCTGCTCAGAGACCAAGGTGGGGAAAGACAGTACACGTGTTGGGGTGAAGAACTGTCATGACCCCAACTTAGTAGCAGACCTTAAAGCTGTCTGGCCGTAGTTTGGAATTGCATCTGGAATGGGGATGTTCATGGATCTTCCAGGAAAAACACTTTTTATAAAAAATATATACAGGAATTATAGCTCAGTGCAAAGTTTGCAGCTCTAACCCAGAATGCAGCTATAACCAGACAGCAAATCTGGCTGGTGCTGAACCAAGTCCTTGTCCCAGCTCAGCAGAATGTCTCAGATTAGGCGGTGGCACATGCTGCAGGTTCAGGATGAGTTTGTATACATTTATCACTGGCTCCCAACCTGGCCAAATCTTTCCTCCCTTTCCTCCCAAATCTGACTTTCCACAGAAACTCAGGTACTAAACGTCATCTGTTACAAATCACATAGCACAACTCCCACCCGAGTGCCTCAGAGCTGGCAGGACTGCAGCACTTCATCTCTATGGCTCGAGGCAGAAGTGTAGCTTATGTATCTCCAAATATTTGCCTGAAAACACTCTCTTTGGATCAGTTTTTCTGACATTTGCTTGAATAGTTTTCAAGAGACACCCACCCTGTGTTAGTTACTGTGCTATGCAGAGAGTCATGCAGGCTAGCATTCCAGATTATGAACCTTCCAGCAATATACTCTCCTCTCGGAGGGCTGGACACTGATTCTCAGTGAGGCTGGATTAACTGTCAGCAAAACTCCACATCCTTGCACGTCCGCAACAGCATCAATGAACTCTGAATCCAGATGCTTGCACTCATGCAATTCCCACTAACAGCAACGGAAACAGTGAGCGTGCACACACACGTGTGCTTATTCGCTTTCATTCCTCCCCATGTAGAAGTGCAAACACCAAAACTGAGGTGGTTCAGTGACCCTTCAAGTCAGAGAGCTCTCAGCATCCCCTCCAGACACCTGCAAGGAAGGCAATGGAAAACCCTCCAATCATCACTCAATGGAGAAAAATGTCCATCTTCCCTTTTCCTCTCTGCCATTGCTGCAAGATCCATTTCCAGTTTGGCCTTTCTCTTCCCTCGAGTTTCTCTGTGTTATACTTCTAACGCAAAGATGAAGAACCAAAGCAACTGCCTGCATCCACTACACACAACTTTGGTTTGCTCCGGAATGTATTTTGGGGGAAGCAAGAGGGGTTACCTCATTCTTATCTTGAAGCTGTTCTTTTCTCTTGACCATAACATATCATTTCTCTGTCAGCTCAGAGGCATGTGAGTCCCCTGAACACAATTCCGCTGGACAAATGCCAGTCCAATATTAATTCAGACTCCTTGTTAACTCCAGTATTTCACAAACGATGGTGCAAGAGCTAATGAGAAATCAGAATCTGGCGCCATGGCTGGAATAAAATCAAACCATGAAGCTCCTTCCCGACCTATTATAAAAATTACAGTGTGGAAAGTGAATTTAATGGTGCAGAGTGCTTAATTGTAATATCAGTAAAGGCTTTGATCTGGGTGGCTCTTGACATCACAGAATGAGGAAACTCCCTTGATTTGAAAAACCACAGAATGGTTGGGGAAGGAAATTTGGTTTATGCGTATATATTAAAAAAATGTTATTAAGTCTCAGGGAGAATTTTATTTCAGCGAGGGGAGGATTGTTTGAAAAGGGATCTGTAGCACAAAGAGAAACAGAGGTTAGCTTAAAAAAAAACAAACGAGACATTAAGGACATGTTTAATACAATGGAATTACACGGCCTGGTACAACTTTGGTGAGGTTTATAAAATGTGCATGCTCTCAGCAAGGCCGGTGCTAAGTGTCAAGCATCATTCCTTTCATCTAGAAGAAGCCAGGCCTTAGATGCTCTCCCCTGCTCTCAGAGCTCCTTTGTCTCCCAGAGAGAAGATGAATACAAGCCTCCGGAGCCTATTGGTCCATGCAAGGTAGATTCTTTCCCAAACCAGCTGACTTCAGTTGTTGTGTACAGAAAATGAGACATGCCTCTGCTTACTCTTTCAAGTGACCACAGGGGAGCTCCCTCTGATAGAGGCTGGCCAAAAGACCCACGCAGAGAGGAAGAAACTTTCACCCTAGGAATCAAACATTACTCGCTCTCCTATCCTTCCCCAGCCAGAGGTCTGAACACTCCAACTGTGCACTTAGCAAGGGGTCACACCTTCAGCTGGCAATGAAGAATAAGCACAATCATACAAGTTTTGCCTCCCTTATACTGGATCTTCTCCATATCTACTTTAATGTCGGAGATGACGTTACATTGAGTCAGGGCTCCTGAAAGGCAAAATTTCCTGCACCTTAGGCTGCTGACAGCTGCCAGAGTTGATCTGGCAAGATTTTTTTCATACACTGATGTGAAAAACAGAAACTTCACTGCCGCCAAGACGCCAGAGTGTGATATGTGGCTTAGAGGAAGAAAAGGAAAAAATTCATATATTGGTATAACTATAAAAAACAAGTCAGATGTTGATTTGTCTACAATGTTTCAAGGAGCCAGGGAGGGAATCAGAATTCACAGCTACCTGGTTTCTGCAGCAGTGCTTAGCCTCCTAGGGTGAGGCTGCCTCAAGGGAGCATCCAAAGCCTGGATGGAAAAAAGCACAGCCTAGTTTAGGAGAATTAAAACTCAGAGCTTTGTTCTGTAGGTATTGTCCTTACTCAGCCTTGCAGGGAATCTCCTGAGAAACTCAGCTTGGCCTGAGGTTAAGTGGAAGTTTGTATGGCTACAGCCCTCAC
This sequence comes from Cuculus canorus, assembly GCF_017976375.1. Taxonomy (NCBI): domain Eukaryota; kingdom Metazoa; phylum Chordata; class Aves; order Cuculiformes; family Cuculidae; genus Cuculus; species Cuculus canorus. Next base: position 14,568,598 of record NC_071412.1, on the reverse strand, counting down.
ACGTACTGGGACGGCTCCTCTAAGGCAGGGTCCCAGCAGCCATACACAGAGGTGCCTTGGTTGGATTCCAGAGACCCGGGAAGGCCAGATTACAAGTCACGGCCTTCAGTTGTTACATAGACCTACAGTGCTGGAAGAATTAACAACAGCATGCCCACTGCGTGGCAATGTTTGTCCTTCCCTTATAGATCCAACTTCTGTCCTATGCCTTAATTTCTAGAAGATTCTCTGAAACATATGATCAAAACAAACAATGAAAACAGGAAACAACACAAAAATTTTCAGCCAGAGCTCACAGTAAATGTAAGCATTGGAGGTTTTTGGTTGGGAAAAGGTTTTTTCTTAGGCACTGAAACTATGCAGAGTAAGAATGTGGTACGAGACAATTTCAACTGAAAACTGGACTAGGTGAGACGTCCTGTCTCTTCCCGGACCCAAAGGCTTTGGCCTATATCAAGAAAGCTCTAGGAGAACAGCTAGAAACCTCAATACTTTATCTGAGCTGAAAAACAGACACCTCCCAAGAACAAAAACAAATGCAAAGTTTAATTGTGTACCTGCAAAATCAGCTTCCAGGCAGTGAATACAATTCCTATTGCATTCAGCCTCTTTGGCACATAAGACTGGATCTGTATAACTGCAAACTAAATATTGGGCTCTTACACTGGTGGAAAAGTTAGCACAGAACCCATAGAAATGTTACCCCACCATTTCAGTCCATCTATAAGCGCTTTCCAGCAAACACATTTTTCTGCTCTTTGCACCACGCCACTTCAGTGGTCTGGTCATCATTTCCTTCGCCTTCCTTGCAAAAGCAGTGTGGCAAGTGCTGGGCTTGCTGCACTACAGGAATGGGCATCTCAGCTCTGCTTCCCCCTATCTCATGGGCAGGTCTGGGCGAGCGTCTGCCTTTGTCCATGCTCCTATTTCCTTCATCAGTCTTTTTTGCTTCTTCCTCTGTTTTGGACTGGAAATTCTTTGGGGGCAGGCACCTACCGAGGCTTGGACCCCTTAGGAATAGCCACACGCAAACAACGCAAGATAAATGCCTCTCTTGCAAAGTACATTAAGTGCAGTGAATTTACTTTTCCCCAGCGGCTGCCCACTGATACAGGAAATCTAATCCTAAATCTCATTAGGTTCTACAAACAATTCGGCCTCTTTCCCCAACAAAGTCACCATCCTGGACTGCTGAATGTTTACGTTTTATTTCTCAATTCTCTTTTTTTCCTCTCCATTCCCCCGCCCTTGCTATTTTCCTTTTGGTAAATATTTCTACATTGGAGAAGTCTAGCCAAAAGACGTCTGAAAAAAGAATGCGAGCAGGAGAGACAGAGTATCAATCATTTACCTTCAGTACCCGAGGGAGGAGGTGGGGAGAAAGAACAGCAAGGTAAGAAGTTAAAAACGGCAGAACCACAGCAGTGTTCTTTGAAGACCATCCAAATCTATTTCTTCCAACGTTGAGGCCCTTGCAACTGGTGCCAGGACTTGGAAGGGGAAAAAAAAAAACTAATTCACTTCCAAAAGTGAATTTTTTCAGCATCAAGCCAAACTACTCAATGTTAATTTGGTTATTTGGCAAAAAAATAACAATAATACTAGTACCTGAACTATTGCCATCTGAATCTAAAAGATTCCGGCCAGCCCACGTCCCAGTCCAAGAATTATAGCAGATATCCCTGACTATTAAAAAAATAGCTCGTTATTTTAAATGTCTATCATAAAACAAGTGTTGCATCGTGTTGGGAACATACTGACATAGTATCTCATACACAAACATGAGATGAGGTAAGAAAAAGCTATATATCAATTGTATAAACATTTCAGAGGTCAAACATTGGCTCTTGTTTCCCATCATAAATGCATAGCTTTAATTAAACGTTCAGAAAAGGGCTGGTGAGATGAGTTATTTTCATTTATTACCTGCAAGATGAAAATGTTAAACAAAGAAAGAGGGTTCTCTGATGCCACGCATGAGAATGCCTCGAACACACAGGAAAGGGACACAGCTGCCTCCCATATAAAAGCTGCCAGCAGATCTCAGAGTGAGCAATGAGACAATCCCAATGAGACCACCTCAGCCTTCTCACTAGTAAAAAGAAGCAATAAAAGGGGCTCACAGAGACCATTTCAGCCAGAGCCACAGCAGGGTCAGGGCATCAGCCAGGGAAGGAGGGAGTGCAGCGAAGAGCAGCGTGCTCTGCAAGGCTCAGCATGCCTTTCCTGCAGCCAGAAAGGAGCCCAGGGAGCTACCAGCCTGAAGAAAGCGTGCTGGAGAGAGAAAGGAGGGAAAAGAAGGCAGAGGCCTCTGCTTGCAGCCCACAGACACCAGAGGGGTTTGCTCCAACTCCAACCCCAGCATTAGGCTGGAAGACAGCATGCAGGCAATACTCATTCTGCACCTCCGTCATGTTCCTCAGGCACCTTTCCCATCTCGCAGAGAGCTAGAGGGGTCAGACACAGGACTGAGGCCCCGAGCCCAGGCTGACCTGCCTACCCAGCTGGGATGCTCAGCTCAGCCGCTTGTTGTGCATGTGCTGCTCAGACACCTATGAGTGAGCTACACAGAGCTGCCTCTTTAAGATAAAGCAGCAAGGCTCTCTCCTTGCCCTCCCAGAGAATGCCTTGAGTTGCCATCAATTATATTTTGGATGACTCCTGAAAATTATGCTTTCAAGTAATTAGACAGTGGTTTAATTCAAAGCCTGGTAAAAAACACATTGAAAACTGAAGGAAGGGTGCTGCAGAATGTTTATCTGTGGGGGGCTCTTTCTTTGGAGAGTCAATCCTCTATTTAAAGCTTTTACTCACAGGACAGGCAGGTTGGAAATCTTCCTCCTTATTGAAATGCTCTGGGCCACACCAAGGAGTTTTCCTCTTGGCATGCGGCAGAAACCCCTTTGAGACCTCAGAGAGGACCAGTTTCTCCAGACCATCACTGTAAGGCCGTGATGCAGCCAACTTGTAGCATGGACTTGAAAACAGGGATAGGGATTGTGAAATACAACACATATTCTCCTAAATTCTTCCCTTTTCTCTTCTGGAAGCCTTTCATACTCAGGAAATACTGGGGGATTAACCAAAGAAGGGAAAAGCCTGCAATTAAGAGGAGCTCCCTGCATACTTGCCCCTTATCTCAGCCCCTCCCATAGGAAGGCCAGGCAACCTCCAGAAAGAATAACGGACAGAGCAGAAATCTGGCACATACAGGCCTTGCGGACTTGCAGTGACATCGCTGTGAACCAGCAACACCAACCACTGCCTGGGGCCCAGACTAAAACACTTTGTCCAAACGACACCAAGGGTCAGGATTGATATAAACATAATGGAATTTTTACTGATTAAGGCCTTTCCTCCCTGCGCTGGATATAGGATTTCCTGTACTGGGGATGTTTGAGTATATTATTTCTGTGCCAGGGAAGGCAAAACGCTCTCATTCACTGAGAAGAAAAAAAACATATCTCATGGGGTGAGGAAAAGATACAAAGCAAAGAATCCTATCTAATAGCAAAGGAAGCACAAATGATACAAACTTTGGTGACTTACATTATTGCTGGCCACCCCCTTCCCCAAAGCTTTTTAAGAAGGAAAGGAAACTCCAAACCCATAACTGTAGGAAGGAGGGGAGGGGGAGAAAGTTATATATATAGCATTATTAAAGCTATACTTTGGGTTCTGAAGTGCTGGATAAGCCCATGGATTCTTCTGCCTCAAAATCATAGGAATTTGGAAGCTGATGAACAGCAGGTTGACACGCTGTGATCAGGGGAGCTCCCTGAAGTAGACCGAGTAAGCTCTTTGACACCTAAATATTTGCCCACACCAGTCCACACAGTTTAAATAGAAAATGCAGCGGTGAAGCAGAACTTCCAAACCACCAGGCACATGAAGAAATAGCAAAAAAGGTTTTCACAAGTGCATAGTCCAAGCTACTGATTAAATCATAGAATGGTTTGGGTTGGAAGGGGCCTTAAAGATTATCCAGTTCCACCCCTCCTTCCATGGGCAGGAACACCTCGCACCAGACCAGGCTGCAATACGTGGGTGATGAGCTCAGTCCATCATGGAACTGGGAGCACAACAGAATTACTCGATCAGCAATGCTGGACATACATTAAACCTCCCAAGTGAAGTTCTGCCTAATAAACATTTCCCTATGCATGATATATTCTGCCACTCACGATATTCTGCAAGAGGACTGAAAGAATGAATGTGGTTTATGGTGCTAAGATGATAAAACAGATCTCCAGGACGTCTTTCAGCAGTGCAAGCAAAATAGCACTGTGACTGTTAGCGATCCTGGTGAAAATAAACAAACGGACCCCAGCAATCCTCGGACTGTAGCAAGAGGCTCTGTGGGTGGTTTGCATAGTGTTAAGGGTAACCAGGGCTCTTTTTCAAAGGAAGTTTTGCCATTTAAAACGAAGTGAAAAAAATATGCATTACAACACGTGGTCATTCCAGGAGATGCATGAACTCAGGACTGACTTTATGGAAAAAGGCACCAATACCTCAACTGCTCATCAATCACAAAGATCACACCCTCTTGCTTTGTACCATTACAGTTAAGGAAAATACAAATGCCTTCCAAAGGGGTTCCACTACTCAAAGCTTTTTGCTCCTCAGGCCATTCTCCAGCGGGCAACAAGTGAGCAGTGATACCAGACCTGCGCCAAAGCACATTTTATGAGTGGTACTGCAGAAGTTGTTTGAGTATGGTGTTGAGAGGGAAAGCTGCAATAGGCATAGAGAGCTCCAAGAACAAAGTACTGCAAAGAAAGGCAAGAGTAAAAACAAACAAGGGGCCTGGACAGTTTTCAGAGGGAACCCAGAGTAACCCTTACGAGGGTTACACGACTGCTGGCAAATCTGTAGTTCTGAAGAGACCAACAATCTGATATTGTCGCAAGCCAAGGGGGATATGGAAAACAATTAAACAATGTAATACTGTTGTGCTAGTGGTCCATATGCAAAACAAAGCAGAAACCAGTATGCCTTTGCTAAGGATCTTGGAGGAAGGCAGCTTCTCAGTTACAGAAACTGAATTCAAAAATGAAAGTCATGAGGAGTTAGGTGCCACATATTCATGTGTTTGGCCTGGGCCAATGCAAATCAGCTTCAGCAGATAGTTCAGCTGGTACACACGGAATAGATGCCATGGAACAGGAATCCATTCATTTCCTCCTGAGGCTGGACTGAACACTGCAGTCCTTCCTCTGTCACAACTCCAGTGTAGAGACAGTTCTGCCTCTCACAGGTCCAGATCCTCATCCTCTCCCACTGAAAGAGAGCCCGGATGCTGTCGCCAGGGAGAACGACGCCTGTTGCCATTAAAGATACATTTTAGTTTACACCCATCAACCTGATTTTTCAAATCCTTTCTTAACAGACACCAGGTATTGTGTCACTCCAGTAATTTGATCAAGTAGTAGACACCCAGAAGGAGACATTTAAATGATCAATACAGCAAATATAGAAGAGTTTATAAAATCCCATCCGAATACAAAAAGTTAAGTAAAACACTGTCATGAAAACATTTCTGATTCCCATCCAAAAAAGCTTACATTTATGATGAAGCCTTTAAAACTGACAATGAGGGAATTCTTCACTGTGGTCTCACCCTCACTTTCACCCTACAAAGCAATGCTGTGTGGAGGCAGAGTAAACACTGTGTGCTGTATTTTCCTAAATAAAGCAAAGGAAAAAAACAGATCAATGTCTATTCTGCTGCCAGCAGATATGGAGTCAATTAAAAAACTAAAATATACAATAACTTAACTCTTTGCACAGAGCTCCAGACATATCAATACTGTGAGCATAAAACTGTTTTCCATAGAAGCACTGAAACACCCTGGGCTGAAACACAGTCTCAGTTTTCATATGGTGAAGGTGAATTTGTTGTTCCAAAACCTGAAAGATCAGCAGGCAGCCCCTAGGCAGCTCTCAGCCAGGCACTGTAAGCTTTCTCCCTGGCCAGTTTTGCTAAGGACATTCTCCAAGTCTATCTCTTCCTAGGTTAGTGCCTTGTCTGGACACCGAGGAAAGCAGGAGATGTAAGGAGGCTGCAGCCCTTCTCCAGGTTCCTCATCACGGTGCACAAAACATCACTTTTGTCTCCAACTTAAGGAGCAAGGACACCAGACAGTGCTCACCCTTCTGCCAGGCAGCTACAAGTGTCTCCTGAGTTTCTGGAAGACGGAAGAAATTACTGCCATGGAGTGGCCACCCCTCCTTGACCACAACCCCACCTCCAGTCCATGGTCCATGCAGGTCACAGCTCTGGACCACACAACCTGCAGTGTCCCACAAAGGGTAGCACCAGGTTTGAAGAAGGGTGCAGATCTACAGTTTCCCATCAAGGCTGCTGGCACAGCCCAGGCTGCAAAATCCCTCCCAGGGATTTGGTACAGCACAGGCAGACGGAGGAGATGCTGCCCTGCCACAGTCAGTATCCTTCAGCACAAGCAATCTCCACTCACAGTCACAAGACTGAAAATGCAGATGCATGAGAAGCTTTAAACAGCCCTCAACCTTCAGTTTCAAACTGAAAGTTTTGTCCTTGCCTTGTTTCCTAGTTTCAGAGCTGCCTCAAAAACATTTACCTCATCTTTTCAGCTGGTACCAAACTAAAATCCTGTGATGGACTCCTGAGAATGGAAACATCCCTACGGTGAATCCACTTCCAGACTCAACGCTGGAACTGAGTGGCAGCCCCGCGTGCTGTGTGCTGCCTTCCACTATCAAAGTAACCCTGCAGGCCTGGCCAGGAGAGTCAAAGTTATGTATTTTTCTCTTAGGACAGAACTCCAGGTGCCATATCCCCACACGATGCCACTGCAAGCTGCTGTAGCCAAGCAAAATTTTTGATTGCAGATTTTGGCTCTTCCCTCCAACTTAGCCCTTACTTAGACAAACTCTTCTGACTTCAGTTCTTTAATTCCCATTAGCATCAATGTTTTGCTGAGAAAAAAAAAATTTAAATGGGTAAAGTCCAGGCGACTTTGTTAGAACAGCTGCACAGTTAATGCCTTACAGTTCTATTGGTGAAATTTTTCAACAGTGTGGCACAATCTGAGAAGCTCACGTATATAAAAAATAACCTTGACATACATTGCATGAAGAAGGTAGCTAGAATGCAAAGCGAAGTTAACAGAAATTACCATCACTTGAGAGGCCAGGCTGGTTGTAACTGTGTCCAGTTCTGAATCCCCAACATCCAAAGAAGATGAAACTGTTGGAATGGGTCCAGAGGAGGCCATGGAGATGATCCAAGGGCTGGAGCACCTCTACTGTGAGGACAGGCTGAGAGATTTGGAGTTGTTCAGTCTGGAGAAAAGAAAGCTCCGTGGAGACCTTAGAGCAGCTTCCAGTAATGAAAGGGGCCCCAGAGAAGCTGGGGAGGGACTTTTTACAAGGGCATGGAGTGACAGGACGAGGGATAATGGTTTTAAATTGTAAGGGGGAAGATTTAGATTAGACATATAGGAAGAAATTCTTCATGCTGAGGGTGGGAAGACCCTGGCCCAGAGATGTGGCTGCCCCATCCCTGAAGGTGTTCAAGGCCAGGCTGGATGGGGCTTTGAGCAGCCAGGTCCAGTGGGAGGTGGCCCTGCCCATGGCCAGGGGTTGGAACTGGGTGATCTCTAAGGTCCCTTACAACCCAAACCATTCTATTGTTCTATGATTCTACGATGGTCACCAAAGAGGTGAACCATTCCCACAGCTGCTTTCCTGTCGCTTCATTTGGGCACATGCTTCAGCAGTTTGGAGGCAGAGGGGATGCTGTAGTCTCCTCATTTCTCCAAGTAACTTCACCCCAACCATGCAGAGCAGTGCTGCTAATGCCAGTGGTACCCTGTTTGCACCGCAAGTGCTCTTCCCCTCTTTCTTCAGGTTCACTTGTTGGCTAGAAACAAAAACTCCTGCTAGTGGTAAGCTGAAGTAGCTGTGGTATTTCTCCAGACCCGTAAAATAATTCCTCCAACACTGTAGAACTTGATTTTTATGGCAACTTCTGTTCACCCAGCATCTGGTAAACATCGGCCTCAAATCCTTATGCTGCACTGGAAGCAGAGAGCAACTGTGCTGCACAAGGCCTGGAGTAGCCCAGCCACAAATGTACAAGGTGCAGTCTAAAGCAGTAAATACCTCCAAATCACATGTGCCAGCCTCCCTCGAGCCATCACATTTCTAAGCATACTACACAAATCAGGTCCAGATAAAAGATATTTACTGCCTTCATTTGTTACTACAAGCAGTAAGCCAGAAGCTTCTTGAAGGACTGAAGGAACTCACGGCATTCAGACTCTCAAGTGAAGAGCAGCTGGAGGGATGTACCAGGATGCTGATGCTGATGCACATATAAACTGAGAAAAGAGTATTTATTGAAGTTGCAAAGTTAAAACCAAGGAAATGGCAGCCTTTGCCTGCTCACCAACCCACAGTTCAAGCTGCGCCTCGAGGTCCTATCTGACCTATACGCAGTTTCTGCAAGCCCACCAGAACACAGATAAGCTCAGCCTCTATGCAGCATTCTCTTTCCTCATCCAGCTGAAGGTTGTCAGAAAATTTCATCCACTTAAGAGGGTTTAAAATAAAATAGTAGTAGTGAGCACATTCCTCCCATGGGGCCTGCCTATGTGAGGGACAGCTGCCAGGCAAAAACAGCCCTGAGGAAAACCAGAGTTTAATGCAACTTAACAGAGTAGCAGGTTTGCATTCTTTAAGAGTTAAATAACCAGTAGAAATAATCATAAATTGATCAAGCGGTAGCTTTCTTTTTGCTTGTTATATCCATACGTATCTCCCCACACAGCCACGTGTCTGTGTATGGACATACATGTATGCATGCGTGGAGAGCAAACTTTCTGTTCCCCTTGCAGTGTTCCTTACAGAGCAAGGAGGAACGGAGCCGGGGTGACAGCAGGACAGCATGGAGCTCACACATTACCGCTGGCTGGACCATGTGCTGCAGATGGCTGCAAGGGACAGGCTCGGTGAGGATCCAGCTTTGGAGACAGGCTGTGACCTCTACAAGGTGTAGGCTGGATAAGCAGCCCATAAAACAATATTTTTAATTCCTTCAAGTGAGAGAAACTGTGGCATTCACTTCCAAGTGCTACCAGCTCTCGTTGCTGCTTTGTTTCCCTTATCCGGTCCTTTGGTAAATACTGCGCAGTCACAAAACTCTCAGTTCACAGAGGTCAAGAGCTCATTTTGACTCCATTCAGCATTTTCATACAACTACTGGATCAAACTTCTCAGAGTGCATCCATACACTCACTAAACACACTTCTGATGGTTTCAGTGCATTTTTTTTATCAGCTCAGAATACACACAGACAAGGCTATCCCTACCCTCTACTATTATATCAGCACTGCCTGATTCGTAAAATACTATTTCAAGCTAATTATTATTTGATTATTTTCAACATCTGGGTTGCGATTTTCCAAGCTAGTGTCTGCTCCTAGCTAAGTTGTTTCCTGTAATTTAAACCTAAACTGCCTCTGAAAAGGAGCGTAGGGAAAAAAATTGATTTCCTTTATGTCAAAACAGTCACAACATTTCCTTTGGGAAGGCTTTGCACCCCCATGTTTCATTATAGGAAACCGATATTTGCCTGGGGATGAGACAGGCTGGTTTTTGTGGCAGGCACACACTTTCTCCTGGTTTTAAATAAATCTACCAAATGTAATTAATGAAGTACATGTATCTACATTGCTGAGACTGTGGCACTTTAATAGTTAAAATCTCCAATGGCTCCTTTCTCCCAGACCATGCTCCATTTCCCAGTAGCTCTCAGGTGTCAGAATAGCAAATGTGTATGGTCCTTCCAGCCTGAGGCTGGGGATCACAGACAGAAATCACCAGCCAGCCTGGACCGCAGCCGGTGCGTGTGCAGGTCCCTCCTGTGCCCTCACAAGCATCAGAGCCAGTGCCTGGATCCATGGAATGGGAGGAGCCCACTTGATGCACACAGAAACCCAGTATTTATTAAGGCTGCAAAGTCGAAACCAAGAAAATGACAGAAATAAGGTTGCCTTTGCCTGCTCAACCTCTGTTTGACCTCTCCAAGTGTGTACATTATGACACAGTCTAATTACAGGAGAACATGCTGTTTTTCCATAGGACCTGCTCGTAGGACGCTCTGGCTCCAGGAGCCTGGTGAGGCAAACTGCTGTCCACAGAAGCTTTTTTGTTGAAGAAGTGGTAAAATGCACAGTGAACAAAGCTACAAATTTCATGAAGCCAGAGGCTGGTCTTAGCCTTGCACAGATGGCTGGTCTAGAGTCTATCAAGAACCTGCCAGGGAGGTAAACACTGTATTAATGTGTTTAATGACACAGATTCCAAAAATTCAGATTCTGTCTGTTTCAGACTAGGTGCCCTTATTCATTTATTTTATTTTTTTAATATAGTCATTCTACAAAACAATCCTGAGCTACCAACTTGCACCTTTAAATAAAGTAAAAAAAAAACATCCCCTTTGACTGGAGACACTGGAAAAAAACCCTCATCTTAGTGAAGCATCCAGGTGAAAAACTGATGAAAATCACAAAGCCACATGGAAAATCAATCATTCCATCTCCAGATCAGAGAGACTAAAGAGGAAGAAAAATAGCGAATAGCTGCTAACCAGTAACGAGTACTGCCAGTAATGGCTGGGGTGCAGAGCTTCACTGCAGGGAGTGTCTGTCCCGTGCAGAGCAGCGCAGAACAGCCCAGTAGTGACCACAGAGTGAGGGCTCTGCCAGTCTTGCAGCCATTAAGGAATCGACAGCTGAAGAGTTTGCAAATGAATGTTGGGTGGGCACACCGGAATATTTTCCCCATTAAGTGTTAAAAACATCAATTGAGATCTGGGCGTTTTCAGCTGTGAAGGCTAAGGCTTTCAAAGATTATCCCTTGGACCTGGGCACCCAAATGCCCTCTGTACTGAGCATCCTAATCCTGCAGAAAATACACATTTATTTAAATGAGCAGTTCTTTTCCATTATCCCAGCCAGGATGCACACTCGAAGAGACAGGCAGGAGGAGGTTATGGGTCTCCTTCAGCCCAGCCTGACACATACAGACAACCTACAGGCTGCTTCAATAACGGCCTGGTGGAGTTACGACCACTTCAAATGACAGCCCAAAAAGTGGCAACCTAAAGCACTCCGGTGGGATTCACAGACCCTACTACATTACACCAAGTTACCTCTTGCTCCTTTCTGATACCGCTGGGACCCCTGTGCTGCATCACCTCCGCTCCCTGCTTCCTGGCACTATTAAGGCTTCCCCCTACCTGCCTGCCCTGGATGGCTCAGAAGGTGTAAATCTTGGTTTGCAGGTCTGTTTGTTTACTTGTTTTAAATGGGAAACTGCCAAAATTCAGAAAATATTTTCTAAATTTATCATTTTATTTCCAACCGGGGAAAAGCAAATCCCCGCACTACAAGTAATTGCCATTCAATCTATACACTGGGTTACATTTCCCAGTCGGTTTCTCATCTTCCAGAACCGAAAGGGAAGATTTCCTCCGGGACCTGCAAATGATCCCTCCATTATGTGAATGCAGCGCATGCACTTCGTAGTATTACAACTCGGAGTTGACTCAAATGACTTTGGCATGGCTATCATGAATCTATATTAAGCTATTCCCCAATATTTATTGTCAACAGCACCAAGATTAGAAGATGCCTGCCTCCTGTTTCAAAACTTAATGGCCCATTGACCGCACTTCCTCCGAAGCACAAACTCGATGTCCCACGACACTAAATCTATGCCACGCTAATGAAAAGCCTTCTTTATTTCAGGCCAGTATTCAGAATGGAAATTATTTAGGTCACAGTCACTGCACATTTTAACTCACTAACTCACTATTTCATTAGTAATTAGAGATGAGGTCCGCGGCGATGCCAGGCAGGGTGCTGACCTACCCGTGCCTATCCATTCTGGATACTCTCCTGGAGATTTTTATTTAACACATTTCAAACTAGAGCTGAGGTGGGAATGAAAAATTGTTTGGCACAAGTGAGGGACACAGATGAGTGCATTTTCCACATTTTTTTTTTTTTTTTTGGTCCTTAACACAGCAGTATTTTATTTCATGTTAAAGACACTCAGATGAGACGTGACGATAGTGACAAGCATGGATTTAAACAGGGTCCTTAGAACGACAGCCCTTACCTCCACTGAGCCAAACCCTTTGGGCTTATTCTGAAGGGTGGCTCGGGGAGTGGTACACACAGAGGGCAGCAATAGCTTTCCGCTAGCTTTTATGTTTGTTATTTTTCTAACCTCCTCAATCTCACTTTGCTGAAGCAGAGGAAATGAGGTAAATTGGTCCTAACACAGGCCAGGAACTGCTGTCCTACTACTGATGTGGGGTTTAAAAGTACTGTGGGAGTGGAGCAGTAAATCTCTGGAGCGCAAATTTCTTGTGATAACACTAAATTCACCTCATATTTATTGCTAAGATACAAAGTGTTATGGCAACATGAAGGAAAACAAGTTATAAGGTTTTCCTTTAAGGCATGAAGAACCACAGGATTCCACGTGCTGCTGCCTGTATTTAAGAAAAGACATGGTGCTATTTCAATAATATAACTCTACGCTCACATTCTGTTTTTCACTTTCTGACAATGCTCATCAGGCTTTGGTTTTCACTGCTCACCAAGTAGATACATAAGCCTGGGATATTCTCTAGATTTGCTTCAGAAAGCTCATTGCTTTAGCATTCCATATCTATCTTAAAGAGGAGCCATGGGAGCACCCCACAGTATGGACAGGAAAATGTCAGGGGCAGTACAAAGGGTTACCTGCAAGGGTAACTAGAACATATTTCCACGAGTTAAGAAGAAACAAGTACTAAACTCAATGTCACCTGGCTACGTTCTCAAGCATATGGAATAAATACAAGAAAGGCATTAATAACACAAAGGCTAGCATTTCCAAACACAAAACCTATTAAATATGCTTACTAATTACACAGATAGGCATGCACGCACACACAAACAATCCCGTGATTCTTAAACAATATTTTTCAACCCAAGATGAGCATTCTTTACTTGATTTGAAGGTATCACCTTGCTTCCACTATGGATGCAGAAACCAATCCTTCCAGTCTTTGCCTCAATCCTATTTTTGATCAGCTGTTTCTACCGTGTATCTTAGGTTAAGCAGACATTGCCCCTTTGCAAGGAAAAGCATCTTTTCAAAGGTCATTGGTGAGAGAGAAGGACTTCCATAATCAACAAAAGGCAGTGGCAGCTGCCACTGTCCCGTCAGCATTTAAGATCTTTTTCATGCGGCTATAACTCTACTAACAGTTTCAGAGAAGTTGTTTCATCCTAGTACCTGGTAAAATGTATTTTCCGTACTTCCATTGCACTGAGATTCATTTACCGGGCCATTCCTAAACAGCAAAGACTGTTCTGTTGAACAAATCCAGTCCCTGTGTTCATTCCTAGACATAACTCAAAATATTTCAGTGGTGCCTTTAGATGTTTTTAATATTGGGCAGGGAGATTTGCAGGATGTAAGCTTTATAGCCTGTGAAGTTTTCACATCTCCAGGTGGAACTGCTTAACAGTTACAAAAAAAAAAGAAAATCTAAAACAAAAAAATAGAGAGAGAAGACTTGAACCTGCTGGTCCACAAAAGAGAAGCTAATAAAACACAAAGAAATGTGAAATAAGTACAGTTTTCCTCACTGGTTAAACTTAATGGAATTAATGGCCTGACTTTCAGTGCTATCTAAAGGCTGTATTGTATTTCTGTATATAAAGTCCCTGCCCTCTTGCAGGATTGCACTCCCCTCAGGATTGCACTCCCCTCAGGAGGATAATGAAGAACATCCAGAAATAATAATGTATAACTATGCACATCTGCAAAGATAAACGGCACACACAGACCGACAGGCAGAGGAGAGACCAAACTTAGACATCAGCACCCACAGAATTAAGAGAATTGCGTGTGGAATCCTTGATCTCAGCACATGAATAAATCAGGTTTGAGATCTAAACTGAGATTCTCAGCCTGGATCTGTTAACTTCAGTGTGTGACTACACACAGGCAACAACATTCAAATTCTTTACACCAGCTACGGGAATTCTAAATCTTTGAACGAGGAGAATGAGGACCTGAGAATGGAGAACTCTCTCTTACACCTCTCCAACAGCCTGTTCCTCCAGGATCATATCTGATCTCACAGAAGGCCTCAGATCTGTTCCTGGAAGACTTCACACATGCAAGGGGGCATGGTCCCAGTATCAGGAGGATTCATATTAACCCTTGCTCTCACTTATGATTACCAGATTTTTTCCTAAAGCACAAGATCTTCCCAAGATTCGCTGCCTCCTGCACACACCAGCTCTCACCGCTGCGGCCCTGTGCTGAGCAGAGGGAAAAGCATCCCCAGCCTGATGGATGCGGTCCATGTCTACCCTGCCAACACCCACTACCTCCCAGAGCGGAGGCAGAAGCACACCAGGGAAGGGCAAAGCAAAGCCAAACCACAGGGTGGGGCAAGGAGAGTGTCTGCACGAACTCCACAGTGCCATGATAGATGATAGCATCAGTGACTAACAACTTCAGTATCACATTTGGAATTATCAGCAAGTCATCCACTGGGAGTGCGCAAACCTCCCTGCACAGCATTGCACTGACTTGGGCTGCTCCTCAGTCTTTTTAATGCTGTAAATAAACAGAATCAAAGTCCGAGAATTAAAACTATTTCAGCTCTTATAAACTGGCAGTTTCTGAAATTACACAAGCAAACAATACTAAAATAAATAAATCCTAAAAGAGAACACTTTCTAAGAGTCCATACCACTATTAATGTCAGTACCAGAGAGCGTTTGTCTTTTGTAAAGTTATATGAAGCCTTGGTTTGGCTGAACTCTCATTGTCTGGTCACTTCTAGCTTCCCTAGTGAGAATATGAATGGTTTCCATTTAGAGGAGATTACAGGTAGCCATAAATTATCACCTAAGTGTGGGCTGCCTTGCTAGCCCGAGCACCTTGCCAGCTCTTCACATCACTAGATGGCTGATGCTTTGGCAGCAAAACCTGCCAAGTCTTGGTCCACGTAAACTCAGTTTTGACATGTGTTATGTTGATCATAGGGAAACATTAGAGAGACCAAGTTATGGAAGAATGAAGCATTTTTTCCCCATCTATCATAGGTACTTTCAGATGACTGCATTCCTGCATGGCTACATCATCTTTTTTTTTAAACAATCTTAGCCTCCATGCTGCCCTTCCCTGAAATATCATCTCTGACCAGGCAGCTCAGACTGTCTATATTATCAGCTGCTAGACGCGCGATATAGGACAGGCTTAATTATCACCTGCACGTTGCTGTTAATTGTAGAGCTTTGGCTTTCAGGCACAAAAAGACATTAATGACTACATTTAAGTTTCTGACTCAAAGAAGTGAGTTGACATAAAATACTTCCATGAATGGAAATGCACACAAAGGCCTCTTCCAAAGCATAAGTTCTCCTAATGCTCTTGGTATAAAGCTACTTATACGCAATGCATATGATATACATTAACACACTAATCTTCTGTTGTGTATAAAGGGAAGTACTTTAAAGGCACAGTTTAATTAAGCTTCTTCTTAACACTCCTTTGTGAGGATAAAATAATCATCCTCGTTTTGCAGGCAAGTGCTAAAAAGTTAATGAAATTACAAGAGCCAGACAGTGACTTAAAGGCATAGTCAGGAAAAGAGGTCAAAAGATACGATTCCAGTCCCAGCTGACAGGAAACTCTCCTCAGTGGATGTACTGGCTCAAGTCAAATTTCATCTGACTTCAGGTGATACTGCAGACCTTGTATTTTAATGCAGAGATTACTTGAACTATGAGAGATGTTGCTTTGCTATAGGAAGCATAAAATATTTTTTGGTATTGCCAAATGGTAACAACATTAAAGGAATACTTTGTATTTCAGACCTCAAAAACTCAGGGGAAAAAAAAAAACATTTAAATGATGAACAGTAAATGAAGCTGCAAGAAGCTGATAAAAGACAATACAGCAATTGATTAGTTTGGATTCTGAAGCCTCTGAATGGTTCTGCCCTTTCTGTTGCCTCTATCAAGTCTCAAACAATCAGAATGAACAGGTATTACTGGATGTGAAGACGCTGTTTGAAAGAAAAAGAGAGCTGGAGGGCAATCATTAAAATGATCCATGTAGAAGGCCCACTGATTTACATATAAATTATTTGTTATTATTGTATTAATTATGTCATTTCTTTATCAAGTCAGGATACAAACTAAGTCAAACATTTGGCAGTTGACTAAAGAAAAGTTGTTAACCAAGTTAACATATACAGTTCCATTCATCTAGAAGAAAGCTTGTATATTCAATTTATTGTGCAATCCCTAGTTCGATTGGGCTCATTAAGTCAATTATGTAAAAAAAATCTTGTTTGCCAGTGTAGGCAAGACTAGAGGATGAGGAGCAGTGGTACATACACACACCCCCTCTGCACCTTTGTGTCTCAACTCACCCCATCTCCCTCATCGTTACTTATCTTGAGGCAGTTTATTGGCAAGAAAATGCACCTGTTCTGAACAACCTTCACTTAGCAGACCTTGGGCTGGGATTTCCAGCACTGCTGCTCACCCCCAGCACCAGCTTGAGTTAAACGAGTGCCAGATCCAGTGAGGAACAAACATCCTTGCCACAGAGACAGGAAGGGTTCACTTCAAATGAGCTTCTAGTACTGAAAGGGGCTCCAGGAAAGCTGAGGGAGGGGCTCTTCATCGGGGAGGGCAGGGAACAGTTTAAGCTGAAAGACAGGAGATTGAGACGAGATCTTAGGAAGAAACGTTTCCCTGTGAGGGTGGGGAGGCCCTGGCCAGGTTGCCCAGAGCAGTGGTGGCTGCCCCATCCCTGGAGGTGTTCAAGGCCAGGCTGGATGGAGCTTTGAGCAGCCTGATCCAGCGGGAGGTGTCCCTGCCCATGGCAGGGGGGTGGAAGGCTTTAAGATCCCTTCCAACCCAAACCATTACATGATTCTTTGATTTTCCAGCCACATTGGTTCAAAAATATTTTCAGGATCAGAACATTAAAAACTGAGTAGAGGTCCATCTGCTCCCTGTTTTCCAAGGGAAAGTACACGCTGAAGCACAGGAACATATCTCAGCATAAAGGCCCTCCACACAAAAGGGATCTGGCAGCCAAATTCCACCCTCTACCATGTTATTAATAATAGTTATTATTGCTTGAGCTCCCCTAGCTACGCCAGGTGGTTCTCCAAAAACAATGGCACAGACTTTGCCTTGAAATGGTAATCTTCCGTGGAGACATGATCCAACAGGCCAGAGGAGCAAAAATGAAAGCAGTGGGTGGGAACTGGGGAAGGCAGGACAACAGTCACGGTAATAGGATCACTCGTTACATCCTGCAACTATCCTGATGCTACCATTAAGTGATTTAATTAATGACTTAGATATATTTCCAGGAAGGACTGAAAAGAGTATAGAGAAGAAGGGTGTGGCAGAAATATTTAGGAGCAATAACTGGTAAGGCAGACAGGTAAAAGTAAAACCATTAGTTCACCAACACTGGAATTAAGGAAGCTTGGATGGATTTTGCTTTATGACACAGCTTGTAGTCGAGACATTACATTGCCTCACTTACACATGGATTCCCAGGTGTCTAGCAAGATGTGAGAGCATGTCATAGCCAAAACATTTATGGTGTTCCGCATCAGTGCAACGTCTTTATATCACAAAACATGGAAAGAGTTAAATTCTCTTTGATGAACAGCATCAGCATTTAAGAGAGAGGGAGACAGATGTGAAAAGAAATAAACAAGATCATGAAAAACAGTTTTTCCTTGGGAAATGAGCTTCCAAATATGCAGAGCATTAAAAAAACAGCGTCATGTGTATGAAGGGAACACGCATCCTCCAGTCACCACCAAAGTGTCGGTGGGCAAGCTGCAAGGCTCTGGAGAAGCCTGCCACCTAGATTTAGGACCCTATGGACACAGGGAATTCTATTGTTTCAGAGACGGCCCTGCAGCACTGCCACTAAAGACAGCCAGACCTGATTTCCCACTGTCTCTGACATCACTCAGCTCAAGATGTCTTGCACTAATGGAGCAGATAAGAATGAAAACATAGTGGTCCTTATTACAGAGCATCTTTCTGTTCCATATAAAGAGTAATCACGCCTTTGCCTTTAAGCTCTCAGGACAGCTGAGGAAGACAATATTTTATTTAATGGAAGGTAAATTGGTTCTTGTTTTCCTTGGAAAGTTATTTTGATAAAGAAAATACATCAAGCTTTCATTTGCAAAACTAAATTTTAATACAAACAAAAAATGACTGTGAAAAACCCATTTGGGTTGAAAAAGCACTTCTTGTGACTAACTAGGTATGCCTGACTCGGTCATTGTTCTCCACCAGCACCTGCCACACTGCACCAAGGAAAACCTCCTACCTGGCTGCCCCTGCGAACAGGGCTCCCTGTGTGCAGGTCGAGATGTGAGCAGGAAACAGAGCTTGTGCACCACTACAGCAGCGCAGAACAGTGTCCTGTTAGCAAAACTGGAGCTTTCTGCTGCCTGTGTTAGTCCTGGACAAGCTGGGGCATATGCAACGGCTCTGTCCCCTTCCCTCAGAACCACACTGTGCAGGATGCCTCGGTCCCTCGTTTAGGTCAGTGGTAGGGAGGCTGACTGCTCCACAAACAAGCACAGACCTCCAAATCACCAGGCGTGCCCCCACCCTGAACTCGTGCACCATGCAAACACCTTTTCACTGAATAAGCAAAGTGATTTCAGGAACCAGGAAGTTCTCTTTTGGCTCGGCCTGTCTGTTTGTTGGCCTTGTATACTCCCCAGGTGCAGAGGTGAGCATGAGGTAATCACACCGCGTGAATATGAGGTTTAGTCTATAGGAAACCAGCGGAATTTATGTAATTTTGGCAGGCAGTACCTTTCTTCTCTGTAAATTTAGCAGCAAGTAGTATGCTCTGCTCTAGAACAGTGTGTGCACTATATTAAGTGTCGATCCTCCCCCACTCACTGCAGTAGAGGCAGAGCCTCCATCAGGGGAAAGGGGCAATGAACTTGGGCATTGGTCATCAAATACCTCTCACGTTCTCCTCAGCACTCTAGTACTCCTATCTGCATTGGAATACCTGGTTCCCACACAAAAAGGGGACTGGAACTGAAACAATGTTTGTTTGCTGCCAGAACCTAAACTCTGTGTTAGTACATTTCACATATGATGCTGGAAGTATGGTGTTCTGGCTTTGAGGAGAGTTAGAAAAGGATGTTCAAGGACAGAAAGGACTTCCTTCTGAATGGCATTTTTCAGGTCTCATTCACAGCCTGCAGAAATGAATGCTCCAGTCAGTACAGCTCTGCTTGCAACAGGGCTGCTCTCACCCTGGAGTGTTTACTTAACTCCCACCAAGGTTAAGGGACTCCCCTGCCTCGCAGCAAACTATAATCACCCTGAACTCTCTGCGTACGCAGGAGCTGTCTGACTCACCTCACGTGTGTGACATTAACAGAGCACTTCAATCTGCAGATCAAAAGCAGCCTCAAGTATAGCCCCCACAACCCAGCTGAGACACTCCGTCATTGAGCAGAAGCAGCATGGCTTTATACCGGCTGTGGCAGAGGAAACAAAATCACTGAAGCACGCAGATGCTGAGAAGATGCCAATAAGCTGAAAAGAATTGCCATTATTCCCCCTACTAAGCACTTACAAGGCCGAAACTCCGACGCGGTGGACAGATTTGGGCCTCACAGAATATGCTGTGATATATTTGCACAACAGACTGGAAAGATCCTGTCAGAGGGACAGTGAGCTGGTTGGGGCTGACAAGGAGAAGCTGAGGGATTGTTCAGCTTGAGAAAGAGAAGGATGAGATCACACTGCATGGCACTCTTCACCTGCCTGAGAGGTTGAGAGAGGTGCTGGAACCAGGCAGCCCTCAGAGGTGCTAAGCAAAAGGGCAGGAGGCAACAGCATGACATGGGAGATCCTGCCATGGAATCAGATCACTGAGCCTTTCTGAGGTGTCACTAAGCACACAGCTGCACCTTGAGTCTGCTTCAATTTATACTTTCATTTACTTCAGTTGAAAAAATGCCTGTCTCCTGACAAAATGCTTCCCTTTGTGACATGCTCACATACAGAAGACAGGATTTCTTCAAAGCTGGCCCCGAATCACGCACCTGCCAGAGAAGAAAACAACCCTGGATCTGATTTCTGTGTGAAACTCACTTGCATGATTCTCCATGGTCATTTCTTCACACAGTCATGCAGAAACAAGAAAAGTCCAGTCTTTCTGAGGCCAGGAAAAAAAGGGAGTAAAGAAGCTTCATCCACAACTGGCATTTTACTCCTGACTCCCCCACCTCAGACATCAGCAGAGCCCTTTCAATGAATCAAGGGCTTGAACTTACAGGAACAAAACAGGGTTCTAAAGGTAAATACGCTTCACAGCTTATTAGGGTTATTTATCTTCACACTCTCAGACTTTTAAAGTTTTCAAAGTCATCGAGGCATCGGTGCTGTGATTACATTCTTAAGCTGTATTAGGTTTCTCATTATGTAGCTATTTGGTCCCCTGCGCTATGGCACATGTACTGTATAAGAAGCTGTGAACTCCTGCATGCCAGTGTTTCAGGGTTCTTTGTTTTCTTTTACCAACGAGAAATATTTCATATGAACACAAGACTTTATTGTAAAAAAATTTATATTTCCCCAGTGTCTTTTTTGTGTCAACAGAGGACTTTACTGGCACGTAATGAGTTTATGCTGAGTAGGGAAAAAACACAAATAAATGAAATCTATGTGGATATATTGCATCTCCAAGGATTTAAACAAAAACAGAACAGCACAGGAAACCTAGTCCTTTCGGAAAACAATAGCCACTTAATGAAAACGTTTAGTCATTTATATTCCTCCATCCCATACCCCTAGGTTTATATCCAGCCCTTATATACCCAGTCATGTACATGATAACCTATCAGAAGCATACAAGTGAAGTAATTTCACATTATAGCTTTTAATATTAATTTTTGTTAACACGGTAGTTAGATTTTCCCCTCCCTTACCACTTCCAAAACTTGTCCCTAATTTGTTCAGATGGGCCCAAACTCTTGGTGAAAGAGAAGAGTGAGAAGAACAGTTCACAAAGGCTGCGAGTAACAGAAGCGTTCGAATGACCAGAGCTGTGTTGTATGCCATCTTCCAACCTGTATTTAAGAGAAAGGTTGTTTGGCTCACAGAGGCGCAACCTAGCTGATAGAGACTCAAGACTATCTGACCAATGTGCTAAATGTTCAGAAAGTTTGCCATACAGCTGTGTCTGAGAACTGAGAAGGTGTGCACATCGCCGAAGCAGGAAGAATGTGCGTGTCTTCAAGCCCTTTCAGACACAAACTGCTGGACTAGGCAGGCCTCTTTTCTGATCCAGGACAACCATTCCTGTACTTTATCTTCAGATGCTACAGCATTATAATTTCTCCACGACACTTTTCAACCATTGACCAGTGTACCAGTCGTCCTGCTTCAACCATGCTTCCTTCAAATGGGAGCCAAACAAGGAGCTGGAACAGTTATTTGGGTGTAAAGGTCAGCCAACAATCTGGAAAAATTGAAGGGTAATGGCCCATTTTGGAAGAAAAAGCTCCAGAATGCAAGGACAAGCAGGGAACCACGGGCAGGCTCCAGTTACTCTCTCTAGCAAAGGGAATCACAGGTATCACCATGATTTGTCTTGCTCAGCTAGAGAGAGAGAGAGAGACCGCACTAGCCCTGCAGCGCTGGCAGCTCCCGCAGGGATGCAGGGTGGTGCGTCTGCCCAAAGCATGGCTCTCACCTGGGCTTGGAGGAGGCAGTTGCCCGCTCCACACCGGGCTGTGCGGAGGGGCCAGGAGAGACCCTTCCTCACCCACCCTGCAGCAAAAGCAGCAGGGCAGATTTTTAATTCTTACATCTCATCTTGAACTACCTCACAAACATTGGAGTAAGTTTGCTTATCTCAGGCATTCCCAAAGAGTATAAATACTCGCTCCACACCTTGCAGAGGGCAGCAGCCTGGAAGCAGGCTGGGAGCTGCCGGCTGCTGCAGCACTGCAAGTTTCAAAGCCATTTAAGAGATTCAGGTCCATGCACCCCTCTGATTTCAATGGAGACAAAGGGTTAAATTTCTCCAAAAGCTTAAAAATCCTAGCATAGACATAGGCTTCACCACCACTGTGCTGGAACTTGGCAAGGGTTTAAGAGGACACATCAACACTAAACAACAGTTTGGAACAGGAAGAGAAGATGAATATCTAATCCGATTGAAACTCCAGAGGAAATATCACGCAGGCTGACTGGAATGGACCCAGGAGTCTCATGCTAACAGCTCCAGTCTTACGAAAAGTTCTCCTCTGCTCGGGGTCTCTCAGTCCTAGTCATCAATACTGCACGTCAGCATCTGGAAGCAGTGCTGCATTTTTAGTAGCCAGAACTTCAGTCTTACAGCACAACTGAAAAGATCAGTCCCGTATCTTCTAAAATCAAAACCAGCCCGTTACTATGCTCGATCAAGGATATTTGGGAGGGGATGGATGTTCAAACTCATTGTTTTGTTTCTCTTATACAGAATATCTCAAACAAAAGTCTTCCAAAACATAAATGACTCCTACTTATGATACAAAGAGTGGGAGCATTGCCTTGTTGCTTGAAAAGGTAAAATGAGTATCTAAAGTATTTCTACCTAAGAGTCCCAGCAGACTCCAAATTTCCTGGTTATCTAGGAAAACCCATTTACACGAATGCTGTTTCCCTATGCACAAGTCATAAACTGCCTCCAACTTCTGTGCAAGGACATCTCGAGAACTGAAACACCAGGAAACTGGGAAGCCAGCCAGAACCTGCAAGAGCAGTCGATCAAGGTTCCCACACCGAAGCTGTTACATATGAAGTCTGTGGTGTCTCAGCCTTCTTCCTGAAGGCTGTTCTCATCAGATACAGTAGAATGTGAAGAAACCTGTCTCTCCCAGCCTGTGCCCATGGAAAAAAATGCTAATACACCAAAGCAGAGAGAAGCTCCCACATAGAAGAAACTGCACCAGTGAATGGCTGCACGCACAGGCTTCAGATGTGCTTCTTGGCAAAGTTACCAATGCAGGGAGCAAATTCTTTTGGGGAAAGAAGTTGGTTTTCAAACTTCCCATGATTCATTTCTTAGCATGTCTCCCTCCAAGATCTTTATGGGCAAATTTTAACAGTCCTGGTCTGCCTTTTCCTCCCCCAAGCTGCAGAGGCACTTCATCCTGGCCTAAGTCCAAGCTGGCGATTTTATATATATTTATTTTTGACTAGTCTGTCTAGTTTTTAGCTGGATCAGTTTTCTGGTCCAGGTCACTGACATGCAGGCTAGTGCCACACAACTATCTGAATAAAGAGCGCACCTGAAAATCTGCAGAACTGAAGCATCTAAAATGAAATGCAAAACGCCTGATCTCGGGAGGACCCTCAATCCCTAGGATCCAGTTTTATTGCCAAAATTTGCCACAGGCTTTGGAAAACAGCCGTCATAAGGGAAGAAATGAGGATATTGCAGCCTAATTAACTTTTTTAGGCATTGCCATTGGTGTTGTTTGATGAAGTTGTGTAGAGGATTTAACCTCTCCCCAGGTCTTGATCAGCGCTTATTCAAGCAATGACAAATCTGATTTGTTACAGGAAGAAGTTGAGTGTATCTTAACGCCCTGATATCCCTTAGGACCGAACAACATCTACTGCTGAGCTTTCAGACCTCTCTATAACAACTGACTACATTGTACATGACTTTTCCGTTTGCACTGTATATAGCCGATCTAGCCTGAAATGGGCTCAGTGGGATTTGTGATGGAATCCTGACTGCTCTGAAGTGAGAGAGACTTCTGTCAGGGACTTGAGGGGAGCCATACTTCACTTCTGGAATTTACCTTGTCTTTAGGCACACGCATAGCACTCACAGCTGACATGCATTCCACCTAGCTAGCTGTCAATAGCAATGTGTTTGGAAAGTTTTGAGGTCTTTAATTAGTATTTCATTACACATATTTCACCATTTATGCAGCATTTTTCATTTTACTTACTACTTCAGTACATTCAGCAGAAGAAAATCAGTACGTTTGATTTGGATATAATGTTATAGCTCCCCTTTCCAAATTATTTGGGAGTTAATTTGCACCAGAAGGTACTGATCGCATTCCATGTATCCCAACACAGTGCTGTACCCATGGGAAATTCAAACACAGACTCATCCTCTACATCAATCACCAGCCCACAGCCTGTAAACGCACACAGCCCAGCAAAACAGTTGTGGCCCCTGCCCACCATCAGGCTGATAGTTTGTCTTCTACAGTGCAAGACAGAATCCCAGAGGAATCTCATATGGACAAAATACTCTGCAGCCTTGATCACAAAGAGTGCACCTGCAATTTAAAGAAAATACTTCTGCACAGTCCAGGAGCCAACTCAGGTAAGGAAAGATCTGAAGGCATGTGGACTCCTCATGACGGTACCAATGGCAAGCATGTGACTGCCAGAACCCTCACGGGGACTTAAAAGTGGATCTTATGGGCAAGGCAAAATGCCACTTTCCATTGCATTTTCCAAGGGGATCTAACTTTTCAATTTTTAACCCCACTTATGTTGCTCAGCTGCTGCAGAAGGAAATTAGCTCCTTCACTGCGCTTTGGATACCAGCATCAAAGTGAGATATTTGACTTTCTGAATTAAAACAGAACTGTGTCACCAACCATGCTCAGTCCCAGAGTGTTCATCAAGGATCGTCAAGTGGAGTGTATTTCCTCTTCTGGCACTCTTCAGCAATTACTGTAGCTGATATTTGTTTTCCCAGTGAGGTGGAGAACCTTTTCAGCAGAAAAAACAGCTTTTCTCCCAGGGGAAACCACCAAGAGATTAAGTTTGGTGGGTTTAGGCTGCTAAGTGACATGAGTCTGCAAATGAATATCTGAGACAGAACTTCTGCTATGAGCCTCCACCCTTCTTCCTCCAGGCTGTTACCACGTTTCTCCACAATACAGTGATGCTTCTTCCTGTAAAGATGCCGCCTCAGCTTGTGTAGAGGGCAACTGGATGCACAACGGGACACACAGATGACTGCACAACCATTAAAAATGCTTCAGGACAAAAAATTATTCTCACCAATTGTACGGTTCATAAGGTAGCCCAGAATTTAACCAGGGATTTTAGGCGATACCCTAGGATACCTGACAACACATGACAAGAATTAGCATTTTTGTGATGTGCAGAGTCTACATTCCTGTTTCGTTGAACTAGATGATCTTTTATGGACACAGGCCTGGAAAGGGCCTTTTGCCATAACTATTCTGTTTCTTCACTCTTGGTCAGATGGTGGGAGAATTTTTTTTTGTGCCCATAATGTAAAATTGCCAAGAACAACTGTTGCCTCTCCTAAAATGGCAGGTGCAGCCCTGTGAAAACAGCCCCGGCGGGCTTCTTTCTGAAGTGACAGCAGGTCTTACCGACATCAAAGGGGACGTGAGGTTTTTAGTGAGGGCTGTTTGTTGATTTTTTTCTGCAGTGAAGTGATATTACATGGCATTTCCAACCCTCAATCCTATTAAGTGACAGAACTGCCTAATAGCACTCATTAAATAACACAACTTGGTGTCAGAAAATCACTGACAGGCTTGTGCAATTGAAGTGGTAGATTCATGCCCTAAAACAATATGGTTTTGGTGTTATTATTACTGGTTTTTTTTAGTAAATGTCACTTATTTTAACAGGTGAAAGCATGAGACCCAGGACAGTTCATGAAAAGGCCATCACTGATCAATACGTAACTGAGTAGGAAGTGAGTGCCTGAATTTTGAAGCATGGTCTTAAATACCACCACAATCCCCTGCTCTCAGTCAGCTGCCAACTGCACTTCTCAAATCTTTAACCCCATCTATTTATCTTGCAGAGTGAATGACAAAGTTGGTCAGTTTTCACAGAAATAAGTTGATCAATGATCTCTCGCTTCTTTCTTTCTACAGCTCTCATCCTACTAGAGCCCAGAGTGCTTTTTCCCAACTGACTCACAAGCGGTAACTGCACTGACCAAACCCACATCATCTTGATGCTGTGGGCAATTTGTCACTTTTAGCTACTGGAGGATGGTCCAGCTTATGGAAAATGGTTTAGAAAATCCTCTCTTGTATTCTTACAGTCTCTTGTGTTCTTACAGACACAGAAAGAAACAGTTTCATCATTGGCAGAGGCAGACCAGATAACTTCTGTGGCAGAGTCCTAAAACATTCCTTTCAGAAATGCCCAGCCCTTGGCTGCCTTTTCACTACAATTCACCATTGATGCAATGATGTAAAAGAGTGTATTGCAAATGAGATCAATTTTGCAGTTTAAAACAAGTAATCAAAAGAGAGCAGGGATGTATTTCTAGCAGAGAGCATACAGTGATCTGCTCTACACAATAGTCTTGCAAGTAACGGCAGTGAAACACCTGATGGTGCAGTTAAACCAGGCCAGCCCAGCCAGTTGCCACCTCAGCCACCATCTCATCCTTCCCTCCAGTGCTGCTGGCTCCGGTTCTCGTCTGACCCTGCCGTGAACTGATTCAACTCACTAAATTGGTTGAAAAGTAATGCGGAGGGAAGAAGTTAATCAGCTCAGGGGGTCATATGAGCACCAGTGCTGATGAGAGGGAGGGGCAAGCCGCAGCCTGAGGAAGCGGCAAATGGCAGCATTCCTGAGGATGGAAATCAGTAGCCACAGACTTCTTAAACCAACTTCACCACTGAAAAAATGAAAAGGCACCCTGCACCACTGCTCGCATCCTTGTACCAGGTCGAGCCAATCTAGTGAAGTTCAAGTTGTCTGTTGTCGTATATGGGTACACTCACATCAGATTAAAAGCGAGTAATGAAATCATGGAGGAGCCCGTGAGCTGGAAAAGGACTGTCTCCATACATCCCTGCACAGGAGCAGTAAGAGATGGGAACTGCCATTGACAGAACCAAAGCCATTTGGAGTTAAGTAAATAACACAGTCGGCCCGGTCTAGCAGCTCAATGTTGCCAAGAGGTCTGCCCCACAACCTTCCCCCCTTTCTCTTTCCCAGCATCACTCCCAATCACACAGTCCTGCTCCCTTCTTCGTGCTGGTTTCAACATCCACTGGACCTTCACAGAGCACAAGCACACTCAACCCCTCACTGCAGAGGAAACCCTCATCTGCCCTCTGCCAGCTTAGTTTTCTGCAGGTGCCGTGAGCTGAACCGGCTCAGTGAGGAAGTACATGTGCAGCACAGCTCAAGGGAAGCGGTGGGGCTGTGCAATCAGCAATGAGGAGCAAAGTGAGGGGAACCTGCCAATTTCACAGGATCACAAAATAATTTAGGTGTAAAGGGACCTCTGGAGGTCATCAAGCCCTGAGACAGTGAATCGCTGTCTTGCCTCTGCTATAGCGTTAAGCAAGCAGACAAACCAGCCAGCAGCCATCCAGCTGTCATCAAAAATTCAGCTCCCACGATTTTCCAATGACATTTTTAATGGAACGTGAAAGTTGATGCAAAACTGACTTCTTTTTGTACCCTACAAGAATAAAATTAAGTATTCTCCCTGAAAATAACAATTAGCAGTTAAATCCCTTACTATAATACTCTAAGTAAGGAAGAATGCTCTAAGGAATAACAAAACAATGCAGTGAATATTTGTGCAGCCAGAAGAGTTTGGAGATGTTTGTTTACCGTGCAGTTTGTCCTGGCTTGACAGATTCCTAAAAAACCCATATAAAGAGCTCTGATTATTGATAGAGTCAGATGGCATGAAACGGTATTTCTAACCTGCTTACAAATGGTTTAAGGGAAATTACAAATACATAAAAACAAACCCAAGTTTACAGTAAAAGGGCAGAGAGCTAAATTCATTCTTCCAGTAAGCACTAAGTTATACGGAACTGAGCTGAGCACAGCTGCCATTATTTTACCTGGAAAAAATCAAAGTGGGGAGGGCAGGAAAGATTTTTAGTTTGCCAGTTTTCTGCAAAAGCAAAATAAAAGGAAAAAGCTCATTTATTGTATTAATCTATTGTGCATACGGGTGAGCAGTTTAAATAACACATACAATGATTTCACAATGTGCTTTGAAAAGATTTGTTAATGCCTTTGGAAATACGGGAAAGTAATTTATAACACCACGTAAAAAAGTAATAGAGGGCCCGATCCTGTCACCACTAACTTAAACTGGGCAGGGTTGAGCTTTCAGGACCTTCCGACTGATTTAGAACATTTTTCAACAGCCTGTTCAGATATTAGCAAGCCCCAGCCTGACTGGCTCCCAACACATCCCCACTCGCTAAATTACTCCCCTTTCCTCTTCCTCCCCCCTTTATTATAATTTAAAACAAAAATATTTTTTATGTGTTGAGCATTTGTATATTCGGAAACAGCGCCTGCCTTTTCTCCACTCTGACAGCTCTGAGCACTTCAAGCCATTAGCAGCCTGCAAATCAAGAGCTGCAGGCCAGATAGACAGACCAAGTCAGAGCAGCCCACCCTCGACAGCATCCCTGAAATCACCAGAGTTTTGTGAACCTCTGATTTGCTGCCTAATACTGCCATGAAAATCTATATCTCCTACACAATCAGAGGGCAATTCCTGAAATGCAAAAGGAGTTAGGTTTGCAGAGCCCTTAGTGATTTGAAAGAAACATTTTCCTTTCATCTACACAGTAAGAGAAATGACAAGGATGACTGTATAGACAGAGAGGTTGCATTACAGGACCGGCCGTTTCCCCAGCAGTAATACCTAAATATGGGACATTTCACAATGTAAGCCTGCACCAAAAGAAGAGCCCTTCTCTTTCTCACTCCCTGTCATCCCTACGGTTCAAAGTGGCTGCTGGAAATACCAAATCTCTGCATGTGGTGCATAAGGTTCCAATCATTATCCTGCAGACCTGTTGCACTTTCACAAGGTAATGCTGATGAGACCAAAATTCTGACGCAACTTTTTCAAAAAATGAAAAGAAAAAAACCCACCAAACAAACGAACAGTAAGTTATTCTTTATGATGCAGTTTCCCTGGACAAGTCTGCGTTACAAGGCATATCCATTAGGCATATCCTCTGGCTTCCATCTAAAATAGATGCAGCATGCTCAGATCCAAAAGCACCACAACACGCACTAGATAGTTAAATACAGCAAATACAAGGGCAACGATCTAGAGTTCTCACTTACCTCCTGCTTGTCTTGCAGCATTCATTAGTCCAGGAGCATTTTTTCATAAAGTTTCTTTTAGTTTCTGTCAACTGAACCTCTTATGAACTGAAGCTGAAAACATGAAGCTGCACAGAGTAGGACTCTGCCCACAACAAGCACTGGAACTCAGGAACCCTCTAGGCTGCCTCGTTTAAAGCCAACATTCCCTTCACCACCAATGTTTTAAACTCTACAAGTAAGCCCAAATGAACTACAGCCTCTAAAAGATCTCATGCTTCCTTCTGACTACCTGAACTAGAAGGAACAGCCAGCCAAGGCTGGGATAGCTACGTGTGCCACAGCATGCCACAGTGTCCACTCCAGCCCTGAGTCCCTCTGCTGCCACCAGATACCAACACAGGCCCGGCTTCAACCCTTCTTGGTGAAGAATCCCAGGACCTCTAGTTAAGTTTCAGTTGGGACAATCTGGACTAATGCCCCATCCAGTTGTAGGACACGGATCAGAGAATCTCCCACAGGGTTTTGAATCAGATTTCTGGTTCTGTTTTGTGTTCCTCTACTGCATGGTTTGGTTGAGATTTCAATGCAGTGCTAGTAAGTTGAGCTCTATTGCAAATGCCTCTATCAGTGCCTGGCAGTCGTTCACATTTCCAAAACAGCTCATCAAGTTAATGAAGGCTGCTACGTCTTTTCCTTCCAGTTTGACATTTCCCATAAACGGTAAAAATTTTCCTATTTGATTCTCTCTGCTACTCTCAAAAAGTTAAAACAATGTGGCAAAAAAAGCTCCACCCTAGAATGGCTGGACTTTAGCAGGGAAGTTTATTTCTTGTGCTTTTTATTACCTTGCTGCCATTTCCTAGCCATAATCTGGAAATGTTAAATTATAAAAAATACAATATTAATCAGCCAATTGAGCTGCCAGTTCTAATTTTGGACAGAAAAATGGACAAAGAAATAATCAAAGCCTTACCAAAAAAGCAGATGGCTGTAGAGTGCTTCTGGCAGTCATGCTACTCGCACATGGGACCACTTGAGTTTAACAAATTGGACAACAGAGAAAGTATTGAAATGGAAATTGGGGCTCTACTCTATTCAAATTCTTCAAAATGTTTATTTTGGATTTGTACCTCCGCTGCAATTTACAACTCTAGATTAGATATAGCAAGAGTAATATTCTTGACTAGAAGAAAAACAGAATGACTAAACCATCTGCCAAATCACACAGATTGTCTCCCCATATACAAATAATACCAACATGTAAATGGTTTCCTAAATAAAACCTAGTACTAAACGTGTCTTCTACTAACATAGCAATAAACTCTAGCAGCAGAGCACAAGACACTTCCCTGACTCAAACTGCAGAACTTCTTCAAGCAAGGCCTGTATCCAGAAGTAAACATGTGCGAGTTATATCAGCATGAAAAAGAAACCCACAGCAACTTCCGATTTCTTAGTCATCTCCATGCAGCAGAGACCTCTCACTGCACGTGAAACTACATCCCAAAAGCTGCAGTCGGTTCTAACTTTAGCCAGTTTTGAGACCATAAGGCACAGTGCAATACTTCTTATTCAGTCAGGGAGAGTAAATCACTAAAGTAGTGTTAGTTATATCAACACAAAGGCATATCGATCCATATATACATAATGTACTGATAGTTATATCAATACATCGGTAGTAGATGACACTAAAAAAGGAAGAAAAAAGACTCATTCCATCAGTCTTACTGTAAGAAATCAGTTGCCTAAGTGTTTAACAGCAAAAACATGAAGGCCTTTGTCAGTGAGATGCCAGCTGCAGTTTAAAGTAAATGTACGGCCAAATATGACGTCACCTACCACAACCAAAAATTAAGACGAAAGCTCTGCCGGTCTCAAGGACCAGTCACTCACCAGGCAACCAGTGGTTTTATATGCACGCCTTCCTGAAGAATCCAAAAATAACATTTTTCCATGGAGCAGAAATTCCTGCAGCGTTCACGCTTTTCATTTTAGTAATGTTGCAATCCGAAGCGCCAGCCCTCTGTAATGAGGTAATCTGACAATGTAATTTGTAGTATTTTATTCTGTCAAAATTGATCTTAGCATTTCTATAGCAACTAGATCAAAACAAAAGATGGAGCAGACAGAGTAAGTCTCTCCCTGCCACCACCCAGATTTCTATATAAATATATACATGTATCTATATAAAGCATTACACATCTAGAAAGTTAATGTTCATGATTCATCACTAAACAACGCTAGAAAAACATCACTGGAGAAACAGCAGCATGGTAGGATAACTTTACAAAAGAGAAATGCTGGCAAATGTGTAAACTGACATCAATAAAATAGAAAATAGAGTAACTGTTCAGTCACAAACACCTGTGAACAGAGTATGTCATTCCTATGCAATCCCTTCAGGAAAAGGTATTACCCATTTCTGTTTGGGAAAGGTGGAAGTGAATACTGGCTTTGCTGACATGAGATGAAGAATACAATACCCTCGTCCCCAGACAAAATCACCTTTTAACCATTACTGTTTACACGTTGAAGTTTATGAAAGCCTGACTGCCATTTAGCTACCTAAGCTTAGTCCTGGAAGTGCTGTATGCAATAGTCTTGCAAATGCTTGTCAGTTTATTATAGGGCCCTTGCAGGAGCTGAGCTGATTCCAGACATTGTGATTACAGAACACCTAAGAAAACTCTGGATGTGGAACCTGATGCCATTTCCAGTCAGCTAATATGGTTAATAGCAACACCACTCAGCTCCATCCTTTTGAAACAGAGTGATTCATTACAATGGTGGGATAGAAAAGGTTGGTTTACTTTAACATCGTAGTAGCTTTGGACGTTTCTTTGGAGATTTGAGACAGATACTGAACTCAGCCTACCAAACACACACGGTGTGCAGGTGCACGTGTACACCTGCAAGCTCCACATCTCACCATGCAAACCCTAAAACAGCCACACAGTTCCTAACTTGGGCTTTAAGGATGAAGCTCTTCTAACATGTGACATGAACCTGCCTCTAGGAACCTGTGCAGTATCCAAGAGGAATTTTCTGACTACTGCGTAGTGTCACGTACTGCCTCTAGTACAAAAACATGTACCAGTTTAAGCCAGATCTTTAAAATGGCAGGGAAGGAATTCCTGAGAACGGCAAGTCAGCTGGAAGAGGAAGACATACTCACTTCTGTTGTGCTGTGTTGCTGCAGGTCTGAGCCGGGTTCTGCTGCTGGCTGCCAACTGTGGAAGTCATCGTGTCCCTGCTTCCCAAGCAGCTCTATCAGCCACAGGTAGGGATTGTGGCTGGAAGACCTTTTGTGTTCTAGGCCAACTGTTGCTGCTCATTAAAAGAAAAAAAAAAAAAAAAAGAGAATGTTAAGTTAGAGAAACATTGGTCATCTAAAAGAAGCAAACACCCTCAAAAGCAGGCTATTTCTTTGATCCAAAGTTCTCCTGCTAGAAAAGAGTATTTGCCCACCAGTTCACCAGTCTCGGTGAACACAGGAATAAAACTGCATGCATGCATAATTTGAAGCATAGGAAGGTTCCCATAGGTTATTCACGCTCCTAAACACTCTCAAGCCTTTCACCTAACCAAAGACCCTGACACTGCAAAGCACTCTTCCACTTGATGGCAGTTCCCTTGAGTAATGACAGTGAAGAATTCAATACCAGCAGCGGCTGAACTACATCTTCATATTGAATCTACAGATGCTTCTGTGATAACTTCTGTCCAGGCATGGCCTTGTACTATCAGCATTTCAAAGCTTATCTTAGAACCAACACAGATTTTGGTGTCTTCACATGAATATATTTTAAAAAACATATGTGACAATCTGTTACCTTCTTTTTATTTCAAAAATCATTGATCTGCTGCTACAGCAAGAGATGCAAAATGCTTATTTAGGCAAGAGTGTTTAAGAAGTATAAAAATAAATGAAACTACAGATTTCTTCCTAATTATGACCAGTATCCGACTGTCAGGGATGCACCTTTTCCATGTGAAAGCCTTCATTACCCCTTCCTTCCAATAAAGGCAATCACATTGAACTTAAAAGTTCCCATCTGCATCCAGTTTATAGGCTTTACCATCCTGCCCTTTGAAATGGAGTCTTGTAGAAGGCACATCACAAAAACTGGAGGAAATTGGA
Source organism: Cuculus canorus (assembly GCF_017976375.1). Classification (NCBI taxonomy): domain Eukaryota; kingdom Metazoa; phylum Chordata; class Aves; order Cuculiformes; family Cuculidae; genus Cuculus; species Cuculus canorus. Next base: position 14,535,238 of record NC_071412.1, on the reverse strand, counting down.
GATAAAAAAGATTTTAAAATAAAAACAGCATTTATGTCTCCCAAATGGGAAGTTTGGAGCAGCAAGGGCAGGAAACGGACCGGTGTTTAAGCTGATTATCCAAGAAAAGTCCTCTGCCTTTTCAGCAGTGCCATGGTCCCTCAGTAAAACCATTTAAATTAATTGGAGTTTGGGGCAAGGGCAGGGGGGGAAGATGTCACATTTTATCTGGAGTGTTAGTGATGTCTGGCTGGAGAGGGGCTTTCAGGCCTGTTAATTGGGCCTGTTTGCTCCAACGCCACAAACACTTTGACATGCAATGTTCTAATAACCCCGCAGCGCAGGTGGCCGCCAGCCTCAGCCGGCTCCTGACAGCCTGGCCAGGCCTGTCGCTTCCGCTCAGCGCCCGCTCCGCTGAGCAGGCGGCTTTGGGCCCGCCGGTCATTAACCCAAATGTTCTCCTGGGGTAGCTTAGCAACCAATTAAGTAGCTGGGATCTTTAACATTTGTACCAGAAATTCACACAAATAAAAGTCTTTTGGGCCACACTGGCCTTATAGAAATGGATCTTATTATGCTTTTTACCTAATTATCAACTTAGCTTTTCTCTTTATGCATCTGAAAAAGGACAGACGGCGGTTAAAGGCAAGCACAACCAGAGCACGATGTCCTTGGGCAACACCTCCATGGGTGTTTGCATACTTATAAAAACTACATCTTCTCATTCACACTTGCACATAACTGACTAGACAAATAATATTATCATAGTGGGAAGAGCCAGAATTAGAAAGGAAATACTGCAACATTTAGATTTAATCTGCTGAGCATTAGATCATGATTCACTTTGACATAAAAGCTCAAGAGCACATTTAGCTGGGGTGAAACGCATTACCATGTTTTAAACGAGAAGGAAATAAGTCTAATGTTCTATGGGCTGCATTATTTGCTGTTGAAATCCTAATAACTGTCTGTGCTCTACGCTTACGTTGTACCTAATGAATTGGTTTTAAATTTCAGAATGCTTCAGCAATAAATTGGAAGATCTGATTTGCTTCTGGCTCTCCAACAAAGAGGAGGACTTTAGCAAAATAGCAAACAAAGGTGACAACAAACAAAAGGTTCCCAATACCACACTCTTTATCTTCACTGCCTTTCACAGAGCATTTTTAAAATACGCATCTTTTTTGATAAAATATTATTTAAAATAGGTAAACATCCAAACACCATAAGCAGGACAGGTGTCACTGGTGTTCACTATCCACAGTTAAATATCCACAGGCACATACAGAGCAATGCTTCCCAAAGGCCAGTACCCGTGCATGTCCCAGGAAATTTTGCTTTATCAAATACACCGAATTAATGCCCCATATGAAACAGTGGCTGACTCAGCAAACGTTTTAGTGCTGGCTTAGTTCAGTCTTCTACTTTCTTCTCACCTACATCCGCAAGATCTTATTGCCTGCTTCCCATCACCTCCTGCCTTTTGGTAGCCATAGGAAAAAAAAAAAAATATCCCTGCAGCTTCCTCCCTGCACATTTGCTGTCGCATCAGCTGACAAAGCAGTGGATCATTTCTGATGGTAGTTGAGTCCTGCCCTGGAAGAGCGGACTCCAGATACATACTTTTCATGGTACATAACCAGGCTCAGTAGTGTTTTCCAGCCATGCCTCTATATCACCAGCCTCCAGTACCCTCAGCAAGACAGAACAGACCCCATTTCACCCCCATGCGATTCATAGGAGGAAGCTGGAAATGTCTTTATAGTTGAGAAGTGAACCACATTGTGTGAAACCGAATCCATCAACCTGGGCTGACTTTCTGCTAACACATCTGTGCCTTCCTCAGTCCCACACATACCAATAACCCCCCCGAGGGCTGGGCTTTCAGTGCAGCCTGGGTTTTACTCATGACATGTATCCATCTAAACACATTTCCTTCATGTAGCAACCTGAATGACCATATCTAGAAATAAACCAGATCACATAAAACAAGCTGCTGACTCTTTCTCACATGTGCCAATACAGTGCCAGTTCCCAGAAGCTGCTGTGATTGTATGAATATGGTTCTCTCGTCAATCCAGCAGTATTGTGGGGCTCTGTAAGTGTCTGTAATTTCAAGGCAGATAAATGTTACCTAAACTCCAATTCTGCAACTTTATTATTGTGTATTATTTCAGGCCAAGTTACTCTTTACATGGAAAGCAAACATTGTTGCATTTATTTCAAACTAAAAAAAAAAAGAAAAAAAGCAAAATAAGGTTTGCAGTTCTGCTTGGCCTAAAGTTTGTTTATAAACACAAGAGCCAACTGGCCTCATTACAGTGGGAATGGCAGGAAAAAAAGCAGTCTTCAAGCTGAACATGAGCCAGCAGCGTGTTCTCAGCAAAGTAAGGCAATATCCATACAGGATGTCATCTGAAGATGGCCCTGGCCCGGTTGGTTAGATGAAGAGATGGTGATCTAGTACAGGCTATCTCATAGCAGCCTGCAAGGATGGAGCCTACACGGAATTTCCTTGCTGCAAGGGAAATTATAGTGATAACAGAGCCAAGCTTCTCATTTGAGACAGATGACAGAACAAGGAACAATATCAAAAACTGCACCTTGGCAGGTTCAGATGAGAGATTAGGAAAAGCTTTTCAAGAAGAAAGGTGGCGTAGCCCCAGAAGAGGTCACCAGAGAGGCAAAGGACCTGACTTCTCGGAGAAGTGTCATGCTATACCCATACCTTTTGACACACTGGCATTTTCAGTGATGAAGAATCCTGTTAAGGAATCTTTGATGAGGGTATTGGAGGAACCATATGTTTGGCACTAAACCACCCAGTAAATTCCTCAAAAGGACCTGTCCATCTTTTTTAAATACTCAAATGCCTTTAAAAGCTTTATCATAAACTGCTTAATAACCATGGCTCCATGCTCTGTAACCCCAGAACACCACACCATTTGGGGGTTTCATTCACATGCAAACCCTTGCACTTTATTCCAGTCAACTATTCCCTATGAATACAGTCATACAAGTCAGAGCAGGATCTGGCCACATAAGTTGCATCACAAGAGCAAACTCCACATATTTGAAAAGATTATCAGTCAACTACAGTTCTTTCCACTGCAGAAACAGTTACTCAGTTAAGATAAACAAAGAAATTCCCATGCACTGAAAAGGAAAACCTATTAACTGATTAAGCATGTGAATCAGTTGATAAACTGGTTATCAAAGTTCTAAAAACATTTTTAACAATGACCCTTCCTGCCATTATTAACAATGACCCATAAAAGCTAGAATAATTCAGCACTTTACAGGAAACCAGCTGGACAGAAAACAGAACGTATTCCTGGCCTAATAAGCTGCCACTGCCCCATAAGAGCTGACAAATTTAGACACTAATTATCAGCAAAGTAGTGATAAACATTTTAAAAATCAATTAAAAGCTTTGGACAACATTTTTTCAAGGTTTCTAACTCTTTTTAGCACACAGAGAATTACTAGTCGTATTCCATCTGATGTATACCTGGAATCCATTCCTTGTTTCAGGCTTTTCAAATAACTTCAGAAGTACTTACTAAAATAATTAAATAAAAATTAATAATTAAACAAAACCACCAAATTCCTTAATTTCTAGGACAAGTGGAAGACCTGGAATCAGAATAGGAACACAAATACCTGTCTTTTTCTTACAGCTGATCATGAAACCCCATCTCAGAAAAACTCCACCTCTGAACTATTTGCAGGCATGCAGAAGGTAGCACGTATGAACAACCAGACTTCTTTTCATGCAGGATCTGACTTTACTTCTTAGCACAGTTCAGCAAAGGTAACCTGAAAAACTGTTACACCTGGCCCTTGTGAAAGAACAAAGTTCCTTTTGGACAACTACAGATCCATAGAAAAACTGAGAGCAATTTTTCGGTCAAGAGAAAATTCCCAACCGGGGAATTTTACAGATCAGGGTCCCAGTTAACCAAAAACATTACAACAACTCACATGCAAAGCACGGACACAATCTGCTGTATTTGAAGAAAATGACAGCCATGAACATCAGGTGGAGATTTTCATTTTCCCAAAAGTCTGGGAAATATTCAGATCTAAGGCATTTTGCAGGCCATTCTATACAAATAGTTGGCATCTATTCCCCATCCTCATATCCTTCGTATGAGCCATGTAAAACAGCTGTTAACCTGAATATACCCAAATCCTGACTCCTACTTCTGTGTGGTTTCACGGCAAGTGAATTGCCTCTAGGTTTCTTTTTCATTTCATCATCAGAAAAGTCAGTTGAGCTACAAAGCAATATCACGAGTCAGCGAAATCTCAGGACACAAGATACTTCCATAAGGGTCTTGTACACTGTTCTAATAGTTAGCCAATATTTTGACATAAAACTTTCCATCAACTAAGGACTTTCTAAGAGGCTCTAGAAAAAGATTCAGGCTCTCTATCAGTTACTGTGGAGCATTGGAAGTTCAGAAGAAGTTTCTATGAAATTCCTGGCTCAAACAGTTCCTCCTTCTCTGCCTGTGAGCAGGGCTCCATACGTACTGTGTGTAAAGCAGAAATGCATTTTTCCCCACTGACTTTACAACAATCTAAAATATTCCTTGAGAACAGATCAAGCACAAAAATTTACAGTCAGTTTTGCAGCCCTTCATTTCTCCTGCTTATTGCATGCTTTTGAGCAGCCCCTCTGAGATCAGCACAGACATTCTGTAAAGCAAAACCCTACAGTTTTACAGAAACTGCTGGGTATCAGATGCTTCAGCTACCAGGCACTCCACTCGGATACCGTGAAGAACTGTAAAATGTTCAGATGGTGTGAACACAGAACATTTAAATCACCTTTTTCCTAACAGCCTAGAACCAAGTGCCCAGAGTTATCTCCAAACATTTCCAGTGCCTGTTAATAGAAACTTGGTTACTTACAAATACATTTATAGCTACAGCTTCTTTACACATCCCAGATGTACGAGTATTCAGTTAAATCATTTTTCTATTCTATTCTATTTCGATATTTTTGCAGTTATACATAACATACACTCTTTGGTCTTCTTCTAGGGATGAAATCTGAGTAGAGCTGTAAAAACATAAAAACAGGATGCCAAGATTCATCATACAGTTCAAGAGCAGAGTAGTGCTACAGGTAATTGATAACATATACACTATATCTATGCTTCAATATGGATACAGCTGTGGCCATAGAACAGGAAAAAGCAGTCCTAATATTGCAGCAAAGATGAATACACTTTAAATTTTAAAAGCCTGCATGCATGCAATGAGTTGTCACATCTAACATGGATTGATCCCTCTAGCAGTGGCCCCGTCCTGTGAGTGAAGAAGTAGCTGGGACGGAGAAATGTCTCAGGGCCTTACCTAGCTCACAGCTGATGTATCTCACACATCACTGCACTCAACAGACTGAGGACAATTCACGTCAGCCAAGGATCTGTCGGCTGTATTTAGAGCCCAGAATGTGGGTGCTGCCCTCAGTGAATCTGCAGCTCAAAGGGGAATGTGCACCCCAGTGAGTTCCATGAGCAGAGATAAAGGCTTGTAGGTGACCACAATCCCACGGGCCAGGCCATGCTGCAGGCAGATCCACCCCGGCTTATTCAGAGCTGCAGCCCGGGAGCAGCGCTGGGTGACCAACAGATTCTTCTTATTAACTGGCATTCTGGATTACAACAGTATTGTAAGTTCAGATAATAGAAATACTTTTTATTCATTACAAATCTGAAGGAAAAAAAGCAGTCTTCATCACTTTGGTTTTGAGTCCTAATGAAGCATTTCATTTTGGTTTTGAAGAAGATATAAGAACTCCAACCAAACTGCTACCATAAATTGCAGATTCATTTTAGAAATTTCACAATGAAATATTTGAACTCTTTGCACTCGAGGCAATTTTTCAAATTGAATAATGCAATGAAATTGCCATAGACTGACAAAACAGGGAACTGTGTCAAATCTGCAGGTTCCCTAAAAGAGCCTGGGGGGGAGGGAAACAGTTAACAACAACTCCATTCTGTCTCAGAGTGCTTTTATTTAAAAATAAACCATGTGTTAAAAAAAAAAAAAAAAAGAAAGAAAAAAATCACTGTCTGTAACATTATAGTTTTCAAAGATTGTGTAGCCAGGAATTACAGATAAACCCTCTTAAGACCATAAAGAAAAATCTTTTGATAGCGTTCAGCATATTGAACTGGCTTCTCCTAGTGTTTGGAGTAGTAAAGCTGTCAAGGAACGCAGAAAAGGAGATCTAAGCATTTCAAGACTCGGACACATGAACTCCTATAACCCACATTAATGTGTAATCGTTGCTGTGCACACGCTGGTCTCAGTGTCAAGTGCTTGTAAAGGACACAACGAAAACTTCTGCTTGTGAGACGGACAGGGTAACTGCGGTACTGTCCTGCGCATTCCCGACAGACACTCTTCCTGACCACCACCAAATGTATGAGTTATTCCTGGACACTTCCCATATGGCCAGTGAATTTCTGAATGGAAAGAGATGTTATTTCACTTTAATAACTTCCTTGTTTTACATCACACCAAGAAGTTTCTAGCTTGCTGAAATCTAAGAACTAAGTAAACCATTTCAATATGATCATATATGACCGCTTCAAGGAGCTGAACAGCCTGCAGCCTCACAAAGGCAGTGGGGGCTTGGGGATCACTTCAAGGCTTTGAGACACCCTGGCCAAATCAGACATAATGTGGCAGGAGGAGATGCAGGACAGCTTCAACAACTTCATCGTCCATCCATGCTGGCTGTGTCTGACACAGATGGGGACATACCTGTAATCCTTCCAGAAATGAATCCAACCTGTGAAGCACCACAGCATGGACAGCTTTTCGGACCTGGCTGCAAAGCCCACACAAAGCCACACTCCATCACCCAGAATCAGCAGTACAGAGTTCTCTGCATCGCTCTCTTGGGCACAGCAAACACGTACCGTTTAAGATGCAATAGGAGTGGAGAGGAGGTACACAAGGCTCTCTGTAAATGAATCAGAAGGGCGAACAGCAGAAGGAAGAGCCATTTAATCGGAAGGAAAACATTTGCACAAGGAGCAGTGGATATAAGCCAGCCATTAATAGATTTCTGCTAGAAATTAGAAAAAGGTGGAGGAAGATTCTGGCACAGCCTTCCGACAGGATGGGAGAAACACAAACCACACAAAAATGTTACTGTGTTTTAAAATGTCTGTTTATAAATTCGCAGAGATGATTAGAGGACGCAGTGACCTGTGACTGCAGGGACTGCTCTTTCTCAGTTCTTACCCTGGACCTTTGCTTTGTGTGCCCCCAAAATACCCTTCCTTTCCAGCCAGGGTGATGTTCTGGCATTTGTTTAATGCTCGTGAACTACAAGGGTGTCACTAAAAAGATGATGTAGGAGTATTCTCAAAGAGCAAGATACAATTGCATAGATTTGGATGTGTTTACATGGGGCTGATCATTAGTTTGGTTGTGGACGTTGCTGATGCAGGTGAACAGGTTACTGTGTCTGTTAGGCTGCTCATCAACTTCCCTGCCCATCTTCCAGACCTCAACAGACGGATTCACTAGCAAAGCTGCATGTGTAATGATGCCCTAACTGCAAGCCACAATGACAGAGGTTAAAAAGTGTTCCAAGCTTAGCAGTTTCCCCTCAGCTGATCTGGGATAAGATTACAAACGCCTCAATACCAATCAATCAAAGGGATGGTGCTATATGGCAGCTGTGAGAAGGAAGGTGGGATAACCCTCACCCAGTGCAGGGGCTGCCAGGGCAGTGGCTGTTTACAGGAATAATAGACTAGAACTGCCCTACCAAAATAGGCTGAATTTTATGGAAGTGTTTCTGGGAGTCCTGCTGTGCTTCCTTGAAGATGTTGCTCCTGGACAGGTAGCTCTGCTGAAACCTCTGGCAGTAAAGGGCAGCTTATCAACACATATTGGTGAGCAGGTAATTATGAAGTCGACTCTCCAGGTTCCATAAAAGCACAGTAGAAGCTTAAGGTGCACTTATTCCTCTGGGTTTCATTCCATGCATTGTAATCTGCCTCCTGCCCTCACCTTTCACCGTCTTGCTTTAACAAATATAGCCTGGGGGGATTTCAGAGCCTGTATCCTCACCTCAGGTTAAAGTAGTTGCTGATGACAGACAGAGCTAAGCAAGCGCGCTCAGAACCTGAGCTTTCAGGCAAGAAGCACGTAGCTAAACTTTGCCAAATTACTTTCAGAAAAGCCCTGGTTGAAAGGGATCTTCATTGTAAAATGCTGAAAGACACACACATGGAACCCCCGAAACCACCAAATGGCACAGGCAAAAGGCAGGAAACCACCTGGGGTTTCTGACTCTCACAGAACTGCTCATTTTCAGCTGATGACTACATTGATTTAATGTGTTCCAGAGCAAATGCCCTTCACATAGGATTCACACACAACACAACCCAAGGGCCAGCCTGATCTCCACTCTAGCTCAATGGGCTGTAGAATCCTTTAGAGCCAGAGAAAGCTCAGGTCTGCTGAAACCTATGCAAGCAATGAAAACGTCTCTTTCCATGCAATGACATCAAATCACTTTTGCTCCCTAGGCTTTTCTCCTGTTTAAACACAACTGCTGCTCAAATATTCATTCATCAGACTTGTAACTGTGGCTGTCTAATGATCATCCACATCCTGCACTGCTTCAGTGCCATCTTCATCACAGCAGACTTCTGCTGGAGATTCTCTGGGAATGAGGCTAACAAAAAGAGGGAAAAAAACACACACACATTCCCAATTCAGTTATTTTTGTGGCATACCCAGCAGTGGGAATGCTGAGAGGCTGTGTGAGGACTGCTTGTGCCCAAACCCCTCAAAATCACCTGATGCAAATTCCGCAGAAGACATGCAAAGCTACAGGTTTAGTACAGAGGAGCTTTCTTAACCAGCACAAGCTTCCACTTCTCAAAATAAAAGAACAGAAACAGAGAAGGATTAAACACTGTTAATGCACGCCATCCTCCTTCACTTTTCTGGCACTGCCATCCTTTCATGTGGTAGTTTGTTTTCCTACAACACGGTTTCAGAAATACATCGCTCCAAACATATGGAAAATATCCACTTGCTCTGCCCACCAAAGCAGGAACCAAAGAAAATTAGATTGTTTGTGTACTCCACCAGGGCCACTTTTGTGGATTACCTCTGCCCTCATCTTGAGGCTGGCTTCAGAGCTCATTTTGTGGTTACCTGAAAGCCTGCCATTGCCTCAAGAAAGCTTTTCAAAACACAGCACCTAACACGTTGGAGGCTTTGGTGCCTCTGTCCCTGACAACATGTCTCCTTTTAACTGTCCTCAGTTGCCATAGATCATCCTGGCATGAAAGAACTTATGATATACACTACTATATGTTTAAATCTGGAAACAAAGAACAAGCAGCAGCTCACCTCTGATGACCGAACACTAATTCTCACATAGAACAAGCTCTTTTCTTAGCCCTGGGTCAAAGCCCATTTACATACTGGGCAGAAAGGGGTCTAGGGTTCTCCTTAAGGCACTGGCAAGCAAGAGGCTGCAGCGTCTTCCCACTCTTTCAGTATACACAGCATCACCACACACTTTGTAAGAGATCCAGCACTACCAGCTCTGCCAAGCACAGACCAAGGTGCCTTTTCCATTTGGATTCCAGCATCCCCATTTACCGAGAGCCACAGGAAGCTCACTACCTGTGCACGCATGACGTGGACTGCCTTGAGCCACATACACTCAAATGGTTTCACCTTCTTTCCCAAGACATATATCAGCCCAAGTGACCTACTTCTTCAAGTCTTTTGTGAGAAAGGGCAGGACAGTGTTTCACACAGAGGCCACAGAATGCACCATCCAACAGGCCTCTATTGTAATGCAAGAGCTGTAACCACCGACAGTAACCAAGATTTAGGATACGATGGCGTTCGCTAACCAATTCATCAAATTGAAGGTATATGAACAGCAAAAGGAAACATCAACAAATTCCAGATGCAGAATGTAATTAAGTTTGCATGGCAGAATGTTTCATATTGTTTTCTATGGGGGAAAAAAAAGTCATCATTAAAGCAGTGGAATTTCAGTAAACTATGTTTTGGGTTACAGCCCAGAATAGTTACACTTGGCAGTTCAGAGGCATGGGTAAAATATTCCAAGGTTCATAAATCCTTGACTTTAATTTGTAGATATAGGTTACAGCTTGAGTATCACTGCAAGGGGGTAAATCATGCTCCCACCTAAAACGCTGCCAAAGGGCCCTGTACCAAGCTTTTCAGCTCTATTGGGCAGCTTTTAGGAAAACCATGCATCAATGTCTTTCAGGTTTCCATGCCACTCGGATACTATATACTCATAGCAGAAGTGTTCCTTGGCAGGAACAGGCTCTGCAGCACCTATTTTTAACTCACACACTTAAACCGTGATGACCCATGAAGGAAAAGATAACTGGAGGTGGACTGAGCATGAACAAAGTGATTCCTCTCTCACATCAGGTTATATCAACTATCTCAGTCCTGAAGGCTCAGTATGAGGAGGCAGCTTGGAACTGTTAGGAATTAATTTGTAAAACAAATAATCCAGCAGCATTCAGTGGCCTATAAAGAATTGCATTTAATTTGCATTCTCTGGAACAATTTAAAAGATTCCAGCAGCACATGCCTACAAAAAAAACAGCTAATAGTGTCTGCTAAGAGTTACTTGCCTAGATCTCGTTAGACATTAGACACATTATCTGCATGCTTCTTTAAGAGCCTGAGTTCTTTGCTGTGTCAAATTGAGGCTTTAAGAAACTAGTACACAAGGCTTATTGGTAAGATGCTGGTTTGTTCAACAAAGACCAGCCACATGGGCAATGTGTCGCACCACAAGAGGATAATGAAGTTGTAGGGTGAAGCACGAGCCAGTCTCAAGAAACTGTACTCTACAGAGAACACTGAATTTTGTTAAAATCCTTTCTTACAACAAAGCCTTGACACAGCTAAAGGAAAATTCATTTAGAGGTTATATCTTAACCTTGTGACCAACCAAAAGCTGTGTACGATGGCCACAGTCTGGACATTTAAGCATGTGCTTAACAAACATCAGAAGAAATTCCAGGGAAGTCAGTGGGACTTCCAAAGTGTTTAAAAGTAGATCCAAGAAATTCCAGAGTCAGTATTGGGAGAGGCAGGAAGTCACTTGTAACAGTCTGAAGTGTGAGTTTAGGAAAAAAATCATTCCTCTTCCTACCAAGCCTCAGTCACCACTTGGTTGATTTCAGTTCTCTTTTGTACTAGCCACATAATTGTACCACTTATATCCCCTCTCAGAAGTCTTTTCTGGAATCTATTCTTTGGAAATTCTGTGATTTTCCCAGCATCAGACCTATTCTGAAGTCCTGTGCTCTGCATGTAAACCCTGTTCCCCCCCAAAGGTGTACCAGAATTTGGTACCCACAATTCTTCACATTTTCACACAGTAACAAGAAGAACAATCCTTCATTCTGAGACACTGCCTTTGGTTTTGCATCAGTTATAACAAGGTTATGAGAGAGACTTACTTTAAAGAGCAAAAAACCCCAAACAAACTGAACAGCAGCCTACTTAACTTTTGTGTCCTACCACACCTTTACAGCATTGGTTTCTTAAAAGCATTCAAAGCTATACCAGTGCTAACCTAGCTCTCCCAAACAGTCCCAAATTTCTGGAGAAAAGGAGTCCCTTGTAATCCAGCCAGACCTTCTTTGTTCTTTGAATTCCTGCTCACTCCCACCAGCTCTACAAACAGCCCGAGGTAGAGCCAGACTCTTCCAAGCCACAGGTCCTACCACTGTCCCATAACAGCACCAGACGTTAGGGTGGTTCACCCTGAGACACTGTTCTCTTGCTGCTTGTTTTTGCTGACAGCCTCCTATTAAACTAAAGTGACACGTCCACACAGTAAGCATCCAATAACTGGGTCACCACCTAACATTCAGCAATTAGAGAGCAGCTCCACTTCCAACGCTCAGCCAAATCCCAAAATGAAGTGCTGGCCCAGATTAAAAATTCCTCCAGAGAAGGAGAAAATTGTGGCCTTGTGTATTATGGTCTCACAGTGCCTCCATTTCAGAGGGTTTGCAGTCTTGTTCCAAGCTGCGGCAAACAGTAAATCTTCACTGGAGACAATCCTGCTTCTCTAGAGAAATCTACTCTCTTGAAAACACTGCTAGATAAAACTCAGTTGTACTGCATCACAGCCTATCATGCCAAATGCATCTTCTCCAATAAAGGGTCGAAAGAAGTGGAAAAATAAGTAAAGACAATTCCAATAAATCCAGATTTATATATACCATATATTAGCCTGCAGATGTCAGAGTAATGTAAAACACCTTCCTAATGGAAGAATTCAAGGAAAAAGCCAGAGCTTTAAATGTAAAGAATGCAAATATCCTGCAATGTCTGCAGATGCGTAGCCTATGAGTTTGAGCACAAATCAAATGACCCGGCGGGCAGAAGGCTGTGTAGAAACCCAAGTACCGTTTGTGCTTTTATGTTCCTGACACCCGCAATGACTATAATGTCTCATTACTTGGGTTCTCACAGACTTAGATCCTCAAACATATTCAAACCTATGAGGCTTCGCACTCATTATGATAGCACCTCTGGTCATACACCAGGCACTGAAAACGTGCTTTATGAAATGACAGTGCTGGCTACAAAGACTCTGTTTGGAACAGGAAAAGAGATGGTTATAAACAGGCAGGAGAACACAAGGAAATGCTCCCAACTTAGGAGGGCAGGCAATATTGGCATCTCAACCTTAGTTCCGCAGAAGGCTGAGCCAGCTACCTTGAAGCCATCAGTTCTAGGATTTCCCTACAGCAACCACCCATTGCATAGGTGGCTCACCTCTGGACACAGCAAAGATGTTCAACCACTGTGAAGAGCCAAGCATGTATTGTATGCAACACAACGAGGGAGTTTTAAGTGGCTCTGCTTGCAAATCCAGGCAGTCATTTGCACAAGCAAAGGTCAAAACCAGGACACAAAATATTGCCTTGGAAAAGGTCTATGCATCTCAGTTCACATCTGGCCTGGAACAATTTCTTTTTTGTATCTTATTTACATCTTCATCTGAATAGAAACACAGTAAATGAGGTTAAGTTAAAATGGTAAACAAGAATTTCAGCTTTAAGCTTTGATTCAGATGATCTGTTTTCTGATAGTGCTTATGTGAATTGTGTTGTTCAGTTATTTCTGGAATAGCAGCGGGCAGAGTTTATAAACAGGTAGCCCACAACAATGTTTCGTATTCCCTCCACCCGCTTAATAAAATGAAGGATCAGCTAAATTTAAAACAATATATTTTAAACATTCAGAATAATTTCCTGGAGTGTTGCCTAGTTTGTTTTAAACTTTTTTCACCAAAAAAAAAGCCTAAACTCTGAATGTTTGTTTTTTGTTTTTATGTTTCGATTGTACTTATTTCTGTGCTTGGTCGAGTGGAAGCACATAACTTTTCGTTATTTTTACAACAGTCCTTTCAAAAAAGGAAGTCACTTGTGCAGAGAAAGCAGACCACAAAATGATACTAAAGATTAATTTTAGAAGTTTTTTTCATATACACTAATGAGTAGCTTTCGATCATGCTTAGATATGCCTACTTACATGAAACACATGGTGCCCATTCAATTTTTTTTTTTAATTCCAGACTTCCCTAAATTCTTAAATTCCCTAATCTAAATGTCTGGAGACTTTAAAGCCTCCCTCCCACAGCTTCCCCAGGGATATTTCCTAACGCACTGGGAATTAAAAGATAAGCATTCATTGATGGTGTTCACGCTGTTTGTTGCATATGTTTCATTTTCCTTTGATTTGCAAAGAAATATATACAATAATGAAAATGCCACTCTGTCAGTGAGAACACTGGTTCCCATCAGCATAGATGGCAAAATAAGCAAGAAGACAAAATAAGCCACAGTGCTCTAAAACTTCGTTCACACTGCAGTCCCAAGCATTACGATTTTCAAAGCTGACTACCTAAAATGGAACCGCCCAAAACTAAAATGAGTTTCTGCCATGCCTTCGCCTGCTACGGAAATTATTTGAGTTGAGGTTTTAAATGTAACAGATGCAAAGGTATGCAATAAGGATGAAGGTACATCGTACAGAGATGACAGGAGGAGAGCAACAAGGATTGTCTCTGCTCTATGATTCCTTCAGCATCTGTTTCTCCACTGGCCTGGAGGACATTGTGCTAAGCCCCATGAACAGAGTCCTTCCTTTCAAAGCGTGCCTTCCATGTGCAGCTGGGGCTGGGCCACCTACACCACGGGGTTGACCCCTGCCCCTGCACTGCCTGCTATACTACAGGCTTCCTTTCTCTAGGGACAGGCAGGGGAGGGTAGTATTTCGCGGCTGCCATTCCAAAGCAAAAGCTAGAAATCCAAGAATCTTTACCTAATAAATAAAATTCCAGCACTATTCACAGCAGTGATGTCTCAGTTTACATGGAGAGTTGACAGAGCTTTCTTCTAGCTAAGAGGCTCAAGTGAGTTACGGCGATGAAGGAAGACCCAAGAATGTTGATTAATAGATATTGTAATCTACAAAAAAGAGGAGCAAGATTCACATCCATTTCAGCCTCCAGGGACAGCAGGAGGGTGGGGCTAAAGCAGCAACCAGAATGGGTGGTACCAAGGCATTCTCTCCAGATCAAGTAAAGCTTTGTTCTTTGCAAATCCAGCAACAGCTCACGTTATAAAAGTTCCAAATACCAGCACTTCCAACTACATGGAGACAGGGCTGCGAGGGTTCTGCATCCACTGCAGGGCATGCCACATATCTGACATATTAACCAGAAGCATAGACAGAAATACTTTACTGCTTCGTACTTCTTTCTTGATCCCATACACACAAGCATTTATTAGGCTTCTGATTTTTTTGGTTCCACAGTGCTAAACTATATAAAAAAAGAAAGTCTGCCTGTCAATGATACGGCACACCACGAGTCCATAGTGCAAATTTTACTTCCAAACCTGCGTATCTCAGTTCCTACAGACCAAGGGAACCTCTTGTCTGCAGCCAGCAATCCACAGCTCTGTTGGCTGTCAAGGAGCTGCAGGAGCCCTTCAGAACGTCGGTAAAAGCCTTCCATGGTTCAGGTGGGGAGGCCACAGGCTGCAATCACAGGTTTGAGAATGGCTTGGATGAATGACTGGCAAGAGTCACGTTGGTGTAGGCAATCAAAGGAAGGGACCATACGACCTCCCGAGAAACTGCCCACCTTCTTTCAATTTAATGAGTATTTTTGCATTAAAAGCTGTATTAATTTAATTCTTGTTCCCTGCCTAAGTAATTCTACAATAACAAATACATATCCAACACCCTCAATTTCACTGATTACTGACAGTGTTACTACTACATCATCTGTAACACGGATATCTTTCAGTTTACACTCCCAGCAAAGAAACAAAAGGGGACACATAGCTAACGCTAACAGAAATTACCTGTCAGCTTCAGACATCCCAGCAGAGCATCTTGCTCATGGTTACTACAAATCCCTCTCCAGAAACTCACTCAGACTATAAGGAGCAGTTTTTACCAGTTTCATACAAACAGCTAGTTCTGGCATCATGACAATGCAATAAAGACACATTTCAAAGCCACTTTTGCCAGGTTCCTCTGTTGTTCACTGGACAGTTGCCAGAAAGAATAAAAACGCTACCCACGAGCAAGCTCTCTGGAGGCATTAGGTGCTGGAGGTGAACTTCTGTGCTGATGGATCTTGCAGAACCTCAATTATGAGGATGTCAGTAATTCTGAATTCGATGTTAGATTTATGGGAAACAAGGTGATACTTTTTTCATCTTTTATCAGACAAAGCAAAACACAACCAGTGCTCCAATATGGTTCTTAGAGATTTCTCAATAGAAGAAAAAAGAAACCAGAACAAAATCCCAAACCCACATTCAGAGGGAAGCTGGTAACCAGTAACCATCAGTCATCTGTTAAATTAAACCTGTTCTTTCTTTCAGATTAGTTGCTGTCTAGTGGCACAAAATTAACATAGATTTGAAACACAGTCTGCCCAAGGGATCCACAACAAGTGAGTATAGTAGATGCTGACAAACAAAATACCATAATGGCCAGCTTACAGCACAACTTGAATGAATATCTATAAGAAGGAGAGAGGTTTCCCCCTAAGAATTGCAAAAGGCTAAATTCTAATTTGACCAGATTTTAAACACTGGAAAATGGAAATGACATTTGAGGAAACTGGAAAGTACTGTTCTATTTTCTCAAATATTTTAATCAGTTTTTCATGTCAAGCACAGACTGCATGTCTCAGTGAAGGAATTCCTCAGTGAAAGTCAATGGACTAAACGATGGCATTAAAACCTGCATTCCTGCATGAGTTCTGTGTGCACGTTCCGTTAGCCAGAGACCTCCCAATGCAATTAGGGGAAGGAGGGCTAGAGGTCAGGACTGAGAGTTAGGATATTAGCAACCTGAATTTCATTGCCTTCCTTACAACAGACTTTTTATGACACACAGGGCAAGTCTCCATCTTGCCGTGGCTTACTTTCACACCTGTGAATGGAGGTAACAGGATCACTTCACAGAGACCTGGAAAGGACAAAAACTGAAGAGCTTGGGAAAATTAGGCCTCTAATACAAGAGCAACTGACAAGGGTTAGGGTTAGAACACCCTACCCTTCTGCCGACAGCCTTGTCTGACACACCTGCTTTCAGAAATGCAGTAGAGTGACCAAACTTCAAAACAGTGAGCGCTTTTGACCAGCATTTTGCTTCATAAAAACCAACAGTAATTTCCTTGGAGGAAAAAATAGAGGCAAAAAAAGAACCCTGGCTTATCATTTCCCTCTGTCAAGCATCTCCCCCTCTGAGCCACACACAGAGTCATTTCAGCCTTTGGCTCCTCAGAGGGAGCGAGCCTGGTGAGAGGAAGGAGGGAGCCTTTTTGCTGCCTTCTGTCCCACCTTCTCTCCGCTGGAGGGTTCAGGGAAAGGGTAGTAACTGCTTGGAGTGACAACATCCTAAAGAGACAACTAAAATGATAAACCAAAAATTGTTTGCACAAGTAAACCAGCTGCTGTATAAAAGACCTATTTACACCTTGAACTGAGCTTTCTTTCACCTCTCTAACAACCCACGCAAGAAGCATTATCAGAGCTAGGCAGACATCTTACTCTCGCAGCTTTGCCACACTAGCATATCAACTCTGAAATGCAATTACTCTGAGAATTCAGGAAAGAATGCTAAAGCAGACAGTAACATTACATAATTTAGTAGGAGCTGTGCTCGTGACCAGGACAGGAGCTGGAAAGAGTTCCTATGTTTCCATAAAACATCCTATTTCCCTCTATACAATCCTGCCTCAGGAAACAAACAAAACAAAACAAAACAAAATCTATTAATTCTAGGCTCTAAGACTAAAGAAGGAAATGACAAGTTATATTAAGAAAAGCAGGGTGGCACTCTAAAAAAGAAAAAACCAAGATGTCCCTGTTTACCGAAAGCAGATACCTGTGTCTCCTTGTCACTGAAGGAAAACTGAAACAATTCTAGAATTGTACCTTTTTCTTCAGCTTACTTTTAAACAAGAATACTGAATTATAGATTCATCTGAATAAAAAAAACGCAGGATTAATCCCAGAAATTATTAAAATATTTCAGTAAGGTTATTTAATCTCCCTAAACTGTTTTCAAGTCCAAAACAGTTTAAAGTTTACTATGTAAATACAGGGCTTCCAAGCATCCTGCTGAATTCAACAGAACAGAAAGTCTAAGGCATCATTAAAAATAACACATTGTTTGCATTTTTCATAAAGACATCAAGAGTATTTCATCTCTCTGAAACACAATCTCCCCCAGGGAATTATGGATGAGCAAAGCCAGAACAAGTGGAAGTTAAATAATTTTTTCTTAAATGCCAAGAAGCCAATGGGTTAAGCTCTCAATTTATCTTTGTTTCTCCAAAGATACAACACTATTTCAGAGACATTAAGAGCGAGACCACACCTGTGTTTCTTTAGCAGTGGCCTGCTGAAAATATTTGTCAGGCATTGTGTCAGAATCCAGAGCACATTCTTTCACTTTATGATTAACCTTTAAAGAGATTACGTTGGGAAAACACTCAAAGTGACATTCATACTAAATTAACTGCATTCATACTGGAAAGGGTTTACCCTTGAAGTTGGCGGTGTTTTTCAAACAAAGCCTAAGTCAGCGGTAGAGTATGTATCCATAGGGAACAGAATACGCAACCAAATGCAGAAAACAAGACAGGGACGTTTTGATATTTAGGTGGTAGTAAATTCAATACTCCATAAGAAAAAAAAAAAAAAAAAAAAAAGACTGATGAGAAGAACTGACCCTTCTTTAGATAAAATCTCATCATAGAGGTGAGCAAATCAGCTTCAATTAAGTAAAATCTGACCAGAATCTGGATTCATATTGCAAAGAGATCCCTTTTCTCTTCAACCCACAAATACCCCAAACAGCTATAAAAAGTTCTGCCACTTCTGCTGGGGTTGGCAAAGCTCCAAATATTCCTCCTGACAGGGGTTGCTCCCTGGATCCATGTCAGCTGGTGCAACTCCAGTGTTGTTTCATTGAGAGTTTATCTCGGAGACTAAAGCAAAAGTCAGAGGCTGCCTGAATCTGGGAATGGGGCCAAATCTCCAAAGACAAAGAACTTTGTCCAGCACAATGCTAATAAATGATTACATCCCCCCTTTACAAAATATTAATTTACTTGACTTGGGGCACAGGATTCCTTTTTCAAGTACACAGTGGAGGTTTAAGGAAAAAAGCATGCCAAATTGCAAAGCAACTGCAACAAGACCTGATCAAACATTATTTTCCCACTGTTATCTTGAAAAGCCTCCCTCGTCCCACATCAGTGATTTGTACCATAACTGAAGTGGTAGGAATGATAAAGAATTAAGTGCAATCTGCATCTTTTGGAAGAAACACGGCAGCTGTGACAACGCAAAGGCTGCGCTGCATTCCCCGCTGCTCTGCATTGTGCATGGCCACTTATGGTGGCAACCAGGAGAAGAATGATCCCTGAATATGCAGCACCAGTTGTGGGCTGCTGTCCCATCTCAGCACACTGACTTGAGCCTTTGCCTGATCCACAGGGATGATTTTTCTTAAATCCCTGCTGCAAAACAACGCAGAATGCTTCCAGAATAGCCAGGTCTGCATCTCACAGAATTGTTTAGGTTGGAAAGGACCTTTCATATCATAGACTCATGGAATGGTTTGGGTGGAAGGGACCTTAAAGCCAATCCAATTCCACCCCCTGCCATGGGGAAGGACATCTTCCACTGGATTATCAAGTCCAACCACAAACCTAACACTGCCAACTCCACCACTAACCATGTTCCTAAGCACCACATCTGCCCGTCTTTTAAACCCCCACAGACGGTGACTCCACCACCTCCCTGGGCAGCCTCTGCCCACACGCGAGAACCCCTTCTGTGAAGGTGCATTTCCTGATATCTAACCTGAACCTTCCCGGGGCAACTCACATGGAATCATTAAGGTTGGATACGTGCCTGTTGAACCATGTCCTTAAGTGCCAGGTCTACACGGTTTTTTAATCCCTCCAGGGATGGTGACTCCCCCACTGCCCTGGGCAGCCTCTGACAGTGCTTCACCACTCTGTCAGTGAAGAAATTTTTCCTGATATCCAACCTGAACCTCCCCTGGCGCAGCTTGAGGACATTTCCTCTCACCCTATCGCTGTTACTTTGTTGAAGAGTCCAACCCTCGCCACAACCTCCTCTCAGGGAGCTGCGGGGACGACGAGTTCCCCCCTCTGCCTCCCTTCCCCCAGGCTGAACAGCCCCAACTAAACACCCACCCCCCGCCCCTGCCCCGCGCGGTCGCTCTGGCGGCGCCGCGAACGACCCTCCGCAGCGGCCGTTCCGCGTCCTCGGGCGCCACCTGCTGCCCCAAGGGGACAGGAGCGGGTTGGGGGCTGGGAGGGACCCCAAAGCCCATCCAGTCCCACCCCCTGCCATGGGCAGCGACACCTCCCAGTGCACCAGGCTGCCCACAGCCCCATCCAGCCTGGTGGTGAACACCTCCAGGGACGGCGCAGCCATAGCTCCGGGTAACCTGTTCCAGGGCCTCACCACCCTCAGTGTGAAGGATTTTCTCCTAATGACTAATCTAAATCTCCCCCTTCCAGTCTGAAGCCATTCCGCTCATCCTATCCCTGCACTCTCTGATCCAGAGCCCCTCCCCAGCTTTCCTGGAGCCCCTTTCAGCACTGGAAGCTGCTCCAAGATCTCCCCAGAGCCTCCTCTTCTCCAGGTGGAACCACCTCAACTCTCTCAGCCTGTCCTCATAGCAGAGGTGCTCCAGCCCTCGGATCATCTCCGTAGCCTCCTCTGGACCCCTTCCAACAATTCCATGTCCTTCTTATGTTGAGGATTCAGAACTGGACACAGGACTCCAGGTGGGGTCTCACAAGAGCAGAGGGGGACAATCCCCTCCTCCCTCGACATCCATAATAAGAGAACACTAGGTGCATCTCCAAGAGTTTTTAACCCAAACTGGAAGTGTGGCATTGTGAGGTGAATCGCCCCTTATCCCCACTTGCTGGGCCTCATTTCGCAGCCAGAGCAGCGCACCCACCTCACCACCCCTCCACCTGCTCCCCTGTCACTGGCCAACTCCCCCATGCTCACAGCTACTCCGAGGGCACTGCGGGAAGCTGCCCAGCACGGCCACCCCAGGAGCTGCCCTCTCCTGTGCTGCACGAGGAGCAGGAGGAAGAGGCAGACACCACTGGAGTTAACCACTGTACCTCTCCTCAGCAGTACACACCTGCCCCAAGCCTCACCTACCCCCAAAAGGCAGGACTTTCCCCATCTGTGTTCACACATCCCCAGACCACCCCATAATTAGAAAAAAATTCTTTATCGAAAGAGCAGTGAAACATTGGAAGAGACTGCCCAGGGAATCAGTGGAGTCTTCATCCCTGGAGGGGTTAAAAAAATGTATAGACGTGGGACTTGGAGACATGGTTTAGTAGACACAGAGGGGTTGGGCTGACAGTTCGACTGGATGAGCTTAGAGGTCTTTTCCAACCTTAATGATTCTATGGTAACACAAGCACCTGTAGCACTGCCCAGTTTTGCTTTTGCAATCATGTCACGAATATCTGAGGGTATCGAATATTTGCAGTGTCCAACAACGCAGACGTTTTCTACTACCAAGCAATAAAACTCAGATTTCTTAGGTAGAAGAAAAATTGCAGAGTCTCTCTCAGACACACTCTTGGGTTTTCAGGAGTTGCAGGGCTTTGTTAATTAGAAAGTAAATACTTGGAGCTTACAGATGTTCCTTCTTTGCTGAGTGACTTCTCAACCCATGGACTTTTGGTGGTTGTTTCTGTCAACATCAAGGATTTTTGCCTTTTTTTTTTTTTTGATAAATTCTAAAAATCCTTGAAAAATGCTAAGACAAAGGCATGACTCAACATGCAGAATTTCCTGTTGAACTTTTTTTCTAATGGCCAGGATGTCATTGGACAGCTTGTCTTAAAATAGACTGATTACAATAATTTTGAAAAGATCAGGGATGTAGAGGGTTGAAAGCAGCAATCCTGCTTTATGAGTCCCTTTTGCCAGCAGTGCTGGGAGTGGAGTCCCCAGGGCAACCACAGGGACTTCTGCAGGTACGAGATTCTCAAAATGGGCTTTAAAGAGCCGGTTCTCAACAACGACCTAAAAAAGCTGTTTGTGTAAACAAAGAATCAACAGAAACAAAAAAACAAAGTCACCTTTCAAATCAGAAACGCACTTCCAGCTTTGTCCCCCTCTGAGACTGTGAGATATCCAGGCAGCTGTACAGGGTGGGGAACTGATATGAACGCCAAGAGCTGATAACCTCTTCCCTTGAACAGGAATGCTGGGGATGGTGAGAAACGACCAGTCTTGACCACATCTCCGACTATGCCAGGTCAGAGATAGATTGAGAGATACAGCTCTGCCACCCAACGTCACCTCCCAGTCACTGTTAGCAGTATAAACTGTTTTCTTTTCTGGGCTGCCAGCAGCAGAGAAGATCAACGGAAAGAAGCCCACTAGCAACACATTAAACAGAAAGGAAGGGGTTTGGGATGGCACTTAAAAGTGCCCCAGGAGTAAATGCTTGATGGTGGGATTCTCTATAGCCTACAGAGATAAAAACTTACAGCAATTTTGCTCCGTAAAGGAGAAGTAAATTCTCAGTTTTTCTCAAGCTCTTGCACTCATCCAAAGCATTTCTGTCTTTGAAAAAACATTCTATTTTTTACTAGACACGGGGGATTTCTGCTGACCAGAAAGACTGAATTTGAATGCCATATGCTCCATAAACGCCCTCTGATAGTTTTGATGATCTGTTAGTTATTTCATTAGCATTATGCAACTACAAAGGTTGAGAGGCCATGTTAGACTCCATAAACTTTTAGAATCCTACGGAGGAGGGGTGGTGGGAAGAGAGGGAGGGAACAAATCAGCCTTAGGAAAGTATTGGGGAAAATAATACAAACACCACATTATGAAACTATTCTGGCCAGGCTGATGGGGTTAGCAGGTGGGCAAAGCTTTCACATGCCTTTCAGATACACACAGATATTTTGCAATGCAGAGGAAAGCACTGGTACAAAATGACACACGGCTAAAAAGCAAGTGAGCCTGTTCCTTGATCCATTTTGAACTGCTGTTGATCCCAGAGCATAAATCGCAGAACCAGCTGAACACAGAATGCTTGCTAGTATAAAGGCAGGACAGGACTCTCACTTTGCACCACTACTGGTCTGAAAGCAACAACAAAACAGTGCGGGAGGTGGTAAAGCTGTGACTTGGGAGCAGTCTGTATGACTCATGCCCCAAAAAGAGATCTTTAAAGTCTCACAGCTGAGAAGCAGCCAGCCAAGAGACTCTTACCAGTCAGAAATTTAGTATACAAGGAATAAAAATTTGATATGTAGTTACATATGGCACTACATCTGCAAAGATTTTACATTTTCAAATGTTTAGAGAATTATAGAAATACTAACTCCAACAGCCTCCCTGTAAATGTCCTGAACACATTTTATAGAAGAGGCAGAGGCAGAAAAGTAGCTTGCTCTGCAGCCAGACAGTCACTGACAGTTTTGAAGAGATCCAGAGCTAAAAAATATTGCAGAAGATTGCGAATGCTCATTTCATGGCACGTGCAGATTTACTTCATCAGCATTCAGCATGCCTTTTGACCCAGGACAGTGGGTTTCCATTGAAGTCATTATTTCGTTCAAGAGAGAAGCAGAAGCCTCAAATACACATTTTTACATCTCTGCTGATAACTTTTACCAATTAATGCACATCTCTCAAAATGTGCACACTGTTAAAACCTCAGCTTCAGGAATCAAACCTTCCCTCTTATTCCTATGGCTTGGGGATTCATATTTTTTAATTAAAATTCTATCACATATTTGTGAAAAAGAAATTTGAGGCACCACCATCACCACCTTTACACCAGCTGTAATAAAGTAAATAAAGAGAAAACTTTAATTATTTTTAGATACTAATTATTTTTGCATACATCTCGTGCTATTAATGAATGTTGACAATGAATGTTATGTTGACAAAAACATGGACTATGTGGAGGATTGATAATGAAACAGTCAAAGCGAAAAGTCCTTTTGAAATCCTGATTTAACTCTTCCTACTTACAAATTCCCAGTCAGCCATTCAGGAAACAGGATCATCATCTTGCAGTTTAGTTGCCCAATCAAGTACTGCACATACCAAATTATGAAAGAAATAGGAAGCAAACAGTTTAAGAACATCTTATGGATTCTGATGTGTTCCCAGGAAATTACTCCTGCATAGCATATATGAGTGAACCAACAAAAAATGAAATTCTATTAAAAAATAATCTATAAAGAGGAGGAAAAGTCAGTAAATTACTAACTGCAGTCTCTGGTCAGGAGTTCCTGGCTCCCTTTCCTCAGCTCTGTCTTCTAAACCACAATGGTTTCTGCCACACAAACTCCAGATGGAAAAGGCTCAGCTTTGGGTCTTCCGCTTAAACAAAAGAGCAGGCAGGACTGCAGCCTAGGGACTGAAAACATTCTGGTTTGGGTTCTTGGCATCTGTCGTACACAGCACTCTCGTGAATGTGCTTATGCATTAATAATAAATGCAGACCGTTATCTTGAAGGAATAACCAAAAAGTCTGAAGTGGTGACCTACTATCATTGCTACTATATTGTCTTGAAGTTGTAATGAACCTTTCTCCCTCCTTCCTTTCACTTTCCCCATGCATTTTGAGCACAGATGGCCAAAGCCAGGCTTGGTATTAGAATTTCCACCCTTCTGAGCTGCATCAATGTAAACGAATGCTCAGTTTGGTTCGAAGTGTTGTGTATGTTTGTAAAGAACACAGGAACCAATACAACACATCTGCTCCCACTGCTTCCACAACACTATTTCTTTCATCTGTTTGAGTTTTGGCTTCTCTGAGAGGAAGTAATTGGCTGTTAATTATGGGGTCTGAGAACTGGTCACATCACAGAACTGTGTTTGCAAGCATGATTCATGACAGCATCATCTCTCAGCAGCTGTCAGCAGTAAAGGCTCAGCATTTACAAGAAACTATTATAATATTATACCAGCAAAAGATGAAGACAAATGTTGCGAGCAGCTGAGAAAGCAGCAAACAAAATATTGTTTTAAAACCTTTATTCGATAGAGAATCAACTTGAAACATGCTGTTTCTCAGGAGAGAATAAACAACAGTCCTGCCAGCATGGTTTCCCAGACCGTGAAACTGAAATCCAAACTCTTCAGATGTCCTCCCCAGAGCTGGATGAAAAATGAAAGACCTTTTCTCATTAATAGCTGGAAGTTTTAAACTTGTTCCTAATACTTCCCAGACTGTCTCTGTTCCCTTGTCTTTCTTGTCTTATGCTTAAGCTCTTTGCTTCTTGAGGAAGGCATTTTGATTTGTTATCTTCATATAGGCCCCAGGAGATCTGGCCAAAATCCAGCACTAGAGTATTTAAAACCAGGAAAAGGGTCAACCTGCATCAGATCAGAAGTCCATATAGAACAGCATCCTGTCTCCAGTGACTCCCAGTAGCAAATGCTTTGGAGGAGAAAATGCAAACATCAGAGCAAGTGTGGATTGAGCTTCTTCTTGACTCTGCATTCCCTGCAGCCAGCAGCTTAGCGAGAAATAAAGAATAAGAAATGGAAATGGATACGATGGCATGCGTGCGTGACAGAAAGATCTAAATATCATTTAGTGTCTTGGTCCCTAATGTGTGTACTGCCACACTGTGGCCTGGTTCCTTCTTTCAGAGGGAGATTTGGCAAGCAAGGGACAGTTTGTCCTGTGAAGTGGTAACTCTTCGTTGCAGATATCCTCTACTGAGATAGCTCAAGCTCTGCTGCCAGACAGCAGCAGAGATAAATGATGGGCTGTACCCATCCCATTTTACAACTTGGTATAACAGTAAACTCAAATCGGTGACCTTTCAGGTTAAAATGTTGGGTTGTAAACTGGGGCAATGAAGCCTTCCACAGCTGACCCATCAGCCATCCCAGCTAAATCTGCCCAGACATATCAGATCAACACTTTTATCACTCTAAACCAACTCTGTTCTTGGAGGAATTTCCTCCCTAGAAACCAAGCATTAGTCACTGGTCATTGGAAGAGACGGCTCCATGCAAATAATCTGTCATAACCTCAGTTCACCATGGCCTGAATAAAAATGAGAAGCTCTACACAAGCTCCAGACAATTCTCTTCTCCTCTGTGGCATCCGCTAAATCTCCTACTGTTTGCCAGTGACCACGATAAGGAAGAATATGGTATAATGGGCAGTACCTCTGCCCCAGCTTAGTCATCAGTGATGATGAAAAACAAGGTGACCCCAAGACAACACACACAGAGGAACATGGCCTTATAGAAGAAATGAAAACACATTTATATAGGCTTCAAACTTTTTGGTGTGGTTTTACATACGCAGTTCCCTTCAGGATAATTGATGCTGAGGAACAGTCTGGTTTGCAGTAGGCAGGAAAAATTAAGGCATTCAAAGCAGCTTCATGTTGTTTGTGGGCTAAACCAAAATACCAGGACTTGTATGTAAAACACAAATGAGAAGAAAGGAAAAACAATGTTATAAAAATCCCAGCAATGGGATTTGAAGAGAGCTGATAGATAACATCATCTCGAACCCACCACCTTAAAACAGGGTCTGAGCCTTTTACTCACTGACTTCCTTAGACTTTGGAGGAGAAACTGAGAAAATATTCATTTGTCCATAGCAGAAAAACTTTCAATTCAGGACTACTTAGTCTGATTTTCACCTTATGGAGAACAGCAAGACATTTCTTTATTTTCCTGAAAAAATGGCTCTCCCCGATATTAAAAACAGTTTTATAGGTGGGGAACTGACTGCCAGAGAGAATAAACCCTTTGCCCACAAACAAGAAAGTGAATCTCTGTCTCTCAAGGTATAGTTCCATACCTCAGCCCCTAGACTATTCTTTCACTCAAAGTCCATTCTCTACTGACTCCACCAGAATGCCTCTCAGTCCTTCTGCACTTTGAACTTCTGAACTGAAGCTTTCCTAGAGTCTTGGTTGTACTGCTTGAATGAGAAGTTACTAATACTACTATGGTTGTGATGCTTGGCCAGTACAGCACACTGTTCTCACAGTCGATAATGCTGTCTGCCCTGACTGGAAGTTTATTGCCGCTTTTCAGTGGCCCCAGCTATTTTTCTGAATACAAATCATAAGCTTTTAAGGCTACACAGGCACAGACCTGTGGTGCCACAATACCTTGTAATGGATGTATGGACAACACATATGGACATGTTTAGGTCTATTGTTTAGATTTTGTCTCCTTCCTTGGTAAGCATGAGCTGGAAAAACTGGAGATGCGGTGTTTTCAGCCCCAAAGAATCACAGTTTATGATCTAACACCATCTGACTAAGCTTAATTGTATGGTGACCAGCTTCTGATTCATCAGTCTTTGTTCAGCTTTTCAGGTCAAGTAACTATCATCTCCCAAAACAGTCCCAGTTCCTCAGCACAGACAGTCATGTCCTCTCTCCAGCCAGGACACTCTCAGCAGTTGCAGAGAGCAAAAGAAAATCCACCTCAGAAACCCCACATCTCAGATATCCCAACACAACAATGCTGGCCCTGTTGCCAATGTTACCAGGAGCTATTCAAAGAAAAACGGTAGATAAGTCCTGAATCTGAAAGTCTGGAGGCCACCAGCCCCCATTTCTGCAAATCTTGCATAGAAGTTCTGATGACGGGTGCAACCTATCAAGTCAAGAATTTAGTCTATCATAAACGCACTACAGACTCTATTGCAGAAAAAAGCCCCAAGAGTTAAA
Organism: Cuculus canorus; assembly: GCF_017976375.1. Taxonomy (NCBI): domain Eukaryota; kingdom Metazoa; phylum Chordata; class Aves; order Cuculiformes; family Cuculidae; genus Cuculus; species Cuculus canorus. The sequence goes on along the minus strand of NC_071412.1, from coordinate 14,507,880 downwards.
GACGGTGTTATCTTAATGATCAAAAACCGATCTTGTGAAGTGGTTCAAAATCCACATACTTACTCGGGTGGTCTTCATAATTGCTGGATTTTACAGGCATCCAGAAAGGGGTAAGCTACCCGAAATGTAAGTCATTTACGTAAGAGCTTCCAAGATACATCTGTCCTACAGAAGGCCCCTGATAAAAGCTCATCAGCTCTTCCAGTATTTTCAGGTTGTATCTACATAATACTGACTGACAATTCTTCCCAGAAAGACATCACTGGTTAGGATATTTCTGCCAGCCTAATAGCTTATTGGTGAAACTATGCTCAACACCACACTCAACATTAAGAGTTGAGTGAATTTCCCAGCCAAGAAAATACAGCTGCATGTAGCTGCTGTCCCTTGTTCATATACTGCTGAAGATCTTCTCAAAAGGTCCTTCCAAAACACTGCAATACTTGGTGGACTGTGGTTCCAAGACCATAATCAGATGCATTCAACCACACGTGACTGGACTCACACAGCCAAAATCCGCTTGAGAATGACCCTGTCTTACCCAGTACTCAATACTGCACACAAACTGGTGCCGATCGTCAGTGCCAGTACATTTCTTCTCAGCCAGTGTGAAGTGTGGAAATGTGCACCAGCCACCACCACTCATCCAACACGGCACAAGCGTGTTACACCGGGGGATGTGACGCAACAGGCAAAAGAGCTTATTGACTAAGTTGCTCCTTGGATTTTCTCATTGGAAAGAAGCCCTGGCTGGAACACCCCCAGCACAGCCTTCGCTGGCTTTGCCACCTTCAAGGAGCAGAGTTAAGGTGTAAGACACAAATGTTGGCTGTATTAACTCTTCCCTGTACAATGGCATTTCAGTCAGAAGGGTGCACTCCATATCCTGGAACGGCTTGGAGGCCTGTCCACCCCATCTCCATTTTCAATGAACTTTTGGGGCAAGTAGTAACATTAAAGATCTAAAACTCAAACATCTCAGCTGGACAACCTTTAACCAATTCATCACAAAGAAAAACAGTATCTTCTGCAGAACTGGGAGAAAATGTGGACAGTTACTTTCTGCACACATTTATTGGAAAGGTTTTAATAAACACAGATGTTGGGAACGGATGGCTACTGTGTAATCATGTGTAGAAAAAGCCAAAGGACAAAATATCCCTTAATGAAGACCTGCATACTGTGCGGTATTCCAAAACAAGCGAGGGAGAAATATGGTCGGTATTACGGACAAATCACAATTATCCAGATGTCAAGATTTTGTTGTTTTTTTTAAACATTGTTTCTTCCCCCACCCCCCATTTGTCAGCTAAAGAAAAGCCCTCAACAGGACTTGCTCTGAGCAACAGACAAGACAGCTCAAGAGAGCAAGCGACCTGCATGGCGTTTGGGTCAGTTCTGTAGAGAACTATACTCAGTTTTAAGCAATAGCATCTAGATATAAGTAAGACTCTCACTATTTCTGATATCCTTATTTTATACTTAGTGGTCTTGCAAGGAGCACACACATTTTAATGTCAACAGGGACACAGATGCTACTAGGAAAATCTTCTACTAGATTTCAGTCTCTGTTCTGTTTTGAGTTTTAGAGGTATAAAAAATATAGCAAATCTCCATGAAAATATTTTGGAGGCAATGAACACGTTACTGGCCTGTGCAGTTCCGAGTAACAACACTGTACTTCTGCTGTGACCAGAAATAATCCTTGATTAGCACAAATGTGTTCAATTTGGGGAGAGGGAGAGGGAGATTGGACACTGAATCAAATAAACTCCAAATTCCTGGCATTTAACGGTTTTCAGAAGAAAAACACAAATTTCAGTTTTTTCTGAGCTGGCACAATATCAGAACAGCATTTTTATTGAATTTCCCTCTCCCCCTCCCTCTTTTTTTTTTTTTTTCCCCCCTTCATTTGGGACTTTCATTGACTAATCACGAGTAAATAATCCCCAAAGAGAAACGAGATATTTTCGCAAGTATAAAATCCTTGTTATGCCAATGAACTTCACTGAAGAATCCAAAACTCAGGCAACTTAAGAATATATTTGTAATATTCAACCAAATAATAAATTCAGCACATGACACAGGAAATAATAATCAGATGATCTCAGCCCCAGAAGTATTTCACTGCTGTGGAAATGCCAGGTTGGAGAGTTCATGTGGAAAAGGAAAAGCCTTGTAACTTCTCCAAATATCAGTCATCACTTCCAGATACCTCTAAATACAGCCATTCATTTCACACTGCAGGATATTGTATTGAAAAGCAAGGCAGGGCCAACACAGCACCTTCTACCACCAAATATGCACTGCACAAACCTTTGCTAAGTGTGTTTTTCCTATTTGGAATAGGTCTCTTTCATTTCCAAAAAAGAGCTCCATGCTTCTTGCAGAGCTAAATATTTATAGCCGCATGCAAAAAAATATGAGAGCTTGAAAAGGCAAACCCAGAGGTATTCCAAGATAGCTCCATGTCAAATGCTGAATGACTCATCTACCTCTTTCAATGAAAATGTTCAGCCGAGATAGATCAAAGGCACGAAGTACACCAAGCCCTTTTTGTTAAACCTGGCAAGAAAGTAAAAAGCTTTTCAATCAGCAGCCGCTTAGTGGGAGGTCTGTGAACAAATGAAAGCCATAAAATGCTGCCGTACAAAAGAGACCATCCCCTACAATGCACAATAGGGACAACATATACAATATCATCTAAGTGTAGTTTGCAAGAACAGAAAGTCTAGATGAATATTGTTGTGCAGCTATGCCCGATTCCATATGGATCCGATAGCAGCAGTTATGCATTATTTTTGCTAAAGGGTTTCAAAGATCTTCTATGGTGCTTTCAGAGACACAGCTTTTGGGATAGAGTCATAGAGTCACAGAATGTCCTGAGCTGGAAGGGACCCACAGGGATCATCCAGCTCCTGTCCCTGAATAGGACAATCCCAACATTCACACCGTGTGTCTGAGGGCACTGGCCAAATGCTTCTGCAATATTGTGACTGCTTCCCTGGGAAGTCTGTTCCATCACCCTCTGGGTGAAGAAACTCTTCATAATGTCCAACCTAACCCTTCCCTGGTACAACTTCCTACCATTCCTACCATTGGTCACCAGAGAGAAAAGATCAGTAGCTGCTCCCCCTCCTCCCCTTGTGAGGAAGCTGTAGGCTGCAATGAGGTCTCTCCTCAGTCTCCTATTCTCCAGGCTGAACAGAACAAGTGACTTTAGCTTCTCCTCATACAGCTTCTCCTCTAAACCCTTCATCACCTTTGTGACCTCCACCTCCGCTGCACACTCTCCAGTAGCTCTATATTCTTTTCATATTGTGGCACCTAAAACTGCACCCAGTGCTCAAGGTGGGGCCGCACCAGAGTGGAGCAGCAGAGTAGGACAATCCCCTCTCTCCCTCACCTGGCTGGTGATGCTGTGCTGGATGCACCCAGGACACAGTTGCCCCCTTGGCTGCCAGGGAACTGCTGGCTCATGTTCAACTTGCTGTCGACCCAGACCTGCAGATCTCCTTCCACAGGGTGCTCTCCAGCCTCTCACTCCCCAGTCTGTCTGGGGACAACCCAACCAACAGACAGGGTTGCCGTGTCCCAGGTGCAAAATCCAGCACTCGCCCCTGTTAAACTTCATGTGGTTGGTAATTGCCCAGCTCTCCAACTGCGTATCTGCTTAGAGCCGTGCGGTGTCTCTGCACAGATCCCTACCAGCTTCTCATCAGTGTGAATGTCTGGCAGTAAATTAATCTCCATGAACTGTTATATTCTTGTTAGGCTGTATTTTAATGCTTGGGCTTCCGCCTCTTCCACTCCACAGAGGCTGTGGGGGCAGGGAAACAAGAAACCCCGGAACACAGGGAAGTAACATGTCAAAGTCTTATTCTGAGTGGCCCTGTCCTACGGCAGTGTCTGCCTGCAGCTACAGAGGGCTGAGCATTATCTTGCACAGGAGTGGTTTGTGTTCTGCCGGGGCTGCAGCCTCACCACTCCCCGCCTGCCATCGTGCGGCCGCTCCCGTGCATCACTCCCACAGCGCACCTAATCCATGGCAGGGAGGTTGGAACTGGATGAGCTTTAAGGTCCCTTCCAACCCACACCAATCTATAACGCGTGTCCAACAGCGGCTGTACCTGACGCAAGGCATTTCCTCCGGAGGAGGCAGCGCCGCTGGTGCTGGGAGAGATCCCGATGGCAGCCTTGCTCTTCTGAGCCACACACAATCCCATTAAAACTTATGCATTTACAGAGATAAATTTGTGGGAATTACCTTCGCTCTAGCAGTCAGTGTGTTATAATTCATGCTGCCTGTTTCCGCACCTTGGGGTGTCCTCTGTGGTACTCCATTACCTTTGTAACCCTGGTTGTCAGGAGGTGGAAGGGTCAGGTCAGGAGAAGGGGCTGGCAAGGCTCATCAGTGGCTAACGCAGACAGCCTGTGCTGCTGATCCCTGCTCTGCTGCTTGGCTGCTGCCATTCAAGCTAAACTAAAACAGCTTAAATCACCTCTGCAAAGGTAACTTATCAGCCCTTCAGAAAGCAAAATGCAAAAGGCCTCCAGTTTCCAGAGAAGGTGGAATTCTCTGGCACTTCGGAGCAACTGATAAAGTAATTAACCCTCAACCAGTAGTTCAGTTTAAAGGCAATAAAGTCACAGTGAAAGATGAACACAAGATGTTGAACCCCTCCACAAGCACTGTGTGGGCTTAGGCAAGCCCTGCCTCCTCCGGACTGATCCCAGAGACGGAGCTCTTTGAGGCAGGAAGGCCATGAGCAGGCCCTCCTGCCACGATCAAATAAGAAGGAACATCTCTGAACAGAGTGTATTCCATTCCCAAAGATTCAGCACTTCTGTGTACTAAAGCCAACATCTTGTATTTATCTCACTGAATGCTTTACCTCACTGTTTGTGGGAAATGGAGAGAACAGTATCCTGTAAAGCCTCCTTAACTCCTTCGCAGTTTTCTTTGTCCTCCTGCTTTCCTAGCTGTTGTTTACCACTTCCAGCAGCACAGTCAGCTGGCCAGGAGACCTATTTACATCCTACAGTTAGGCTAAGCCATGGCCAACAAATAGCCAGAGGGACCAGTAATACACAGGCTGGCCAAATCGTTCCCAGTGAAGAAAGTGCTGCCAGACCGCAGCGCACAGCCTCCAACTCCCTCCACACTGTGATACTACGAATACAAGTAAGGGGGATGAGGCAGATGTGTGTTAACACCAGCCTGACCAAGGCATGGGTTCACTCCAGCTGCCTCAGCTGTTACTTTCTGTACACACACGTCCTCGAGGTCAGGATGCTCAAGCCCTACCGGCGCTGCACCGCTAGCTTGTGCCACCGAACAGAAAGCTTTCAGGAACTTTACACTTCATCATGAGAGCATTACAGAGAAAAGCTGAGTTGCAAATTTCTTGGGTTTGGGGTTGTTTTATTTTTTGCTAAATTCTTGTAACCCTTTTAAAATATTGCTGTGCAGAATTGATTGCTATGGAAGAGAAAATCCTGACACTAATATCCTTCTTAGTCACAAAGAATTAATGCATTTTACCCTAGTTTGAAACTCGTTAACCAAGACCCTGGAAGCAATTTTTCCATGACCCCTACACTTCACCAGCAACAAACAGTTTGAAAATTTCTCTGGGTAACAGTTGCCTGCAAAGCACTTAAAATTTATAAACTTCTTGTACAGCTTCTGACATTTATCACTGCTAAAGTAAATGGAAGCAATGGAATCGACTATGCATCATGAGTAATATAATGCAATATTAAAGGACACCCAGTGGAGTACTTTAGAGGCTAAGGGATCTAAATCATACACTCGGTGCTGGGAAACGGTATAGGAAAATGTGCGGCACCATTTGTTGGTTCACCGTAGCTGTCACTGCTCCATGTTATGCGAGAGCTGAGCTGCACTGCTGATGCACAGCCTTGCAGAATTGACAGCAGTGATTTACTATTCATGTGAATTAGAAGAGAAAGGAACTGTGGAAAGAATTCCTAATAAGTGATCACAAGTGTTTCCACACTGTCTGCCACAGCCTAAGCTGAACAAAAACTTGCAGCAAGACGGGGCGCTGGGCTCAGGCAAACAAAGAAGCTAACTCATGCTACCATTCCTGGGGTTCCCAGACAGGCAGCCTGGAGCATCCCCGCTGTTTTGGAGGTGTCCATCTACAACCTGAAGCCATTTCCTCTTGTCCTATCACTCGTTACTTGGGAGAAGAGACCAGCACCCACCTCACTACAACCTGCTTTCAGGAAGCTGCAGGGATGATGAGGTCTCCCCTCAGCCTCCTCTTCTCCAGACTAAACAGCCCCAGCTCACTCAACTGCTCCCCATTACTGGTAACTTAACAGAGAAGGGCAGACAGCTGGTATGATGCTACATAGCGGTGGTGAGATCTGAAGGAGATTCCCACCTTCATCTCCTCTGATTTCTTTGTTATCCTCCACTGTCCTGTTATAGGTAGGAGATGCACAGGCACTGAATGGACACACTGAGTAGAAAAAAGAACTACTTGGAACGTGCATTTATGAACACTGCGACAGCCACTGTGCTCTCTGCAGGTGTGTGGCTTCCACAGGTCTTGAAGAACACGGAGGCCTCCTCCTCTGCAGCTGCTGATGTTGTCTGGACAGACTCTGAAAGCTCCAGCCAAGCACCAAGGACTTCCAGGCACCCAACACTCTGGTTACAGAGACTGCTCTGCACAAACGGCCACTGACATTCACAGGTCAACTCTGCAGCTTATGTGTGGATGTCTGACGCAGAGCAGTTTTATAGCATGTGCCCAGGGGATGATGGGCTCGATACTCCACTGCCACTGGTACACACAAGGCAGATTTCCGTCTGGGAAGGCCCAGACATGGAAGAAATAAATATGGCAGATACGGAGTTTTGTACATACCTTCCTCCTCGCTCATTCACTGCTTCCTACATATACCCTAGGAAAATATATAGCGGTTTTTGAGTGAGAATAATCAGTACTGGGATTACACTTGAATTCTTTTATCCTGTCTTCTTATTTAGTGGGATGCCCCTGCCCATAGCAAGGGGGCTGGAACTAGATGAACTTTAAGGTCCCTTCCAGCCCAAACTATTCTATGATTCTATTTTTAATCCCATCTGCATTCCTTTTCTTTCCAGCTTTTTGCTTCTCCCCTCAGTCCCACTGAATTTACGCAGGACCATGATATAAAAAAAATAAGCCATCCTTCCCATTCCTCTATTCTTCCTCCAATCATTTGCAAATTCTATTAGCTGTGCCGGCTTGGGACACTGGGATGGACTGGGGCAGACAGAGAGGCGCAGACAGAAATCCTGCCGGGTAGCGTCTGGCAGCCTGGCACTCGCCAGCTGCTTGGGGCAGAGCTGCACTGTTACCGAGGAAGAGTTTTATCAGAGGATGAACCCTAATCGTGTTATAGAAAGTGCAAGATGAAAATAGAAGTTTAAATTGCTTGAGAGTTTATCTTCATTGACACATATTTGGCTGTGAACAAGATGGGTGTATAGACAATACCATCAATGGGTGAATTGATGAAAGATGAAGCAATATGAACTGAAACAGAAGAACAGGCAGCCGAGACCTTTGAGTCTGGTCAGCATAGTCCAGGGTGATGGAAGCACCGTTAGGTCTCCTGCTGACGCTCAGCACCTCTTCATTTGTGCTGATGCAAGAGTCTGTGGGACTGCATTACAAACCAGTCTTGTGGAAAGGGGTAGGAAAGTGCTTTTTGGCGGACTCTCTACACCCTCTCATGCAATATTGGGATCTAATCTTGCTGTAGAAAAGCTATATCAATGATACATGGAGTATCAGTTGAATAATCTTGCAGTTAGTGTAGAGTACAGGCCACCTGATCAAAGAGAGCCAACCGACGAAGCCTTCTTCCTCCAGCTACAGGAGGCTTCATGCCCACAATCTTTCATCCTACTGGGGGACTTCAACCACCCTGACATATGCTGGAAAAGTAGCATGGCAAGCCGTAGGCAATCCAGGGGACATATTTGTATTTATACTTGCATGCACAAAATCACACACACCCTGTCCTCTATGGCAAGTTCATGAAATGCTAAATTAGACTCTGAGGTGCCTGAAGATGTTTTGGGAAAGCATTAAAAGAAGGCCATATCCTAAAAATGTAATGTAAAAGGCACATCCACGCTTTAAAAAACAAAACACTATAAAAAGATCCAAGATCCCTCTGGGAATATGTTCTCTGCGCTCTTCCAAGCCAAATGTCCCCTCACTCTCCCCCTTGTAAACCGATTAATTTCAGTGGGAAGACTCTGCTCACAGAATTGGCAAATTCATGCAGTGAAAACAGGCATTCGTACCTGTTAACTCAGGGACTGCAAGAAAAAAACAAGAGAAACCTCTGCATTTTTCTCTGCTTCACAGAAAAACCAGGATTTACATTAATTCTCATTTTCAAGCTGCAATTGGTATTTAATCTGTTTCCAGTCAGTTTTTTCTTCAGTCCTTTTGCACCCGGATCAGATGCAACCCCCTTTCCCTGAATTAAAGAGTAAATGAGAGCACCATCTGGCCAGCCCCTTGTCTGATTCAGCCCCAGTGCCTGCGGTGCTATTCCAAAATGTGAGGAATGCTCACCCAGTAGACTCGGTTCACATCCTCCCTCCTATTGACTAAAGCTGCTCTGTCCCCTTCTGGGCCGCTTTATATAAGAATTTGGTGGGAAGACTGGGTCTGAAACCTTAACCATCTTCAAATGTGTGTGTGTGTGGTCTGAGCAGGCAGCTTATGCAATGAGAAATGGGAAGCCACTAAAATGATTCTGCTTCTAAATATTTTGACCTTTATTGACATTTATAAGTAGCAGGCAGCTTAATTACCAATTAAAGGAAGTTATTAGCTACAAAAGGAGCCTGTTCTTTTTTTCCTTTATGGCTCCTTTCCCAAAACAGTCCTGTTAGATGAAATTTCTGTGGCAGGACAAGGCGAAGGAGCCCAGGAGACCCAGGCTACTTTACAGCTAACCCACACAGAAACGCTTATAGAAGTCAAAGAACTTCCATAAAGTGGATACTCCAGAGACAGCCCGTTCAGAGCAACAGACCCTCCCTTTCCGTTCATGTTAAAACCTTGTATTACAGCACTGTCACATTTTTCTACATGGAATTGCTTGGTGGGCATTCTTGCTGGTTGGTTTTCTTTCAAGCACACCCATAAACAAGGCCTATCCAAATGGTTTGGGGTGTTTTTCCACAATATGCATTTAGGGCGCTAGCATGAAGAGCTGAGAATATACAAGACTTGGCTGCTAATCTCAATGCATATGGTTACACAACTGGATGTTCTATTCCAGAGATGGCTGAACTCCTACAGCAAACAGAGCAGCTCCTTTAAACCACCTAAACTCCAACTCTGCCTACAGGCTTGCATGGGCTGGGAGCTCTGCACACATTCATGGTCCCACGAGACTGACAGGATTGTTTGCTGGGTGATGGCACTTAGATAGATGGATGATTTTTTTAACTAAACTAGTGCTAATAGGAATTAAAAATAGCCTCGTTTAAGAACTACCTGACTCTGTACATATATGTTATAGAATTATACCATAGAATGGTTTGGGTTGGAAGCGACCTTTAAGCCCATCCAGTTCCACACCCTGCCACGTGCAGGGACACCTCCCATTGGACCAGGCTGCTCAATGCCCCATCCAACCTGGCCTTAAACACTTCCAGGGATGGGGCAGCCACCACTTCTCTGGGCAACCTGGGACAGGGCCTCCCCATCCTCACAGGAAAACATTTCTTCCTAAGATCTCATCTCAATCTCCCCTCTTTCAGCTTCAGACTGTTTTCCCTCATCTTGTCCCTGCACTCCCTCATTAAGAGCCCCTCCCCAGCATTCCTGGAGCCCCTTTCAGTACTGGAAGCTGCTCTGAGATCCAAAGCCTTCTCTTCTCCAGGCTGAACAACCCCAGCTCTCTCAGCCTGTTCTCGGATGGGAGGTACTCCAGGCCTCGGATCATCTCCGTGGCCTCCTCTGGACTTGCTCCAGTGTAAGTTCCATAACACCCTAACACCTATTAATGTTTACCTAAGAGTCTTTATATATGAAGAGACAAGCAATGTCAGTAAGATGTGGAAACCCCAAGAAAAATACTTAAAACATTATTTCCTTGCTGGGTGAATAACCCCAAGGTGTAACCACCCCAGCAGCAGGAAGCCCCAGGCCACATTTCAGAGTATATATCAAACCCAAGATGCCATGGAAGTTCTAGCATTTCTCCTAGGCACGGTAATTTAGCTTTTCATCAACTCTGCTCCTGTTTATATCAAAAGAAGTCCCACGATACCTTCCACCAACCTCAGCTTCTGATTTTCTGACAAAATTCTGGACCCTCAATCAAGACTTTTAATGCTATTATTTTCCTTCCTGATCTTTTCCCCAGGTCCTCCTGTCTATTTAACTCTGTATTATTTACACCTCTTCCACTGACTTGGTAATTCACACTTAGCTTCGGAGGGAAACAAAAATTTACTTGCAGCTTATTAAGAGTTTGATCCTGCAGTCACTGAAGTTAAAGGCAACAAGGGTGTTCTGTTCAATGGGAATAGAACAGACTCAGACTTCCTGAACAGTGTGTTTTTAATCAGGGAGCTTCCACATCTAAAAGGAAATTATTTGCATCATATTAGTATTCACTGTCCACCTACACAGGATGGGAAATCTGCTGAACAAAAAGGTTAAGTGTGCTGATGCCAAGAGAGATCGCGCACTGCAGAGCTGGTCCCAGCAACCCAAGTGTCTCAGCTGTACCTGTTCCAGGAAATTATATCAAAACACCTCTGTGTTCACGGCTCAGGGGAGTCAGACCTGTTTCTTACAGTACATAAAAGGTCAGCTGAGATCGCTGTGTGTATTATTTCATCCCAGAAACAGTGCAAGTGTACCAAAACCAAAAACAAAGCTCGAGTGAAAGGAGGGAACAGAAGGGAAACTGCTGCAGCTCAGTTGACAGGGTTTACTCAAATATGTCACTTTGGATCAACAGAGAAATGTCCTTGTGCTGATCCAAGCCAGGATGCTGTTGGCGACCTTGGCAACCTGGGCCATTGCTGGCTCACAGTCAGCCACTATCGACCAGCGCCTTAAACTCACACCCTAAAAAGCCTGGGCCTCCTTTGCCTCAAGCCTGATTCCTTTTCTCCTTTGGCAGCTATTGTGGCAGCTTCACCTTTACCAGCTTTTACCAGAGGGACAGAATGGGATTTCACATCTTGTGTGAACTTCTGGTTATCAAACGTCTGAGGAGAAATTATAGTTAAAGATATTTTCCTAAAGATTAATAACAAGCAAAGCTTGTTCCAATATCAGCCAAAGCAATTGCTGATGTGCAAGCTCCAAAGACTTGGAAAAGCAAATCAAATAAAAGCTTGCAACAGTGAACAGGTATCAGCAAGAATGAAATATCTGCCTGAGTTTTGATGACCTTGAACAATTCAATAAATCACATCACTCCACGTACAAAGCTTGATAGGAGTCAGAGAGCTGCACTGCCCTTGGGAGCTGGGCAGTGGGTTCTGGGAGGAAAGAAACAGCTGCCACATGCAGTAAATAAAAAGAAGTTTTTTAAAAAAACCCATACACACAGGGTTTGCTGCAGAATCATTTCATTCAGCCTGGCTAGAAACACAGGCAGCTACAAACCGATCATTCATCTCCAACATAAACAGAGATTTGGTTAGAGTAGCAGTAACATAGATTGAGATTTTTAGTAGATGACATAAATAAATGTATTTTTATATTTCCTGACCACATTAAGCTTGAAATCAGAGTTCTAAAATGTGAGCCACACACTGTAAGACTCCTAATAGCCAATAAATTCAGATAGTCACAGTGAAGCAATGTTTTCTCCTTAAAGGTACATTTTGCTGCAGTGTACGTAAATAAAAGGAGAGTTGGGTTTTTTATAGATTTGAGATTATATGTAGCTGAACATGATCATTCAGGAAAGGTTAAAGTTCTCTTAGGAGAACAGCAAGATGAAGCCACTTCAGAAGGCACAATCTCAGATTCTAAATATTATTTCTACATGGAAAACATTAGTAAGGAGGTGGGGGAAGGCTGGGGAGAATTACTTTCTCCCCAAAAGGCACAATCCAGGAGAGGAGGGTTAAAACATCCCAGCTTGGGAACATCAATGTATTCCTCTGTTCCTACCCACCTCTGGCACACTAAGAAAGCACAAAACAAGTTCTTGTCCTGCTCAGTGCATCCACTTCCCATTTGTAAAACCGGGATTATAGTGCTAGAATTCCTTTCAGTAGTGTTAAAGGAATGAATGATCTTAGAGGATTACCAGTAATACTTAAGAAATAAAATACTTAGACACTAAAGTTCATGACAGCACTTGAAAGTGGAGATCAGCATTATCATCACTATATCCCACACCAGAAAACTAAATACAACAGATGTAATGACTTTTGCAGCTTCACAGAACAGGTTGGTACCAACATCCAGAGGGATTTTCAGGTGGTAGTTGGCCGTCCAATACTTAAAAGGTATCGAAGATCCATACAGGCTGACGTTCAGGCTGATGCCCAGCAGAGAACTTAAGGATGGGAGAGGAGTTACAGAATCACATGGCTGAATCTCAGCATGGCATTACTCACTAAGCAAGCTCTGGCTGACGGACAGCGGTACACTGCATGGACTTGGAAGGCAAGCCCTTCGATGTGGAACAAAGTTGTTTAGTTTCTGGACTTACCACTCTCTGCGGGTCTCTTACGAAGAGACATGTTCCCAGTGGGGAAGCAATAAAGAGAGTCAGTGTGTACTGGCTCTACTGCCCGTTATTGACTGAATGTTGTTGGAATAGCCAAGATGAAAATATCTGAGCGCTGATGTCACTTCGATACAATTGCTTTGGAGGCTATTTGGTTTTCCTTGGGGCGCCTATTCATTTTAGAAGACTTGCTGATCTTTGTCTGATGGCTGGAGTTTTATGACCAGAAAGGAATGAAGATGGCAGCTTAGAGTCTCACTTTGCAATAAGTAGAATAATCCTTTTCAGGGAGAATTTGTCATTCCCAGCTCAGTTTAAAAAACAGCAGTTAAGACTAAGTAGATGGAATAAACTAGCAGAATTAATTTTAAAACACCAAGTACTTTCAAGCGAAGTTCAGCTGCATGACGACAAAACAAAAGCAATAACCACCTCTCCACCCATCTCCGTTAAGGTTGAAAAGTCAAGTACTCAAGAGCTGGAAAAGCCAGAATTAAGGCTGCCTTGTGCCGTCCTAATTCACTCCTCCCGTGCGATACAATCAAAAGATATATTTCCCTGTGGCCTCACCCCACTTAGTGGGCAGCATGAACAGAGCTATTGAATAGTTCTTTTTTTACCTCGTTGAGTCAATGTGTGGCCTTGGTTTTATTTATAGCGTGCAGTTTAAACTCTTCACTGAAAACAGGATTATTCATATCCCTGTGGGTTTTAATATAACACTTATCACGGAAATATACGCTTCAAAAACATACGAAATGTCTCATGACAAAAGCCCTGCCAGTGAGGTGGGATGGCAGCACGGTCCCTTCAACCCCAGTGCTTAATCAGAATCAGAGGTCCCACATCAGCCTTTTGATTAGTATGAAATCATCTGAATGTGATATAGTGGATATTCTTGTTTTTAGCAAACCGATGGTAACAAAACGTGGTTTCTCTGAGACAGAGCTCCAAAATTTCCACTGCCATGAGTTCTGTGTTTGAGAAACCATCTGTTTCCTGTCAGGGTCTTCCATAGCATTTGTAAGCCTTGTTTTCTGTGATTTAAAGAACCTCCTTTTAAGACCATGGGGCAAACAAAAAGCAAGAAGCCAAACTATGTAGCAGAGTAATGCTAGAATAAAATCATCCCTACCTCACTTGATTTTGGGAGATTCCCATTGAAATTTGCAATTTAAAAGAAAAAAAATTACTCCTTCCTTATGTTTCCATACCCTTATTTAGAATTATAAATGCATGTGACTACATGTATACACCTATAACCAGAAAAAAAGGCACAACTGGTTTCAAAAAAAATTAAATGACTTTATGTTTGTAGGGGTTTTTTTTGAACACAAGAGTGCTCAAGTTCTTTTTCAGTAGTTAATGGACCATCAGCAAAGTTTTAAATGAACTTTAGTTCAGAGACTACATAATCGTTCTTCTCACAAACAAGACAGTTTACATCCATCCTTTTGATTTGGATCCAAGCTACAAATCAAGTCCCTCCTCTTTTGAGACATAGTCTCTATAAATAAAAAATTACCTCAAGTTCTTCCACCAGTACAAAACCCAGCTGAGAACTACCGTTTACCAGTTTATGCAAGCCTGCAACCCTGCCTGCACAATCTCTCTGAGAAATCAATTTACAATTCCGTATGTCATACTGCTTGTTTGATGTCGTAGTCTTAAAGAAAAATGCATATGTTAGACCTGAACAGAAGCAAAACTGCTCTCCGTGTCTTAAGTTATTGAGGTGTTTTATCTGCCCACCTTCTTATGATTTGTGTCTGCCTGATGCACGTGGCATTACAAATAAAACGTTCAAGGGATGTGTTTTAAAACTGGCAGTTAAATTGGACAGCCAGAAACATTGAATTTGAATGTTTCATAAGCTAAGTTGAATATCCATAGAGAGAATTGTATGATTTTACTAATGAGCTTATTCAATAATGAACAAATTCAAGCTCTTCCAAAACACTTCACGAACTCTTACTCATTATCACTTTACAGTGCTCGGGGACCTTCATTAATTATGACTATTCTTACTTGTTAAATGGATTTATGTTATGGGTGCAGTGTAAAGATGGACATGGAAAAAAATACAGCTCTGTTTTTTTGTTCATACTCACAAACAGTGATGGGAAAACCTCCAAAAGCACTCTCGGTGTTTTGTCAAGACACTTCATTTTCTCTCATTCCCAAGCTTCAGAAGCTTCCTCTTTGTGATTGCAAACAGATGATGGCAGAGCATGCAATTAGGCTAATACAAGTACATTCCAATCAGTGGTAGCCTGCAGCAGCTTCTCAGTGTTCACATCAAATGGAGACCAACTCGTAGCATGAAGCTGTCAGGAGGAAAAGATAAATTAAAAGTGATTTTTAGAAGCAAACTTCTGTGACCTTCTTCATGGCACCCGGGAGTATCTACAACATCTGTCATTTATTATATACCATGGTTGGGATTTTTAACCATCCATTGAGCTTGGGCATTCAAAATCCAACACACAGCTTTGACTGTATCGGTGCAAAGTCTCAGGAGTTTTGACCATATGGGAGAACAGCGTTCCACAAAAGGGGCAAATTTCTGCACCTCTCCACATGCACCAAGAAACATTATTAAGAATATACCATTTAGGAGCTTATTTAAAAACAAGACCTTTAAAATTTGAGCTTTTGGTACAACTAGAATAGATTTTGCAGATTTACCCGATCCTTGCCAAGCTCTACAATCTTTCTTTGGAAAACGAGAGGTGGCAGATCCTCAAATTTTGTAGCTTTTCCAAAAATAGCCCTAGCAAAGCCAGTGGTTAGCAATAACAGCTATTCAGTGTGCTCAGTGGGCAAAAAATCATAGAAATATAGAATGCTTTGGATTGGAAGGGACAATTACAGGTCATCCAGTTCCAAACCCCTGTCACATGCAGGGATACCTCCCACTGGATCAGGTTGCTCAGAGCCCCATCCAACCCGGCCTTGAACACCTCCAGGGATGGGGCAGTCGCAACTTCTCTGGGCAACCTGTTCCAGTGTCTCACCACTCTCATGGTGAAGAAATTCTTCCTAATGTCTAGTCTAAACCCACCCCTCATCAATGTACCAATTCCCCCTCGTCCTATCACCGCCAGCCTTTATGAATAGTCCCTCTCCAGCTTTCCTGTAGCCCCTTCAGGTACTGGAAGGTCACTATAAGACCTCCTCGGAGCCTTCTCTTCTCCAGGCTGAACAACCCCAACTCTCTCAGCCTGTCCTCATAGGGAAGGTGCTCCAGCCCTCTGAACAACTTTGTAGCCTCCTCTGGACCCATTCCAACAGCTCCACCTCCTTCTTACGTTGAGGATTCCAAAACTGGACACAGCATTCCAGGGGCAGAACCACCTCTCTTAACCTGTTGGCCATGCTTCTTTTGATGCAGCCCAGGATACGGTTGGCCTTCTGGGCTGCGAGCGCACGATGCCAGCTCATATCGAGCTTCTCATCAACCAGTACTCCCAAGTGCTTCCCTGCAGGGCTGCTCTCAATCACATCATCCCTCATCGTGTACTGAAAATGGGGATTGCTCAAACCCAAGTGCAGGACCTTGAACTTGGCCTGGTTGAACCTCATGAGGTTCTCTCATTTGTTTCTAAGACACAGTTCCAAACTTCCTCTCTATTAATAACTATATTGCCCCAACTGTTTTGAGTCAAGCATCACGACTGTTTGTAAAGCAAGGCATCCTCATTGCAATTACTTCCAATTTTCTCTTTTTCTCTGCAAAGCAAGTGCAGGCCATTCGGACAGTGGAGCATTAGACAAAAAGTTTCCAAAAACAGCAAACATAATGCAAGGAAAGTAATTTTGTAACACAGAAAAATACAAGTACAGTTATGCAAGTGTCTTATTCCAAGAACAATTGTAAGTGGGTTTTGTTTTGATTTTGAACAATCTCCAGTATCTGAGGAGAGCTGCAGCAGACCACACACTGGAAAAAGTACGTGGTTTTCTGGTCACTGTATAATAAGAAAGCATTTTTCTCTCTGAGACAGAAAAGGCCTATTCAAGGTTGGAAAGGGAGTGCAGCTTGGAAGAATGAAGAATCAGGAAGCTGGGGAAATAATAGGTTATAATTGTATGAGGATCATTTGGTCTCGTCTGAACAGCTGCCAGGGAATTAGGAGAGACAGCTTCTACTTTTTTATCAGCCTAGGCGAAACATAAGTGCTAAAATCAAACTAATACTGGTTTTATGGCATCTGCTATAAAGGATGGCTCCATGTCTGGTAGTCTATCTGGAGACAAGAGGTTTAAGAGACACAAAGTGTAGCATAGATAGAAAATAAAGTGGGAAGACAAATATCAATTCATTTAAGGTAGTGAGTTATGTGCCAAAGTTTTTGTGATACAGTCACATGGTATTCCATAGCAAGACAATAAATATATATCCATGTCATTGATGGATGAAGACCCACTCCAGGCGGTAGACCAAGTGACCAGCAGATAAACCATCAACTGAGAGTCAGCTGTGGCTCGCCCCTGACCTCACAACCTGCTGTATAAGCCAGCTGCATGACCTGCTTCCCAGGTTATTTTCACTGCAGTCATTGGGCAACTGGAGGGACTCCACTGAGTACTTTTTTTAACATTCTTTTTATCAATAAAACAAAAGATTTTATAGCCTTGATGTGTTTCTGGCTCATTTTAAAAACTGCTGCTAATAAAACTGTTCCAAGATGAAACAAGGGGAAAAAAAACCAAGCTGCAGCAATGTAAATATCACATGACTTTTTCTATGTGTAAAGTTGGGGCTTTTATACAGGAAACTGGGAAACAACATCACAGAAAAAAAAATTGCATTAAGAGAAGAAAAACGATGTAAACACAACTTCAAAAGCAGAACAGCATCATATTTGTAGAAGCCTATGTTAAATGCAGTTTGAAAGAATCATCTTTTCATGCGCACCAAGGGCTTCCTCCTTCTGACCACTGAAGTCAGTGACAATTCAACAAATGACTTCAGTGATGCATGAGCTGGTCCCTAAAGGAGCAGACTGGCTTCGATGTATGGCAGTGGGCAGAGCGCCAAGAGATGTGAGTTCACTTCCCAGCTTGACCCAAACTCCCTGTGTGATTTCTGCCCAGTCCTTCTGGGCTTCAGCTTCTCATCCGTAAAGAGAGGTGATCCCTTTGTCTGCTTCCACTGTCAGCTCTCTGAAGAGTCATAATCTTTCTGCTGCCAAGCCAAAGCCTTTGGGTTTGATGGGATTTTTAGATGCAACTGTGATTTAACAAGGAATGACTAATGCACACCTTTAATCATCACAACTCCAGCATCACACAGCACTGCAGTGACTCTTGCACGCTGCCCTGCCCAGTTTTGCAGGAGATAAAGCATGCCAAGTGCATAGCAAGTACCTAAAAATGTGCCTTAAGCACCAAAGTGACCTGCAGTAGGCTGACCTATGCATACAATACCGCCCTCCATGTTCATCGTAAATGACAAAGTGCATGAGCTGTTTGATTTTCAAGGATCACCTCCTTCATGCTTGAAAATAGTCCATCCTGATGAGCATGGCATCAAGCAGTGTACCAAGAGACCTGCGTGGATTAAAAAGGAGCTCCTGACCATATTTCCCTCTATAGTTTCTATGCACTTTTCCTCTTCTGAGATCAGAGGAAGTATAGGAACTCCAATGTTGTTACCTATTGTAAACTACCAGGCAGCATTTTTAATGTCAATGCTCTTTCAGGAAACAGGCCACGAGAGGGCACCAGGACTGCTCTAAAAAACCAAAAAAGCTAAAACCAAGCAGCTAAATAAATAAATGGGAATTTGCTTACAGACTGGATAGCTTCAAAGGCATTGGATAGCAGGTGCCATGGTCACGAGTCACCCACCCACAGGGAGCCCAAGTGCCAGGCAGCTTTGTAGTGGGGAAGAAAATCACCCAGAGCCAGCAGGGCTCAGGGTTTTTCATCACCAGCAAGACTCCTTTTGCTTACAGACCCCTTTTCATTCCATTAAGGTGACAGGCCTCAGAACAGCCTGCCTGTACCAAAAGGGGCTCCAGGAAAGTTGGGGAGCAGCTCTTGATCAGGGAATGCAGGGATAGGATGAGAGGGAATGTTTTTAAACGGGAAGGGAAAAAAAATTAGATTAGGCATTAGAAAGAAATTCTTCACACTGAAGGTGGTGAGGCCCTGGCCCAGGGAAGTGGTGGCTGCCCCATCCCTGGAGGTGTTCAAGGCCAGGTTGGATGGGGCTTGGAGCAACCTGATCCCCTGGGAGGTGTCCCTGCCCATGGCAGGGGCTTGGAACTGGATGGGCTGTAAAGGTCCCTTCCAATCCAAAGCATTCTATGTTTCTATGATTTCATACCCACTGAGCACACTGAACTGCTGTTACTGCTAACCACTGGCTTTCCTAGGGTTATTTTTGGAAAAACTACAATATTTGAGAATCTGCCACCTCTCATTTTCCAAAGAAAGATTGTAAAGATTGGCATTCTATGACTCTGTGATTATTTTTCAAGACTGCATCCTGAATATCTCATTCAAAATTATGCCGGGATTTGAAAACAAAACCCTTGGCTTCATAAAATCTCCCAGTGAGATCTCCCTGCCAAACACCACCTAGGATACCAGCATTTGCACCAAGAGAAAAACATCTACAAATTACCCTATTCAAGAGCAATTGCAATTATATATGAATGTATAGGCCACTCGCAAAGCTAATTTTGCTTACAAAGGAAAATAACCTCATTGCTAAAAGATTTGTACGGTTAAGCTAAACCTTTTCCTGCAGCATTGGCTGTGAATACAAAAGGATTGTTCTTTTTTGTTTTGGCTGTAAGTGAACAAAATGCTGTTTTCCACTCGATGTTTCTCCCGAGTTTTTGTGACAGCTGGATTAATTCAGTGCAATTATTCCATGAAAGTAAATTTATTCTGAATGCCCTGGTAACTTTCTGGCAGTTCAGAGGAATCTCCCAGTTGGGACGCAGCCACTGAGAACACCAGGTAAGGCAGAAAGCGGGGAAAATTAAGATAAGTCAATGTGTGGCCAGGGTAGAAGATACTGTAGCTGCTAGAGAACAAGAGTCCATTGAGTGTTTTACCGTATCAGCCTTACTTCTGATCTTCATAAACCTATTTGCATTATTACAGCAGCTGTTTCTCCTACTGCATTGGGAAAGGCACGTGTGCTTGAGCAATTCTTGAAGTACTGACATTCTTTCAGTGCATTTATCAGGCCAAACAGGCTCACCATGGGTCACCTCTTTCTGAAGGCATTTTTTTTGCTCTTATTCTGTCACTTGCCCCACGGCTGTGTAGAGGAGCTGATGAAGAGATGCTGTGTAAAATGCAGTTCCTTTCTTGCATGTTGCAGAAAGGCTGCAGCCAGGCTGGTTTCCCACAGGCAGGCGAGGATGTTATATTTTCAGACCTTCATTTACCTGCCCTTGGGACCCCAAGGCTGATAAAAGCTCGCTCTCACATAAGCAGTCCAATTGATCAGCTTTGTGTTCACATCCAATCCCCTAACCCTAGTTTGTTTTACAGTGCTCCAAGTGTATTTACTTTTTATACAATGCTCCAAAGCAAAATATTATTTTTAATAAGATATTTCTTCTACTTTTCCTCACTTCCTAACACCATCTTCAAATTCATCAATAGAGGCTCAGGATGTAAAACAGATCCTTTGGGAAATGTATAAATTTATAAAACATACTGCTGCTCTACAAAGCCCTTCTGAAACTTTATTTAAAATGGTTTAAATTGGTCCTCTCACTAATAGTCTAACCCGATTTAGCAGTTAAAAAACTAATGCATACATAGTAGCATTTTAAATTGATGCAGGAACTGGATAAAAGAGACAATCACCAAGATAAAAGTTGTCATTATTAAAACTGCAACTATTGCAAGGATTAATTCTCCTTTTCAAGCTCCATAAGGTTTGTTTCCATTACCTATTTAGCTGGCAAGACATTAGCAGCAGCATAACTTTTATTTCTTGCTCACACTCCTAGTCACTGTTTGGGGGGTGTTTGTCCTGACACATGTGGGATGGTTTACAATACAGAACAAAACAGCAGCCCACAAAGAGACCTTTAGAACACAGTAAAAATGAGTAACATTATGGAAAATATGCAAGGAGTGCTTCTGATAGATAGAATTTTGCACTTCATTCTCTCATTTCCATCCCCCTGCCAGAAGCTTAACGGCATCTCCCACTCGGCCCATGCACTGCTTTCAGCCTTCCATGAAAAGCATAAGAAAAATATAAGCTTTTCCCTTTTGATCACCTACTTTGTAAAGCAGCAACACTTGACAATGCTCCTCTATTTTATCAGGTGGGAACTCGGAGAGAACACTTCGCAGTGATGAAGTTAACAGCAATGAAGACTTACATTTTGAGAATATGGTATATGCTTGTGCTGGCAATACGGCTGAATACAGCTAAGAACTTCCAATGGACAAAGAATAACCCAGGCTCTTTCTATTACGGCACTTTTCCACCTGGTACTTTGAGCTGTAGTTGCTTGTGGGGTTTATAAAGCTCTAGATCTACTTGTGTGTTCGCACAAGAAAGCTACAAAAGCTTTTCCTTGTCCTTGCAGGAAAATGGCAGAAACAAAAATTCAGGCTCTTACAGAACACACGCCTAAAGTAACCTTCTGCATCCAGGCCTGGAAACAGAAGGATTCACATAACTCTCCACTTCATAGAGTCACTTAAAACTGTAAACTCAGAGTAAATGCTAATAGATTATTATTTCACAACCAGATCTCCCCTTCCCATCTAACACTGAATAAGATGCACAGTATAACAAATCACTCCTGAGAATTCTTCTCCTTTTTCATAAGTTACCTACAAATAATTACAAACCAAGAAATACCCTTTGCTATGCAGCCAACTTACAATAAAAGCAGGAGAAATAACTGTGTGTGATTGTTTCAAGCCATTCTGCAGAGTTTAAATCAAAACTCACTTTGTTTTGCCTTTAGGTTTTTTATGGGGCGTTGGAAGTTCCGCATACCAAACTGAAGGGGCCTGGGACAAGGACGGGAAAGGACCAAGTATCTGGGATGCTTTCACTCACATGAAAGGCAAAGTGTTTAGGAATGAAACGGGAGACTCAGCCTGTGATGGCTACTACAAAGTTAAGGTACTGTTAAAGAAGAACTATCCCTCCCTATTCTGGAGCCATTTCATGACACCAGTTGTGCCTCTGGAAATAACAGCAAAGATTAAATGCTGTAGTTACTTTAAAGGCTCATTTAACATAGGTGGCCAAGAGATGGTATTTTCAATTAGACCAGTAAAACCTTCTTTCCCAGTAATCTCACAGAATCAATAATATCGCAGTATTTCCCAAACATGACTCAGCTTTCCAGGATTTCTGTGTCCATAGAAATAGCCTAAATTTTGTAGGAAGTCCATAGAACAACAATGAACACATTTGACCTTTGAATACAATTAACATATTTTTGTATGTGTTTCAGCAGCTTTAAAGGTCTTCTACATCTATTTAAGAATAACAAAACCATCAGATGCTTTAAAATTCAGTCTGTTTCAATTTTTTTAACTGGATAACAAATTAATAATCAATGCAGCTCTATTAGCAATAGATTTCCAAGCTTAAGCTATCAAAACTAATTTTAGAATGACTGTCCTGGGGGAAAGACAGATACAGAGCACAAGGAACCCCAGCAACTGGGATACACCACTGTATGTATTAGAATTCCAATTATTTTGATAAAAGTTACATTCCTCTATTTTTCCCACATACATAAAATCCAAGGGAGAACCAATAGTCTCAGCAAGAACTAAGAGGAAGGAAATTAGTTATGCCTTACTATCCCAAAATGGGAAAGTGTAGGAGAGATTTCATTTGATCTCTCTCAAACACGCAAAAGCCTGAAAGAACGCCTTAATAAAAAACCACGGAGAGGCTGGAACTCTGAGGCTCACTGGGCTGTTGCTTCAGAAGAGATTGACACCATGATCACAGGACCTATTTTCCAGAGAGGTTTCAGGCATAAATGATAGCATTTCAACATTTACTCACTACTGTACATTTGCATTTAGAGATACTTTCTAAAACTTGCTTGTACGTCCTCTTTATATAAAAGCACTCTTTCTGTAATTGCTTTCATCATCAGAATTCTCTTTGCATTGGCTCACATGCTATCGATTCCTAATTTCATTTAATATTGAAGATGTACGATTCCTTAGAGAAAGAACGGTTATTTATCCAGAATTTATATTTTTTGCTAATTACAATACGAGACAGTAAATGCGTAATCGGGTTTTGTGCCTAAACTGAAATGTTCGAGGTCAAGATTTAGAGGTTTATATATAGGACCTCTCTGTGCAGCAAGCACAGCTGGGCTGCTTGCAAGATACAGTCAGCACTAAGAGAGACTGCCTCTTCCCTGTAGTCTAAACAGGCGCAAAACAAATGGTTTAAGGCAAACCATTTGAATATTAAAAAAAAAAAAAAAAATCAGTCTCTGATATTCTGTCCTCTATTTGATGGTGAAAACATGCAGTTTCCATAGTTGTTAACACAAAACATCACAGGGCTTCTTTGGGGAGTAAAGAAAGAAATAGTTAAAAGGGAACTAGTCTAAAGAAAGAGCCATCATCTCAAAGCAAATGCAGAAAATAACTAATGGAACCTTCTTTTGTGCAATGCTTCTGTAGATTTTCAACATTCGGTACTATTTAAGAGAAATGAATAACTGAAGTTATTCTACTGAGATTTATATTAATTGGGTTTTCTTTTCACAGGATGACATTCAGATACTGAAGGATCTGAAAGTTAATCACTATCTATTCTCTATCTCATGGCCTCGCATTATGCCCACTGGCATCAAAAGTAAGCCTAACAATTTCACCATTCTTAGCAGCATTAGTACGCAAGTAATGACACTTGCGAGTGTACCCTAGTCCTCTAACACTGCTGTTAAACAGATTGCTGTTTCTCTGGCTGCAGAAGAGTTTAACCTTTGCACATCCACCAATGCACAACCCAATGCGATAAAGTTCCTTGGTTAATATGTTTAGATTTCTATTACTTGAAAAACAATCCAACTTAATTTCTTGTCTCTGCATTTCATCAGCAGAGCAACTGAATGAGAAAGGAATACAGTTCTACAATGACACAATTAACAGTCTGCTGGAAAACAATATTACCCCTATCGTGAGCCTCTACCACTGGGATCTTCCACAGGTTCGACAATATTTAGATTAATGACATGTCTACTAGAAATGCCTCTGACAGGAAATTTATATCTAACTTTAAGGACTATGTGTACTTTAGAAAAATGTTTAAAGATGCCTGCATGCTCTTAAGTGCACTTATAATTATTTTCTATTTATTTTCATTTACACACATTGTAGTTTATATACACTGTAGTTTATATATATTGAAGTTTTGAAACATCTCCCTCTGAGCTACTGAAACAAAGTATTTGTTAATCAGCCTCTGAGCTTTAAATAACATGATTGATTCTTGAAATTATGAAGGTTCTCCAAGAAAAGTACGGTGGCTGGCAAAATAGAAGCATGATAAATTATTTTAATGATTATGCAAACCTGTGTTTTGAGAAGTTTGGTGATCGGGTGAAACACTGGATTACTTTTAACAATCCTTGGGTAAGTTATCAACACTTTCCTTCTAATCACCCTCATAACCCAGTTCTGTTCCCAAAATTCTGGGGAAGGGACACTGCAGGAAGGAGAGAGGGAGAGACTTTCGACATTAATCTTTGGGCCCCAGAACCTCAGTGGCCAGATTCTGCACAAGGACAGGGGGTTAAGACACAGACTTTTGAAAAACTATCAGCTGGAGAGGAAACGGGCACAGAAATCAGAAAAGCAGATATAATTCGCCCTCCACACATTCCATCAGGGAACAGCAAGCTGGCAAGTGACTCCAGCAGCACTGGTCACCAGTGTGTTTCCAATACGCTACAATACGCCAAGCAGAGGGGCACTAGATTGGAGCCATGGGGAGAGGAAGGAAAAAGGGGAGTGGATAGAAGCGACTGAGACACACAGACCATGCAGAAGAACACGAGATCTCAGTCCACAGGATGGAAGCAAATTCATTAGCTCTGCTGTTCACTAACCAACTCTACATATTTTTTAGGCTGTTGCTGAAAAGGGTTATGAAACAGGAGAACACGCACCAGGACTGAAGCTTGGTGGACGCGGAGCATACAAAGCTGCGCATCATATAATTAAAGTAAGACTAAAATCATGTCTTTTTTACAGTGCGTTCCAGACTGGTTGAATAAGAAAATGTCCAGGTTACTCTAGAAATAAGAAGTAAAGCCCTGACTGGTTGAAATGAACTTGAAATTTTCCTTGCCTTCAGTAAGTTTAGCCTTGGCAAAAACAATCGTTCACTTGCCTGAATAAATAAAGCAAGGACATCCAGAGACAGGAGATGCTGGGCAGAAGATATACTGAATGCTGAGTATTACCTTCACGGGGACCTCCTGGAATTTAGGGAAAGAATCTTGCCCAAGTGCTTTTTTGACATCTCATATGAAATGAAAACTTTCACAATATACAAAAAATTATGTGGCATTTTCAGACACACCTTAGTGCAAACACTGCTCTTGATCTTCACCAGCTTACTAGGGCATAACAGATTAAAATGTGCCTATGATTTAACTTACAGACTCATGCGAAAGTATGGCACTCTTACAATAACACCTGGCGCAGTGAGCAGCAAGGTAATGAGGATATATTACGTAATTATGCTTCTATTTATTTTAAGGGCTTAAAGATTATGCATAAACTGCAGAACTGTCATTTTGTCTTTTAAGGTATGGTTGGAATTTCCCTAACTAGTGGCTGGGGTGAACCTGTTGATCCACACAGCCAAACAGATAGAGACGCTGCTGAAAGATACATACAGTTCCATTTGGGATGGTTTGCCAATCCAATTTACAGAGGAGACTATCCAGAAATTATGAAGAATTATGTAGGTAAGCCCTGAAACAAACAATAAAATTAATTCCTTACTCACTCACACCTGACCAACATGTGGTTTAGTCAAGTATGAGGACACCAGTGAGATGAGGCTTAGCAACAAAGAGCCCCTGGGCCGCACACAGCTCCTGAGCAGCTCAGGCCACAGACTGGAACTCACAAGTTGAGCTGTTGTCGAGCTCAGTAGTTGCACATCGGAGCGCTCCAAACTGCAAAGGAAGCAGCCACCTTGTTTTGCAGTCACAGTCCAGTTTTACTGGCCTAACAGCAGCAGGGAACCACTTTCCACCTAAGGACAATGAACCAGCAGTTCTTCATCCCTAAAGCTGGCTTTAGGAATTTTTAAGAATTGTTTACAAGTTTAAAAAAAATTTTTTAGTAGAACCTACAGGGTTCCACTCTCTTCCTTTCATGGAATGAAGACAGGTAGTGTACCCAGCAGCAAAGCACTTCTTGTCGTGTGAAGTTTCCAAGCATTCTATTGACATTTACTATTCTCTTTGGAGAAAAAACAAAACAAAACACACTTTAATTCACTGCTTTCTCCATGTATTGTACCCAACTTCTTCAAATGAAAAAGATGAAAGACTGTTTCATCTTGAAAAAGTAACCAGGCTAAGCTGTGCTCTACACTAACCTCAGGAAAACTGTATTTATTGTTGGTGAGGTAAAGAAAACAAATTCCTGCCCTCCTCACAAGTACGTTTCCTAAAATTATTTCAACAGGTCGGAAGAGTGCCCAGCAGGGCCTGGGGACATCAAGATTACCAACCTTCTCAGTGCAAGAGAAAACCTATATCAAAGGCACATCGGATTTCCTGGGAATAGGTCATTTCACTACTCGTTATGTTCTCCAGAAGACCTTTCCCCTTCTAGAAGCATCCAGTTACCACACTGACCGTGATTTGGCTGAACTGGTGGACCCAAAATGGCCAGCTCCAGGACCTAACTGGTTATATTCTGTGCCTTGGGGATTCAGAAGGTTACTCAACTTCATTAAGGTACGGCCTTCAAGTACCTGAAGGAAGCCTAGAAGAAAGCCGGGGACGGACTTTTTACAAGGGCATGGAGTGACAGGACGAGGGGGAATGGCTTTGAACTGGAAGGGGGAAGACTTAGATTAGACATTAGGAAGGAATTCTTCATGCTGAGGGTGGGGAGGCCCTGGCCCAGGTTGCCCAGAGCAGTGGTGGCTGCCCCATCCCTGGAAGTGTTCAAGGCCAGGTTGGATGGGGCTCTGAGCGGCCTGATCCAGGGTGGCCATGTCCCTGCCCTTGGCAGGGGCTTGGAACTGGATGGCCTTTGAGGTCCTTCCAACTCAAACCATTCTATAAAGTGATTAAAGATTAAATCTTTAAAAAGGAAGTGGACAAAATGTCTGGTTTCACACAGAAGCCACAGGAGCTGCACTTACACTATTTTAGATTTTCAACAGTTTTGTATATGTATTTGTCTTGTCATTTCGGGAAGTTTCTTTGTCAAAAAAATACCCACCTTAATTTCAGCTCAGAAAACTGCAGAGCTCAGTAATTTTAAAATAAAAAACAAAGCGAACTCAAATTCCTAGTTAGATATTCTTCTTACTAAAGGTGACTCTAAGTAAAGCAAATAAAACACATTAAAAGCAATTTTCTAAGAATCTCACATTCTGTCACAATAGGATGACTTTGTTCACGTGAACTGGTCTCAACCCATCTCTTGCAGACACAGTACGGGAACCCTCTCATTTATGTGACAGAGAACGGTGTTTCTGAGAAGGAACAGTGTGCTCAGCTCTGTGATGAATGGCGGATAGAGTATCTGAAAGGATATATTAATGAAATGCTGAAAGGTAACTTCAAAAACATCTTTTCAGTGCATGAGCTATTGGAGCATTTTCACCTTCTGATTATTTCTTCCCCTTGTAATTTACATCATAGAGAAATAAATATTCACCGACCAAAACAGACAGCAAACCAGACCAATAAATATCCACAGAAATTACAACCTAGCCAGACATGTTGATGCCAATAAATACAATAACCTATGTGAGACTTAATAGTGCAACAGATCAGTTGCCACTCTTAGAAAAAAAAAGAGAAAGTGCACCTAATAACCGTATACAGCTCTCGTACCTCCAAGCTTAAGATCATATTTTCAAAGAATCTCAGTTCCTTTATACTTCACCACTTTTCTGTCCTCCTCCCCTCTCCCCACCTCTTTCTCCTATAAAAGAAAACACCTACAGGAACATATCTTAAGGACAACAAACACTGGCAGCAAATTTAACAGAAGAATCTGTGCTCTGTTTACAGCTCTAAACGACGGTGTTAACGTCAAAGGTTACACTGCCTGGTCACTGCTGGATAAATTTGAATGGAACAAAGGCTTCTCTGAAAGATTTGGATTTTATCACGTTGAATTTAAAAACAAGAACAAACCACGTTACCCAAAGGCATCTGCTGACTATTATAAAAAGATTATCAGTGCAAATGGATTCCCGAATCCAAGAGAGGTGATGTCAATTCCTAATATTATTCTTTTTTTGTCTTTTTTCCTTCAATATATGGGCAAATATCACACTGAATCTCATGAAACAACTTGCACAAATAAAGTACATGAAATTTGACACTCTGGTCCTATAAATTAGGGATGTTTTAAATACGTAGGCCTCCAGGGACAGAGAAAGGGAAAGTAGCCTCAGTTACCGTTTCCAAAGCATTTCCCTAACACTAATTAGACTTATTGATGAGATGACAAACTCTGAATCATGAGTTACCAGTGCTCTGCCAGATTTCTAGGCAGAAAATTACACATCTGTGCTACCTTGGCAATAATAAGGAATATATTATGTGCTTTATAAAATTGTGTTGGACTCTAAGAAATACATTGTGATAGAAATCACAAAGATACAAAGAAACTTTCAGAAAACTGTGTTGAAAGAATGAAATGTTTTCAAGCTAATTGTAATGGAGGAGTGTTCAGGGACAAAGAAGCTGCTGTGAAGGAGACAGTATTACAGTCTAACAGAACTGCTGCATGTCAACCCTCTCAGGTGGGAAACTGGTATCGGAAAGCCATGGACACTTGCTCTACCACACACCAACACCTTGCTACAGGTAATTACATGTCTTCTCTTTTGTTTTATTAAAGCATATTATGGAACTTTCCATTTTAGATTTCTCTCTGAATACTATTATTAGTGGGTCCCTTAAAGGAATTTTCTCCCTGAAAGTACAGCAGCTTTCAACTAGAACAAGCCTGTAAAGAAAATCAAAATCTTTATTTGCTTTATTTGCTTTGAAGGCACCCCTGCAGCTGAACGCATCAACCTTGGATGTTAATGGAATACACAAATTCTAAAAGCCACTACTTAAGGCTAGGGCTGGCAGCATTATCCTTGAAATAATAAAAGTGCTAAACGCTCTTTCAAACAGAAAACAAAACCAGAGAAATCAAGACAACAATGCAGGCAGAAAAATCTCTAAAATATCTGACTTCGTTATAAAACAAAACTATTGGAGGAAAAGAGGGCTAAGAACTGGCTTAAGGCAGTGTTAAGAGCTGCAAAACAATCACAAAAAGGCAGAAGTGCTTCTCAAGGATTTCTCTTTAACTGCTTTCCTGCCCTTGTGGGGGTGGAATGATAAAAATCAAAGGAACAGCAGAATACTGCTGAAGCTTATTTATAGCAAGAACAATTTTTGCAGCCCTTTAAGCACTGACAAATCTTAAAAAATTTACCTTAAAAAGAAAAAAAATGAGGGGAAACTGTAGTGGAATTGCCCCAACTGCTGCAGGATTATGAAATTTTTGTTTGTTTGTTTGCTGTTTATGCCAAACTCCATATTGAACCAAATTGAGCGATAAATGTTCCAAAATGTTCGATCTAAGTTGTAAACTCCAGCAGATTAAGTTTCTTACATGTTATTCATTTCTCAAATTTCAGGCTCCCTGACTACTCGCATGGAAATGCTGTCAGAGATTGTTCTTCCTACCGTTTTCACACTCTGCATACTCATCAGTATTGTGTTACTAACACTCTACCTTCGAAGTCGTCATTAAAATTGCATGCTTACACACATATTCATTTTGCAGCAAAAATAAAATGCAACTGTTTTATTATATTGATTGAAGTTTACCACAGTTGACTCTTTTTATACCACTGTAAAGAAGTATTATTTTACCTCTTCACCTAGAGCTTTTATAGTTTTTCTCTATTCAATTCCCAAAATGTAATTTTATTTTTTTTTTTCATCAAAACCTGAAGGACATTTTCTTTCTGTATTATTTCCTACTGATTTTAAGTAGTAGATTTTATGTTTCTTATTATTTTGGAAACTATTATACATTTTGTTCAGCAGAAGAAGCTAGCTAATGTTAAAACGACTTTTAATTAGCACATAACTGCTATTTGAAAAGAAACAGACGCATAATTTTAAAACAGAAAAGCATTTCAGTACTCCAAGAGCACTCCTTAAACATTAATGTCTTATTTTATGCCTCAAAGTCAGGATAATATACCCCTCACTCTTTAGGTGTGGAGAAGAATTTTTTGAAGTGATTAATCAAGGATGATAACTTCCAAGTCAGATTCAAACCAAGCATACTTCTCTCTCTAGTTTTGTTTACAGGGAACTAAGTTTATTTCATACAACTTTAGAATATTACACACCAAAATACGTATTGTAAGCAGCCCAAGCACTTCCAGAATGTAATACTGCACCTCAAACTCACTCCTGCTGCAGGAAGGAACAAGTTAAGCACATGACTATAAAATTTTTATTCTGGAATATGGCCATCAGGCTGTATTTGTCTTTCGGTTGTGCTTGAAATTATTCCTTTAACACAAAACAACAAACAAGTTTCCCTATTAACCTGCAGTATAGTTTCAATGCTGCATATGCACCTACTGAATGCAGTGCAGCAGCATATAAACTCAAAATCTGGCCTCGTTCTTAGCTTCTCTTCAAAGGCTTTAACTATTAAACTGATAGTCACTGAGATGTAATATGAGGAAAGGGATAAGAGATAAGATTTACTGAGGAAAAAACAGACGTTACAGAAATTTATAGTTTTTATAAAGGGTGAATAATGAGTGTTTCCTTATTCTTATTTACCAATAGTTAATAGCTTCTTTTATGCAAAACATTTCTCTCCCAACGTAAAATGTTTCTTTCACAAATTAGTTAATCAGCACAAACTATCCTATGTAGTTGTTTAAACTTACACTGCCAAAACGTTATAGATGTTGTCTAATCAACATAAGAGCATAAGCAATTGTTAGGAATTAATCTTGACGTATTTAAGTTATTATGCCTGGCCAAGTATACTGAATATTTCTATCCAAAAATTATCCAGAAGTATACAGGACACCAGCATTGAAATAATTCACCTGGCATCAAGGAAAAAAAATGAATTTCTAGAGAAAAGACTATCCAAGAATATTCCAAAATACAAACAGAGGAACAACGAAAACCAAACTGTCAGAAGTTCACAATGCCATGGATGAAGAGCTTTCCGAATAGATCTGGATGATGAAATGTCACTTGCCACCAGGAAAACATGACAATATTGCTTCTTCTGTTGGGTTAAAGTAATTCACACTTTGAACACTGTCCGATTGCATTCTTAATGAACAAAAATAAAATTCAAAACTCCAAAGCACAGAACTTTATTAAGTGTTTCTAAATATATGAACAAAAATATCTTCTCTATTATACATATATGGGCGTGTAAATAAAAATACATTGTTGGGACACATAATACTGAAATGTCCTCTTTACTGTACCTTTCAAGTGCCTGCCTGTAGAGTAACATGCTTATGTGAAAGGGACCTGACTGCACTTCGCCACTGTAATAAAATACATTCTTTCTTCAGCAAATTCATTAACTGTGGAATCAGAATAGAGACCTGCAGAGACAAAAGAAACATGATTAGCCGCTCTCCTCAGAAACAGAAATTGTAGAGATTAGTTCATGCAGCAGCTTCAAGAACTGCTTCTAAGACTTCTGTATGACTGAAAGGAAGCGCTTCATGACAAACATTGAGAATGACATGAATGCTTTCCTAAAGCATTACCCCGTATCAAACCTCACCCCCAAAAAGCAAATTATTTCTGTTCCCATCTATATGCTCTATCTCCCCCCATTCTCATGCTTTTCCTTTGTTCTACATGTGACTACAGCACGGTGTGCCTTCCCTCTTTAGCACGTGCTTGTTTCTTTGACCAGAGGCCAGCAGTCAGCAGGCAAACCTCTCGTCAAAACCTCTCTCAGACACACTAGCAAAGACTTCAGAAATAAGATATTCTGTAGAATATTTAATACTCATGTCCTATTAGGAGCTGTTCTGTCATTTTAGCAGTAAAAACATGACTCAGCAAAGGTCAGAAGGCAGAAAGTCACCACAGCAAAAATCTTTTACATTCTACAAATATCATCTCACCCTTTTGATAAAAGGCAAAATCTCGTTTCACTTCTGCTGAAGATATAAGTAAAAAAAAAAAAAAAAAAAAAAAGTCAGATCTACTGAACCCAGTCCAGAAACTGAATTTGAAATGCATACTTTTATTATTCATTTCCCACAAATCCTTACTTGTATTGTTTGATGTCATATGTTCAGCTGGACGATCAGTACTAACTTGCCATGTTGTTCTAACCTCCTTCTGCCCACGCCCACTACTGATGTCCACCTTCCACAGTTCTGGGTGATCGCTGACAGAAACAAGACAGACCATCATTCAGTCAGATATTCATTCACATCTTAAGTCTAATGCTGCAAAGACTGTAGTTTCTCTTACTTCTGATAGTACTTCTCGACAAGTGCTGGTCTGATCGGCAGTTGAAATGCGTGCTTCTCATTTAGAGGGTTTTCCTTATAATACTTCATGCAAATTCTACAATAGGAATCAAGTAGTTACTAACTTTCTTGGGAAAAACGCTTGCACAAAGCCGTATAAAACTTGGTGCAAATTTATCTATACTCTCAGATTTTATCATTTCCTTTGTTTTTCTATTTCAGCCATAAAGCAAAATTTAACAGGAAGATCCAATGACTACTTCTGCGGTCTCATAATCATCAACATTAAGGAAGACTGGGTTTGGGTTTTTTTAACTTCTTTATAAGTTTTGAAGAGAATAAATTTGTTATTGTAATTTAAAATAGCAAGAAGTAAAAACGAAATAATTACTGTGTCAAAGGGAAGAGGTTCTCATGTTTAAACTGAAGTAGGACTGTACAGCTGACCATTATTTCCAGCACATGGTGAAGCTTTTGAACACGATGAACTTGTTCTTCTAGATCTACTGATGTGGAAATGAAGTAATCCTGTAATGGCAAACAGCTTCTGCTCTTAACTGGACACTCAATTTCCAGAGACACACAACACATCCTCAAAAATGAAATAATTTTCCTGGCTTCTTTTGAGAAGCTAAAATTTTACGAATGGCCCAGCAGTCAGAACAAAGTTCCAGGCTATCAAAGCATGAACAAAGGTTCATTGTCCTGCCTGACAACGACCCCTATCAGGTGCCTAAGAAATAACAGGTGAAAAACGAAACAGCACAGTGGCATTCCCACGGTATATTGTCCCATCCTCACAATTTGCAATTCAATTTCTCAGTTTATAGGAGCGACAGGTCTTGTACCCCACCATCAGTCCAGCGTACTCTACTTTATACTGCTTTCAGAGTTAACAACAAACAAAAGCATCTCACCAAGTAGGTTAATGTTGCAAGTTCCCGGTCTGTAAATTGAATAGAGAGATGAAAAACATTTACAATTTACTATATGGCATCAGGTGAAACATAAGCAACATTCAGGTAATCAAACAGGGAATTCTATCAAAGAAAAGCGCAACTCACTAGGACTGTAATGTTATTTATTGGCGTGATTACTCATTCGAAACAAGGTAAAAACCTGTAAAGTGGCAAGGCGGAGGCATTAATTTATTTACCACCAAGGCTGCACAACAAGGAAACCTACCACACACTTGGAGACAACCACCTGCCTTCGGACACAGACTTCCAAACAGTGAAAATAAAAAAGTATAGGAAACAAAGAATGAAAAGAGGATAACAAAGCAGAAAAGAAGAGATGAAGGAAAGGAGGTGGGAAAAACAATGGTAAAATACAAACCCTTCCCATGGATTCAGAAAAAAAAATAAAGCTAGAGTACTGAAAACAAAGCCACATTTTCAAGAAAAAAAATGTACTTTACAACAATCTTCCCACCTTAGCTCTGGTTTCCAGCATAAGAGATATAAGAATAATCAAAAGTATCTTTCCAGACACCACAGACTGCACACACAGAGCTATTACGTATGAACACCCTCGCTCGATTTCCTTTTTAGACCATAAAAGGAAAAGACAGAAAGAGCATGAGGGTCTTACTGTTTCACCTACACCAAGAAGGTAGGAAAACAACACAGCCCACAGTTATATAAATCCAGTATTTATTTTACCTGAAAGGCAGAATAAATATATAATAAATATATTTATTTTACCTAAAGGTTTTTTCAAAATGAAAGACTGTCGTGCAAGCTACAGTTACTCTGAAATAAATACATTTTTTTAAATTTTGAAACCATAATGAACTGAAAAGCACAATTACTAAGGAGGCTGGAAAGAGCACTTCAGCAGGAGGGAGAGGAAATGAGATCAAGGGGAACAAATACTTCGTTATTTCCTGCACAGAATACCTTTTCTCTGGAATTTCTGACCATGTTAACAGACATCAGGCTTACCTATAAAAAAACTGACATAGTCCTTCTTCATCTTATCCAAACCAATCTCCAAGAGCATTTGAACTGGAGTGATGCCACTGAGGAAAACAACCTCCATCTCTCCACGGTAAGACTGCTGAATCAATTTACTGAGCAAACTGCTGCTCCCTTGATGAATCTGAAAATCACAACTTTTCTTGCAATCAAACTGTGCACAAGACATCATAAACAGTGTCTAGAAGTGCAACACTATGGAGATAGAGGCAAAGTGTGATAGGTGAAAGTACTTTAAAACCAGCACAGTACAGAAATGAGGGGCAGCTAAGCCACGAGAACTATATTCTGCTTCAAACAGCTCAAAATTTTAACATGTACTGTGGAACACAAATACATACCCATGGCTGTATTTCACCAAGTTCCAGGGATTTTCTGATTAATGTTAAACACCCTACCACCTCCTGATAGGAGCTAACGCCTGAGGAGAAAAAGAAGCAATATTTTAATCGATCAAGCCAGGCCAGCACTCCAGCTATTAAAGCAATAACAACAGGCCACCGTGTACTAGAATTAAATCCCTTATTTCAAGAAATAAGTTCAAGTTTTATCAAGTTTGTGTGCAGTTTTATCAACTTAAAAACTGACCTTCAGACCTAAAAAGACAACCTTTTCATAGATAAAGCGTTTCCAGTTTTAGAGCAGAGGAGTACTACCAACTGCTTATTACCTTTTACAATCAAATAAAATGAAATACAGCATCTCCTGCCAGACATTGATCTACCTCAGTATGTTCTAAGAAGGTGCATCACCTCAAATACCTAAAATCATTTCTTTTAGAGAAAGTCTGTTAATAATTTTCTGAAGAATGAATCAGTCCTTAAATCTCAGAGAAATTTGTATTTGTTTCACTGAGAAAGCAACACAGATAACAGAAGAATTAAAGGAAAACAGACAGGGTAAAAAATACACAATATGCTTACTTCTCATTTTGCACCATAACTGTTCTGCAAAATCCAGGTCTTCTCGCTCACTGAAGATTGATTTTATTGAACCATTCACAGCAGCAGTGTCAGATTTGATTTTCTGAAAGAGTTTGTTTGCCTTAAGTAAAAGAGGATGCCTAAGATTCGAAGAACTTATAAATTCGAGCTTTGTCCAGAGATCAATATTATATACACATATATAATATATTTGATTTAGTCAACATCTGGAAATAACTATAGTTACAAGGGAAACAAGATGACAAGGCAGCCAGTAGATCACATATACCTCTGCTTTGTTCGTGTCTCCAGATACACAATATCCATCCAGTTGTTTCTTTAAACCTAACAAAGGAGAAAAATGAGGTTTACCACTATGAAAAAAAAATATCATCAAACCAAGCGTAAAAATCCCCAGGCATATCATAATTAAATATACAAACTGGATGGCTAATAAACTAAATTCATCCATGTTAAAATTGGTTTTACTGGGTAAGCATACAGTCTGCAAGGAAAATTTCTTAATGTTTTTTATTAGAAGCTAAGCATTTTCCCCATGAACCTTTATTACATTGATACCTAAACGTTAACTTGTTAAGTTCTAGCGTGGAAGCATTAAGGGGAAGCAGGGGGGTCTAAGAAGCACCTCTGGTTTTCTTCCATATGTATCTGTCAGAGAGAGTTTTTGTCTGTTTCTCCAAGTTTTAGCTACATACGAAAAATAAATTTACAGCTGCATTTGAAAATCTCTTGGTGTATTCCCATGTCCAATTCTCTTTTTGGATTTGCTTTCCAACATCTTAAACATATGACAAGACACATTTTGTTCTCAACAGTTTTTAGGAAGAATCAGTAATCTTCAATGCTTCATTTTAAGATGTCATCAAACAGCACTGTTTTCCAG
Source organism: Cuculus canorus (assembly GCF_017976375.1). Lineage (NCBI taxonomy): Eukaryota > Metazoa > Chordata > Aves > Cuculiformes > Cuculidae > Cuculus > Cuculus canorus. The sequence goes on along the minus strand of NC_071412.1, from coordinate 14,471,565 downwards.
AGGGACGCTTAGCACCTTTAGAAGGTCAGATCATTTGAAAGGCACATCCAGAACTCTCTCAATTGCTTTTTAAACATAATTGTGTCATTTAATGAAGAAACAATTATTAATTCTATACAAGATACTAGGACAAAGGAAAATGAGAGATGAACCAACTAACCTGTTTAACTACTTTGTGCAGGTGGTTATAGCATAGAAATAAACAGTTGTAATTCTAATACTTTTTAAAGAGTACGTGGAATTTCCTTCGATTTCTGTGAAATGCAACATTCATTCCCTCCCTGTGCAACAAGCAGCAATTACCAGTCAGAAATTCCTGGACCAGTTCAACAGCCGATTCAGACTCTAAGGGCTCAGGCCACTCAGTCACACCCGTCTTCAATCCTTCAGCCAAAGCCTAAAGGCAGCATCAAAACCAAAACAACACAAATCAGTTCTTCTTGGAGGTTCTGCACGCGTCATACTTGAACATTGTAGTTAACTTCTACAAGATTCAGACAGCTCTCCGTACAGCTAACCATGTATTTAGAAACTTCTTGAATTTCCTGGCTTTCGTGTTCATTCTAAAATAAAAGCTTAAAGTTATCTAGGAAACTCTTGATGAAGTAAATTTTTAACACGTAAAATCACCATGCCATGTAAATCTGAAATTGGAATTTCCCACTGATACTCACAAGAAGAAACTGCAGCTCTCTGTACTGCTGATAGACTGGACTTCTGGGGTCCCCGGACTCCAAGCTAATATTCTGAAAGTTCCAGAAATTTAGGTCAGTTTGGAACGTGAGAAATGAAACATCCTCAAACTTCCATGAGTGAAACATGTATTAGTGTAATTTATCACGTAGATTATAAGCACCTTGTGATGCTTATATTGTTCTGGTTTGAGATAAAGCTGAACCAGTTCCCTAACTCCAGCTAAATTTCATTTGAGCATCTTCATTTTATGAAAGTTAATTGCACGATTTTCAGACAGTGTTTCTCTCTAGCAGTGACAACACAGTGCACTGCTATGCGGAAAGGGCATCGCTTACACTTCTTCCTATAGAAATCAAGGCTACCCTCGAGGTCGTGAAGGTTAAAGTCTCCTAAAATTTTCATTACTGAAATGCGTATTAAGGTAATTTATCACTGAAGATGAGGACGTTCTTTTGCTTATATAAAGAATAATAAACACAAGTGTCAAGAACTAAACTTATTTTCTGTCCTTTACTCCCCTGACTACATAAGCCATGGAAAGGGTTTGGGGCTTGTTTGCTTCTTCCTTCCTGACCAACCAGCATGGCAGCTGCTGTCAGCGGGGGCGTCTCCAGAATCTTAGCCACAGGATCCCACGTAATATCAACAGAGATATTGCTTTCGGATTCTATCATCGTGTCCTCCACTGCAGCAGCTCTAATAAGTTCATACCGAGCAAATCCTTTTGTCATCACCTAGAAAGAACAGATTTGAAAAACAATAAAAACCACCACCACAACATGGACCGTTTTGTATCTGTGCAAAGTATTTTTAAAAGCATTGCACACGCACACAGAAATAGGTCTAGTATCAGACAAATTCATTACAGTATAAGGAGCTCAAATGTTCCTTCCAAAGTCTGTTACGCTGTAGAATCACACCCGAGTGAGATTCGAAACAGAACCTATGAAGCTTCCCCAAACCAGGATCATAAATCCAAAACCAGAGCTTTTAAACTTAGACTGGAGCCATGACAGATCGTAAAAAACTTACAACAGATGAATGATGTCTCATTTTATGTTCCATTTTGAGCTCTTCCAGGTTTGCAGAACAGGATTTAGCGGCTGTAGGACCTGCAAAAGGAAAAAAGGAAGAATCAAAAAAATATCTGCCACAATTCAAACCTGGCACTTAAAATTCTGAAATACTCCATTTGAACATCTAAATGTTCAGGAAGAGTCAGCACTTGTAGAAGTGGAATGGTAGCAATTTACATTTGCTAAGTTATTGCAGCTGAGTGAAGGCCAGCCTGCATAAATACTGCTGCATTAAGGATATTAAAAGCTACTTCCATTTCTCCAACACAGCACAGGTTAAAAATATCTCCTTTTCTCCCTTTTTTTTTTCTTGTTTTTTTAAAAACAAGGGATACAAAGCAGTACCAAGCCAACATCACACAAAAGACAAAGACAGCAACACTACATCAATATTCCCATATTTTTAAGCCTTCCTCATACAACTTTTATGTGTAACGTTATATCCTTACCATCACACGTAACGGTATACAAACTGATGCCTGTGATTTTGTTTCCAGCTTTGAGAGGCACAGCTCCAAGCCAATAAGTATGTTCAGGATCAGAACCGTCACATCTTATCCAAAGGGGAGGAAGCACAACCAGCTCTCCTATCGTCACGTGGGTCACGTTTGGATTTTGTGCCATTGCATAGAAGGACATCAACTGCCTAGAGATAAGAACAGGAGAAAAATTTGATGCTAGTAAGTATAGCTAAATCTCTTCCATAAAACTCAACTCTTATCTACCATGCTTCATTAGCAGCCACCAAATCATTTCACAAAGAGCATGCAGCATTATAATCCTCTTTTTACAGAAGAACAAAGTCACAAACGAGGAAGATATCATAATTGAAAATATATTTAATATAATATTTGAACTTAAGCTAAAGATTCTGAAATTATATTTGAATTTTACATTTAAAGCACGTTTAAAGGATAAGTTAACTAAGCAAACTAGCCACTACAGTTCAGCACTGTATCTTGGTATTTTCATGACAGCCAAAGAACCCAATCAGATATTTTTCCTGTTAACAGAAGCCTTAGAAACACAAGCACTGAAGCCTTAGTAAGCTTTCTTGCACACCAATACTGGTCCCATTAACCTAATGGGATAGCTCACAAGTGCTTTTCCAGTACCTTGACTTTACTTGCACTTTGTTAGGAATACTTTTAGCCTGGGGAGGTCATTTTGCAGGATGAAAAATGCTCATCCCTCCTCACTAGACTAATGAGTTATTTAATTCCAGGGGGACTGAAGATAATACAGGTTGAGAATATTACCAAGAGAGACAAAAGTTGCAATAGGAAATTACATCAAAAGAGGAGGCAGAACTCTGACACTTACTTCGCTCTTCTGAAGGGTAGAGCCACTGGTCCAGAACTCTCCTTTGGTAAAAGCTCAGAGGCATAAACAGCCCCATCTGTTTCTGATTCTTCCATTTGGTCACTGTCTTCATTGTGTTGCTTTAAGAGAAAGGCACAGATAAGTCAAAAAACGCAAGCTATGGGAAAACAGTTGGTAGGAATTCAAGTCTAAATTACATTTAAGAAATTAACAATCAATATACACTTACTGCTTTCTGTAAAACATATAACATACTGCTTCCATTCCAGAATCTTTCAATGGGACTTTTGCAACTACCATCAATCAAACAGATCTCTACATCAGTCTGAAAAAGAATAATTTAAACAAAAATTGCAATTCAGCAATTTTTTTTCAGCAGAAACTGTAAAATTAACTAATTCCACAATTTTTTTCCCAACTCTACTGCAACCATTCATAAATCGAAGGCTTTCTTACTTCAGGAGAACAGTTACTGCATGCCAGAGGTGGAATCAAATCCACTGTGAAAACGCAACAAGTTTCAACAAACCGACATAAAAGATTTGATCACTAATGGGTTGATTCTATGAGAAACTAGAGTTTGGTTCAATGCCCAAACTTCAGATAATCTGAAAATGAGGAATCATTGCTGTCAAGCAGCAGCTGCAATCACTAGATATCCTTGAGATGGAGAACACGCATTTAAAGTAACATTAGATATCAACTGATCAGTTCTCCAGAAGCCTCAGGAGGGAGAAGGCAAGATCACGGCACAAGGAGGGGAAGGCAGGTGCTGGCCCTGGGAGGGGATAGCCGTGTCTCTTTCTCCCTCCTGAGGCGAGGGCAGCTCTGAAGACATAAACTTTCCCTTTTGTGTGATAGTCCCGCACACATCTCAACCACTGATCAATAGCTGCACATTTCGAACACAGAGACTCGAATCTATATTTTTACAGTGATATTTACCTCAAAGAGACATGGCTGTTGAGGGAGACTTTCCTTCCCTTCTTCATATATTCTGAAAGAAAAGAAAACATTAAGGTACACAGAGCTTTGTTCTTTGCATTCCCCTTGAAGCACTGAGCTTAACTGCATCAACAAAACCACCACTGTGAGGACACGCTGACACAGCTCAGGTTGTTCAGCCTGGAGAAGGCTTTGGGAAGACCTTCTAGAATCATAGAATGGTTTGAGTTGGAAGGAACCTCGAAGCCCATCCAGTTCCAACCCCCTGCCATGGGCAGGGACACCTCCCTCTGGATCAGGCTGCTCACAGCCCCATCCAGCCTGGCCTTGAACACCTCCAGGGATGGGGCAGCCACCACTGCTCTGGGTGACCTGGGCCAGGGCCTCCCCACCCTCACAGAAAAACATTTTTTCTAAGATCTCATTTCAGTCTCCCTTCTTGCAGCTGAAAACCATTCCCCGTCATCCTGTCCCTGCACTCCCTGATGAAGAGCCCCTCACCAGCTTTCCTGGAATTCCTTCCTGCACTGGAAAGCTCCAATCTTCACTCTGAGTGTTGAGGCACAGGTTGCCCAGAGCAGTGGTGGCTGCCCCATCCCTGGAGGTGTTCCAGGCCAGGTGGGATGGGGCTTGGAGCAGCCTGATCCAGAGGGAGGTGTCCCTGCCCATGGCAGGGGGTGGAACTGGACAGGCTTTGCGGTCCCTTCCAGCCCAAACCGCTCTACCATTCTATGGCTCTGCTCTTCCCACAGAGCCCGGCAGCACCCCCAGGAGCCCCCGATGACCCCCCGGTCCCCATCCCACCGCCCACCCCTCCAGACGCCGCCGCAGCGCCTCCATCGCCCCGAGCTGTGGCGCCGCGTCCTGGGCGGAGCGACGCGGAAAGGGCGCGAAAACCTCCTCCCGCCGCTGGGATCCGCGCTGCGGGCCGCCTCGGGGGAAAGGAATAGATTGGTTTGACCAAAGAATAAGGGAATAAGGAGAGGGGCTCGTGGCGGCGGGCGGGCCTCACACCGAAAATACCCGCATATAAACTGGGTTTGGAGCTTTATAAAGCGAGTGCTCTCCCTCAGGAGCGATCCCTGTGAGCAGCCAGGCAGGAGCTGGCACAGAAGGGATTTCCCACTAGTGCTTGTGTAGAAATTTTCCCAGAAATCTTATGCGCATTCTATCACTTTCCAAGGTCGCATTTTAATGTTGTTATGAACTTCAGAACAGTCCAATCTCTTCCTCATTTGGAGCTTTGGCTGCAGCTCTGCCCGACCCTGCCTTAGAGATGGGGATGATACCCAAAATATCAGCAAATAAACTCTCTTAAGACTCATTTTAGAGTTTTAGAAAGCAAAAACCCTTCATCAGGGCTGGGCAACACGCAGGAATGATCTCCATTGATGCTGTGCAGCAAGACAAAAGCTCAGATGGATGATATTTCCCACTTACAGGCATACATATAAATTCTCCCAGAAATCTTATTTCTTAGATGAAATAAGTGTCTAAATTAGAAAAAAATACCATTTCTTATATGAAATTGGAAAAAAATACCGTTTTTTAGATAAAACGTTGACTAACTTTGGAAAAAAATACCATTACTTAAATGAAACTCAACTCTGCGTTAGCTTAAATAAAAAATATTCTACTTTTTGTAGCAGTAACTACTTCTCGTACCGGAACCGCGCGGCAGGACACACCGCTCATAGCGCGGAGAGCAGTGAGGCGTCTCTCCTCTTCCGGCGTGGCGCGCGGAGCGGTTGCGGAGCCGGCACTACGCTGAGGCGTGCGGCGGGATACAGCTTTTATTGGGGGGGTGACGCGTCCCTGCTCATCCGGCGAGGGCAGCGCGGCGGGCGGAGCGCGGACGGACACGGCTCATAGCGCCGGGGCTGTGACGTGCCCTTCCTCTTCCGGCGGAGCGCGCGGCGGGTGCGGGCGCGCGCGGGGAGGCTGCGCTGCCAGCGCCATGGTGAGGGGCGCGGTGGGATGGGAATGGGGCGCTGGGGACAGGGGAGGCTGGGGGGGACCAGGCCCGGCGGGCAGAGCGAGGGCTGCGGGCTGCGGGGGAGGCGCCCGGCACCCGCCATTTTAGGCCCCGCCGCGTGGAGCCCGGCGGGGAGGCCGGGGATCGGGTGCGTGGAGGGGCCCACGTTCCTGCTGCGAGAGCGTTTTGTGTCCCTTCGTCACCGAAATCGGGACAAGAAATCGTTAACATTTCATTAGGGGGCTTAAGAAGCAGGCATCCTTATTAATGCGCTACAGGTTATAAGGAGGAATCGATCCTTCGACCGGCGGCTACGAGTGTTGGGCTTTCTACACACTGAATTTATACGTATGCGTTATATGTTTCATAAAAATCATGCGTATTAATTACATTTCCCTATGCTCATTATAATAGGTGCCCTCCCCTCACGCACGCTCCTCACAGTCCTTTATTGAGCCCAAAGCTGCAGAGCAGCCCCAGCTCTATTGCATTCACTCCTGCCCGCCTTTGAAGCTTCTGTGTAAGGTTCGAAATACGGGTTATCCTGATCTCCCATCCTTTTTCGCTGCTGAAGTGCTGGCCAGGTGCCCGTCCTCTGCAGCCTTCAGTGTTTTATTCCTTAAACATCACAAAACCAAATTTTACTGACCATTGATTTCTATGATTAGATGAAGCATTAGTATAAACACTGCATTTTAGACAGCAGCTCATGTTGTTTTGTTACGGAGTCCAACATCTCTGGCAATGTGGGCCAGGGCCTCCCCACCCTCACAGGAAAACGTTTTTTCCTAAGATCTCATCTCAATTTCTCCTCTGTCAGCTCAAAACTATTGCCCCTCATCCTGTCCCTGCAATCCCTGATCAAGAGCCCCTTTCAGTACTGGAAACTGCTCTAAGGTCTCCCCACAGCCTTCTCTTCTCCAGCTTGAACAACCACAACTCTCTCAGCCTGTCCTAGCAGAGGTGCTCCAGCTCTCGGATCATCTCCATGGACTCCTCTGGACTCGCTCTGACAGATCCATATCCTTCCTGTGCTAAGGACTAGCTTCTTGTAATAGGGAGGGGGGCAGTAGTGTAGAACATCTTACTGAAGAGCCCAGAGATTCACTTCTAGTTTAATTTTTACACCAATGACTTGAAAATATTTTGAATTTTAAACCTTGGATATAATTTCATGAATGTGGGTTGTGCTGTGAAGCATTAAATTATAAGTGAAAATTATTGCTATGATGATGTAATTTGCGTCTTATCCAGTGTTCAGTGACAGTTGCCTGCTGTCAGCCTGCTGGCACTGTTGAACTGAAGACCTCTTCTTTCTGAGCAATATTTGATGGATTTGAATGTTAGCAATTTACTTGGCTTGTGCTTAAGACTTTTTCCTTTTTCTTTCTCAGGCTTGCGCTCGACCGTTGATATCCGTCTACTCGGAGAAGGGAGAAGCCTCGGGCAAAAATGTCACCCTGCCCGCTGTGTTCAAGGCTCCCATCCGCCCTGATGTAGTGAACTTCGTTCACACCAATTTGCGCAAGAACAACAGGCAGCCCTATGCTGTCAGTGAGCTCGCAGGTACGACTGAGCACACGCACAGAAACACTTGTGGTAGTGTTGGCTTCAGCGTTGGTGGGCTAAAATAGACGTGGGTATTGGTTAGATTTTCCTCGGAAGCTTGCAGGTCCAAATGGATGCTGTTTCCCAAGAGATTTCTGCTAAGAACATGCATTTCCAAGTCTACTTCTGACAGTGTTTCACATAAACAGGAATAGCAGGGCCAATGCAGGCCTCCAAATCCAAGCTTAGTAATGAGTATGTTAATATAGTCAATTCTGACCTAAGCAGGTCTTTTAACATGGTAAGAGTTAATTTACCTGTTGAGGGTTTGTTCTGCTGAAATGATGAGATTCCACTCCATCGGTCCGTGTTTCTGAAACACATGATAACAGTGGAAGTTCTGATTGGTGGTCCTGAATTGTGCCTGTCAGTGACTTTGTGAAAACTGTAGTGTTGTCACTATCTGAATTGAAATCTCTCTGTTCCAGGTCATCAGACCAGTGCCGAATCTTGGGGTACTGGGAGAGCCGTTGCTCGTATTCCTCGAGTGCGAGGTGGTGGAACTCACCGCTCCGGCCAGGGTGCTTTTGGAAATGTATCCTTTCATCACCACCGCTTGCATTGGGTGTAAAGCTGAACTCGTCAAGCAGAAAAATCCATTTTTTTTTTAAGCATCTAAATGTGAAATGGAATCTTCTCCTTGAGGTGGTGGTGGCTGCCTGCAGATATCGGGACCACCAGCTCTGAGAAGTTCATAATATGGTGAGAACCTTCCCTATGCCAATTCAGACTTGGTTGAGTGAGCAGAAGCTTTCATTGATGATTGCTTTTCACTGCAGAAGTGGTGGGTCTCTTGAGTCTTGGGGTGCATTCTGTCTTGCCATGATGTTGTAATTTGCGTCTTACTCTGTGCTCAGTGACAGTTGCCTGCTGTCAGTGTGCTGGTACAGGTGGTTGACGAACAATTTGACACTGAGCAAGGACCAAGAGTAACAGTAGAAAAAACAAGCTTGGAAAAGGTTATTCTTAACTATTGATACACAGATGTGTCGTGGAGGTCGCATGTTTGCCCCAACCAAGACTTGGCGGCGTTGGCACCGTAGAGTGAACACGACTCAGAAGCGTTATGCCATCTGTTCTGCTCTGGCAGCATCCTCTCTTCCAGCTCTGGTCATGTCTAAAGGTGGGAATTCTACCTCTGGAAACGTTTGCCTGGGCAGTGTCAGGTACTCAAAACATACTTGTGGATAGCAAAATCCCTTTCCAAGAGTGCAAGAGGCAGTTTGTTCTTCAGCAGGTGGTATTGTTACATATAATTGGGGGAAGCACCTTTGTGGTTCTGTCATGTTGGAAGTTGGGTGATGCTGGGCTGGTTGTGTGCGTTGCTGACACAAATCCTGTCCATGCAGATAATAGAAACTGAAATTCAGTTTTGAATTGGAGTGCAGTTCAGTTTGATCCCTGTTCATGGGAGCCAAAGGCTTGCTTAATGTTTACTGAGCTACAGGGGCGCTGGCTGAGGCAGGCCTGTGAGATGCCATGGAGACTCCACGGCTGTAGTTGCTCTGCCTGCATATTAGGTCACGGATTTGATTTCCGCTCATGATCATTCTGTATCGCTTCTGACCTTCAGAGTGCATACAGCCAAGATCATGGGTAACAGTGTCTTGTAAAATCCTTGCTAGGCCACCGCATTGAGGAGATTCCTGAACTTCCTCTGGTTGTTGAGGACAAAGTTGAGAGTTACAAGAAAACCAAGGAAGCTGTTCTTCTCCTGAAGAAGCTTAAAGCTTGGAATGACATCAAAAAGGTGAGTTGCTGCAGATGTGTTCATAAGAGCTAAACCCAGGGAATTCAGCTCTGTCATTGGTGCCATTGGAATTCCAAATTCTGTTTTGACTTGATGCCATAGAAATCCCATGGCAACAAAATTACAAGAAACTGTAATAAAGAGTTGAAGCCAAGTAGGTTTCTTCCTACAAAACCTCGCTCTCTGTTTAGGTGGCTTCATTCTGGTGCTGCTCAATGAGAACAGCTTTTTTTTGTTGACTCTTGAGAATGATGAGCTTCTCACTGGTCCGTGTTTCAGATACATAGTGACGATTGTGAAGTTCTGACTAAAGTGCTTCTGTTGTGTCTTGCCTGTGGGATCTGGACTACTTTGCATATTCACAAGTTTCATTTTTATCTAGGTTTACGCATCCCAGCGTATGAGGGCTGGAAAGGGAAAAATGAGGAATCGCCGACGCATCCAGCGCAGGGGTCCGTGCATCATTTACAATGAGGACAATGGTATCATTAGAGCTTTCCGGAACATCCCAGGTAATTCCAGCTCAGGTCATGCTTATTCTTTTGCTGGGAGACTGCTTGGAATGATGAGATTCCACTTCATTGGTCCGTGTTTCTGAAACACATGATTTTGTGGAAGTTCTGACTTGCTGGGTTAGCCAATATGTTCTTTTTGAGAGCTGGTTTGGGGATCTTGGGAGTGTTTGTGGCAGATTATATGACTGCATTTGGAGCAGTTAAAAATGAGGTGGTTGGCTTTGTCAAAGCAGACACGCCCCTGTCTCTGCCTGCTTTCTTCTCTCTCTGTTTTAGTCTTGTGTTCCTTGGTGTTAATTACAAACTAAAGGAGTATTTGTCTGTTTTTTGGTAGGAATTACTCTTCTGAATGTGAACAAGCTGAACTTGCTGAGACTCGCTCCCGGTGGCCACGTTGGGCGTTTCTGCATTTGGACAGAAAGTGCCTTCCGCAAGCTGGACGATTTGTACGGCACCTGGCGCAAACCTGCAACGCTGAAGAGTGACTACAAGTAAGCACGGCCGCAGTGGGCATGGTGGGAGGCACTGGGAGAGCAGCCGGGTGCAGGTCCTGCCCTTGGGCTGTGGGAAGGGAGCCCGTGTGCCTAGTTCCAGTGCCTGCTCCCATTGGATCGGCTGTGGTTTTGCCATCCTGCTCACGCTGTGAACGTTTGTTTGCAGCCTACCGATGCATAAGATGACCAACACAGACATTGGAAGAATCATGAGAAGCCAGGAAATCCAGAAGGCCCTGCGTCCTCCAAAGTGAGAATTTTTCATTTACAAATAGGCTGCAGGGAGACCTTAGAGCAGCTTCCAGTACTGAAAGGGGCTCCAGGAAAGCTGGGGAGGGGCTCTTGGTCAGAGAATGCAGGGATAGGATGAGAGGAAACGCTTTTAAGCTGGAAGGGAGGAGTTGAGGTGAGATGTGAGGAAGAAATGTTTTCCTGTGAGGGTGGGGAGGCACTGGCCCAGGTCACCCAGAGAAGTGGTGGCTGCCCCATCCCTGGAGGTGTTCAAGGCCAGGTTGGATGCAGCCTGATCCAGTGGGAGGTGTCCCTGCCTGTGGCAGGGGAGTGAAACTGGGTGATCTTTAAGGTCCCTTCCAGCCCAAACCATTCTATAAATAGCAAGTCTCTAGGAGTGGCCGAGTGTGAGGCTTTGTAAGGAGATCGGAACTCTCTATGCAGTGGAATGTGGGGGTGGGCTGCGGTTCCTTTCCCTTGGTGTAAATGCTGGAAATTTTGGTTGCCCAGATTTCATGGAAAATTTAGCAGAACCTGAATGACAAAAGAGTTGATGCCACGTGTCTGTTCTCTGCAGGAAGAAGATCCACCGTAGAGTCCTGAAGAAGAACCCGCTGAAGAACCTGAGGATCATGATCAAGCTGAACCCATATGCCAAAACGATGCGGCGCAACACCATCCTGCGCCACGAGCGGAACGTGAGTGTGCCGGGTGCCAGTGACCGTCGGGGCGGGGCTGTGTGCTTCAGGCTACACACTGATCCTGCTTTTGTCTTTTTTAGCACAAGCTCAAGGAAGAGAAGAGAGCCAAGACCCGGGCCAAGCTCGCAGCTGCAGCGAAGGCCAAGGCTAAGGCTAAGGCCAGGGCTGCAGCCAAGACCGCAACCAAGGCCCCAGCCAAAGCCCCGGCCAAAGCCCCGGCCAAGGCCCCGGCCAAGGCCCCGGCCAAGGCAGAAGCGTAAGCCCAGTGCTGTGCTTCGTCTGCAGGTGTTTGGAAAGCTGTACTGTGGATTTGCCACCAATAAATCCTGTTCGAACAGACACTGGTGGTGTAGGTTGTGGCGGGGGCGTTTCTGGCGGGCGGGTTCGAAGCGGAGGCTCTGAACAGCGGTACGAAGCGGTGAAGGCCTTTGCCTGCTGCCCGTAACGCCCGGGGGAGCGCTGGCATTCCGCCCCGCTCGGCAGCCACGTGGTGGCGGCTGCGGCCCGGAAGCGCGAGAGCGGCGCGCGGGTGACGTCACGGGGGCGTGGCCTGGTGGGCGCGCGCGCGGGAAGGGAGGATGCTGAGCCGCCTGCAGGAGCTGCGCAGGGAGGAGGAGGCGCTGCTGCGCGCCAGGGCGGCGCTGCGGGAGCAGCTCACGCGCCTCAGGGTCCGCGGGACGGGGGTGGCCGGGCCCGGGGAGGGGGTGCGGGGCCGTCCCCGTCCGGTCTGGGAGGGGGTTAACGCCCCGGGACAGCCGCCCCCGCGCCCCCTAGCCCTGCGTGTCCCGGGGCCGCGGCCCCGCTCTGCGGTGAAGCCGGTTCCGAGCGCTTCGGTGCGGCGGGTCGCTCGGCAGCGTTGGGGTTGGGGGCGCGGGGAGCGCTGCTGCAGCCGTGCTGTGCGCCTTCGCAGGTGGAGGAGTTGGCGCTGCAGGCCATGATGCGCAGCGGCGAGCAGAGCGCGCCCGGCGCCGCGGCGCGGCCCGAGGACAGGCTTGAGGTGAGCGGCGGGATCTGCCCCGGGGGGATGCGAGGGCGGGAGGTGCCGCCGTGGGTGGTTTCACGTGGAGCTCCCAGTGTCGCCGTTCGGTGCCTCTCGGGCTCTGCCTTCTGTCTGATTTGGTGCCGGCTTCCTCCGCGTCGAACCCGAAGGGTGGGTTTCCGCTTTCCTCCCATCCCTGGAAGGAGGGCGTTGTTTCCAGGGGGTGGGAAATAGCTGCCGTCTAGGAGGCGTGTTTGGTATTAGGTCAAATGCTCTTAACTGTGACATGCCGGTTTGTGCCACTGGTGGGGGCAGCACGGAGACCCTCTGAGCCCTTTACTCGGTCTGTGGTCAGTGGAACTGGTTGAAACTTGCACAGCAAAGCTGTGTTGAGGGGCTTTGTGCAGCCGGTGGTTCCGGCACCGTCTCTGACGGGGATTTGAAAAGCATTCGGTATCACTGCTCGTCTTGATAATTAACAAGATAACTTTTTTTATTGTGACAGACTCTAGGGCAGATGGACAACGAGGCTGCTATCAATCAAACTGAACTACACCTAAGTCTCCAAAATCAGGAAGATGAGGAGGAGGAAGAAGAGGAGGAATCAGACTCTTGAGAGAAAAAAATCAAGAGATGCTTTTTCATATGGACTCAGGAATTTCTTCTTCATTCATATAGAATTCACCAACTGGTTTTCATTTTGCCCTGTACATGGCAATGAACTTAGGATACCCAACACTTCTGGGGTCTAGGGAAGTTACACCCCAACACACCAAGGTCACAAGCTCTGCAGGGCTTGGCTTAGCCGTGAAAAGAAATAATGTAGCATAATCCCTTCCGCATTTAAAACCTCATGTGTAGCTTACTGCATCTTTGAATGGGGATGGGAGAAGTCAGTAATTAAGTCAGACTGCTTTAACACATCCACTAAGAGCAATAATTCATCTGTTCTTATTTCTTGATGCTGAAAAACAAAGCCAGGCTCTGGCCAGTTGCGGAACCAATGGTTATATTAGAACCTCTCCTGCATCAATGGAATTTTAAGGTACGTAGTGAGAAAAGATGCGTTCAGGGTTGTCTCTGGGCTTTCACTGCCCATGTTCTCAGTTACACAGAAATCTGGACTTGTGCGCTCTGTAAATGTGAGGGAGATGCAGGGCCCGCACCGCAGTGAGCGCGGTGCTGCCGTGGCCTCTTCTTGTACCTGCTGGTGCTCTTCCCACGTACTGTCAGTCTGACTGAACACTGAAGTGTTTTCCACTTCTTGCTCTTTCAGAGTAGCAGCCTGTGAGCCTTTTATTTGTCCACAAATTATACGTTAAGAATTGGTCTGTGCTACCTATAATAAGGAACTAATATTTATATATTGGTGTTATTTCCTTTTTCCCCACACAGTAACTTCATAAATTAATGTAAATCCCCCCCTCTGCCTTCGAGTGATCTTTGAGGAGAAGTGTGAGGAGTTTAAGAACTTCGTCATAGAATGAGAAGTGAGCAAAGGCCCCTCCGCAGTTCCTTCAATGGGATGGTGACAGGCTCTTAATATTAGATAACATCCCTGGAGTGTTCCAGGCCAGGTTGGATGGGCCTTGGGCAGCCTGAGCCAGTGGGAGGTGTCTGCCCATGGCAGGGGGTTGGAACTGGATGGGCTTTAAGGTCCCTTCCAACCCAAGGTATTCTATGATTGTATGTTCTTTCCCCTCACAGAGTGCACACACCATGTGGTGCAGCTGGTGGTTTTATCAATTCATAAAGACTTGTTTTAAAGCACAGAAACCCAAGTCTGTTAAGTTGATTAAAAACAATAAAATATTCTAACTCAGTGACTTTGTTAACTGTCTCGCACAGAAAACAGTCCATTCAATCCAGGGTTGTCCACTGCACAATGAGTATCGAAAGGTGCTCATGTTGTCTGTGGCATCACTCTGAGAAAACGGAACAAACACTGACACTTTGTGCATGAGAGGAGCTGGTTTGTAAGGCGCTCAGGTGTCGGCCTCTCCTTTCTTTTCATGTCACAGTGCCCAGCACGTTCCAGGTGCTTCTCTTGGCTCCTTGTCACATAGCAGGAGCTCTTGCCACCTCAGCTTTGCTTCTGGGCAGATGGTGTTCTGCAGAAGCTGCTCTAGAATTTCATCTCCAAAGGGTAATTTTGGTGGTTGAAAAAGTGTTATTAGTTCCAGCATGTTTCAGAGTGGGTTTTGTGGATACACTTCATATCCTTTCTTCCTGCTGTCTTTTGTGAACAGGTCCCTTTGCTTGCTTTGGATTAAAACAGACCATTTCTATTGCATGTTGCAAGGAGGGACTGTTCCTGGTGTCCCACTGTGCTTGCATTGTTCACACTCCTGCTGTCTGCGGACCAAACAAGTAAAGTGGGATTTAAATCTCTACAAAGTCACTGTTCACTCATTGCATATTTCTTTTACAAAGCAGTAAAAGGTGGTGGTGTTTTTCTGTGTGCAGTGTGCATAAGGCGCATGTAACTCTCAGGACAGGCTTTAATTTAAACACTACACAGCGTTGTCTCTACCGCAGTCACATTCAAGGCAGAAGCAGCTGAAGAAAACCCTGAACTTGTCAACGAGTCATTTCCTATTGCTGATGGGTCGAGGGTTGTTCTGTCCCTCTCTGATACTCAGTAGTGTTGGACAAGTAGCAGTTCACCTCTAGAATGATCTGGATTCCTTTTGGGAAAGAACTTCAGCCACAGCCACGTCCCAAGCATCCTTTCAAGGAACTAAACTTCTAGCAGCACTCAGCGTGGGTGCCAGAGCAAACCTTTGGCGGGACAGAGCTGTACCCACCTCTCCTGTTCTGCTCTAGAAAACTGGCTGAACTGCTGAAGACAAATAAGCTGAGAAAGGAATGGAATACACTCCCTCTCTGTTAGAGACACAGACAAGCAGCTCTTCCCTCACAGCATGCCTGTTTTATGCCACAACACTGGTTCACCATCAGAAAACACCTGTCCCAGCCCAGGACCAGCAGAGCACCAGGGCCATACAAGCACTGCACAGGCACAGCCGCTGCAGACATTCCCCAGTAACCCAGGACACACAACATGAACACCGTGCGACAGCAGCTGACTCCAGCCCCGTTCCACACGCTGCACCTGTAAAATGACCATCTGGTACCTCTTGGAACTAAGGATGTTGCACAGTCGTGGAAAAAGAGAGCACAAAACTGTGTGCAAAGCAGCAATGACATCAGATTAAGTCTTTGGTCAAGTCTTAGAGTTTCAATCTTCAAGAGGTTATTTGATAATATATTTATTAAGAGAATTCATTGCTAAACATCTGAGAGAATAAAACAATAGAGGATCTTCATACACTTTGGACACTAACACAGTTGTCATGAATTTTTAGGTTAAAAGAAAGCAAATTGCCTGGATCTTTGTCTTGATTCTGTAGGACACTTCCGAGAACTAACTTTTTAAAAAAAAAAATCAATTAGAAAGACAGACGTCACTAAACCCAAGTATGACGATATGTTTTAAAAATAAATATAGAAATATGAACAAGTCTACAATCAGAACACAGCCCTGTCCATTCCAAGAAATGCAGGGCTCTTGCCTTCTTTACCTGGAAAGTGAGAGATCTCTAAAGAACAGCAGAACTGGAACCGTCAGGCCTAACTTTCAGACGCAGTTTGGCAGCAGCAGAAGCATGCTCGACACATACAGTTTTGGAGCATTCCTAACCCTTTTCGCGTGGGAGATTAGGTAAGCATGATTGAAGTACCAACGATTTACAAAGAATCCTGATAAAGTTCAAACAAGCTGGGGGTAAACATCCCCCCCAGTGATATCTTCATTAAGAAAGAATATCCATAATCACTTAAAATCAGCAAGCACTGTAACTTAAACATTGTAATGTTTTGGTCAGTAAACGAACGTAATCCAATACAATACGAATTAGTTCATGACAAAATTTAAAACCATTTGGCACATGCTATAAAGACATTCTTCCTTAAGAGGTGAAATACGTGTTTGAACAGGTACAAGCCGAGGAAATAGGACCAAAAGAGCGTTGTTAACAGATGTACAGTACAGGATTCGCTCTTCCATATTCAGACTCCAGCAGCATGCGTGGGTGTACTCGGTTGGTTAAGGCCTATGGTTGAACAAAGCCACCCCGCAAAATCCACCTCCTCCGCTTCAGATCTCTTAATGAAAGCGTGAATCTGAGCAGGGGAGAAGAACATTATTGCACAAGCACTCAATCTGTTAAGTAATAATTTTGAATAACAAGCATAGCAATAAATCCCAACTCCTTCCAGTCCTCAAGCTATCTGTAAAACTCTGCAAACCATACAAAGTGACAAGGAAAGCTTTCTTGCAGGGTTAAGGGAACATCCAGCCTATGAAGTGCACACATCGCAAAGTATTCCAGAGGAATGCTGCCTACACAGTGCCTGCTGCTGGATACTTGCACCAGACTGTGCGATAAGGATGTGACTCAGCCACTTGAGATAATGCTCTGGAAAATATCTGCCTGTGCACAGAAAGGATTTTTGTAATGTAATCTGACTATATTTTGCACCTTTACTCTGCACAGCAGGATCAGGGCAGGGAAAACCTGATTTTCTGCAGAAGTTAAATCCTGCCATTATATTGAAGGCCACGATCCACTGAAACTGGTAAGGTCATTTCATGTAGAAAAGAAGTGAAGAATCTGTTAAAAGTAATCATCTATATACCTTGTTATTAACTAGTAAACCCAGAAAAGAGATTGTTTTGCTAATTTAGTAGCATTGTAATATTATTATCAAGCAACAAACTCCAAAACCCACCAATTTTGGTCTCCTTGACAGTCCCTGTTCTGGGCCTGTGTGAAAGCCTGAAGCTCCTTGATCTCTGGATCAGAAAAGCAGCTCCTCCTCAAACCGTTTGAGCTGCTTGTACCAAGGGCCACAAACTACGCTCTGGCCACATGCTCCAATCCTGATCCTGGGTCAGCTGAGGAACCCAAACTGCATGGAAGAGTGCTCCTAGTTCAAGTTACAAACATCCACTTACCATCAGCTGCTTCAAATCAGCTCTCTCAGCAGGATTTTTAATTAAACTGGAAAAACAGAAAGTGTTACACAAGTTACACACTATTATCTTTTAAATAACTATCAAGTCCTATCAGGTTGGTGTGTACTGTTTGGTTTGAGGAAGATACCTCTCTAGACAGAAGCACTAGGGAACGCAGTGCCTCCCAAACACAGACCAGAGTGTGGAAGCAATTCCCTTCTGCAGGTTTCACAGCCATGAAATCCCGAGTTGTCCAATACTGCTCAGTGGGTGCAGGAGTGAGTGTCTACACCCAAGCTGGAGAGATCACATTCCCATTTAAACAAAATCTCAACAACATGAACCGCTTTATCACTTAGGTTTCTCTTACCTAAGTCTCTTAAATTCAGTCAAGTGTGGCTGTTGCATTACTGTTCTTCCTTTTGGGAACAGTAAATATATACATGTAGCTTTTAATAAATAAACTAACCTTTCAAACTGTAAGGAACTGCCTCCCTTAGCACTGAATATACGAGTTCAGTGCTGGTATCATTAAGTGCAATTGGAAAATTAAATGACAAGAGAATGACTGCTGCGATAAAGCTGTTAGTTCAGTGAAGCGCTGGGAAAAACACCCAAAACCTGCAGGACTTCTGCATCCCATGGAACAGTCACTGCAGAAAGCTGTGACCATCACCCTTACAAGTAAGGATCCTCCTCTAGCAGTGGGCTGTATGATTGGAGTCTGCAAGTACTATGGTGTCTTCAATGCTGAGGAAACGCAAATCCAAGTTGCACGCAGAAGCGGAAATAGTAGGGGAGAACATCTTTAAGGGGAGAACATCTCCGAGCTTTGGGGTTCTCTTTGGATGCCTATGCTGTCAAGCTAGTGCCTGTAAAATGAGCTGTAGGCCCATTTACAGTCAGAGAAAGAAGATTATGCTAACTGAAATGATACTCGCCATGGCCTACAAGTAGGGGCTCTGCTCGCCAAGTTACTGATGCTGTAAGACAGCAGGGCTGATCCCAAATGTGTCCATTTGCAACTTACCCAGAGAGAAAATACTCACCACTTGTTAACAAAGTCTTGAAACTC
The DNA here is from genome assembly GCF_017976375.1 of Cuculus canorus. Taxonomy (NCBI): domain Eukaryota; kingdom Metazoa; phylum Chordata; class Aves; order Cuculiformes; family Cuculidae; genus Cuculus; species Cuculus canorus. The sequence continues at coordinate 14,453,177 of NC_071412.1, read as the reverse complement.
AGAACCAAAAACACCATTGGGCAGTTTTGGAGGTGGCTGAAAATAAATACATAATAAATACTTTAAAAAAACCCAGCAGTCATCCAGCATAGCCAATACATGGTGACACACAACCAACCCCACGATCTACCAATATACATCCTGTACCCGGGCAAAGCTGTAAAGCCCTCGCCCTCAGGGATGCTACAAAAGCAGGACCGTATAATCTGAAGCAATCCAACATGAATTCTATTCCAAGAGTTAGGGCTGTCATATTGAAGTGTTCTAGGATATCCAAAATAAGCTCACAATGCAAGCAGACAACTGTGCGCAGATGAAGAACAGAAGCAATTTATCCAAACACGCATGGGAGCATAAGGAATGCTGGCCTGTGCAGGGATCTGGACACCAACTGTGCTTTTTAAAGAACTGTCAGACAAGTTTTTCTAATTCATTTACCTGGAACAATTACGTTCCCATCTGCTATAAATGACATGGTACTATAAGCATGCGTTTTTGTTTGGAAAGACTGGAGCACTAGAGTCACACAAGTTTCAGTACCACTTGTGAAAATGCTAGAAGCAGACTATCAGTTGTAAAATACCAATCAATTAACTAATCTTGTAACTTAGCTATTTGGAAGATACGAATAACCTCAATACTGTAAGACTAAAACAAAAAAACCCCACCCAGTTTAATATATGTTTGATTGTACTGTTTGCTATTAACTATCCTATCAGGTTGCATGATCCAGGCTGGAAAACCCATAAGCCTACTTAAAGCATGCAAAGATCTGAATTAAAGTTTTCCTGGGCATAATTTAAAATCAAGCCAACACCTAACAAGGATGCATGTCTCCTACTGCAGCAATAAAAGACAAGAAGACCTGGCTTATCCCAACACTAACCCCACCCCACGTCAAATGCTGGAATGCTTTACAATTTTACAAATGTGTTTGTACAAGGCAAAATAATTTGTTACCTCATTGACGATGTAATCAAGAAGTTCAAAGATGGCCATTGGGGGTCTGCTGTCTGGTCCATAAGCTAAGAAGAAATTGTCAAAGTGGAAAAATACAGTGTTAAAATACCTCTGCCACCAGAGAGCAAGAAGTTAACAGTGATTTACGTACTCTGTTCTTACACAGTGGGCTTGCTGGCACCCAGTAGGTTTACAAGGAAAAACAAAATTTGGAACAGAAGCAAGGTGACACTGTCACACAAGGAGACAGTTTTCAGGTCTGATCCAAACCATGAACTTCACTGGGAATCTTCCTATTGTCCTATGATCGGCATTGCACCATAGAGATGAACCATACCAATAGAATGAGTTACTAACGATGCTCATGAACTGCTCAGTTATCAATATGTTCTCTGCTCCTCGAGTCTCAAACTCTAATATCTCCTCATGGAGACTGAGACAGGTGCCCAATGCAATCCTGATTGTTTGGAAGTTTAAAGTCACCACACGCAGATCAACAATGAGTTAGGAAAGCCTTTAAGCTGACAGAGAAGGGTACTGGAAAAGAATTTAACAGATCACTCTAACTTACAGCTCACTGGTCGGCCAGGTGTTCTTTGCCTGGGTGAGGTCTCGGTGACCGGAGAGTCTCCCTCCACTGGGCAGCCAAACATTAATTCAAGCTCCTTAGAGTCAGGAGGAGGAATGGGGTATCTGCCAATAGCCATTTCTACCAGTGACAGCCCCATGCTCCATATATCCGATTGCACTGAATAATGAGTTCCTTGTAGTCTTTCCGGCTAAAAAAAAAAAAATAAAAGGGAGGGGAAACAGTATTGTAAGAAGAAAGAAAAACACTGCATTCTGCAATAGCCTGGATAAAATGAAAGATGAACCCCGAAGGTATTTTGTACAAGTACAGCATCTTCCAATGAGTGATTTAACCATCTTTCTTTAAATCTCTCATCTGAGCTCCACAAGTTCCACAATCACTGCAGTGGGGGAATGCGAAATAACTTTGAGATGTTTTAAAAATGAGGCTATTATGTTGCAGTTTTAATTCTTCAGTTTAATATTGAAATGTTGCAGCCGTTAAAGACAGCGGGCAAAACTAGAATGAGCAACTGAAGAATCACCTGGGTTCCCTGAGAAGCTCTTCTTGGCTTTCTTCTTTGGGAAGGAGAGAGAAGGTAACTTAACTGATCCAATATGCGTCCAAAAGTAATCTGGCATTCTAGCAATAACCTTGTGGTTTGTGACACTTCTCAGGTGACACCATTCCGATCACTCCCTATAGCGGAAATGACTTATGCAAGGACTATTATATACATGCACACTGTAGCTTTGATCAACATTCAAATAATTTCTAAATAAACTGTTGAGTTCTATAATCCATTGAAATGATAATAAAACGTAACATACAAATAGAATTATAGAGTACCAAGCAGGGCAGACGTCCTCCTGGAGGTATAATGAATAAAAACTACATACAAGATACGAAGATAGAAACATGTTGTGCCAGCTTAGCCACTCGCACATTACAGCATGACCAGAAAAAAAATAATGCAATAGGCTCAAATTTTTCTTAGGAAAAAATCAACTGCGAAGGGGCAAACAAATTCTGGATAGATTATATGCACACGCTAATAGATGCACTCTGCCACAAATCTATTTTGTGTTGTCTTTAGGAGAGCTGAACACTGGAAAAATATTTGGGTGTGGGATTTTTTGGTCAGTTGAATCACGAGTAACACCATATCTAGGTATTCCAGTCACGTTGTTCCTAAGATCCTCAGTTTTGATCAATGCACCCGTTTTCTGTTTCTGCCTAAACAACTGAGACATAAGATTAGTCCTTAGCTAACTCCTTTGGTTTAGTTTTTGCACTTGCTTTATCAGTACTATCAGTGCTGAATATGGTTTCTGCAATTCTTAATAGATTCATCCGTTTTTACTAAGACTTCTCCAAGTCTGCCTTTCTGTTCTCTTTAAAATCAAGCTCATCTTTTACAAAAACAGCACAGATTTTTGCCTGACGATATACATATTTTAGAAAAATGTGCATGTAACTGGAAACTTTATTCTCATAGAACGCAACAATGCCGTGTTACTGTAAACTCTCTTCCCCTTGCCATAATGGGCGATATTTTTGTTACATTGGTTTTGTTAACATTTATTGAGATCCTATTTGAGCTTTCTCCAGTGCCCCACCACAGCTTGTTCCAAAGCCACCTGCATAAACTACACAGTTGCTGATAAAGTTGCCCAAACCCAAAATAACTCCACCAATTTTCATAAAATTTAAATGTAAAGGAAGAAGTGAGTGGATGAGAAAAACCATGTTTGTCATGTAACAATTCTCTAGCTGATATCTGAAAGAGTATGCTAAGGGAGATACTGCAAGAAAAGGACCTTAAGACACCATCAAAAACAATAAATAAAGTCACCACTGTGGCTTGGTCTGTGACGCATAGCAACAGAGAACAAAGCTGAATCTCGGATAAAAACAATAAATTGAGGAAAACTAAAGTTAAAGAGCGCTTTGCTCTCGTTCCTTCTACTAAAGGAAAAAGGGAAAGCCAGTAGCATGCCAAGGGCCCAGAAGGGATGGTGCTGTAAAATACTTCTGCTAATTAGCAAAAGCCCCTACATGTATGTAGGAACATAAGCCACTGTTTCAGTCCAAGTGTGTTACCAATATTAAATGACAAAACAGAGAATATTGCCTTTGATGTTGAAACGCTGGTCCCATGCCAAGCAGAAACAGCACTATTAAGCTTTTCTCCTTTAGGTTTAAGCCCACACAGTTTCAGTCCTAAAGCAGAGACTCGTACAGTCAGAGTGTTCAGAGTTAATTGGTTACGTGCTGAGCAAGGCAAGTGCATTAGACTAGAGAGACCTCTTATTCCCATTAACCGGGCCTTTCACATAATGCGAAGAGTTCCTCTGAAGAGGAAGCCTCACAGATTTTCCTTATGTACAGCAATAAAGAACATCCTGTAAATTGCCCCAGATGAGCCGCTGTGGCCACGTCCACACAGGCCACTCCCAGGCTCTCTTGTCGCTGCAGCCGCGTTGGGTTCCCAGCAGCAGTCACCACAGGATCACTAATGCAGGCAAGCGGCTGCCTCACTAGTGACGCTGGAGCGGAACGGGATCCACACTTAATAAGGGAAGCAAAATACAAATACTGGGCTTTTTTTGGAGACACGTATATAAAAAACCCAAGTGCATTAACCGACTGGATTCTGCAATACAGTCACAATCACTTCTCTTGTACCACTTTAAAACATTCCAACTTGTTTAGTTTTTCTTGCAACAGCTCTTTCCCCCCACCCACAATCTGGTATGATACTGGAATATTCCTGGAATGCAGGAAGCACTGAACTGCAAATGGCGGTAGTAATGGCAATAGCTGGTTTGTTTAATTACTGGAATGGTGATAACAACCATCACATATAGTAAACACAAAGCTATAAAATCTGTACTTACAGACATGTAGGAGCGTGTGCCAACAAACGAGTTTGCCATAGAATCTATCAGTTGTCCACTGACACCAAAATCACAAAGCTTGATTTCACCTCTAGAGTTTACCAAAATGTTAGATGGTTTAACATCTGGAAAAAAAATTAATGGGTGATTTAAAATTATAATAGATAAAATGGGAAATTTGACAATGAAAGTAACATGAAAGGTGAAGATTACAGTGTGTCTCCTTTTGTTTCCCTTTTAACTATGACACAATTCCACCCTTTCTCTAGGAAGAAATGTGGTTCCCTACCCATTTCACAGGATGTCTATTTAAATAGAGAGAAAAAAAATTATTAAATTACCAGTGCGAAAAGGCTGTTAGTTTGATGTTTTTAGTTCACTCTGTTTCTTGGCTTTCAAATATTAAGCTTGGGCATCTAAATCCTCCTTGCAATGACCAGCCCTTGAGACAAATCTGAAAGTGTATGCCAGGATAACTCCTCTCTAATGATGTTCTTTTGCCTATTCAATAAGGGAGGTCCTACATATTTATTTTACAAAGGTCAATGAACTATAGCAGCCACACCGTCATCCCCAACTCAGCCTTCACATGTACCTAAGAACAAATCATCCTGTAGCAAAACAGTCCTTGGAGTGTGTGTGTTCTCGCTGTTCTGGGTTGTGTTTGGAGGGGTTGGGGGTGTATGTGTGGTGGTTTTGTTTGTTGTCAGGGTTTTTTAAAAAGCTCTGAAAAAATTAATTATCCTATTACTGAAACGCTGCATTTAAAATACTCTGAGATTGTTTACCTGCAAATAGCACCCCCTCATGATTCTGAATTCATCACTTCTTCTAAATGGAAATTTAATAAGGGTCACTGGTAGCTAAGCAACTAATAACAGCTATTTGTGAATGCAAAGGTACAGAGAACAATGGTTTAGCATTTCTTTTACAGCTGTAAGAAGTTTTTTTAATCTATCTTCTGCTTAGCTGGTCATTATCAATGCATTATCGGGAGAAGCAGCCAACAGCTCACATTTGCAAAGTAATGCTACAGAAAAAAGGGTATGTAAATTGGTTTTGAAGGGACCAGCTCAGCCTGTCAGAATTCCACCCGACTGCTGTTCAAGAACAGCTCCACTATATGTTGCTATAGTCTGCAGCATATTTTCATTTTCTTTTCACTTTTAAACACAAGTATATTGTGGGTACCTTTCATTTCAGTGACTAAGGAACTGACCTTAATTTGTGATGTCAACAGGACATTACAGGAAAGTTGATACTAATGTGACTCCTCATCACTGGAAAAAGGTTTCCCTGCACAAGGCTAAGCCTCACTGAACAAGATCCATGGAAATGGAAAATGAAGGCAAAATTATATTTTAGCCGTCTGCCCCAGCTCCACATTAAAGAACAAAACAAAGCTTGAATAAAGTTATCTACTTTGGGAAATCGTGTCTACGCTTTCTGGTTCCTGACATCACCTTTCCAGGCAACAAACTGTCCAGGTTTTGTAATGATCTGTGGATACACAAACTCCTCCAGACTCGGCTGCAGGCCAGCGAGCCTACAGCTTGTCTGCTTTGCTTGGAGTGAGCATCAGCCCACAGCAAGTCCACACAGTGACCTAACACAAACCACAGCCTGGTCTTAACACAGAGGCAGTCGTGCCTGCGTAGATCTTCCTTCTCCTGCAAAGGAGAAAATCCCCACTGCTTTTGCCAGATGCAGGCTTCCTCCTTACGGAGTGGGAAGAACTTTCGGAGAAGAACTGGGGGAAGAATTTTGCGTGTACTACTTTTAATTCCCCATCCCTAGGAAAGTCACTGGCTTGTTAACATTGCTCTCCTCAAAATATTTTCCTCCTGCAAGAGCGGCAGAGCTACTGGGCAGCTTGTGCAGCTGTTTATCAGGCAGGAAACTGAGGCTCCGTACCAGTTAACTGGGAGCAGGGCTTCAGTAAAGAGATTTTCGAGGCCTTCTGAGCAGACAAGCTGAACCTTCTCCAAGTAGTACTCCCTTTGTGCAAGCTTAAACTACTTGTAGAGCCCCACCACAAGAACACTTCACAATGAAAAGGAAGAATTCACTCCAGGAGCTCGACTTTTCAGTTTAAAATTACAGCAGGTAAAAAAAAAAAAAACAAACCCAAACCCCAAACCCAAGCAGATGCTGGAGCAGTGAAGCAGGTAGCACAGATCAGAGATTCCCAGTTACATAGGATTCTTCATCTAAAGTTCTGTGTACAAGCAAGACAGAAAAAACAAGGTTTGCAATATAAGCTGGAAGCACTGCTGAGCCTCAACAAATCACAAATATGGACTTTAGTATCTTACTCCTTATTGATGCACTTCTAGTTTAAATCAGAACAAATAAATCCTCAATTATCTCCACAACTCATTAATACTTAGTCTTCATAAAAATAGCAAAAAAAAAAACCCATTACCATTCCACTGTCAGCAAACCAAACATTCCCTTTATAAGCATTTTACAGGCTCTAGAATCCACCTGGTCTTCTGAAGACTTAACTTCTACCTTCAGTGTTTCCCTAGATGATGACTTCACACTGCACCGTTCTCACAACAGCACAAACCATGGCTCCTCCCTGGAGTTTTATGTAAAGACTGCCTTTCCCTGAACAAGTTCATTTTCCTCACAAGGCATCTGGTGTGATCAGTGTAATGTTTGGAACACCGATGTCTTTCCACCCCTCTATATGTAGCACACTCTGCCATTTTAACTCCAGAGAGTCTGAGCACTTAAGCAGTTTCTCTGGAAACCAGAGATTTATATGGCCAAACAGAACATGAATGCCAAAGCCTCCTTCAAAATATATGCAGTAACTTGCAAGAAATGGGCAAATCTAGAAAGCAAGAGCAAGTGTGCCACATTAGTGAAGAATTTAAGTTTTAAAGAAACTGAAAGGACACATCCCATAATACAGCTGTGCAGTTCTAGAGAATTCCCTAGCCAGTCCAGAGCTATGAATACATGACACTGAAAGGGGAGTGAGTTTATATAAAGAGGTTTCTAGAGTTTACAGGATGTCTGGTAATGTCTAAAAGGCATCATCTCTGCCTGAGCTCTGTTCTCCCCCCACACTCTCAGCACAAACCTAGTTCCTTCTGGACAAAAGGTGGCCCTGGGTATTAGCACAGCACCATCAGGCAAGGATTTGTGCTGTACGGAAGTTACTGAGCAGCCAGACACGTGAGAACATATTTGTCTTGCAGCACATTATTGGCAAATCCCAATCACTTTCAGCTTCCCAAGGCTGGGTGTCATTGGAATAACCTAGGAATCAACAACTGAACACCACCAACAGCACCCCTGCCGAGCGGCACCTCCTGTGCCCGAGCTGCTAGATGCAACTGGAATGCATGGAGAAGTGTTCTAAGATTTCTCAAAGAAGAGACTCTCCAGAGAGGATGACACTCTAGACCATGCTCAAGTTATTTTCTGATTAACTTACAGGATTTTTATTCATCCATAGACAAAACACAGCTAAAGAAAATTTTTATGTCTTAATAATCAGCATCAATTTCCTTAGTAATTAGTTACAGGAAATTTCTTTCCTTGCCATTTAGTGCCTTCTGGTACTAACTGCAAACAAGTAGGACTGTAGAAGTAGCATTTTCTACACCATACCCTGCTACAAATATCTATTTAACAGGATATAGTCTGAAAATATCTACCGTGGCCATGATCCAGGCCCCTTGCTTTCCTCCACCTGCTTTGTCTCCCACCAGTATGTCTTTGAGAAGTTCTGTGATTTCTATCGTGTCTTTCCAGAGTGGACCAAAACATGACATGGCTGAGCTAATGGTCTATAAAAAGACTGTATTTTCCATTCCCTCCTTAATAAGGCCTAATGACGTCTTCCTTGAGCTGTCTGTAATGACAAGTAAATACCTTTCCCCAGAGGTCACAGCTAGTTCAGCCTACATCTGTGTGAGGAAGCAGCTCCAGCCGCCCCTCATGCTGAGCAGCTACTGCATTCCAGCTGGGGTTTTGCAGCCCTTTATGACTGACATCACTTCTTGATCCATCCAAGCAAATGCAACACCAATATTCTCTTAAATAGTACTTTGAAGTTGTGCAGTCCAAGAAAATCAGGTTTTCAACCACTCTGTACGCACTTGATTTATAAAATATACATTAATGGGCACGATTAGCCAAGAAAACAAAAAACCAAGCTGGATGCCTACAAGTTTCAAAGGAGGGATTCCATACACAACTCTCTCCCCACTCCCAGTCTTATTTTGTAGCCTCAAAACAAACAGACCCCAACCAAAAATACTAAGAATGGTCTGTTTGTTTGTTGGGTGGGCAATACAGCTGTTTCGACATGAAACAGCTCCTTTTTAAAACAGAAGGATGCAAGCTCACATTTTGCATCTTGCTGTCAGATGTCTTATACCACCATACTCCACCTTTGCTGGTAATCTCAACGACCAGGCCAATACTGCAAACTGTGGCAAATATTGCATATCACAAATCGGTAATAAAATACACAAATTAAATAAATTTCTCCCTGAAAATCAGTCATCACAAGCCTTGCTCTCTTTAGATTTAAGAACTCTTTTTTTTGGCCTTATGCTGCTATGCACCCATGTTTAGTGAGGACGCCCATTCATTTTTAAGTCTCCCACTCTCACCACAGCTCCAAATTGAAGCCCACCAACTGCACATTTTTCCCCAGGAACAAGACAAGTGAGAACAAACAGTGCATGACAGATCTTGGTCCCACTATGCCAGGGTAGCACTGGATAATCACCAAGGGCAAACTACAGGAAGGAGAGAAAGTAAACCACCACAATCTCCCATCATAGTAGGTGTGTCACCAAAATAACACTGACCCAATTACCAAAGGAAATGTGCTTTTACCAGTATTATTTATTTCAGCTGGGATTCAAGAAAGAGGCAGCCTGGAGAAGCATAGCTTTGCCAGAAGAGCGTTCCACTGCACTACAAGTGTTTTCCAGTATAACACTTCTATTCTTACCCTAAGAATAGGCTTCACTAGGTAACATCCTCAACCCAGGGCCATATGATTCCAAGAGTTTTTAACACAAGAAATTTTGAAAAGCCTAAGAAAGCAAAATTATACTCTAAGAAGCTTTTCCTCCTTTTTTCTATTTTTAATTATGAAAAGGCCAGGCACCTAATACATCAAATAGCTGAGAAGTCAGTACATTTACAATGGCATTCTTGTATTTGAAGCCAGGTTTAACATCTAGACATGCATTATCTAAGCACGTTCCAACATTAAACCCTGTTGACACCATTTCTTCACGTTACATTTTCCAACATGCTACTCCTTCCTTAATCACCGCGTGCCACACAAGAGCACACCCAGGATACGGCTGAGCATCAGGCAGCCTCCACAAGAGAATTGCACACTGCAGGACAGACAGCATCTTGCTCATAAACCTGACACGCAGGAAGCTGAATCAGGGCCCTCCTCAACAAAGAGGAGGCTCAAACTAGTGCGTGAGCGTGCACAGGAAGCCCAGCTTACAGAGCAGGATCTACAAATGATGCACAAGGGGCAACCTGTAACACACAAAGACTGGTGGACAGCAAAACCGGAAGCCAGCAAATTCAGCTCCATATGTTGGGAGATGAGCAAGTTTGGCTCCATATGTTGAGGGATGTAAACATTGTTCTGAATGGTTTTCCTTCTAGCTGATAGCACTAGCCATTATCAACTTCCACAATAACATTTTAGCTCCTACTTTATCAGCCACCGCACATTTCATCGAGAGCTTCTGCAAAATGTGTACAAGGCCATGTGTTCCTGAAGTTGTCAGAGCACACAGCGTGAAAATCAAACTGAAAAAATAAAAATCACAATTTGCACATGGAATTTTACGGTGCAGGGCACATCTAGTCCAGTAACACCAATTCCAAGCTAAGAGAAGAACTTTTACTAGGCCATGCACTTGAAGTGTCATCTCTGATGTAGTCAAGTCTGTGAGGCTAAGCTGCACTTAAACAAGATCAGAAAGGCTTTATTTTGGATTGATCAGATTTACAGATTGTAAAACTGGGGGGGGAGAAGAGGAAAAAAAAAAATTGCTGTCTCAGCAACCAGCCAAGCAAGAACAACCTAAAAACCTGCAAGCAACCAACATGGTAACAAACCACTGTCACAGCTGAATTGAAAACTACAGTCCCTTTTCCAGCATGCCCTAAAATAAGATGAGCTCTTTGCCAGAAGTCTCTCTGATGCTCTGGACAGAAACAAATCACTTAGCAACTACCATCAGAAACCTTTACAGAGTCTACCTCCAGCCTCCTTTCTGCAGGAGACAGTTATGCCTGAGAGTTTAAAAAGAAAAACCAGAACACAAACACATAATAAACACAGCCTACTTCATGTGTAAGGTAATCCCACAACAGATTGTATGGACTGCGACTGCTAATTACTCTTTTTGATTACACATATCAGTGTCTGATGAAGATACTTTTTATAATCTGAAGACTGATCTCATATGGCACAAAATTCACCAAGCAGTTGGCATGGTTTACCCACACTGCGCGATCACTGCAATGATTAGTGCCATCGAAGCAAAAACATGAAGTGCTTCATCTCCAGTCTTCAGTTTACACTTACGTCAGGAATAGTGGAATTCATTACTTTACCATATCAAGTGTCATTTTTGTTTAACGGAACATGCATCAGATTAATGAGAAAGCTGGATTTTTAAAAGGGCAACTATAAGCTGAAAATAAGGTAGGACATTTATTTTACAGTAAAGTAACTAAAGGCCCCTGAAGTGTAAAAGCAACATTCTAAAACCACGCTGAAACCATGTAAAATAAAGAAGCAGTTTATACACAAAAGACAACGCTGTACAACAGATGCCTATAAATAGCACGTAAATGTAAGACAGCTGGTAGAAATGGTGACTTTCTTTTAAAAGTTATAATGAGTGTTGAACTGTTAAATTAATTGTAGGTCAGAAGTTTTAATTGTGAATCTCCAAAGATTTTGTTTTCACATTTAATAGTTCTGTCACCATCAAAAGGCTAGAAGTTTCAATGAGGAAATAGATACAGTGGGACAACGCTCTTTTTTATTTTATGAAGCATTTATCATTATTACAAAACCCTATTCATAGGTATTTTAACTGTCTGTGTTCTGCTTCTCTCTTAACTGAGTACAGGAACAGAAACGGCACAGGAGCTATACACACTGCTTCACTTCAAGTGCTGGCGCTTCTAAGGAAGATTCTGCCCACAGCTATGCTAGACAGGGTCTGCCTTCGCTGCAGCCGCACCAGGCAACAGTGAACCCGGCCCAAGTGTCACAGCCTCACGTAGAAGTGTTTGAGAGCTCCCTCAGCGCAGCCTCTGCTTCAGTGCCTGTCTGTGTCTACCAACAAGTTTATCATATACTTTTTTGCATTAGAAAAGCCTTCTTCCCAGAAAATGCAGGAATACGTATCATTTGGTAGTTAAGGGAAAGAGACTGAAGCACTCTGTTCCTTCGAGGTTCCCTGTCATCTTTGCCAAGACAACACTCCTGGTCTACAGTTAAATTCCAGCTCCAGCACATGCTCCCAAGTCCCTCTGGGAGCAAGGAATTTCAAACACAGAGATTCTCCACGCAGACAGAATACAAGCACAGTGGGTTTAAGCGTGGATTACAAGCCCGGATAAACCGCAGTAAGGTAGCAGAAGTTGAAGATATACCACAGTCAGAGGAAGAGATTTGGATAAAACATTTGCCTTACATTACCCAAGACAAACCCTCTCAACCACAGTCATAGCAAAACACCGTAAACACAAAACATAAAAAACATCATAGAAAAAGCACAAATTTTAACTTGAATAAAAATTACATTCAAGAACAGTTACAATGTAAAATTTTCCTCACCTCTGTGCATTATTTTATGCTTTTCTCTCAGATATGTGAGTCCTTTTATTACCTAAAGACAAATAAAAGAAAATAATTCAATTTATGAAGCATAAAAGAGAGTTGCATGCTTTGTCTGAACAAGAATTCCAATTGAACGCAACACAACAGAAATCCCAAAATGTAATCACTGCAAATCAATATTTTGTTTTAATTTGCACCTCCACCTCAGACTAGAATAATAGAGCAAACCAAACCCCTTACCGGGAGTTCTGCATACATAGCTTGTTACACATTGGATATGAAAAAGTAACATGCAAAATTTTTTAATAAAATGTTAATTCTGTTCTTATTCAGAAGAATCGGTCGAGGCCAAAGCAGAAAATCAAAGCGAACACAATAGAATGTGTTATACATTCAATGCCCTGAGCTATCAATAATGACATGCACGAAGAGTATTTTTCCAAAGAAAGTAACACAATTAATCTGGTAACACACCTCTCTCCCACATTCCTCAGTCCTGCAGTAGTGGCTTCCTGGATCTGGCATTACCACGCTGACACACAAACATCCCCACTTCCAGCCTTCGAGAGCTATGAACGCACTTACCGCAATGCTAACTTTGCCCAGTATCTGCTCCGGAATTCTTCCAGCCTTTTTCAGTACTTGATCCAAGGAGCCACCATCCTAATAATAAACATCGGAATAGTCAAGCTTTAATGTAATTACTGCACAATATTATAAACAGGACTGTAGTCTGAAGCCTAAATATGGCGACCAAAAAAAAAGTTGCTTTTCATGTTTGATTTAACATTGTAACAATGCATATCTGAAAACATAAACAGCTCCTCAGTAGGAATGATTCAGTTTCATGTTTATTTTCAACAAACATTTGGCATCACTCAAACACTTCACCCGATGATCTTCCATATCAGTATTGCTACATCATTAAGGAAGTGCTGCTCACAAATAGCTATTGACCAAACATTAGGAATTTAATAGATTGCTGCAACTTTCAAACCAATAACACGCACTTTCCCCTCTAAGCACGGCCATCACACGATGTTCTCTCCACCTCCAAAGAGAGAGGGAGGACTGAAGAAGCACAGAAGATTTTATGATCCTGATGACAAGGATGAAGTTTCACTACACTGGAAAAGACATTTCTCTTTGCGAATACAACACGTGCTAGTGCCAAGCTACCACTGTAACTAAACCCAGATCCCTGTCCCTCCTTGTCCCTCAGGTGAGATCCTACACAGGAAAAGCTGGCCTCTCCCTTCTGCACACCCAGGGTGAGAGCGTCCACTACCCAGATGGACAGACTGTTCATTTGGGATGGCTCACAATGAGCCAAAATAGGAAAAAACCGTTTTTATTTTCATGATAAGCAATGGTCCTGCTAATCTTATTAGGTTGAGTAAATTGAATGCACGCATATACCTCCCCAGAAAAGTCAGATACATTCCACTGTTGCTAAGAGCTTCCGAAAAGGCAAACTGTAAAAAGTGCTATTTATTTTTAGCAACCTATTCAACAACAGGCTTGCACATAAGTTCTAGATTCTCTAGAACATAGAATATACAATGAAAGAAAAAAATCCGAAGTTATTTCTCATATTGAAAAGCAATATCCTGTTGTCTGGGTAAGCATTGATACCTCCCAGTAATCAAGACAAAAAGCCCAGTTGAGAAAGTATCTGCCTTAAGCTGTGCTTTGGAGGCTTTAATCACCATTTATACAAGAGAAAAGCTTGAATGCAAAGTTTTCATATTTGAGGACTAAAAACTATACTAAACTCTTATAAGGAAAGTATACAAACAGTTACTTGATCACATATTTTTGTAAAAACCACAACCCACACACATCGCACTTGATTAAAACATACCAACAGAAAAAAAGGCTATATAAACCCCTTGTGTAACCAGTCTATTTCTGGACAGCTGTCTCTACCAAAACACCGGTATATTAACAAAGATTGCATACAGACAAAAAAAAAATCAAACATTTTTCCTCATCCATCCCTGAGGACAAACTCCCATCTTGGAAGAGGCTGAAAACAATTCAATTGCCTAATGTTGGCTGCAGCCCTCAGTGTCTTTCAGGAGCAGACTCCAATCCTTTTGCCTGTGAAATACCTGCTGCTAAGCGAAGTTATGCATTGGCTTTGAATTTATGCACCTAAAAGTGTCAAACACTCAAATCTTCAAGTTCCATGCCTTTTCCACCTCCAAATTTCTGCTCATATTCATACTTCTGTTTCATAACTCGCTGCTAAAAATAAGAATTTAGACTGGCAGTAATTGAGATCTGTATAAAAAAGATAATAGAGATTTTCATCTAATCTTATGTCCAAAAGGAGACCAAAACCTTCTACCCAATGATCTGTATTAACCAACAACTTAATGGTTTAGTGAAGATTACAATTTAATTAATCCACCCTCTCTTTCCATTTCATATCTTCTGGATCAATTGTTCTATGTGTAAAATCTTGTATCCACTCTGACTTGGACCAGATTCAACACTGAAACACCAGATTTCATGCTGCCTTCTCTTAAACTGCAGAGAAGTCTGTCAGATACATCAGTCCCTGTTCAGGAGCTTACAAAGCCTGATCACTCCTCTTAATTTTCTCATTAACAAATACATTAAGATTCTTTAGGCCTTTCACTTGCACATGCAATTACATACCATCATCACTTCTCCTTAGCACACATCCACATGTGCACTCCTTTATCAGCTGCAGATGTGCACATTTGTGACATTTAACAATGGAGTCTGAAACAATGCCCAGACAGTCATTTTTTTTCTATTTTCTTCTTATTTTTCAGTATTATTTTCAATTTTGAGAAGCTAACTTCTTTAGAATTCCCAAGTCATTTGTATTTTGGGGTATGCACACCTCCTATTCGGCTAGCACATGCTTAAAAACTGGATCATGATCAGTCGTTTCTAGGCAACCATCGATTTCTTCTAAAAATTTCCGTAGGAGAAGGCCAGAAGCATTAAAACAATCACATGTACTTTCCAGAAAAAATAAGGGTTTGCTCCAAAGTAACAGTTTTTTCAGGAAAAAAAAATTATAAAGGTCTTCAGATCCACTGCCTTTCATGTTGTTAAACACACCCTTTACTATGCAAGCAAGGCAAAAAATTTGTCTGACCTTTAATTACAAGAAATTTACTTCTAGTGTTTGGCTCCATATGGTTACAAAAAGGCAAACAGGTGTGGAGAAGAATGGGCACTTTTTTATTAAAATGAAACAGAGTTAAACACATTTTTTGGGCGTTAAAAAAATTGTAAAATGTCCTCTGGGCTTGTTCAGTTCCTGTGCACTACTCATCGTTCACATTTTCTGCAAAATTTGAAAAAGAAAAAAGGAGATAAAATATGGATTCATCTAAATAACAATAAACAAGATACTCATTGTCATAGCTACTAAGGACTAGACAGCTGTAGTATAGGAGTTATCTGCTCCACTCTGCATAGCAAGACTAAACTCCATCAGAACAAATGTCCAAGTAGCTCAACTGGGTAAATATTCTTAAACAAATAAGACCATGGATAAAGAAGCAGCAATCAGGAGGGTACATTTGTATGGCTTAGACTTCTACAGGAGAGCAGATACTGGAAAAGGGGATAAAACAGATCATATCAACCCAAGCCTCAGATCTGCAGAGTAAATCCAAAGCATGGCAT
The DNA here is from genome assembly GCF_017976375.1 of Cuculus canorus. Lineage (NCBI taxonomy): Eukaryota > Metazoa > Chordata > Aves > Cuculiformes > Cuculidae > Cuculus > Cuculus canorus. Next base: position 14,437,204 of record NC_071412.1, on the reverse strand, counting down.
TTGATTTATTCACACAGGAAGTTCTACTTCGGTAACTTAAGTCCTGTTGACACTGAGGTTTTGCATTAATGGTCAAGTTAAGACAGATTTATACATACTTACCATATGTTCCATGCAAATGCTGATTTCTCCATCACTGTAAAAAGCTCCATAAAAGCCCACTATGTACGGAGAGTTGCACTCATGTAGAACTTGCAGCTCGCGAATGATCTGGTTTCGAATAGCCGGCTTGATCTCTAGATGAATTAACTGTAAAATAATCCAGTCTTATTATTTTCTTAGTGGCAAAGTGCCATTCAAAAGCAACGGGTTGTTCAGAGAGGTTTTCGATACCCAGCTGCGTAAGGCACTCAGCAGCCTGCCCTGAGCTCGTAGCAGACTGCTCAGAGCAGGAGGTTGGGGTAGGCGACCTCCGGAGGCCCTCTCCAACAACCATTCTATGACTTAGCCATAAAACAGTCCATCCTTATTTTCTTAGTGGCAAAGGGGAAGACTACAACAGAGTATGAGAAAGTTGGAACATCAGAACCCATGAAAAGGTAGGATTTCCATCTCTTTTCACACAACACTTCTCTATCAGAAACTTTTTGTTCTAGCACATTTTCTTCACTTACATCATTTTTTTAATGGTTAGTTCAAAAATTCAAGTTTGTTGTGTCGAAGAAAAGCCATAAACAAGAGCATACAGGAAACATGTCAAAGACCCACTGACTCAGCAGCAGCTGCCGAAAAATATCTGCCCAGGTATTGGTAAGGCTTTAGTAGAAGGAATTAGCTGAATCTCAAATTAAAAACTCCCCAAACTGAATCTAAATTTGAAGGGGAGGTTACATAAAATACTTTGTTCCACTACATTGTTTATTGCATACAATACAAGAAGTGTATTTCTTTTGTGAAAAGGAAGATCAAGAGACATGTAAATCAAATTTTAGTCACTCTATGAAAGAAAAACTGCAGTTCAAACATCTTGGTTGCATGAAATATTAATGAATTGGGGCAAAATTTCCTGTCAAACCCACAGTAGGTAAAAAAAATCAATTAAATTGATTTTGTTCAAGAAAACAACAGTGATTTGTATATTTCATAATCCTCACACCTCAGGTGTGCAGCTCTCCTAACTGCCAGTGTGCTGAGCACAGTTTACTCTTCTAGTCATGCACATTTTCCTTTAGTTTTGCTGAAGATGACAGTGCACCCTTCTTAATAAAAGAAATACCTGAAGCCTTCCAAATTCTCAATTTAAAAAAAAAAAAAAGTTTTTAATGTAGTATAAGAATGGCATCCACAATTTGAGCGTGACCTGTATTTTATCCTTTTCAAGGGCCAGGTTACATCTCACATGAACCACAACAGCCTTGAAGAAAGAAGCATGAAATACCCAAACAGATGTAATCAGGCAGCATCATACACGCATTTCCCTTACTTCCTGTATTTGGTTCCCAAAGATATCGAGGGAAAGTGAAAGCTCCTCACATAAGTAAAGTGAGAATTAAAACATCAAGCTACTTCTCTTAAAAAAACAAATCTCATTTCTCTTACAAACTGGGTCACAGCTGCCATTGGTTCTGAAGCATAAAGCAGACTCATTAGAAAATGCTCTTACCATAAAGAGAAGTACCTTCTTGCACAGAAGCCACCCACACCCCTTGATGAAACTATAAAGCAGGAGACGTCACAGTACTCCCATGTATTCCCTCAGTTATTTGAGCTCTCATTTGTTCCAGTATCATCCAAAGGCTCTTTACTGCTCTGCAGTTGTGAAGGAAGATCTTAGGACAGGTGATCTTTTCCATTCCTCTCACCTTATGGCTGAGAATACAGGAAATGTCACCTTTCCCTACCTTTTGCCTTTCAGTAACTGCTTTTAGGGCTTCCACTCATTAGTGAGTTTACCACACTTCTTTGAAAGACAAATATCCAACTGAAAACATCGTAGTCATCAAAAAGGCAAGAAGATAAAAAGAGAAAAGGGGAAATGAATGCCTATCCTTTTGCTACTGACACACTCAACACCTTCTGAAAAACTGTGGGGCTTTGGGTAAGTGCAACATTTCCTACTACTTGAAACACATCGACTTCTCTGAAAGATGGCATTAAATAGTGGGTTTGAGTGTGTCAACACCACTGGTTTCTCTAAATAACATCACTGTATTTCAGAGACAACATCCTTAATAAACATCATCTCTAAGTTCCTATTGTTGAGGCACTCACCTTTCTTGCCATGATGAGACCAGAAGGCTTGTGAGACACTTTGAAGACCACACCTCCATTTCCTGCTCCCAGTTCACTGATCTTCTCAAAGTCATCATCCTTCAGCTCTCCAACTTTTTGTTTCTGAGTAAGAAAAGCTTCGAGGCGCTTCCGTTGCTGTTCATCCAGCTCTAGTTCTTCCAGCTTCTTCTGAAGTGCTTCCAAATTTGTCCTGTATAACAGAGAAAGAACAGCTCAGTCAAACTGCTTGAGCTCACCCAGCAGCATTGCAAGAAGACGAGTAATAGAGCACTGAGGTCAAACAGGAAATCCACTACATTTTGCACCTCTCTACATTACCCAGAAGGATCCAACTTGTACAGTCATCCCCAGGAGAGACACATTAGTGGAACTCTGATTTAATTAAGCAGTATTTTATTCCAGATAAAACAATGACATCAACTGAAACAGTTGATACTCAGTTTCCCCACCTTTGAAGTCTTGTCCAAATTCACGCATGTGAAGCCTCACTACCTACAAGAGCAGCTTCATGACTCAGCATTTATGATTGGAGATCTCATTAATGACAGCACATCAGTCCATGGTATTTTTATAGCTTTGTGTGGTCGAGGATTGTGTTGTAATTTCCTATAGAGTTTGTCTGACTGTTTTATCTACTCATTTTCACATAACTATACAACTAATACTGCATTCAGAAGCTTCTTATTTAGGTGCTGGTAAGGAGTTAAAGCACAGCTAAATCAACAAGCATTAAAAACAGGGCCACTAGAAACACAGAAGTCTGTTTTTTTCTAGTTTACCTGGGGAAAGCCCCAAGGTTTTAAGCTTATACTTTTTCTTTTGTTTAAGGGCAAGTCTATTAACCTAGGTTAAACATCACTAAGCAGTACAAAATAAAAATACAAACTTTAAATACTAAAGTGCAACAGACAGTAGTTCTGTTTCCCAGGAAGTTTCTTTTTTAATAACTTAACTTCAGATTCTATGAAAATGCTTCATTCCAATAACAAGACAGCTTAAAGACACATTTAAAATTTCCTGCTAACTACAACAATAAGTTACTTGCTGTTAAATATGTACTCTTGCAGCATCTATTTTGCTTAGCTAAATTTAATGCAGTGTTCCCAGGGAATACAGTGTTGCTAGGATGAAAAACCTGGAGGAACAGAATCTACTTCTTCAGAGCTCAAATCACTTCCCATTTGGGAAAAAAAAAAAAAGTTTCACCAGTAACCAAGAAAACTATTTCTGTTCATCACTTCCTAAGGTATGCACTTTCAAATATGCTGCACAAAGAGCCGCTCCTTGAATGTCCAGTATGGTGCTGGTCAGCTGAGAAGACACGAGGTTGATTCTCCAAGGAGCAATGACAAATAAGGCCCAGATTCATCAGAAAGACACAATGAAAAGGAAAAACTCTCAACTCATTCATTGGAGAGCCTGCAGTCCAAGGCCGGATAACAATCTTGGTTTGACCATATGCAAAGGTTATTCAAGGCAAAACAAAATCATAGAATCATGGAATGGTTTAGGCTGGAAGGCACCTCAAAGCCCATCCAGTTCCAACCCCTGCCACGGGCAGGAACACCTCCCACTGTAGCCTGCTCCAAGCCCCATCCAACCTGGCCTGGAACACCTCCAGGGATGGGGCAGTCACCACTGCTCTGGGCAACCTGGGCCAGGGCCTCCCCACCCTCACAGGGAAACACTTCTTCCTGAAATTTCATGTCAATCTTCCCTCTTGCAGCTTAAAACTGTTCCCCCTCATCATATCCCTGCGCTCCCTCACAAAGGGGCCTCCAGGGAAGCTGGGGAGGGCTCTTTAAGGCCTGGAAGAAAATAACGTAAGTATTCACAGCTCTTACTCACTACACAGACACTCTGGAAGTTTAAGCAATGACACACGCCTACTTCATTTATCAGTTTAAATACCTTAGACAGGATGCAATTGCTAAGCTAACTTAGGAAGTGATAATGCTTAGAAGAGTTAAACAGAGGAAACTGAAGGAGACCTTTGGTGGAAAGGTGAGTTCTGTTCAGTCTGTTATTTTGACACTTTACAGCCCAAGCATGAGATTACCAGGCAATACTTGTGAGCAGGTTTGACAAAACACTCACGCTGAGCAAATGGAATTTGGCAATGCTACTCAGAGCCACAACAGTAAACACCGATGTTCTTGGCCTACTGTAGTCACACTACCAAAAGTGTCAGATTCCTAGCATAAAAATAACTTCATTCTGGTGCAGATACTTCATTTTCAGGCTACCCTACAGAGAGAAACACTAATTTCTGTCCTCATACCATGCTTTATACCAGTATAATCACACTAGAATATAATAATACATCAAATATCCTGAAGTATCCATGATGAGAAACGTCCCCATGTTGACAAAGTTGGCTTATAGGAATATTCAAGTTATCTTACTGACAGATTCTGTTTTAAAGATGAACCATTAAGACAGAGGCACATTTTTGAAATCCAATTTTGAAAATGCAAACCAGAAAGCAAATTAATCACTGGCTTATTCTGCGCGCCCCCCACCCCCCCCACCAAACCTGCTCAGTAAAGCAAACAAATCCCAGCCTGAAGTCAAAGCAATGCATGCCTTTTCCAGAACACAGCTCTGAACACTGAAACAGCTCTTCTTATACTATGAACGCAAGACAATGGGAGCAAAGTTAAGCATCCTTTACTTTCCTACATTAACTCCAGAACAATGAATGCTGGACACACACTTTGGATTATACCCTGGCCGGTTACTCTTCTGCAAAGCCATAACTCATCTTTTTTCAAAGCACATGCACTGCCAATCCCTGCCAACATGGCACTTGGACACGTCCCCCACACCAGCCTGCGACCAGCAAGGAGGTGAAGCACTCTGGCCAGTGACTCACGAGGGAGGGAACACACTGCTTGCTTGCTCAGGTGTTTCACTCTTTTAGCAGGCTTGAACAGCAAGCTTTCTACATATACCTGACCGACACAAGATCAGCGTGTTTTTATTGAACAGTGTGTTAAACACTGGGATTTTTAGAATGCAGAGGTTATTTTTCATTCCATAAAGCCCTACACAGCCACTAGAAATGGAGAACAGAGGCCCCTGGTATTTTGGGAGCCTCTTACCAAAATAATACTCTTCAAATACTTCTTTATACTAGAAGCAGAGCAACTTCATAGTTTACATTAAGCCATTACAAATAACTTTTTCATAGTGCCTTCTACCTGCTTATATTAAAATCATGACTGCCCAGAAAATACGGCCTATATAATAGGTTTAATCAATTAGGAAGTTTTATTGGATGCGATTTTTGCAGAGACAGATCTATTGTTCTATATCACTGCTTTCTTTAAAGGAGTCAGGACCACACAGACAAGAGCTCAATATCCTCTACCTGGATATCTATCAAAACCAGCCAACATAGTTTAGAGTATACAATAGAATTTGATGGAGTATCCAAATCACTTTATTCAACAAATCTGTTGCTGCTGTTAAACACCTCTGAAATACAAACGAATCAAGCTCCTAAACACAGTATTACAATATGGAACACACTTTTGATACATACAGCCAGATTTCCAAAGGAGCTCTGCAAGCAACACCTTTAGCTCTCTCTGAAGTCTCCATATGGATTTAATGTCAAAATGAAACCAAACTCTCTCCTCAATATTCCAACCTTAACAGGAAACTCCGAGTTTCCTTTGAAAACACTGCTCCAGTAAGCCACAGTGACAAGAGATCTTTATCTTTATTTACAAGTTCTGAGCAGGAACTTGCTGTCATTTTAGGGATTACTGAAGAAGGCAGGGCTGTTCATTTAGAAAAATAAAGACACGACGACACAAGAACAGGATGCAACAGTGCTTTTCTCGCTCTGTTTTGAAAAAGCGACTATTCAGTTTTTCCTCTCAAGCAGAAGGAGTTTGCTGGGTTTGGAGACAACACAGGGATGCTTGAGCACATGATTTGGAGCAGACAAAATGCTAGTGTGTTGAAACAAACACTCAGTCATGCTGATGCCGCAGTAACAAAAAAAAATTTGCTAGGATAGCATTTATCACATCTATGTCAGACTAATGCATGTCTACTTACCCTTTTCACATTGGTTGTTTTCATCTGAAACTTGACATTCACTTAATACAGGCATTTCCTTGCTTGAAAGTACAAAAAATTGTTAGGAGTCCTTGCTCAAACATTAGTGAGAGGATTCAAAGGCACTCAGAGATTGAAAAGTGTTGGTCCCATCAATCTCAGCACGTCAGGCTTCTCCATCTAGAATGTGTTCACCAGCAAAATCACCAGCATATTCTAAGCTTCAACAGTAAAACTATGAGTGACGCACAAGACAAGGACAGCAATGACCTCACTTGAATTTTTCCAAACCAGTTCTCTGACTGTAGGTAGAGTAACTTTATCTAAAGACTGTCCGTGAAAGGGTGGAACCCAATAAGTGTTTTGTTAGAATGGCTATTCAGAATGTAACTAACAAACACCTCCAGTTCACTTTATGATAATTAAATGACAGACATCAGGACAGAACTGATTATTTTCCTTCTGGTCCTTTGCTTGAAGTACTAAATACTGATCAATTTAAAATTAAAATAATTAAATATGAAAAAAGGTATTTATGTCATCAAAACTGGTGGCTGTAATCTACTCAGTATTTCTAGAAGGCAGGACTCTAGTTTCACTTTTGAACTTGAACACTGCCCTCTGATTGGTAACTACAACTCTTAGCTGGACCCTCACCATATGAAAGCATCACAGGCAAGCTGTGGTGCAAAGCACGTGCAGAAACAGGTGGGTTAGTAAATCATTAACACGCACGTATAAAATACAGAAGAGGGAATACTTCAGTCAGTTTATCACTAGGACACCATGACAGTGTTAAGGAAGCTTCGGTAGCTAAAAGGAACAGCACACTCATGTGCTAATGTCTGTTTCCAGAGGGAGAATGAGTAGTTACTTAATCTTATATAAAACTTTTGTTCAAAGACGAAGATCCCTATTAAAATTCATCACCATTACCTGCTGCAGTCTTGGAGTTGTTTTTTCACTGTCAAAGTGCTATGCCTTTGCCAGAGTTCCATCAAAGCAGGAAATCATCACATCACCTCAGTGCTTCACTGTTCCAAGCACTACTCTAAAGCAATAGGTTATCATTTAATTTATTGCTACCATCTTTAAAGCCAAGCACATACTAAACATACTGCACTAGGGAAAGAATCCAGCTTTCGTAACATGATCAACTGAATGAAGCCACAGCGAGGTCAGTTCTCTACATTTGCTAAAGCAGCGATGTAATTACATAGAATGCTATCAATAAATACATTCTTACTCAGTGAGGAGAAATGGATAAATATGCTTTATAGTCAGCAGACATCACCACTGCGGGAAGTATAGTGTCTTAACCACTGGACTTCAGATATGATTCTAACAAGGTCTCTCTCTTCCAGACTAAACAGATGTTAAAAAAACAGTTAGGACAAGTATTTGGGGGAGCTGTTTGATTGTTCCCCCCTCCTCCAAGTGCAGCACCAGGTACTCCAGAGGGGGAACTATCTCTGCCCACACCTGACCAGGCAGGGTCCTTCCTATCAAGTCAAGGCGACTTCTCCCTTTTTGCTCTCAAGGAATTGTGCTGACAGTGCAAGGTTCTCCTCCTACTCACACCACACATCTGTAAACTCCAATGTTTAAAAATTAGAGTGCAAAACAGAACTTAAAGTCATAATACGCACTGCCACAGCCCCTTTCTCCATAAAACCACAACCCCAGGCGGATGAACTTCACTTCTATTACTGTCAATTCACACTTTACTAAATTTTAGAGGCCAGAAGACAGCTGCAATCTGAAATTTGGGGGAACGCAAATCAACCCCTTCTGTAGGCAGTTTGTGGAATACCAGAGAGGAGGAAGGTTTTCCAGGAAGAATCACAGCGTGGGATACTAGGAGCTTCTCAGACCCAGTGCCACCTCACTTGTCTGGAAGCTCATCCAAGAGCTTCAGAACTGCCTCACCTACCCCTAACCACCTGACAACAGCCAGAAGTGGATGCTTAGAACAAAGAAGACTGGGGACAACAATTAGAAGTGCACAGCAACACCTATACTCATGGCTGGACTGAATGTTCTGTTCTTTTTTTTCCCAAAGACATGCACAGTCTCACCCACATACTCCTGAATGGACGATGCACAAATACGTCCACGTCAGCAGGTCAGTTTTAGCCTGTCATACTGCTCCCTTCAGGCCTGGTTGTGGGGTTTTCAGACCAGCTTTCCTTTCAAACACCAAACCCCCATGATTCATAACCACGGGCACCGCACACAGGTGGGCACTGCAAGTCAGGAGAAACCAAACAAACCTGTATTCCCTACACGCTGGTTGGGCAGGGAGGAGGAACACATTCTGCAGAGCACTCCCACCCTAAAGATGTACACAGAGATGGGCAGAAGGCAAGAGGAGACTTCAGTTCATGCTTTTGGTGGCAGCCACCCCAGCACTGAAGAAAGCACTCCTGGAAGAGATGCATTAACATTTCAGAGAGCGCTTGCTCTTTGAGCCAGTAATGAGAAGAGAAATGCTGCCTTTAGTCTGGCAATACATAACATTGTAATGAAACCAGAAAATAAATACTTATTCCCAATTCACATTAATAATTCTCTAAATCTTTTTTTTTTTTTATTTCACATTAGCAATAAGTTAATCCTCTCCTGAACCCTAAAGGCTACATGAGAGCTGTGCTCAACCCTGAAGTCTACTTCAGAGAGAGAAGAGAAACGAAGAGGAACAAGTCTGACACAGTCTTTAAGAGTGATTTGTCAAATAGTTGTTCAAAGTTATTACTATCAGTTTTGTAAGCTGAACAATTAGTATGAGCGAAAGCATAAAGAAGTACATTCACTTTCAGATCTACTGTCGCCTGAGGATATAGGCTTGGGGGTTGTTTTCCAGTACAGTGACAGTGATGCTTTCCCCAAGCCTACACAACTGTCAATCGCAAGAAGAAAGTAGGCAGCTCACTCCATCATTCCTCTGAACAGCCCCGATCAGGGAGCTGAAATGGAGCATTAGGAACACTAAGACATTCTGCGGTTTTGAAGACAGACTTCTGCTTTGCAAGACTGAGTCAAACTTGGGCAATAAAACAGAATTTTTTTTCACTTTTCCTTTAAGAGAGAGCAGTTCACAGAATAAAGAGGAAGATAAAGTGATTAGAGTGGTCTCAGCTTACAGCACAGGTATCTATGTTGGGGCTAACTCCAGTGCGGCCTCATTGAGCTTCCAGTTAAAACAACTCAAAAAGATCCAAGCTCACTACAAGTGCAAAGGAGTCTTGTTTTGGACAACTACACTGTTTTCCAATTCCTGCTTATTTTCAGTTCTTGTAACATTAAAGCTCCTTCATAAATACCCTTACCTTTAGGTGGGATATACAATTGCCAAATACAAGTGCTCATTTCCAGCATGAATTTTAACATCTGAAAATACTGCTCCACTTTCACAATGCAAGAGACACATTCTGAGGTTGAATACTGTCAGGAAAAAAAATTACCCAGCAAAAATAAGAGGCAAATTTATTATATTCTATTTCTTAGTAAAAGGTATGTAAAACAAAACTATTAGAAAAGTATTGTTCTGTCAAAAAAAATTGCCAGGTTAATTAGATGTAAAGAATTCTCATTTTTCTAAAGCTGAAAGGCACTTACTTTAGAGAAAAATGCAACATGACTTCAGGTCTCCTACTAGGGGGACAAATGAACCTCAAAAATTTCTTACAGGCTGAGCTGTTGCAGAGGAATCTTTCCTTTCAGCTTCCTCCCTCCTTTGCTATAGCCTAACCACCTTCCCATTAAATACTCCAGACTATTTTTCCTTCAATCAGTGGAAGCACACCAAGTGACACATCTGAACTGAAGACAGTTTTTTCAGCAAAGAGCCACAGTTCCAAGCAGTGGCACAAACAGACGGATATCAGATTCGTGCCCTGCATGCTCCTTCCCACAGGATTTTTATGCAGCTGTTCCCAGCCACGGGTTGGAGTTCCAGCCCTTTATCCCAGCAGGCAGAGCAGCTGCCAGCCAGGCTCAGGCACCCCTTTGGCATATTTAACTGTGGCTAAACAACACGATGGGGGGGTCGGGTTTTCCCTCAGTTAAAAGGCTTCCTCATGACTTGTAGCATCAAATTCAAAGTCAGCCATAAACTCTGCTATCTCAAATTAAGAAATTCCAAGAGCCAACCCTCCAGAATGAGAAATCCAAGCTCTCAACCTTCCTCTCACAAATACCTGTGCACCTACCACAGACTTTTCTGAGCCAGCACTACCCACAACCACAGCAAGAGAACTACAGGGATATTAACACTGCCTCATGGACAGGAAAAGGAACTGATTTACTGAGTACTTACAACACAGAGGATAAATAGATGCTATGAAATTGTGATCATCAGCCGACAGAGGTATTAATACCAGTTCTGCTTTGCCATCATTTCATGTCTCTGAATGAGGAGTTAAATTCATGACAAAACCAAGGGATGAGTACGTGCAGTAGTAATGGTAACGGTATCTGCACGACTCCATAACCCAGCAGACACACAGCCTGGGAGACACATTGCAATAAGGAAATAGATTAAGTTACAATATCAGTTTACAAGGCCTATGAAAAAGCTTGGGTTAGAATCCAGACACCCTCTCTGCAAGAGCTGAGCAAGAAGCACAAACTTCATCAAAAGCTGCAGAGAACACACCAGGGACTGGGAGAGAAAAAACCCAGAATGTACAGCTGGAAATGCACCAAGCAAGCTCATAACTGGGATTCAGAGAAAACCACGGATGTTTAGATTCTTGCCTATATTTCAAGTGGATGGATTGCATAACACAGAACATTCACCAGTGCACCCATTTAGAGGGAGGAATTAATAACTTCTAGTCAATCTGTGTATAGATTGGGCCAACATATGTAGAAATGTTCACATACAAATACACACACATAGTTGTGTCCAGACAGAATATTTTTCCCAAAAAAAAACATGCTTTGCAATTGTTCCATCTGCGACATTAAACCTGCTGACTCATCTTCCCTCCACATTGAGAAGAGTTCTGGAAAAGTAGAGAACAATGCGGAGCTGGAAAAAACACTGGAAGAAAGAGGAGTTGCCAGGAAGTTTCAACAGCTTGTTTTTAAAAACCCATAAGGAGATTTTTAAGATGATACTTGTTCATCCAAAGAATCCCACGCTACTGGAATCTCCGCCCAAGTTCTCAGGCTGTACAGTACAATGTTCTGCTTCCACTCCAACTCCTTTTGCCTGCGTCACCCCTCATGGACATCACCCTCCCTCCTTCTGCTGGATGCCTGCAAGGTGGCTGGATCCATGTGAAGGACCACGTCCCCAGATGTCGTAGGCAGAAGCTCTGCTGGAATCCACTCTCCTCTTCTTTAGACAAGACTTGGGATAACAATAGCTTCTCAACAGATGTTTGCAAAGAGACACTGAGCAGCAAATTTCCAGCCTTTCCCAGCTGTTTAATTCCTGTGGGCCCTGACTGGCAGAAGCCTTGTGCGTTCCTTCCAAAGCATCATCAAGATTCTGTCTAAGTAACAGAACTGTAGAATGGTTTGGGTTGGAAGGGAACTTGAAGATCACTTAATTCCAAAGCCCCTGCCACAGGCAGGGACACCTCCCACTGGACCAGGCTGCTCAAAGCCCCATCCAACCTGCCCTTGAACACCTCCAGGGATGGGGCAATACTGAACGTATATCAAATCAAGAACCACATGACTGCCAATTTCTAGAAACACATTGGTAAGTGTTCAGAGAAAAAAAAAAAATCATTCCATCGCTTCCATTGCTTTAAAAAAAAAAAATCTTCGGGAGAAAAAACCTGCTTCACTAACATTCAGTGAGCTAGAAACCAATATTGCCAACTAACACCACTTTCTCTAAGAGACATTTCTGTGTTTTGGCAGTGGAATCTGTACACTTTATAAACCCCAGTGAATCCCTAGGGCAATGATAGGAGAACAAACGCAGCTGTAAACAGGGTAACAGGCAAGGGGCGGGGGGAGGCTTGTTTACTGGAAAATATAATAAAGCTTAATAATTTAAAGGGAACATCTAGGTTTATCATAGAAAAAGGAAAATTCCTTCCTCAGTTCAGTTTAGAGTGTTTCTCCTCTGTACACTGACATATTTAGCCAATATCCATTCGAAGAACTCCCTGATGCATTTCCTGTCGCTTGTAGATTCCCCACAATTTTCACGTATGTTTGGGGTTTTTTAAGGCAGTGCTAAAGCAAAGAACCTCTGCCCAGAGTAACAACAGTAACACTGTTACACCAAATAAATAATTCAACTACATACTGGGTTCACCTAGTCCCTTTCGATCCTCCTCTTTTTTAAGCCTTAAGCTACTAGATAACACTGGAAGGTCTCAAAGGCCACCTGTTCCTCTTGAGACAGACTCAAGACTCTTCAATTAAAAGATGTGGTACTCAGGAATTGTTGTAATAACTGAATTTCAACATGTTGCAGTAGTATCTCTCAGGTTTTGAGTATACAGTCACTTAATCCTGCAGAAAGCTGGGTTCTTGCCGAAGTAGATGGCTCTGTCTCATTCCACCCTCAGCCACTCATTCCTAAGCAACCACTTCAGGTAACAGATCCTTTTAAAAATTAACTAATAAATACTGCAAATTGTCAGCCAGATCATTTCCCTGATTTAGTTCACCATGTGACTACATCTGTGCTACTGCAAGCACAAGAGGACAGTCTTCTGAAAACTCATCTGGGCTTTTCTAGGGGGTAAGTTCTCAGATCAGCACTCACATCTGCCTCACAGTGAGAGCTGAGACAAGAAAAGCTGCACCAGGGAAACACAGGCATGGCAAGGAGAGGACTTCTGAAGGAAGAGCGTGTGCAATTAAACAATTTCAATTAATTGTGAAATCCCAACTTTAACTCTGTAGAACTGGTGTTGGAAAGGGCAGAAAAGGAAAAGTGGCTGGATACATATTTACGGCTTGCACTTTCCTTGCCTTTTGTCTCACTGAAATGCAACAGCAATTATTTTTACATTCAGCTTTTATTTAACCCTCCTAAACTTATTTATGTTTTTTGAACAAAGCTAATAACATAAGAACTAAAGTAAGCCTCCATTACTTCACACTTACATTTTAAGCACAATGACAGTAAATACATAACAAGACTTGGTATCTACTGTTACCTCAGCATTAAGTGTCTTAAAATCTTTCCTACATCCATAGCTGATAGACAGCTTTTAGTTTACAAGTAAGAACAGCACAAGTCAATTTGCAGCTTGTGTTTATTTCTATACTAATTGTGTACATGTATTTGTTGAAGTTTATTCAGCTGGGGTACGCAGAAATAACTTAAGAACTCAGTAAGGCGATGCAGGCTCTTACTTTCCTCTGTTTTATTATAACACATCACATGTCCTATTAGCTTCTTAAGTATTATTAAAATGCTGTTCTAATTCAATGAAGGACTGTGCTAGGCTCATGCACATTTAAAGACAATGATATGAGTGAGCATGTTTTAATCTAAATTTGGAAGACAGTGAATAACAAAGGGTTCAGTTTTCCTGGAATTGTCTAGCATTTATGACTGCTTGCCTAAAATGCATTCTCTCTCGCATGTATTTGTTAGCTTGGTTAATCCTTCATTGGTAGGGGATAAAAAAAAAAAAAAGTTTCTGAAATGTTTTTCTTAAAAATATTTACAAGCTTGCAGTAAGTCCACATACGCGTTCAATGGAACTGCAATCCAGACACAGCCACAAAATTCCAGGACCTAATCTTCCAGAACACTACACACAAAGTTCCCCTGAAATCAACAGTATTCCACAGCAGAGCTGCCTCTCCTCAGAGACTTTGGGGTTTTAAAAAAAACAGAAAGAAATTCCCCCAAACCAAAGGCAGAAGTGACCCAGCAAGCATTAAATTAAAAAAAAAACTGCAAAAAATCTTCCTTCTGTTCATTCTGAACTCACATCCAAGAAAACTGACAAACTTCTGTTTCAGAAAGGTTTGTACATACCACAGTACAAGCCTTTATCTGACATTCGTGGACTACCTACAGCAAGCTAAAAATTACTTGCACCTTGTTCCCACCATCATTTTCCATCAAATTAACTTTCTCATTATAAACACGACCCTTCCCTCTGCTTTTACTTCTTCTGTAAAGATGCACTTACGGAATGACAGGAATTAACTTCCTTCCCAGGTGAACAAAAAGCTTACTGTAACACAGAAAGCGGCATTAGCTCAAAACCTACCCTCCTGCTTTTTGCAGAGCTTCTCCTTCATGTCCTGGTCTAGTCTGGATTTGGACAAACAGAAAACTGGGCAACAACTGTAAGATATTCAGAGGGACAGGGAGTCAGAAGTTTGAAAGGAACAGCAAGTGGAGATTTTGCTGGGTTTTTTTGGCTATTAAGCCAGTAAACGATCCCAGCACTTTCTATCAAAAGGGAAGTATTCCTTTTAGTTTTGTTTAAAGTTTGGTTGGTTGGGTTTTTTCCCCACCCCATTTTCTCTGCAAAATCTTTGCATGGGTAAAACTGTGCAGCTCCAAAAGAATCAGAATCAAATTAAACCTGCAACTGGCCAACGTTATGCTGTTTTCATTCTGATGATCAGAAGCAACACGGAGCTCAAGAGCAGCAGCACAGGTTCAGCACTTGCTGTGAGACTGCTTCTCAAAAGGAAGTGTCAAAACCAGAAGTGAAGCTCACAGCACAGGGAAATCTTTCACTAAGTTGTCTCTGCTGACCAGCAGGGTAGCTAGGGAATTGGAAGGCCTCAGAGAGAACCACAACATCCCATACAAATAATTAAAGTAATCACTACGAATAACAAAAACTGCTGTCAGGGGAAAGCATTGCGAAGTCTTCATTCAAATGTTCATATATTCAATATATTTAAATTGCAAGCACCCTATAATTCTCTTTTATACTGCCTTGTCAAGGTACAGAAAAGGAAGTCATGCAAGTGAGTATCAGGCCTCATATGCAAACTTCTTAAAGCCTTACACCTCACACTATAAGCTTTTTCTTACCCCAGTCAATGAGCTCCCATCACCAAATAAGGATGAAGGCAGAGGATGGGACAGGACTTGAAAGCAGGACATCCTGAATCATCCATCACTTCTTCTTTCATTTCCTCCCTTTCCTCTTCCTTTCTGCCAGCAAGTCAAAGTATCATATACATTCACAGAACTCAAAGTACCAGGCTTCAATATCTTAAAGCTAGCAAGGGATTCCGAGGGTCAAACAAAGAGAATGTTACAGAACCTTCCACTTCTGATAGCTATAAGCTTCCAAATACCAGTGTACGAGTACTGATGGCCAAACCATATCCTTTGATTTTGCGCCAACACTGCCTTCAGGCCTAAATAACTTCCTCTCTTCTGGATGCTTAGGTCCCTCATGCATTTACAGACAGCAATCATACCACCTTGCTCTGAATCTTCCTCAAGAGGTTCTCTTCTCTGAAAATCCAAGATTATTTGCACAGTGACAGGTTTGTGTCTAGTGGAAACAAACGAGTAACTGGAGACTTACATAGCTAAAATTCCATTATACCAGAAGAGCTCTACGAAGTGTTAATACGGTAATCCAGGATACATGGCATCCTTGAAATGCTTGACAATGTATACAGGCTGACAAACACCTCTACTGTTTGTTTCAAGCAGCAACCAAAGGGAAAAGAAAAGCACAGAAGAGGAAAGAGAAAAACAGACACAGTCTTACACAGGAAAGGTTAAAAAATCCAATATAGTTAATTTAATTCCAAAAGCATTTCCAAATTCTGATGCAATCATTCTTTGCCATTTTAAATAATTTACAATAAGGATTTAATATTAGCGGGATGAGGGGATATTTCCACAATTAATTAATTCTAGCTGTTTATAAGACAACAACAGGTTGCTGGATTTACTTTCACTAAGCTACTTCTTTTACAAATACCTGACATCTCTAAGCCTGGCAAAACCCTGGTATGATTATTATACACGACAAAAAGCAAAAGCCCGAGACACACCAACAAAACAGACCAACACACAGAACAGAAAATGAAGCAGTGGTGTAAACAGCACTCACTCCCCTGTGTCTCCACAGGTTTCCTACAAGTAGATGAGTTTCAGACATGTAAAAGCAGTTTAAAATTAATAACATTTCCTGAGTGAAGAAATAAGATATTAAATATACTGCATGTCTGGTGATTAACTTCCAGTCCCAAAATAAGTAAGTGATAGGTGTATCAGATTTATTCTATAAAACAAGACTAATATGCAATAGGGATCCGTAAAGCTTAAATCAATGTATCCATGATTACCTTGAAGAAAATCAACTAGAAGGTACTACACAAGCAAATATAAAAATAATATTTCCCCCTTATCAATCCAGAACAAAACCGGTATTAATCTTCAGACCACAACGCTTAGATTCAATCAGCAATCCCTGCCAAAGAATTTTTTTTTTAACAGCTCATCTCTCAGTTAATCACCAAGAGAGTTTGCTAGAAATGTCACAGCTGGAGTCGCTAGATTTTTTTTTAGATGTTTGGCTGCTTAAATGAGATCTAAGCCTGTCTGAAAATGTGGCAACAACGATACACGCGGAACACTTTAAAGCTAAAGACTTGAATGTCTGACTGTGGTTCGGCCTCTCATCTGCTCTGTCAGGGTGGTCAACGAGCGCAGCAGAGCTCCTTTTATGTATCCAAGAGAACACTGACTGGCCATACAGGGGCAGGAATCTGTTCTTCCACGAGGCATCTTTGTTTCACAGCTCAGTGTAAGAGCTACTCCATCACTTTAAAAATCAAGTGGTGAACGCAGACCTGTCAATCTCAAAGCAGCTCCTTTTATAACACTTTGTTACTTTGGGTGCTGGTGCTGTACCTGGGAACCAAAGTCCCATCCTCACCCAGACCTGTAAGCTCAGAGGCTCCACAGGCAACATGTAACAATCCAATGTTCAGACTGCTTTTATTCCCAAGCTCAGATCTATCTTCTACACATCTGTACAGCGATGTTTGTATGATCAAGAGGAAAGCTCAGAAGCATTTTCTCTGCACACACTCACCAATACACCCAGCATTGCGTGATAACTACTGAAAAACAGATTTACTGACAGCGGCATTAGCTTGGTTTAAAGCCAAGGAGCAGGAAAAGAAAACACCTTTCCTACACATCTGGGATTTTCAATATCCTTTCTCCCACACACACAACTGCAAAATACACTGTTGGGAATGCAATATTTGGCACTCACTAGATAATTACATAACCCAAAGATTCAGCAGACAGTCCGTAACGGACTGCAACGAGAGTTAAACAAGTTTTCCTATATTTTCCCCAGCCTGTTTACCCTTCCCCTCCGAGAGGAGCAGATTTACACCGCTCGCTCCGCCGCGGAGACTCAGCAGCTACAGCAAAAAAGGGACAGACACCCTCTGGAACCCGGAATTGGGATTTTTCGGGGCAGGAGGCCGTGCCGGTGGGCAGCAGGACGGCTCGGGAAGACGCCAGCCCGGCACCCCCGGTAGCAGTGCCCAGGCTGCGGGCAGGGGCGGCCGCCTGCGGGCTGGGCTGCACTCACTCTGCAGAGCTCGTCCCGTTGACGGCGGAGCCATCCGGAGCGGGATTGAGCTGAATCGGCCCGGGCTTCTTCTTGGGCATCTTGGCCAGCGGAGGGGGACGAACGGCGGCCAGATCCGAGGGGCTCCGTGCGGCGGAGCGGGGCTGGGGGCTCCCCCCGCGGGCAGGTGGCTGTGCGGGACCCCAGCAGCGCCGAGATCGCTCCTTCCCTCCCGATCGCAACTCCCCGAGCTCACAATGTGCCCCTTCCCCGGCCCCGCGCCTGCGCGCGCCTCCCCGCGCCGCTCCCCCTCCCACCGCCCGTGGCGCGAACGCAAGCGCCGTGGCGGGGCGCATGCGCACTACTGGCAGCGAAGTCGCGAGGAGCCCCACGCTCGCCGCCCGCTGCCAGTACCTGTGAGCGGGCGCTCCTCTCCCCAACTGGCGCGCGTGCGCGGTGCGCTCTGAGAGGCCACGCGGAGCCCTGCCCTCACCACGCACTGCCAGCACCTGCGGGGGCGTCGCCCCTCGCGCATGCGCACTGTACGCGGCGAAGCCACGTGGAGTGCTGCCCTCCCCGTGCGCTGTCCGCACCTCGTCCCGCTTCCTGCACTGTCTGACTTTATCGTAAAAGTTCTTTGGATGCTTTTGGGGGTGTTCATTAAAATAGCCGCTTCCAACAAGCGGAAGGAAGTCTGAGGGGAGACCTCATTGCTTTCTACAGCTGCCTAAAAGGAGTTTGTAGCGAGGTGGGGGTTGGTGGCATTTGTTACTGTAGGAATAAGTGTAAGCATTTCTCTTCCTGCACAACAATGCCCTGTGTTATCACTTCTAGAGAGAAACCGTCTGAAAAACATGAAGTTTGTTTTCAGAAAGTAAAATTACTTCATAGAATCATAGAATCACTTGGTTGGAAAAGACCTTTGAGATCGCGGAGTCCAACAGTACCAACCCACTACTAAACCAGCTCCCTGAGCACCTCGTCTACCCAGGTTTTTAGTCTCTCCAGGGATGGGGGCTCCACCGCCTCCCTGGGCAGTCTCTGCCAGTGCCTAAGAACCCTTTCAGTGAAGAAAGTTTTCCTGATGTCTAATCTGAACATGCCCTGACGCACCTTGAAGCCATTTCATCTCATCCTATCACCTGTCACTAGGGAGAGGAGACCAGCACCCACCTCGCTACAACCTCCTTTCAGGCAGTTGAAGACGGTTACATGGTCTCCCTTCTTCGTCCTTTTTTCCAGGCTAAACAGCGCCAGTTCCCTTGGCTGGTCCCCATAAACCTTGTTCTCCAGCCCTTTCCTGAGCTCTGTTCCCCTTCTCTGGCTGAGCTCCAGCCCCTCAAATGTTCCTCTTGTAGTGAAGGGCCCAAAACTAGACACAGTATTCAAGGTGTGAGCCTAGGTGAGAGTCACAAAACTGACTCTAATTTAGTCCAAACCACAACAGGGTTGTTCTCCCTGGCAACCAGTGACAGGACAATGGGAAATGGCCTTGAATTGCACCATGTAGGGGAAGTTTAGGTTCAATATTAGGAATTTCTTTACTGAAAGTGTTGTCAAGCATCTGAAGAGGCTGACCAGGTTGGTGGTTGAGTCACCATCCTTGGAGGAGTTTAAAAGATAAGTCATACTTGGGGACATGGTCTGGTGGCAGACTTAGCAGGGCTGAATTGATGATTGGGCTCGGTTATCTGAAAGGTCTTTTCCAACTGAAACCATTCTGTGAGTCTGTCTCATTGCAGTCATTAACGAACCCCAATGAGGAAACTGCTGTATTCCTAATTAAAATCCACCTCAGCTGGGGCGCTAACGGCAGCTAAATTTTTGCCAAAGTAAATGCCTAAATTAAAAACGGAAAGGGAGGACTGTAGTTACAGAACTGTGCATTATGAATACGAAAATGAGAATGAAATGCCCTCACTGCTTTTGTCAAAGCATGGCTTTTTTCCATTCACACAACTGTGTGCAAGGAATGCAAGGACTCCTTTGTCTGAAACGCTGAAGTCCTTCACAAAGAACTTGAGAGTATTAGGCAGGTATTGAACGCACAATTACTGTATATGCACTGTATCATTGCAGTTGCACTGTGCTGTAATTGCCCACACGAGTTACACAACCATGGTTATTCTACTGTGGTGCAAAGTTTGGCCTCTTTTTTCTCTGAAAAGATACTGCAAGGAAGTTTTTACTTTCTTTTAAATATTCAGACTGAACAAAGAAGAATTTCAGTTATGAATCATGAATTGTCGTATAGAGTTTGATTTCTTTTTCTCCCTGTAACATTGTTTTTCTCCATCAGAAGAAATCCTACATAAACAGATGAATAACTGGACACATCTACTGAAAACTGAGGTTTCAGTATGCAGAAGTTTTGAACTGTGGCAATAAAGAAGTGTGGATCACATTGCCTCCACTGACATTAGAATCACGAGCTCCGTAACAAAACTTATATTCTAAGTACTCTGTACAGAGAACCACTCTGAATCCCATGTTTTAAATTTTTGAGGTTTGCAGCAGAATATTTTTAATCACAGTAGGCATTAATGCTTCCCTATATATTATGTGAAAATGCTTTATCATTCCCAACATCTTACACATTTTTAAAGGTTAAAAGATTAATTATCATTTTCAGAGCTTTGCCGTTGCAAGACGAGCTCCTTTCATCCAATTCCAGCTATTAAGAAGTAGCTCCCTCCTCTGGAGCACTTTATACCGGCACTGCAAACACTGTAGAATCTTTGAAAAATTACTTAATTCACTTTGTTGGAGTCATTTGACCTACAGCACGACAACAAAGATATTTTGAATTGACTGAATATAGAAATGAAGTCACTCTGAGTTCCTTGGGTACTATGGTACCCCGGGGACCTCAGAGAGACACAAGAGCTGTGTGGGCTCTGAGACCTTGTTTGGGTTTAGTTGCTGTTGATTCTTTATAATGACTGTCACACTGATTTCTACAAGAATACTGAATGATCAGGATTTTTGTTATATGATTATACAACTCATTTAAAATGTTTCAAGATCATTGTAGGTTGGTTTGAACTTCTGTAAACCAAACAGTCTTAACTTCAGTGCATTGCAACTAGAATTGAGGCTTATTTCCCCAGCCAAAACACAACACGTGTTTTGGGAACTGGAATATTCCCTGTGGAAGGAACTGCGTTTTGCTTTACTAACAGGTGTTTCTGGAGGTGGATTGCAGAGGAAAAGATGAAGAAGAAATAGAAGGTAGTGTAATTTCTCTTCTGAGCAGGGAGACTTTCTGATTTATTGATTCTATCACTGCTTGGAGTAACAGAAATGGAACAAAGCAGCTTGTCTTCATTACCACTTTTGTCTCTCTTGAAACCTGAATTTTGTTTAGTTTCTTGCATGACAAGAAAATATGATGACTGTATAGATTTAATTGCATTACTAAGTTAGCCCAACTTTTAAAACTCAAATGCCACAATAAGCTGCATATTTGCTGCCAAAACATATGCATGCAAACTTTTATTTGTAAGATTTAATACTTCTTCATCTATTTAGTGGTTAACAAAGCAATTTAAGGAAATAAATATTCCAATAAGGAAAGGAATTTAATAAGCCTGATTCAAATGTGATTGAAATTGGCCAACAGGATCAAAAATTATTAGAAGGGGGCTGACAGAGTTTCAAGCAGTCAGAGACCACACCCTGTCTTGCATGTCTTGTGTTCCTCAAGAAGCAGGAATTGAAAAGAATACCATGGATCTGAACAGAATCTTAAATGTTTAGTAATATACTAAAAGCTTAGAAATTAATGTTTAAGACAACAGTATAATATGAAACATAATTAGATTAGCAAGGTAGAAATCACAGATAGATAGCTGAAGTTTGCTTAGTCCAGAAGACACGATCTCTCACTAACACAGCTATGACAGTACCAGTTCTGCCAAGGGTTTCTTGTGTGAACAGCTTTGCCAACACAATACTTGGATGGTTTTTGCAGAACAAGTACTGCTCCCATAGGAGTAAACCCCTTCAAACATAAAGCAGCCAATTATCCATTTTACAGATTTGCTTTGTCGTATATTACGTGTAAAGTAAAACAGGAAATGAGACTGAAGTATAAAATAAGGTCCTAATTTTCTGCAGTTTTTCTAATGAAATTACGCTATTCAATACAGAAAGAAACAAGCAATATTTCCAATTCATCTGAACTAGAAACCAGAAGTGTTTTCTAGAATACAGGCAATCCATGTTGTTGGTTTTTTTCCCCTGACTTATTACTTTATCAGCATGTGGCTGGTTATTTATTTCCTGAGGAAAAACAACAATAATCAATGCCTGCCAGTGTATGCTTTTAATTTAAACAGGAACACAGGACTGGAAAGAACCACTTAGGTTACAAGTCCAGTCTCTGATTAAACACTTCAAAAATATTGATTAATCGAAGTTGCATAAATATGGTAGGTTTCATAACACTGCACTCCTCTGCAGAGATTGTAAGTGATCTTCTGCTTGAACCTTTGTATAGTGTTTTTTATTGCTTTCCAGTACTTTTTTTGTAATTGTTACCTACCTGTTCCAGCAGAGACAACCCAAACCATTCCATGATTCTATGATTTTCCATATCACCAGCAGCATTTCCTGAGCAGGTGATGCTACACAAATCTCACCGGGAGAGCAGGGAAAGGTATGCGATACACAAAGTAGTTATTGTGGAACAGGTGGAATATTGCTGGAAAGGGTCCAGAGGAGCCTACGAGGATGATCAAAGGGCTGGAGCACCTTCTATGAGAGGACAAGCTGAGAGAGTTGGGGTTGTTCAGCCTGGGGAAGAGAGGACTCCAAGGCAGTTGCTTTCTAAACTCCGAAATGAGTCTTAAGAGAGTTTATTTGCTGACATTTTCGGTATCATCCCCATCTCTAAGGCACGGTCAGGCAGAGTTAGAGCCAGCTCCGAATGAGGAAGAGATTGGACTGTTGTGAAGTTCATAACAACATTAAAATGAGACCTCAGAAAGTGACAGAATGTGTATAAGATATCCGGGAAAATTTCTACACAAGCACGAGTGAGAAATCCCTTCTGTGCCAGCTCCTGCCTGGCTGCACACTATCCATGGGGATCGCTCCCCCGTGCTGCCCAGCCCTGATGAAGGGCGCTTGCTTTGTAGAACTCCAAAACCAGTCTTAGAGAATTTATTTGCGGGCATTTTCAGTGTCACGTAGGTCTTTGAGCAACCTGATCCAGCGGGAAGTGTCTCTGCCCGTGGCAGCGGGGTCGGAACTGGATGGTCTTTGCGGTCCCTTCCAACCCAAACCATTCCATCACTTTATGATTTTCGGTATCACCAGCCGCGTTTGCACAAATCCCACGGGAGAGGGAAGAAAGAGGCGCCTCCCCCACCCCCACCCCCACCACCCCCGGAATCGCCTCAAGCTTTTGGCGCCAAAAGCGCCGCCGCGCGTGATCTCGCGAGAATTGGGCCTCTCGCGCGATGCGGGCGCTGAGAGGCGGGAGCGCTCCGCTGTGAGGGGAGCGGCTCCTCCGCGCCCCGCAGAGCCGCGTGGGTCCTTTGCTGTGCCTTCCACGGCCTCTCCAGCCTCCCAGGTCAGCCTGGGCAGAGCTGCCCGGCGCCTTCGCGGTGGGGAAGCCGGGAGAGGGGCGGCTTTTCCGAAAAAGAGCCGTCCCGGAACGTGGGGAGAGCGGGCCGCCCCGCGCCCTCCCGTGCCCCGAAGTGGCCGGCGCTGGGTTTGTTGAAGGAGCCGGGAAAGGGAGCCCTTCTCCAGAGCGCCTTTCCGGGAGGGTAAGCTGTGAACCCGAGGAATCCGCACCCATAGTGTTTGATAAGTGAGGGTGTGAGGAGAAAAACAGCTGCCCTAATAAGTGCTTTGGGTGGAAATCCAGTTCTCTTGTGTTATGTCCCACTTGGGCAGCTTGATCAGGTGGGACATGTCCCGTCCGTGTCAGGGAGGTTGGAACTGGGTGATCTTTAAGGTCCCTTCCAACCCAAACTACTCTATAGTTCTATGGTTCTGTGATTCCTGTGACTGCCACTCCCAAGTAAAATTTAGTTGAAACGTGACAAACTCTTATTTTATTCAGCCTAGCAAGGCTGGATCAAGTCATCCATCCATATGGTATCTTAATTTGTATGACTGTTTTTTGGGAGAGGGGAGCCCTCCTGCAGACCACCTTTCCAGGCAGGTAAGCTGTCAGTCAGGGATGGCCAAGGGAAGCTGTGGCTGCCCCATCCCTGGAAGTGTCCAAGGCCAGGCTGGATGGGGCTTTGAGCAGCCTGATTCAGTAGCAGGGAGTGGAACTGGATGGACTTTTAAGGTTCCTTCCAACCCAAACCATTCTGTGATAATGACCCTGCACCCTGTAGTCTTTGATAAGCAAGGATGTGAGTGGGAAAGAGCTGCACTGATAAGTACTTTGGGTAGAAACCCATTTCTTCTGCTTTATTCCCGTGACTCATGCCTGCCATCCTCAAATTTGAGTAAAAACATAACAAGCCTAGTGAGACTGGTTGGTGTCATCCATTCCTGTGGTATCTGTTAATTTGTGTAGTTCTGTGTTTTCTGGCTGGCAAATCTATTTCTGTAAAAGCTGTAGACGCAGTGTATATTACTGATGCTTAGCTGCTTCCCTGGGAGCCTGTTCTTCTTGCTGCTTCTCTTTAAATCTATTTGGTGTTTCCTTCAGGAGGGAGCAAAAGTTTATCTGCAGTGATGATGGATCCTTTGGAGAACAACTTGTTTGATCTTCCTGATTATGAGAATACTGAAGATGAAACATTCCCACCTCTTCCGCCTCCAGCCTCTCCAGGAAGAGATGATGTTGAATGGGCTCAAGCTAATGGAGGTGAACACCTGTGACCCCTAAAGATCTTGTATTGCAGCATAGGCAATGACATGCTGTGCAATCAACATTACTGGTGGCGTACTTCACTGCCTTGAGTTTACTGCGTAAAAATAGTCTTGCATAGATAAAAATGCAATGCGTAAATTTAAATTTGTATTGATTCTGTGTTCCTGAGCTTGTTGAAAAAGTTCAAATGCAAATTCATGCAAATAAATCTTTATAAAATTCAAGCTCTTCTGACAAAACATTGATAAAGGTAACTGAACAGTGGTGATCCATAGTTACCCTTTATGACTTGGATCTTAGAAGAGGAATGAGTGATGCATATAGTATTCCATGGAGATGTTGTTAGATTTTATACAGCATGTGACCTAGGAAAAATTGAAGACACTTCAGGACATTAAAACTTAAGTATTTGTATTTGAAAAGATCTGTGACTGAACAAGCTAATAGAAATTACAAAGATTTCATTTTAACTTTTGTTTACCTTCTACTCCTATTTGCCTGTAGTGTTAAACATGTATATTCCTTGATGTCTGTACTGTATGTTCACTAGGAAAAAGGATTTTGGATAGATTTAATTACTTGATACATGAAAGGGAGGACAACTTCTGGATTTCAAAGTAGGAAAAAGTAAGCCAAGAAATCAGTGTGATAACTAATTGCTAGCTCTGAGATGAGATGAGATGGGCAGTGGTGTCTTGTTTGTTGCATACTGGCCCTAATTAAAAAGTGCACAGACTTTGGTTCTTAGAAGACAAATTGATTGTGGTCATATGTCAGCTCTTTCTCTATTATTTTGAAGGTGGTGCTGGTATTTTAGTTCTGTCTTTCAGATCCACTAGTGTGAATTCTGGGACATGCCTGTCAAATTATGTTTATTGATAATTTGAGTTCTTAGCTTTTAGAAGCAGCGTCTACTTTCAACACGTTCTCATCAGAAATACAATAGAAAAGTTCTAAAATTAGGTTCCCTGAAAGAGGAATTTCCTACTTTGTTTGCAAGGTTGATTCTTCAGTATATTTTGAAGGGGCAACGTTATTTGTAATCTGTCTTGTGGGAGAAGCAAGGTGAAATTTGCACATTTGGAGTACCATACCTGCAATGGAATACTTTTGACTGTTGCCTTTTTGATGGTGTGGAAGCGTAAAATTTACATTATATAATTCTAGTTGATGTCTTTTGGAATGTATACTTAAAATATGTTATTTTTTTTGTTAGAACCAGATGAAAACCAGCAGTCACAGCCAAAGGATTCTGCTGCAGCTCCACGAAAAGCAGTGAAAAGACCAATGCCTAAACTAGATGCCCAGAGGTAATGTTTTAGAGAATATTTCTTTCTGTGGTGAATTTGGATTTTGGCTGTAGGGGAATGGCCGAGGTCACTGTAATCCCTGCTTGGTCATAGCCAAGGTGAAGATCGAGAGGTTTGGAGATGAAAGTGGCTATTGCGTGCTGTAGCTCAGACTTTTTATTCCTTGCTTACCTGTGTAATGCCATTACTGGCCCAACTTTCTTTAAGTCTCTTTGGGACTTAGTACGCAACTAATAATTTAAGGTATATTTATTATTCATACATAGGACCCTTCCAGCTGAATCTTTATTTTACTTCAGACATAGTACTGTAGATTTCTTTCTTCAGTACTTCAAAATAAAACCTCAATATAATGGTGACTGTAAGGTGGTACTTGCATCTGGGTCAAGTGCAAACTGGATAAACTGTATATAGGTAAAGGATTTTAATATTTTCTTTGCTGCTATCACTAAAACTGGTGTAAGTTCTTTATAAGCAAGGGAAAGAATCTGAGCTTTTAGTTTCTTCCATTTTAAATACACTGATTAAGTCAGCGATACCACAGATGGATGCTCTGGTCACACATCTAACTAGTTTTACTTGGCCAATATAGATAGTAGAACTGAACATTCAGTTTTCTTCCCATGTAATCAGAAGGAAAAAGCTCCTTACGTTAGGAATAAACATATGATGAATCAAAAAAAAAAAACCTCTTGGGTCTTGTAGCAGCCTTTATCCTATTTTGTGTGTTTTCTTAATGACTTCTAATTCTGTACATCTTTCAAATAGAACTCTGTGACTTTAGGCTATTTAAAGGAGTGTGGAGTTTTTTCTGTGTGCTTTTTGGGGGGATCTGGGGGTAGTTATTTTTGCTGGTTTTGTTAATTAGAAGAATAAAGTATGGGTTTCAAATAACTTCACCCACTTCCTATTACCAGGTTAATTTCAGAAAGAGGCCTTCCGGCCCTGAGACACATGTTCGACAATGTAAAGTTCAAGGGTAAAGGGCATGAGGTAAGATATAGTGAGCTTTGTTTTGTTTCCTGGGAAGTTCATCTTGATCTGATAGATTGCTGCCCTCTTATATGGGGAGAATTGATATTACACTCTGGTCAGCCACCTTTCTGGCAGGATTTGAGCAGATCTTGATGGTTTTGTAAATTAATTTGTAAATGTACAAATAAACAAACATGAATGCAAGTACTTTTCCTGAAATCACACTGCTGTTCTCATATCTTGAAATTGCACTTACAGACTTGTTTGTGGGATAAAGGCTACCCACGCATTCACATCACTGAAATTTTCAAGAGACTTCCAAGCTACAGATGCTTAATATTTTCAGAACTGTTACTGTGCGGTTTCCCTCTGCAATCTGGCTTGATGAACTCTTACTACCTGGAGATCTTGTTTTGTGCTCTAGGCAGAAGACCTGAAGACACTCATGCGACATATGGAACACTGGGCTCACAGACTGTTTCCAAAACTGCAGTTTGAGGATTTTATTGGCAGAGTAGAGTCTTTGGGAAACAAAAAGGAAGTTCAGGTAG
Source organism: Cuculus canorus (assembly GCF_017976375.1). Classification (NCBI taxonomy): domain Eukaryota; kingdom Metazoa; phylum Chordata; class Aves; order Cuculiformes; family Cuculidae; genus Cuculus; species Cuculus canorus. Next base: position 14,409,714 of record NC_071412.1, on the reverse strand, counting down.
GTATTGTTCCTGTCAGATCCTTTTCATGCAGTACTGAGTAGTGTAAGAGGTAGGTTTAGGAAAGTGGTTATGAAACAAAAGAAGGTTTAAATTGTGCATACTGCTAAGGAGTATAGTGTAATTTTAATTAATTTCTATATCTTTAAACAAAAGCTCTTTCCTGTATTTGAAGTATTTAAGTTTACATTTAGATATAGCCTTTTTTAATTAGAAATAGTACTTCAGAAAATTGGCTACAGCTCATTCAGGACATCTTTTAACGAAAGTAACTTGCTTAAGAGTGCTTGAACTGGTTGGGTTTGGGTGTTTTCTTTGTTTGATTTTTAACATTTCAACCTGCAAAAGAAGATTTACGAAGAATGTTGCTTCAGCTGGCTAGGTGATAGGTGAGGGACTTTTAATGATCCACATCATTAAAAGTTGTGGGTCAAAGACACATAATGAAAGGAGTATTTTTTTTCAGTGTACAGAGAAATTAGGAGTAATATTAGATTTTGTTACAGATTAAATACCAGTATTTTAACTTCTTATTTGCAGACCTGCCTAAAGCGGATTAGACTTGATCTTCCTATTTTGCATGAAGACTTTGCAAATAATGAAGGTATGTTTGTGATGCTGTTTGTTCTCTAGTTCAGTGCTTAAAATTATTTTACTTACCCTCCTACTGACCAGGAATCAGTGATCATTATACATTTTTCTAACATAGAAAAAACTGGTGAGTGTTCCTCCACTTCAAAACCAAGCTCTGTGAGACTTAGGATTACAAAACTGATCTGGTACTTCAACTAAAATGCTACATACGTAGAGAAATAAATAATTGTGCATGGTATACAGCAAGGAAATGGAAAATGGGTATTTTTACCAGCATTGCTAGAAATATTCTTTCAAAAAACCACCACAGCTGCAGTTCGTAGATGAACACACTGGTTTGTGTTGTACTTCTATGAGCATGTACTTAGAAGAGCTCTTGGATCTTGCTAATGCAGAAATTAAAGACCCATTACACTGCTTATACTACCAGTTGTTACAGTGCAGTCAGGGTGTAGTATCTTTGATAGAGAAAGTACTTAGGAATGTGTGTGCACCGTTATGTGTGTGTGCCAGTCTTGGTGCATGCTACTCTTGAGTATTTCTTCTTCCAATATCAAAATCCACTTAACAGCAAATAATTTCAGAGTCTTTCCCAATCAGATGATGTTTTAGACTAGAAATAAAGATTTATTTATTTATTTTTTTAATAAAAAGTGGGAGCAGAGTTTACCTGGTAGTTTGAAAGGAACTTTGTTAGCAGAAATGAGAGAATTCTACTTGTTCCCAAGGTCCTTTACAGGTGTTCACATTTTCACTGTGGGTGTCTTTCAAAACAGCTGTCCTGTCTACCTGTTGTCCATTGTGTCTTCATGGGAACATCAGCCTCTGGATAAGCCAGTGCTCTGGGAGGGTGTTGTGGTGGATGAGCTACCCAATGGGAGAACCTTGGCTTCCCTGTGAGAATGACCTTAGGGCAGTTTGGGACATGTGGCTGTCTTCCCTGTTGGCTGCATTTGCTAGAAATGGAATGGAGCCGTCAGCAGCCACAAACAGCAAAGCAAATGGTTCCTGCCGACAGTGTCTGTAGAGTTATCAGATTTATCTGTGCGATGGTTCCATACATTTGTGTGTAGATGAGGTGCTGATCTGTCCTTGAACCCTGTTAGCAAGTGTACTGCTACAACTGGTCAGTCTTCAGCTGAAAAACTTGAGTAATAATCTGAAAGTCTTGAAATACAAACTCAGGCTAGGGAAAAACTCTTGAAAGAGTGCTCTGCTTCTCTGTTGCTGGGTGAAGTTTGTCTAACTGAGCTGGACTGCCTCATCTTGCATATTTTATTGCTGCCAAATGAGTAAATATTTCATAATAGTAGCACAATGAATTCAAAACTGACCATTCAATATCTGTGTTTGAACATCTGTCTCCCATAACTAGTCCTTCCACTTCCCAAAGGACAGTTCTGTATTAGTAAGGGTAGGAAGAAAATTATCTGGCCTTTCAGCAAGAATTGCCTGAATTTACCCTCATCCTTTGAAGCACAGCTCATGATTGCTAACATGGTACACAAAGCTATCTCTAGATCCAGGAATTGATTATTGTTGCGTCTTTGGGTTCTCTGATAAGCAGTTGTTGTATACTTTAAATATCGGGTATGTGGGCCCAGGCAGAAATTTGCCTGTTACAACCAAATTACAGAGTGACCTTTAGCTGTCAATACAACTTTAAAACGTAGGATGTAGAAATGCTTTAAAAGTATTCTCTTGTCAGATACTCAGCAGTAGATATCACTGAATTCCAAGTGTTGATTTCTGACCCTCTTCCCCCTCCTTTTTAACCAGATGGTGGAGGAGGAAACAAAGGACTGGATGCAGCCACTGAAGATGTACGTTCCTGCTCTGGAAATGCAGAAGATCTAAATTCTCCGTCTGGTACAACTCTCACGGAAGAGCAACAAGAGCGAATCAAGAAGAACAGGCAGCTAGCCTTGGAACGTAGGCAAGCCAAGATGCAGTGTAACAGCCAGTCACAACACAATGGTAATCAGCTCTGTAACTTCAGTGTTAATGTTAGTCTTCCTGTAGTTATACCTCTCTCTACTTGTGCCAAGTTGTCATAGCTTTTTCTTTGAAATGAAACTCCACTCACTGTTAATCTCTGGAGCTGGCTTTCCTGCAGGTGGTGGTTCTGGTGATAGAGAGCACAGTTATGCACACAGCAAGTGTTTTCTTACGCTAGGAAACTGTTCATTTGTTTTTCAACAGAGCTTTCCTCTAGTTATTTGGAAGAGGAGTTTAATACCCCAATTGCAGAGGATCCCACTGACCTTATTGAAGACGCTCAAACTGCCACAACTGTGGCTGCTGTTCCAGAAGCTGAAGATGGAGACAGAGAATGGGAATGTGCCAGTGAAAAGCAATAACTATTCCCCGTGCTTTGAATGACTTTCTTGACAAAAAGACACAATATTTTAAGTGCTATTTTTCTATCAAAATGTTGCTTGCTCTTTATGCTTTGACTCCAGAAGCTCCACTGAAGTCTTTACTGTGACATCTGTGTAGCTGGACAGGATGCTTGTCTGGAAACTGCAGATGAGCAACTCCACACACCAGGAAGCAGAACAAAAGTTCTTCATCTGCATTTGGGACATCCCTCCTGGACATTCTTTAGGAAAAGTTAGTGAGACTTTTTTACCTATTTTGAACTTTGTTTACAACTGATGTCAAACTGAACTGACTGGGATATTTGCAAGGGAAGTTTCTGATAAAGGTGGGTTTACTTTTTTTAATAGAGGTTGTCTATAATAACAGGTAAGGATGTGCCTGAACAGGTCTTCTAACCAAGTACTTGTATCTTGTTCTTATAAAATGGAAGCCATTAAATTTCAGAAGTCAAACCTGAACTTTTTGTACAAGGCTGCTACAACTCTGGACCTCCACTTCCCCTGTGCTAGTCAAACAGCTCTTCAGACCAGTCCAGCCAGCAGGGGAACAGGCTTTGGCTTTGACCAAATCTGTTACCTTCCTTCAGCTGACTTTGTTCTGTCTTGAATCTGTCTTTCATCTGCTTTTTACACTGTTGCTTTTCCTTACATAGTAGCTCTTCTCTTGTGGAACGAACAAGAATCACTGTAGCTGTAAGGCACTCTCCACTAGCACAGGGCAGACTTCATAACAAACTAAACATCTAGAAACTGAATGTAGACAAGAGCAGCACTTGCAGCAGATGAAATAAGTTCACATCAACGGGTGTTACTTCGTCAGATGTGGAGCTGGGGGATTTTTATAAAGATTCGGTATTCTAGATCAGTGTGAAGGACTTAACTTTTTAGGTCCCTGTAGCTATGAATTAAACTCACTAATGTATAGTGGAAGATAGCCAACAGCTGTAGGAAAGGGAGGTTTTGAGAACTGAATTTATGAATAACAGGGGAAAGTAATGTTCTGAATGATAGTTAAAAGAATTTACCTCTCTGTCTTTCACAGAATTGTTTAGATTCTTAGCCCTCCTTTTGCTCCTGATGTATTTATGGAAAAATTTATTGGATTTTTTTTGTGCCAGTAGCCAGAGTAAGTTCTAGCTGGGCTTTGGCCCTTCTGACTTTCTCCCTGTATGACTTCACAACATCTTTGTAGTCCTCTTGAGTTGCCATCTCTTCTTCCAAAGGCAATAAATTTTTTTTTTTTGTTTTTCCTTCTGAGTTCTACCCAGAGCTCTGAGTTCAGCTAGGCCAGCGGTTTTCCCCATTGGCTTGTCTTCTGGCACATGGGAACAGCCTGCTCCTGCACCTGTAAGACTTTTCTTGAAGCTTGTCCAGCCCTTCAGGGCTGCCTCCCAGGGAATGCCAGCTGCTGTGCTCCTAAACAGGCCCAAGTCTGCCTTCCAGCAGTCCATGGGGGCTGTTGTGCTGGCCCCTCCCTCACATCTCCAAGAATAAAAACACTTTCCTATGATCACCTGCCAAAGGCAGCTTCCAGCCATCCCATCACCCACTAGTCCTTCTCTGTTAGTGAACGGGTCCTGCTGCCTTCCTATACTGTTTCCTCTCTGCTGTGCTGTATTCCCAGCAGACATCTGGTAGGTTGAAGCCCCCCCCACCCCGCTTCCCCTCGAGAACAAGGGCTAGCCGTGCTGTTTACAGAGTAATTCACCTCCCTCCTCACTCTGCCATATCTGCCTTGGCTTTCCCCCTGCTCCTTACCCATGAACACTTCAACCCTGTTGTCACCATCATTAAGCTCCAGCCAATCCAAACCCTCCGTAACATAGAGGGTACCCCACTACCTCTCCTTCTGTGTCTGTCCCTTCTGAGGAGGCTGCAGCCATCCACTGGAGTTGTGCCAGCCTTCCCACCATGATCACACCTGTGAACAGTTTTCCTGTCTTACAAGGGCTCCCAGCTTCTCTTGTCTGTTGACCATGCTGTATGTTTTGGTGTAGAGGCCGTTCAGCTGAGCTGTTAGGTGTGTCAGCTTGGAAGAACACACCTTAATTCCTTTGAGAGAGTGACTGCCGTTTCCCTCTTGCCTCTGATTACATGGAGAGCCCCCCACCTCATCTCCATACAACTTAACTGTGCTCCAGTGTGCCCAGCACAGCTCACAGACACAGGCTGAGGGCCCCCGCTAGCACCCTACCCTTCTACCCTTAGCATGTCAGCCCTCAGTGTGTCATGGGCAAGCTTGGTATTATCCCCCTCCCCCTTCCAGTCCAGTTCAAAGCTCTGGAAGATGACTTTTGCCTGGAAGATGAGATTTATCACGTATAAAATCTCCTAAAATCTCATACATGTTCATAGTCAGACAAAAATAATTCTTATTTAAAATAGACATTTAGATTCTTGTTAAAACAATTCTTGACTATTTAAATAATTAGCCTTTTTTTAAAAAAAACCCACCACCTGAATTATACGAGGTGAACAGGAAGAGCGTCGCCAAGCAGATGGTGCTGGGCTGTTCAAGTTCTAATGTCAGCTGAAACATCCAATAGAGCCAAATGCCGGATTTCCTCCAGCAGCTGGTACAGGCTTGCTCCCTTGGTCTGGCAGTACTCCTGAAGGTCCTCATCAATTACTTCTACTCTTGCTTTCTCTTGGGCGTGCTGGGCTGCTTCTGCAGACTGACTGACTTTGTTTACCAACTCTGATTTCATCACCTGAAAATTCTTCTGGGAGACCTCTGTGTCTGAAGTTTGGTACGGTGCGTTCCTGATTATTTCAAGCTTGATCATATCGGCATGGCAGCGGGAAGTCTGCACGAGGATTTGCACCTGAAAAGCAATACAAAATTTATTTTAGTTCTGCAAATGCTATTTCTTTGTACTTCCTTCACGTTGAATACTCACTGTAATGTGATCAAAAAGGCTTAATGTAACCGATTCTCCAGTGGTGGTAGTGGAAGTAATTCTGTTCTGAAAGCGATGAAGTGATCCAGGCTTCCACTCACAGCTCCCATCACCCTGACAAGAGATGACCAAGCCTTCTTTGTTTTTCATATATGCAGCACCTTTGATTCCGTATCTAAAAGAAAGCAGGTGAGCAGATAGGAGTGAAAACTGTTAGAACAGTTTCTATCAGTTCTCTTAATTTTGAAACCAGCAGAAGGCCAGGTACGGTTACACAAAAGCAATGTAAAAGGGCAGATACTATGTCATGATAATCCCACTTCAGGGACTCCAGTGTACCTTGTCAAAGGAACCCCTAGAGTATATAGAGACAGCATGAAGACAGTGACAGATGTGTTTTGAAAGCAGTGATTCATTACTTTAAGTGTTGGGTGGAGCCTGGAACGACCAGATAGAAGAAGAGCTGCATTACAAGTTATTCCAGGCAACACAGCGAGGAAACAATTTTCCAATAAGAAAGAGTTACTTGAAGACCAGCATCATCCTTGCACTGGAAGGAAGCCTCTTCTGGGTGGGGAAGTGCTGGTTCTTCTGCCATGCAGCTAAGCCAGGCCCTCCAGAATGCTGGAGACAGGCCTACACTGAGCTGATTTAGATTGAAGCTCAGTCTGTGGCCAGGATCAAGCAGCCTCTGGCTGTACGCATGGAAGTCCAGGGTATCCATGTCATGCTCTGCTTTCCCTCACAGCTCTGTAGAATGTTTTGTGGATTTTGTTTCTTTCTTGTTTAAAAAGAGTTCTTACACCTACATTTCTTGTACCTGTTAGCCAGCTGGGCAGACAGTGTTGCTACCAGTAATGCACAAACACAAAGATCATGAACTAACCCAAAATGTCCGAAGTCAGTAAGAGAAAGGAAAGGCAGCTGTCTTCCCCTGAGCTGGAAGAGCTGGCACACTCTTATGAAACGCTCTCCAGTGACTAATGCCTTCTTACATCATTCACTAGTCAATTCATAACACACAGAGAACACATGTAGTATACTTGAAAATACAGATTTAAAAGCTCAGAAATTAAAATGTAATGTTAGCTTCCTGCAGAGTTGCTTTCTGCTATCATAAACCAGAGGCTGAGCTGAGACAGGCACTTAATAAGAGCCTAAATGCCATAAACAGCACTACATAAATATTTCTTCTCTGCTTCCCTGCTCTGCTGCCTGTCATGAGTAGCAGTAGCAGTTCAGAATGTGCTCCTGGCCTGCATAAATACAGTTTGCTACAGAGGAATAAAGTGCTCAGGAATGCATGGCTTTGTGATTTGGAAAATCACTTCCTATTGCTGAAAAAAAAAGAGGGGAGGGTGGGGGAAGAAAACATTCCAGTCATTGTTCTGCAGTAGCAGCTGCTGGGGCAAAACTGTCCTTTTAATATTTTGAAATCAATCCATACTGTGCAGCATAGTCTCACCATTTGCTCAGAGAAGCGGCTTCTCAGAGTCACTGCACAGAAAGGCACTGCTTATGAGCTACAGCAAAAATCCAAACTGCAGTCATTGGCCAACACCAGGCCACAGAAGAAACACTTTCACAAGGACTAGGGGTGTCCTCATGGCATTCCAGTAACACTTAGGTCTTATTGTTAAGCTCAGTCCAAGCTGTAATCCACTCACCTTGGTACAAAAACAAGCACCCCATTTGTTCGAATTGAGTAAATAACACCATCTGCTACACAGCGCTCGTCTGTTTCTGGGGTTTTGTCTCTGAAGTACATACACTGGAAGAGTTCAGTAGACTGCTTCTGAGCACGCTGGGCTGCCTGCAAGCACCACCGCAAAAAGAAAAGACAAACCCACCTGAATAATTACTTCAATGAGCTTGTTTGGCTTTCATTTCCACAGTTTCTTTTCCCCCATTACTTATTCCCATACCCAGCCCCTAGAAAAACTTTACATCTAAAAGGCAATCTAACATGTAGTGTAGGTGAAGTAGGAAGCCACCATTCAGGAAAAATCCCCAAAGCACTATAAATAAAAATGGAATGATACTATGTCGCTGTGGTACCCAAAAGCTGCAGTCAGGACTGGTACCCCATTCCGCTGGGCAGCATACGAATGTATGGAGATACACACAATGACCATCTTACCCGGTTTCTGTTATTAATGTGTTTGCACAATTCCTGAAGGTCCTTGTTAGTGAATACATAATCTTTAACATCTCCTTTGCTTTCCTTCAGAGTCGCTGCCATCAAGAGTCTGTGGACAACGATATCGGCGTATCTTCTAATTGGAGATGTAAAATGAGTATACTTATCCAAGGCAAGTCCTACAAATACAAAAGGAAGCGGTGATAAGAAATCAAGGCAATCAATGCCCCTCCCAGCAGTTCAGAAATAAGAACAGGAGTAGTATAAAGAAGATCAAGTGATGAGATACCGTAATGATGAAACTCTTCCTCAGGACAAGAGCCAGTTGAGAAGTACAATGCATTGGACATGGCGTGAGTGGCCATCGATCGCAGCAGTTTGTTTACAATCGGATCCAGTGGGTCATTTGCTTTGTCAAGGGATTCAGCCAGTGCTTTGTTAGACCTGTCAAAAAAAGAGTTCATTCTGAAGCAAATTATGCTATTCCTGAGTATAACCTATAGTTAAAAGGAACAAAAGCACATCAACATTTACTAATAATTATTTATACAAAAATAGGACAAAGTAATCTTGACAAAGTAATTCTGAATTAATTTGAGTCATCTAAGATGATGCACCGAATTAACTTGATTTAAACAAGTAGTCTCTTACACTACTATTACAGGAAATAAGGTGCAAGTAAGGCTATTACAGAGCTTAACCACTACATATTGACTGAGCGAATTCTTTTGGGATACGTATAAAATTACTCAGTTACTTTGTAGTCCGGCCAGCAGAACACAGGCAGCCTCCCTTGTTTAGAGCATCATCTCCCGCTTACAGAAAGGCTATGGTAGTTTCTTTAAGAATTGCTATACAGTGTCTATTACCATCAATACTGAGAATTGTGCTAATACAGCCAAACAGTTAATTCATAGAATGGTTTGCGTTGGAAGGGACCTTAAAGCCCATGCAGTTCCAACCCCTCCAACTGGATCAGGCTGCTCAAAGACCCATCCAGCCTGGCCTTGAACGCCTCCAGGGATGGGGCATCCACAACTTCCCTGAGCAACCCATTCCAGTGTTAATTGCTTAACTTTAATTAAAGTGCTAAACAATAAGAGATACCGCGTGTCTATGGAGAACCCTTTGGCACCAGCACATTCTCTAAGTTCAGTGAAAAACTCCTGTCGAGGTGGAGGGTGCTGACGTAACAGAGCCTGATGAGGAAAGCTTTCCGAGATCTTTTTTGCCACCCAGTGGTTGGCAAGGATCATACACTCTGCTACCGTCTCGTGCACCTCCAGTGGCTGCCTGGGGATGAGGTCATCGATATTATTTTTATCATCCAGCTGCACTCGGATCTCTACCCCTTCCAGCTCCAGAGCACCACAGCTGTCCCGCTTAGCTCTAAGGCATCGGGCTATATCAGTGAGTTTAGATATTGCCCAAACCAGTTCATCCAGCTTCTTCTGTCTCATTCTTTCATCCAAGTCTTTCAGTTCCAGGATATCTTCAACAACACTTGTGTCTCCATCTAATAACCCCTGCGCTGCTTCATATGATAACTTGTACGCTGATCGAATGATGGTTTTCTCGTAGCAGACTTGCAGCATTTCATATGATTCTTTTTCTAGTTCCCATAAGACACTCACAGCATACCTTGAAGAGAAGATCACAAGTCTATAAATAGCTCTGCTTGACTTCTATGTCAACGGTGAAGAAGATAGGTTGCTGTTTAAATACAAAGCAAATATCTAAAGGGATAGGTAAACATTACTGGAGGAAGAGATAGTAATTGTGTAATGCCGTATTTCAGCTTTTCATGACTTCCTATTACTTTGCTTACAAACAGTAATAAATAATTCAAAATGCAAGTGCAGGGGCGGTTACTACACAACATCTTACCTATCAATTCCACTCAGAAGAGAGCATATATCAGCACTCAGGATGGAGGGCAGCATGTCATAACGACGATCCGCTAAATAATAAGTTGTTGCCCTGAGGAATAAAATAAATTTATGTTCTTCTCACCAGGACTCACTGGTGTGTATCTCCCAAGCAGTCTGCACTGCAACAAGATACTTAGCATGATTTTAAAAGGTTATTCTTAAAGAACGCGTGTGCAACACCAAAGTCTAATTATTTAACTAACCACTTGTATAATACAAGCCTAATTTTGCCTTCCTTGGTGCCTCCACCTGCTATTACAGCCAGACCTGGCTAGGGCTGTACAAAATATGTTCAACCAAGAAGAGATCATTTAATGGCTACAGCAAACACCTCTGCTGGCTATGCAGTTTACATCTCTGCATCTACAAAGAGTACGTTTCATAAAGTGGTTCAACATTTTAAGTTCAAAACAATGGCAAGAAAAGAAAAAAAGGACAGAATATTTGGCATATTGAAACACATGACTGGATATTAAAATGTAGGCCTGCCAAATACCTCTGGAATTAAATTAATGTAAGACAATTGCATTTTGTAGGTGTTCTATGGTCTGTGAAGATTCATCCCTCCTGAAATGCAAACAAGTGGTATGTAAACACTTCATATCACAAATGTTAACATAGAGCATAAAGCAAACAGAAGCAATTAGGTAAAGATACACTCAAATCCAAACATGGTGGAAAAGAGCAATTCCATAGCAAAGGGTGAAACAGTAGGTCAGAAAGCAGTTTGTACCCCAGCAGCCCTAGTCATCCAAACAAAAGCAGAATACCATTAGTTATATATTAATTTTAGTAAGCTGTTTCCATGACACAAAGAAGAAAGAAGAAGAAAGCCTGGAAGGAAGGAAATGTTCTTTCTCAGTGGTTCCTCTGGGCAGCATCACAAACTTCTAAGCTCCATAAATTTTACAACTTTTAGAAACTAATTTACCTTGCTCTGGCCTCAACATCCGTGTAAGAATTTGCTGCAACAAAATGGGTCACATCTGCAATGTGGACACCTAACTCTAGATTTCCATTAGGCAGAGTTCTAACAGAGAGTGCGTCATCCACATCCTCGCAGCCTTTTGGGTCAATGCTGAATATCAAGTGTGTCTCTCTTAAATCAAGGCGTTTTTTTTCCTCCTCTGGATCCACCTTCCATGGATTCTTTGAAGAACTGTGGGGCATTACACTCATCTGTACAAAAACATCATTGATGAACATACAATTATATCTTTTCTACAAAAAGAAGCCAACAAATTATATTTAATTAGCTTTTCCTTTTCTACTCCGTTAATTGGTTTTGTGTACTTTTTCATCTTAGACAAATTGTTCTCTCTTGCACTTTCCAAGTCAGTCCGTTACATTTACTGCACAGACAGTATGAAACAGAATTGAAAAGAATGCTACGCATATCAGCAGCTGGTATTATTGCAGCTCTGGCAAACATCACCACTGCATTTCATTTTATTACATCTTTTTCTTTCTATTAATTGTAGGTATAATCAAAATACTCATCTCGGAGCTGGTTCTTCTCCTGGTTGAAGACAAAAGGATTTAGGCCAACAATTTCAGTAGGTCTGGGCCTTTAGGATCAGTACTGTAAACACACACTAAAACCAGCAGTATCTTAAAAGTTGACCTCAAATTAGAATTAAGAGTTCGTAATAGTTTCTCCATAGCAAACATTATTGCCTTAAAATCACTCTTTACCTGAAAATCTGTATTCTCTTTATAGCCAGTCTTTCTGCAATTCCAGAAAGACAACCTATAAATAGTTCTCACCTTTCAAAAACATGTTGGCAACCAAGACTCTCAGGTGTAAGAGGGGTCCTTCTTTGAGAAACAAGTCCCTGGAAATCAACAGAAAACAGCACACCTAATCACAAAGACAAACCTGGATTTCTGAGAAAGGGGCAACGCAGATGCTGTTCTCCACCAGAATCGCTGCAATTTCCCCCTCAAGATCTCCGATTCTTCCTAGCACTCTCACAAAGTGTCCGTTTGGGTACACAGAAGTCGATTCCCAAGAGTCAATGCGCACAACAACTCTGTACTCCTGCAGCAGGACAATTCTGTTAGAACAGCAATCTGCTCCTGACAAGCAATCAATACAAATGCTCCTTCAGGGGCAAACAATGCTTTCCAGAAACAGACAACTCTGAACACTTCATAAAAAGGAAAAAGAAAGACACAATGAGAAACATCCAAAGAAATACTGAGATTTAAATTTATTTCCTGATCAAAGAGCCATCTGGGGTCATTTTACAGAGACTCTCTATCTTAAGGTATAAAAAACAAAAGCAAAACCAAACTGTACACAAATATTCTTATACCAGAAAACACACAACTGGAATTTACTTCTTGGCTGTGAAGAAAAGCTTAACGTTACAAGGCAAAAGCATCTACGAATGAATAAAACCACGTCTCTTCTTCCTACAGCAGTGGCAGGCTAATCATCACCATTCCATATTTGATGAAAAGCTCTCCTTACTGCTTTCATCAATGTTATATATAGTCATAGATCCACTAAAACCACAAGGGTTACTATGATTTACACCCCTAATATGACCTTTCATTCATCAGAAAAAAACAAAGCGAGTAGTATATAAATGCTCCGGGTACCTGGACCATGGCAAATTCAGAACTCAAATAAGCTTTATTACCTGAAGCTGAGGCAGTTTTGACAGGAATTGAACACATTCCCTCAAGGCAGGAACTGAGCTACTCTCACAAATGTAACTTTATCAATAGTTTTACCCATGGTTTTGCCAAGGAAAACATCATTACAGCATAAAGCACCCACAAAATTTTGTAGGAACACAGAATAGAGAAACTCTTCTGTCAAATTACCTGTAATGCTTCAGCTTGCTGTGTACTGATCCGGATTTTTGGAATTCGGTAATCCCAAGGTGTAACAAGAACTTTCTGAGCATTTCTGCCCTGGGACTGGCTCTCTTCTTTAGAGGGGAAAGTGACCACGTAATCCCTCCAGTTCTTTTGCATGATTCCAACAACTTTACCTTTTAATAAAGAATATTGTTAGCTGTACATTAAAGAGTTAAACAGGACCATGAAAGCAAATACGTGGAGGTACAGAAGATCCATTGTTTTGTAATATGAACAAACGTGTTCAGAAATCTGTACTACAACTGCTAACAGTTACATATGGTATGGAGACAACAACACAAGTTTGTTATAGATTATCGTTGGCACAGACAGATTTTAATGAGCTTTTATTTAAGTGAACACTAACTTCACTGTATAGATTTCAGTTGATACAGTACATAAATTACTTGGTGAGATTCCCACTACTACTGAAATGTGGCCAATTCTAGTAAAAAATATAGAAAACTTTTAACAGCAAAGATCAAAACCAAACAGCATTTTCTAGCAGGAAGAGAATTAACCTCCTGAAACTTTTAACTCTGACCTCGGCAAGCTTTCCTGATGTAGCTTCATCTGTAGAGTAATATTTTCAAATAAGACTAAGTGCTCATGGTACATAGGCATGCTGCATTGCCACGAGAGATGGACGCCTCTGTACTGAACAAAAAATGTTGCATCTTGAACATTATTTGTTATCAAGGAAGTAAAAGGATGCTGTGATTTTTCTGTGTAATCAACAGTGATAGCAGAGGACTTGAGTACACGCTCTGGTTAAATGGTCTGTATTAGAATCGCAGTTTGTCTCTTGTAAAGCTGTGAAGTTACAGCGTACGTTTGGGTAGCAAATATTCCAAACTCAGTAAATACAATAACTCAGATATTTCTGAGAGTACAATTAAAGAGAGGAAAAAAAAAAGGGGAGGATTATATAATAGAAAGGATCTAGCGGCCTTCTTGTTGGGATATTATAATGCTTTCATTTGGGATAAGCACTTCGAATTTCCTATAGGGGAAAGGACTACATAAGGAAGAGCTTGGACCAAGGAATTGAGGGGATCTTAACAAAACATCGTATCATGCCATCTGCTTTACCTGTGGGCATAGGGTCACCCGTGGTTTCTGCAGGTGCTTTATCCTCAGTCTCATTTTCACAGAGGGCAACAGTCCTTCCTTTCCATTCATGCGAAGGGAGTAACTCAACAGCTACCACATCACCGTGGATGGCACGATTTCGAGCTTTGGCCCCATATATAAGGATGTCACTTTGAAGTTCTAAATTTGAAATAAAGAGGAACTATAAATGGTTACGAAATTAAAATCCCTCCCCTCTTGGCAGCATTCTGCTGAAATAACAGCGAATTACATTTGCAATATGATTTCTTCCCCAAAGGAATGTTGGCAAGTAATTAATATTGCAAGAAAATTAAAACCTTTTCCACATTTTTTATGTTTTTCAAATGAGATATCAAGCAATTCTGTAACTGAACTCTTGGATAAAAAGCAGCATAGGCTGGCATGAGTTCATTGTTCTCAGACAGCAGCTTTACAAGCACACAACACAGTTACATTATGGAAACCACTACCACATGATTCTGGGTAGAGTTCAGAATAAAACAAGTTTACAAAAAGGATTAGTGTATTGAACACTGGTTTGACTGCAGAGTCTCTCATAGGAACACTTGAAAGCACTTCTTACTGAAAGCTGGGACAATAAATCTGTGCAAGGATAATGGGCTCTTCCTTCAAAACTGTTTATTGCTGTCATATCAGAATGACAATACTGGTGTTCCAATCTGATACAAAAGGTATTTTGCCTATTATGTTCACAATGGGCAGCTTCCTAATCCTGCCAACGCCTTCACAAACACTTATTTCAATCGAATGGTCACCTGAAGTGAGAGCAAATCACAGGATAACAATTTGCATTTCTGAAGTATTCAACTGCAGAAAAGGTCTGGGGAAACCTAGTAGTAGGACAGGAGTCCAGAACACGGCTGAAGGTACAAAGAAAGTGGGAGGACACAAAGGGTACTGCTTTCTCTTGAGGCCCATCCTGTGGGTTAATCTTCAGCTTCCCTTCTAGCCCATGAAAAAAAACCTAAACATCACAGTATCCTAGTTTTCATCTTGTTTAATAATGGAACAGTTACATCTGTATGTCTACATGGCTTCATGTAAAGAGTGCAGACAGGGACAAAAAGGCATTGAATAAACCCTCTCATTGCCTTTTCACCTGTTTCTTTGCTGCTAAATCCTTCAAGTCGAACAAAAGCTTCCAGCTGGGCTCTGTGCTTATTGACATTCAGTGTACCCTGAAAGAAAACAATAAATGATAAACAGAATGAACTAGCCACACCTCTAAAGAACCAACTTTAAAATACTTTTTGTTTTACAGTTGTTTTTAGATAAATTAATAGTTTTATTGATATGCAGGTTATTTTGAACAGAACTGTTCTGTCTACAGAGGGAGAATGTAAAATGCAGAACTTTCAGTACTCACTCTGGAAAGGAATGGTAAGTTCTTTTAAATTCTTAATTTAATTGTAAAATGCTAAAGAGCCTTTCATTCAAAGCACAGGGAGTATAAGATTACTTTTGCTAGTTCTGTTATCATGGAATCTGGAGTTAGTCCTACAAGAAAGAAAAAACTCATTCTTTCTGCTCGTTTTCTATTCTTGCGTTGCTGCTGAAACTGCCGAGAAAGGAACAAAATCCTACCTCTAATTCTTTAAATTACTTTTAAGAGAAGGACGCTTGTCCACCAACAGTCCACATCAAGGCCTTCCACAGCCATAAAAACATAAATTGATTTCACTGGCAGGGAGCTCTGTGCAAATGAAGTAAGACATGCTTGTGCAGCATTATTTAAGAATGACATATAGCTGCTCCATATCACGCCCAGTTTCTCAATTTACAGGTATACGAAATATCAGGAATATTACAGGTATACGAAATATCTCAGGAAAAATCCACAGCAAATCCTAGATCCTCATAGACCGTCAATAACGAATTCACATTTTTCCTTCTCCAAGAGAGAAAAAAACCTCCAAACTCACGTGTTCACAACATGAAGGAAATATTTTGAGACTCTTAGTCTTTTCCATTCTCTTACTCTTGCTTTTCTGTTTTCTTTCTCTCTACCCACTATGGCAATATTTCTTTGTCAAATCAGTCTAATCCAGGTAACTGAAGGCACCAAGCACAAGACTGCATTGTTCCATCAGTGCTCCCTGTAGAGCAAATTACCTGTATGTATCTTCCAGATTTGATCCCAGCCTCCAGTATTTCCACAGGTAAGTGCTCAGGATATTCTTTTCCATTGTTTTCTTGGCTTTCACTCTCCCGTTCACGCTGAGCTTGAAGTATAGAGTCAAAAAGCTCATGGGCAGCCTTTAAGTCAGGCCAAAAGTTATCCAAGTAATTCTGTATGCACGTATATAAACAAAAATGAAAGTATTGAGGTATCTCTATTCTTTTAATAATGCCTCATTTGGAAAGCACATCATAGACAAGAGCTGTCTCACATGCTACATTCAAACAGCATTTCCAAGTGGTAACATATCTGCTCTCAACACCACAGATATGTTCCAGTCAAACTAACTAATCTGCTAAACACAACAAAGGAGACGTGACTGCTCACACAGCATCAGCATCCTAGACTGCAGATCTACAAACCTTTACTACCAATCTACCCACTGAGGCTACATACTTCTTGTACAGTGCAGTAACAGAATCATTGAACTGGCAACTCAGTATAATTTTTACAATTTTATATTATTTTGAATGCTACCTCCGGACCACTTTCCATTGCCTCGCAGCAATTAAAAACATCAAGCATCATCACTGTTATATTGCTTTAAGGTAAATCTATTTGGTCCTGGTTTTATCCAACATCCTTTCACAGCTAAACATAATCCCCCCTCCACCCACCAAGCACATATCCTGCTAAATACAAACAGTCATCAGAGATCAACAACTAAATGCACAATAAATTATCTTCTCATGCATCGCTGTATCCTGAGTAGTCAAAGCTAATCCAAAGTGGCAGAATAATGCTGGTGGATATTTACCCTGTTTATGGACTGCTTGCACTTCAGATTTTGACAGCTGGCTGAGGTAATGGAATATTGTTTATCAACGCCAAATTCTTTAAAAACAAGGAAACCAATGAAAAGGTCTCCATCTAAGAAAGATGACCTCTATCTCTAATGCTGCTGTTTTCCTTTCCAGTTCTCTAGTTTGCTCTCTGCCACATTTTTATGACAATCCCATGACTGACATCTTTGCTGTCTTTGATAAATGAAGACATGCAGTTTTCATAAATATAAACACTGAAACAATTTGCACTTCTCATTGGGCTTTCTTGTACTTGCTTCATCACTTTGACGCAGCATAAAGGAAACCTTTATTTTTCTGCATGTTACCTTGAAGGAAATCACAAACACTCCTTCTGTTTCATTTCCATACTGCCTGATAGCATCTTCATCTTCCGTTACCATAACAACTGGCATCTGACCCAAGCAGTGATTATAATACCAGACCGCTGCATTGTAAATACTCCTAGAAAAGCAAAGACTAAAATAAGATTTCTAGCACGTCCCATTTGCTACTTGCAAGACATTTACAGGCTTTGTATAAACAAGTCTTTGGTTTAACATGCTTACTTTTGAGATATACGCAAAGTTACATAAACCTTGTATCTGTGAAAATTTTTAGGTGCCATACACAAGCACCAAGAAGACACAGGGACAGAGAGATTCTTCCCCAACACCTCCGCATGCGCCCTAGCTACAACGTAATGTATTGCTTCTCTGAATGAGTTTGTATAAACCAGCTGAAACCGGCAGAACTCCAGTGCTATGGTGTCTGCAGACACTACACCCAGCAGTCCAATAAGGTGTGTATGATCTATTTATTATGCTAAAACATCCTTTAAAATGACTGTGTGACTTTAAGATCCAGCTTCTTTTTTTTTTAGCATTACTGAATTTAATCAAGTACATTTTTGTCTATTTTCCTAAGAAAACAAGCCGACACTTTCTTACACAAAAGGACAATCTAGATTTTGAACGACTGTGAACCCTTTCAGAGCCAAACATAGCAAGAGTATGAACTCTCATAGAATAGTTTGGGTTGGAAGGGACCCTAAAGATCACCCAGTTCCAACCCCCCTGCGATGGGCATCCCTCCAACGCATGCCAATACTGCTGAACACAGTCTCACAATGTTGTGCAGTGTATTAAGTCAAAGCAAACCTGGTCTGCCATTTCTCCATGGATTCTCCCTTCTCTCTTGGCAAATAACAATGCTGGTGGAATTCATTAGCAAACATAGTACAGTCGTGACGGGCATCCTTTACTAGATTTCGCAACTTGTTGTACTGTCTGGAATACGCAAAAGACAACACTGTTTTAACTCCAGATGAAAATACAGCTGAAAAACTTATAAGTAAAACTACCACCATGCACAAAGATATGCATTCATCAAATTACACCCATGACGATAAAAAAAGTAATTTGTAAGCAAGTTTTTCTAATTTCTATTACGAATGCTTCAATTTTTAAACATAGTTGTTTTCCAACGAGCCCTACAAAACATGATAAGTGTTCAGGAACTTATTTTGTCACTTCTGGGACAAGAGCTGTTTCTACAAAGGCATTGGTGCTTTAGAAATATAGAAAGACCTTGATAGCAAATGGCACTTTCTGATGCCACAGCAATACACAGGTTAACATCTGGTAAGCTCAGCACCATGCGACTGTTACTTGCTCCCCAAAGACCAGTGCTCAGGCTTTAACACAGCAAACCAAAACCACATCCATAATAGAGTCGTGGCACATGATACGTCATTACTGCAAAGTCTTCTCAATTCCTGTCTCAGGCCTTCCAGTTAGTTAATAATGCTACAGGTTTAATACCTACCGCTCCTGTCAAGACACAGCTAAGACAAACATCAATGCCCATGGACAATAAAGGATCACAGTCCTTTCCCTTCTCTAAAATTATATTAAGACACTTCCGAGTCCTAAAACCAAATTAAACACAGTATATTTGCCAACTTCGGGTTACTGTGCTTAAATATATGTTTCATGAAGTTAGTATCTTTACTTCAATCCAAATGAAAAAAAGGCATGACAGGATAAATACCTGCGTCCTTTTTGATGTTGCACAGCTTGACATGCTGTTTGCATGAAAATAATACCTTTCAGCTCTGGAAACTCGAGAATCTCAAGGTAATCTTGAACAACCTTGCAGTCAGGAACAACATAATGCGTAACATCATCCGATAACAACTTGCCATCTAAAACATAATTCAGGGTTCAAAGGTTTAAAAGTTGCAACGCTGGTTTCTTAAAAATACTTTCAGATGTCAAGGAATTTGAGTTGTATCCTCAAGGGCACTCTTATCTCTTTTTCTGATGAACAAAATGACAACTCTGATACAATCCTGTAGTACAATTTCCAAAATTCGAGACAGACACTTTTTGCATGCACTGATGCCAAAATTTAGTGCAAATTCTATCCAAATGAGTGAAAAAAAAATCCCCTTGCACTATGAAAAGGATGTAGCTTAAAGAGTGCAGTTAATAGATCCTTTTCTTATCCAGGTGTAAAAAAACAGACTATACAACTGCCACAGAAAATCTTTTCACGGAATTTTCAAAGGGTGCTTCTGTTACGCTGCTCCCACAGAGCTCCCTATCCCACACTATCATTTAGAGCTCTGTCTTTACATAAAAGCACACAGATAAGGGTACCCATGGAGAAAAGCTTAAGCTTGGCTACCGCAAAAAGATGATGTTCTTGGATCTAAACTATTAACCATCTCGGCTAATTTTCTCTAAAGAGACTTCATCCCTTAGGAATACACCATCAAAATACCAGAACCAACCAATCACAAAAGACATCTTAAAATGTACATAAAAATTAATGAGTTTAATTGCTTCAGGTATTTCAAAGGTTACACAATAAACTTTCATGTGGAGGGGAAATCACATATTTTCTCTCAATGCCTATTTATTGCTTTCAATATTATCAACTCTGAAGTGCTGAACTTAGCATAGTTATCTATAATAAAATTATACAGATCTTGACAAGTCAGGTTATTTTCATCTATTTCATAGAAGCTGTCACAGGACAATCTGTCCATTATCTGTGATCACTGGAAGTGTGAATCCAGGAGGCACAACTCTGCAAACAGTAACACGGCCACTTCTCACATAATGGATGGTGGCAGGATGCACACACAAAAGCTAGTATTTATTAATAATTCAGAAAAGCATTGAAAGTGAAATGTCACTTCAAGATTTATGTAATCTGCCCGTATTAAGCTATCCTTGCCTAACCCAGACACCCAGATCAGAATAACATCTAAGCACAGCACAGCACACCGTGACAAGTATCCGTAGGTGTGATTTATGCAGGCAGTCTCTCACAGTGCGTGAAATGAGTTTGCTCAGCACACCGTGCAGAGTCAGGAATGAAAACAAATGTTCACCTCACCTCTGAATTGCCCAGAATAATTCCAAAGGGACGTATCCTGGTACTCATCTCAGCACAATTTACATTTGAGACCAGAAGACAGGAAGGTCAGCGAGAGAGGTGAGAGGTTTTTTTTCTCTGTGCACCTGTAACTTATCCTTACAGAATTCCCACCCAAATGCAAAACATTAGAGAGCAGTAGCCGTCACTAGTCCTGCCATGCTGGGTAGCTAAGTACGCTACACTTCTGCCCTCAACTGCAACAGGCACCAAAACCAGAAGTGACAACGTCTGTGTGAAGTGCAGCACAGAAGAAAAAAAGAGGTAAAATTCTAAACTTTTCTTGGAAGCTAGCAAATAATTTGGTTGATTTCAATAAGCTGGATATCATGTTAGCTATTTGCCAGTCACGTTCTTGCACCAAATAAATGATGCTTTTTAAGAACACCCGGTCCCCCGAAATACCAAAGGTCACACGATGATGTGTGATGCCTGTAACAGCACCTCAGTGAGTAAAACCAACAACATAGCCAGACGTCCCGGAGGCTGGCACTCTTCCTGTGTCTGAAATGGCCAGCTGTATCACAGGCAATTACATTTAATTACTTAAAAGAAATAATTGCTGATGCAGAATTATAATCACTTGAAGATAACAGCTTGGCTCCACTGTAAGAATACTTAAAAGTAGGTCTATGATTTAAGTGATGTTATAGGCCACCATCCTGCAGAAACCAATGTATTTTAAAAAAGGGAAGTACAAAACTTGCAGAATCCTTTATCACTGTCTGTAACCTGCTCACAGTTAAACCCTGGCACAATCAACTCTGCGGTCCTTTTTCTCTTCCCTTAACACTTCATTTATTCCTGAAGGATTTGGCTCTCAAGGAATACTCTCCCTATACCCCTGCTTTGCTACTCCAAGATCCCCCTCTGCCCAGGGACCTTCTCCCTGCTCAAGGATCCTCCCCATCTGCCCAGGGATCTCCCCTTGCCTGGGGATCCCTCTTTGCCCAAGGACCCCACTCTGCCCAAGGATCCCCCTCCCTCTACCTGGGGATTCCTCCCCCCCTCAAGGAACCCCCTCTGCCCAAGGATTTCACCCTCCTCCTCCTGCCCGGGGACCCACCCCTAGCCTGGGGATCCCTCTTTGCCTAAAGATCCCCCCGGTCTGTGGATCTCCCCTTGCCCTAGGATCCTCCTCTGCCCAAGGATTCCCCTCTCAGCCCGGGGATCTCCCCTTGCCTGGGGATTCCTCTTTGCTTAAGGTTCCCCCCCTTCCAAGGATCCCCTCCTCTCTGCTGGAGACTCCTTCCCCCCCGCCCCACCCCAATGCACTGGGATACCTCTTCGGCCGGGGACTTCCTCCCCCATCCCCCGCCCTGGGATCCCCCCTGCCCGGTTCCCCCCTCACCGCGCGGGCAGCCCGCCCGGCACCGGGCGCTGCGGCAGGGCACGTCGGGGCGCAGGTAGAGCTCGCGCACCACGCGCACCGAGCGGCCCAGCGCGCCCCGCAGCTGCAGCACCTTCTCCGTGCGCAGCATCGCGGGGCCGCGCCGCTCACTGCGCATGCGCGGGGCGGGGCGGGAGCTGAGGGGACGGGAGGGAGACGGGGGCGAGGGGAAGGGGCACGAGGAGTGGTTGCTGTCACAAAAAGTGGGGTATTTTTGAGTTAAGCTGAATTAAGAGTTATGTTTCATCCAAATAATTGTGTTCTTTGAAAGTTAGACACGATGTCCTTCAGAGAGCAGTTTTTTTTCCAAGCAGTGTTTTTCCAGACGCTGTCCGTTCTTTGGAGAGAACGCCTTGTGCTCGGTGCGGTCTGTGCCGAGCGGAGGTCTCGCTGCATCCCCCTCTGTTCGCAGCTCAGGAACGGTCCGGCAGAGTTAGAGACAGCGCCCGAAGGGCGAGAGATTGGGCTGCTGTGAAGTTCATACCAACGTTAAAACGAGACCTTGGGAAGTGATAGAATGTGTGTGAGATTTCTGGGAAATCTTATACATATGTCTGTGAGTGGGAAATATCTTCTGTCCCAGCTTTTGTCTCGCTGCACAGGATCGATGGAGATCATTCCCGCGTGTTGCCCAGCCCTGATGAAGGGATTTTGCTTTCTAGCTCCAAAATGAGTCTTAGTTTATTTCCTGACATTTTGGGTATCATCCCCATCTCTAAGGCAGGGTCGGGCAGAGCTGCAGCAGCTCTGAATGAGGAAGAGATTGGACTGTTGTGAAGTTCCTAATAACATTAAAATGCGACCTTGGAAAGTGATAGAATGTGCATAAGATTTCTGGGAAAATTCATACACAAGCACGTAAGTGGGAAATCTCTTCTGTGCCAGCTCCTGCCTGACTGCACACGATCCATGGGGATTGCTCCCTTGTGCTGCCCAGCCCTGATGAAGGGCGCTCGCTTTATAAAACTCCAAAACCAGTCTTAGAGAGTTTATTTGCCTTCATTTTCAGTATCAACAGCTGAGGGACAGGTGGGAGCAAGCTGAGCCAACAGTGGCCCAGGTGACCAAGAAGGCCAACAGCATCCAGGCTTGGATCAGAAACAGCATGGCCAGCAGGAGCAGGGCAGGGATCGTCTGCCTGGACTCGACATTGGTGAGGCTGCACCTTGAATCCTGGGTTCGGTTTTGGGCCCCTCACTACAAGAAGTACATTGAGGGGCTGGAGTGCATCCAGAGAGAGGGAATGGAGCTGGGGAAGGGGCTGGAGCACAGGGATTCTGGGGAGTGGCTGAGAGACCTGGGGTTGTTCAGCCTGGAGAAGAGAAGGCAGAGGGCAAACCTCATCACTTTCTGCAGCTCCCGGACAGGAGGTTGTAGCGAGGTGGGTGCTGGTCTCCTCTTCCAAGTGACAGGCGATAGGGTGAGAGGAAATGGCCTCAAGTTGCACCAGGGCAGGTTCAGCTTAGACATCAGGACAAATATCTTCACCGAAAGGGTTCTCAGGCACTGGCAGAGGCTGCCCAGGGAGGTGTTGGAATACCCATCCCTGGAGGCGTTTAAAAGCTGGGTAGGCAAGCTGCTCAGGGATATGGTTTAGTAGTGGGCAGGCAGGGCTGGATTCAGTGACCTCAAAGGTCTTTTCCAGACAAGCGATTCTATGAACTGAGGGGACAGGGGTCACAGCTGAGGGACAGGCGGGAGCTGAGGGGACAGAGCAATGCAGGGTTGTTCTGTTTGGTTTTAGGCTTTTTATTGCAAGGGCAGTGGTGTGGGTTTTAGTGTTGGAGGCACTGAAGAATTGAAAAGGGTAGAACAAGAACAGGACAAGGTTGTCTTCCTGTGCCTAAGGTGTAGTTTGGCATAAATCGCCGTATCTGAACCTCCATGATCTTCATGGAGAAATGCCAGGTCCATTCCTGAGGTTGTGTGTAATCCCCCACCAGCACTTGGGCAGTTGAGGTGGGGAAGGGGGCCAGGGTGTGTGAGGAGGGCAGGCAAGCCCTAATGCCAGCTGATTTACCTTAGGCACCAATATTGTTCTACGCATTTACCAAGGGGAAAATAAAAGCGATGAAAAATTAAATCTTGCTCAAGATGAAACAGAAAAGCAGTGGAAGGTCATGAGTTCCACGCATTGCTTCTGGGTCTGAGTCAGTGCTCTGTGCATAGTGTAAGTATGGCATTTGGAGGATGAATATTTTGACTATTAGGAAAGCATTAATACTTTCTCAATATTAATTAATTGCCTACATAACCTCACTTCAGCATATATACATGGTGCAAGCTATCTAGTATTTATCCTTATGAGGAAAAGAGACTGGGAAAGAGCCAAGGCAGTATGTCACTGTATGTTCCTGTTTATTCTACTTTCTTATTTTTCACATGTTGTATAAAATGTGTATCTGCAATGACTAATACTTCTCAGTAACCAACTGATGCCAGTAAAAGGATGTGCCATCTGCAAGAAGCTGATTTGCAGAAGCCAAGTTCTCAAGCATATGAGGAGGAGGAGGTGTTGTAACTTAGTGAGAGACGACCGCAGTATAGACTTGGTTTTGGTAGCCAGGATGATTTTAGACATAATATGTAAGCAGGATGTGAGAGGAAAGGGGAAATGGAGACCAAAATGATGGAGCTCTTGTTCAGTAGGAACAGAGATGAAATAACCAGTGATGATGGAAGAGGGAAGAAAAGGGCAGCATTTGGGAGAACAGACTTTTAATCCAGTTTGAATTGTGGTGGATGCTGATTGCTGACACAGTGAAGAACACAGACCAGTGTGCTTACTCAGGCCATTCAGTGGCTGCCATAAAACAAAGGTTAATTAAAAGTGACTGAGATCACTGCTCTTGTTTGTTCTGTTTCACAGAGAAAAATGTAAGACCTTTTGGTTAAGTTCATACATTGCTGATACTGTTGAGTAGCTGTGTGCTTGCTTCTAATGTACTAGTCAGAACAGTTTTATGGATTCTCAGTTTTCCCCCTCTCTTCCTTTCTCTCTTGGAGAGCAACTTCATAGGAGTAAAAGTCAAAGGTGGAATCACTAAAGGCAAGGAGAACTGTTTACACCTCATCTAACAACTGGGTTTGTCCCAGCGATATCAGATGCAAACTTTGATGCTCATCTAGTAACTGTCATTATACACCACGATGTTTGTGCAGGGAGAGCCAAAACTAACAGAATAACAAAAGCATATTTAATTGTTTTAAAATAAAAACTGCAAAAATGTTCAAAGTATCAGAATGTCTTATTAAAAGCTGAAGAATGAAGGTGGAGTGCCGCACAGTTGCAGAATGATGGGGCATACATGTCTTCATGCAGTTTTCCTTCATTAGGTGCTTGAGAAACAAAACATGGTAGAACAGCAAGAAAGCAGTACAAATATTCTTTTCATAGAGCACTCCTTATTTCATTCGGTGCTCCCTTGGATAACACCGGTGAGTGCTAGAGGAGCTTTTATTTTAAATGAGTGAGAGAAGTCTCTTTGAAGTTCAATTACATGTTTGTTCTTGCCAATGCTGGGAAGTGTGAGCCTCTCAGGAGGTCTCCCTGCTTGGAAAAACGTGTCAGGAGACGCAGTACAGAATTTCAGAGTAGTACCTTTGATAGATGTTGCTCAGTATTTTGGCAAAGAAATGGTCATTGGAGAATGCCAAGCCTGAAACCTGAATCATCTGACAATGCCTGAAAACAACATGACCTAAGAGACTCATTCTGAATGCAGAACTAAAAGGTTATCATGTAGATGGTTAGGCATTTATACGTGGAAATGGAATGTGCACAAGGCAAAAGCAGGTATATATATATATATATATCTCCATGGTATATTGTTGATCATTTAATGCTCACCTACTTACTGGTGTTTGTTAGTTGGCACCACACAGATGTGTCCAGGAATTTTATAAGGTCAGAATGGTCCGCTTGTCAATGATGCTCAATTTGCACTTTGACAGGCCTATGATTACCTCGATTATCCCAATTATCTTTTTAAATTATTTTATATAGCATTACAAAGAAAATATGAATGTTCTTTTTATTTTAGTGAAAAGAAAATTATTTTATATTTGTGGATTGACAGGCTTCCGATTTTTCTTCCTGGATTTCAGTTTCAGATGTCATAAACCACCTTACTGCTTTTAAGTTTGCAATGTCAGTTGTCACCACTAGAAGACACTATTTAACTGAGTTTGGGTTGAAATGGTAACTTGCTTCCATTGCCGTGTCTCATAGCCTGAAACGCAATTTTCAGCCTCTGCGAACAAACAGCTTTGAGTTGCTTATAACACAACTAGACAAATTTCTTCTCCAAAATAAACTAGAAACTGATGCTGTTCTGTAATAAACCCCCCCCCCCCAAAAAAAAAAAAAGTCCTGTAGATCTCTTCAAGCATATCGGGAATATGACACTACATGATGTTTTAATTATTGGAAGCATAAAAGCAATTTATTTACTAAAATACCTGATTTTTACAATGGTATGCATTTGATTTTCTTCCCACCACCCTTTTCCTCCTTGGATGCAGTCAAAAGCTTACTACATTACTGAATTGTGAAGCTGTATATTCACTACATCACTGATATGTGAAGTTGTTGTTTGATTTATTTTCTGTACCTTTACTTCGTCTATTCCAGGGTTTTTAATATATCTACTGATAAGAAATCTCAAATGTTATTTAAAGGAAAAAAGCCTTCATACTAAGGCTTATCATTAAAATATTTAATACTAAAATCCATCATTAGAATGTTAAGTTTTAGCTGGTTAAGGAGCTTTTAAGTTGTTTGTTACTGACAATTTTTTTGGATTCCAGTATTCCTGCTTTCATAAAATATATTTACATTAATTACACTGGAAATTACAAAAACAATTTTGATAGATCAAAGGAGGAGTCCACCACACTGATCTTTTTGTCATCAAAATGCATTTGATTTGGTTGGAGCCTTTACACTGCAATGATGCTCCGCAGCCTCCTGCATGGGTTCAAAGGATAATCATGGTTAGAGATGGAAAGACCTAACAGGTCACCTTTTCTTCCCACTACCAAATTGGTGTTGCTCCCTACAGTATATCTAGCTCAAATATATATCTATATTTGTGGTCAGTGCTGCAGAGCATAATGCTCTAAGGTTTATTTATTTATATGCCACAGTAAATAGAAAACAGAGTTTCCAGGGTGACTTTTTTACTTCTGCTTCCAAAATCACAAGGAGAAGTTTCTGGGTGAAACTGATGGTCTTCCTCTTAGGTTCCTATGGTAAGAAATAAAATGGGGTTGACCTGTGGGGAATCCTGCTGTTGTGATTTGCTGTACAAAAGAGATACAAAAGGTATTCCTTGAGAGTGCAGAGATTTATACTGAAAATAAGGGAAAATATATCATACTGTATTTCTGGGCTGCAGCTGTGCATCCTAGGTGCTTTATATTTCTCTCACTAAAAGGCGATGAGTAAAGATTTTATATCCGTAGCTGCTCTGTCCTCTGGCAAATCATTATGCCTAGCAGGACAGAGTATGTAACAGTTTCCTTTTTTAAAAAATTGTTTACAAAGAAAAAAGTGCAGAATTTCAAAATTATTTTGTCATAATTATTATCAAGAATTCTTAGCCAGCAAATCATTCAAGTATACTAACTGCATCTAGCAATACTGTAACCTATGCAGCTGAGTCCTCTATGTAATGATATTATTTGTATTTCCTTAGTAGGAATGTGTGAAAACTGACCAAGAGTCAATATTTTGAATTTACTGTAAAAGTCATAAAGTGACATATGTACTGCTAACCACTGATTGTGCAGTTTGAGGTTTTCATTTGGCAAATGTTCAAGTTTAAAATGTGTTTTTCATGATTATTCCCCTTATTAAAGCTCATTTGCTATTCATGGAAAGTGAGCACAAAAGGGATGGGAACAGTCAAAAGAAATCCATTTAAGAATTTAAATGAATATCCAAGGGAACTGGGTTGCAATAGTTGCCCAGCTCTACTGGGGATACTCTGCTGACGAATGTCTTATTAATAGGCGCCTTTGTCATTGTCCTTAAGGCTTTCATCACAAATATTAGATCGTTTTGTTATGACTTCACATTGCAGTCATGCAGGATTTGTTCTTGATATTGCTCAAATGGTGGTGTTAGGGTGATACGAGGTGAAAGCATGCACACCTGTGGCTGCTCCTTTTTCAAATTCATTAAAAACTTACTTGTTCTGATACTAATTCCTGAGTTTAAGTGCAGTGGGGTCAGTGGAACTCAGATCATCATCCCTTGCAAAAGCCGAACCATTAATTCCAATGGCCTCACTCATACTAATCTCAGGGACTCGAGCTGTCCCGCTGCAACCACCTACGTAGAAAACATACTTACCTAGTGACAGAAGAATCGGGATCGATCATTGATCGTGAGAGCAAAAAGCAGTAACCGCTGCTTATTTGCTTATTTTCTACTTATGTTGAGATCCTGCATGCCAAGTTGCACTTTTTTCTTTGTCTGCTTTCATGGGAGCAGGATACAAATTTAAGGTTCTTTTCCCTCCACTGTTTACATCCACAAGGTCTAACTGAAGCAAAAGTAAGATGATCGGTAACTGTCCTCTAAGTCCCAAACATCTGGCACAACTGCCAAAGTGCTACTTGTTAATACTTCACAAACTGGTACACCATGTCCTCTGATCACGTTTGAATCTTAGTTAGCAATGTGGTGGGCTAATAGCTTTGTCAGAAGCTGCAGCTTGATGTGTCTTCCATATGTCATCTGGCGCTCCGTGAGCTGAGCCATGGAATAGCTTAGGGCAGGAGGGACCTCAGAAGGTCTCTAGACCCTCCTCATTGTGGAGGCAGACTAGGAGCATGTCCAGTTGGGTTCTGAATATTTCCAGGGATGAAGACTCCACAGTCTCTCTGGGAAACCTCTTCATGCCTGACCACCCTCACAATAAAACAGTTTTGTTCTTAGGTTTAAGTGGAATGTCCTGTTTTCCTTGCTTTTCATCCTGTCACTGAGCACCACTGAGAAGAGTCTGGCTCTCCCTACTTTACTCCCTCCCACTGGAGTGAGTATATACACACTGATAAAATCCCCATTGAGCTTTCTCTTCTTGAGACTGAACAGCCATATCTACTCTATTACTATACATTAAGCTACCTCCTAGAACTTTCTGGAGGGATGGATCTAAAATTAAATAGACAAAAAATGGTTTGGGCATTTTGTTCTCCTGGATGGCAGTTAGAAATTATTTTCTTTACAGATCAATATAAATATAGAAAGAAAACTGATCTGAAGCCCAATGGTAAAGAATGAGTGGTTTTTTTAATAGCCTTAGCATGTGAGCATACACATCCTTACTGTGATATCTGAGTTAAGAAAAAAATGTTAAAATATGGGCTATAAGCTTTGTTCTTTAGTTAATAATGCAACATTTCTGTGTCATAATTCCTTACTATGCTGGAGACTTAAACTTAAGTGAGCATGGTTTTTAGGGGTAGATAACTGGAAAACCATTTGCTGCATCATTCAGCCTGAGGTTTTGGAGGCACATTTACTCATGCAAGCTGAGGTCAAAGGCTAGTGATTTTCAGAAAGGTCTCGCTTCGTAGCCAAATTTATAACTGCCTGAACTAGAGCAAAGAAGATCAAATTATTGCGTGGGGTCACATGCCAACAGAGTGACACAGACAGGATTTTGAGCCAAAGATCCATCCTCTTGGTTCATCACCCTTGACTGTAAATAGTAGATTTCATTCTGGTTTATGAAGATATTATGTAGGTAGCGTAATGTTTTATGTTTCTGAAAAGAGACTGAGCTGAGAAAATAGTCTAATGGGCTAATAAAAAAATAAGAAAAAACAAGATACAAGAAATATTATCTGAGGAAGAAATTAAGTCTTGGACCAATGGCTTACTCTTCTGTTAAATAGTCTGGAGCAGGATACAGGGCTTCCCTGGAGAGTCCAGTATGGGCTGCAATATCAGGCAGTCTGTCACCTCTGGCTGTCCCCATGACTCCCAAAGGGAAAATCCACCATGGATATTGTAAGATACATCATTTCAGCACTTCAAGTAGGTATCTAAAGTTAAGGAGGTAGGTTGACCTAACTTCTTTCTAGTGAACAAGGAGAAAGGATGTTGTGCTTAGAAATGGGTGACATGAATATCCTTTCAGGTACAGCCCTGCCTGCTCTGTAGTGATCTTCTTCCCACCCAAGGTTCAATCCAGACCAATGTAAAGAGGCTGCTGTAGGTTGCTTAAAATATTATAAATCTAGATCAGTAATAAGACCACATTTCAACACATCCTGCTCAGAAAACTGTGTTTAGCTCTAGAAATAGAGCTATGTTATGTGGCAGCTGATGAGATGCGGAACTTTCTGAGGACATGAAGGACATGAGAATGCCCATAAAAAACCAAGATGCTAATTTAATGTAGTGAGAGATTCCCTGATTTTGTATATCTTTCATATTGATGCTTATTTTAGATATTTTTTCTACTCTTTCTTTAGTCCTGATGCCACGTTCCCATATGCAGTGTATGGCTACTGAGGAACTGCAAGGCAGCAGTGTGAGGGGATGTCCCATGAGTTGGACGGGCAAGTGCAGCTGCAGGTAAGAGAAAATTTTTCTGCTAGTGCAAACTGAAGGTGAAAGAGCAGACCCAGTTCTGTGGCAGAACAGTTCTGTATGTATAGTCAGGTGATGGGAACACTCTTCCAGATTATGACAGCCTGTACCTTTTGAGACACGTAAGAAGATGGAGGGACAATCTTGGGTTATTTCAATCTAATCTTCTTGCTTAGCATTGAGTTCAGCATGTGCTTTTCTAGTTTATCTCACCACCCCTCCTGTTTGGTTTTTATTTTTTTCCTGGTGTGTCCTGTCCCTTCAGTTTCATTTTTGGTAATTTAATATCTCAAATTGATGATTTCTGTCCTTATCTTCCCTTCTGCTTCTCTGTCAGATTCTGTTTCCTTGAGTCCCCAACTAATGTCTTCTTATAGGTTAGATTAAAAAAAAATTACGAGATGCTGGGCTGTGAAAGGAACAAGAGAATGTTTTTGTGGTTGCAGCAGGCTGACCATTAAAATGTCTTCAATTCTACAGCATTTCAGATGCTGGGTTTGACAGTTTCATTTTTGAAACTATTTATATTCACAAGGTCCATCACAGCATTCCCATTATTTTCTTACATGCTTTTCTTTTTGTCTGTATTTTATCAAGTTAGCTTCTTCTATTCAGGCGTGATTTCAGACAACAGGAATACAAAGTGGAAAAATCCTTTCTAAAAGAGACTGTAGCTTTTTATCTATTAAAGCATCTTTCTATGTCCCAATACGTTTTTATCTTAGTCTACTTTTCAGCTTCTCCTGTTTATTTGATGCAAAGATATGATATGCAGGGAAGACTGAGATGAAAGTTTCACCTGAAGAGCATACATGCTCATAGCTGAGGAACCTCACTCAAACTGCCTTCCTCAGTATTCACCAGTCCTCTTGGTGCTCCTGATGCTGCTTTCAGAGCAAAGGCTAATGATAACTGTTACTTCACACTGAAAACATAGAGGGAGTAGTTATTTCACTAAATTAGTACCTGTGGGTATCAGAATAGGCTAGGACAAAGAAGAACAATCAATTTTATTTTCTTGCTTTTCTAAATATTATGCTGTCCAAGCATTTATATTTGTGGTATTCCATTTTTCTTCTACTCCATTAAAAGTTAAAAAAATCCACCACAGTTTGGGGTTTTGAAAAGGAAACTGCAACTGCCTTTAAATATTCTTGAACAACATCATTGTATTAAATTCTGTTAGAGCTTGCATAAAGAGATTGCGGAAAATAATTTACTGCAAGTTTGTAAGAAGAAGTTGAATGTCTGTTAGGAGTAGTCCAGGTGTAACTGGCTCCTTGCTGCAGCAATCAAATCAGTGACTCACAGGCTTTCTAGTCCAGCAAACCATTGTCAGCTCGGGACTTCTCTAGAGACCACCAATATCCTTTGGCATCTGTGCTTGTTTGAAAGATAAGAAAGCCAAAGCTCACTATGATTTCACAGGTTACACTTTGGAAGCCACTAGACATAATGACAGCTTTGGTTCCCTCCAGCTTTCGACTCTGTAGTCCTGCGTTGTTGATGGAACTCCAGGGCAATGGTAAAATAAGTTTGTGATGATATATGATGATAACTGTGTGAGCTACAGCCCTTACTACAGTCTGATTTGCTTGCCTCAGAGAGACTGCTTGCCCAGGAAGGTCAGCACGTTGGTTACTTCCTGTTGAGCTAATTGGCAGGGTGACAACCATGCCTGCCAAGCAAATGCATTTGTTTAATCTCTGCTGGTTGTGGACAAGAAACAACAAAAGAGGCCTTTTTAAACAGTGAATTCAGAACTGCGTGAAGGTGGGTTCTCCCTCTAAAACCCAAAGTATCAGTATTAGCTGCTGTAGATTTGTACCTGTTGTGTACATCCAAGCTCAGTGTGGATCTCCTTCTTTACCTGACAGTACAGTAGG
Source organism: Cuculus canorus (assembly GCF_017976375.1). Lineage (NCBI taxonomy): Eukaryota > Metazoa > Chordata > Aves > Cuculiformes > Cuculidae > Cuculus > Cuculus canorus. The sequence goes on along the minus strand of NC_071412.1, from coordinate 14,377,474 downwards.
AGGAGAGGGGAAGAGTTGATCTTGCTATAACATGCAAAGTTTACCTGAACCAGGTAGATTTGACATCCATAGTTATGTACTTGACCGCTGATGCCAACTGTAAATGCAAGATTGCAATGGAATATAAGAGAGTTGAGGAGCTTCTTGAATTGATTTAAGGAAAGGATTCAGCCCAAAGATTCTTGTTAATCTTCATAGATTTTGGATGAAGTCCTAAAGACAGCCTCAAGACTTAACATGTTTTGACTTTGAAACAAAAGCTTTGGTGCAATTATATAATTTCTATTATTTTCATTAAACTGACGTGTGTTATTCATCAAGCTGATCAGAATGTGATTTGCATGACTGTACTATTGTTGGTTTGATGATTGTGATAAACTTAGTAACCTTCTTCAGCCTGTGAAGTTGTACACTTCCTTTACTTTAGATGGTGAAAATGCTTTTCAAGTTCTAAAGGACAAAATTTGTTTGTTTTCATCAATTAGAAATTACTGGTGACTAACGGTATTCTAAAAATACAGAAATACTTCCAGAGAGCTTCATCTTTGCCTCTTTCAGAGATTTCCATGGTCTCTGTTTGTATATAATGTGCCTGTTGTTGCCATCTCCCCACAAAAGAGGGCTATCTCTTTGGAATCCTTAGGATTTGCAGGTTTTAATTAGAATGGATTTATGTTGATTAGAGTTGATGGGATTGAAATGCCATGTAGTTATTAATTTCCTAGTTTTAATTTTGCTACTTAGTCATTCGTTACCAAAAATATCTTAGAAATGTATTTTTTTCCCTTGTAAAGTGGCAAAACAGAGAAATAAATGCATTGTGGCATTCTGTCACTTTGTGAATAAACTTCTGGCAGATCCCGACCTGTAAAATGCAATGAATGCCTTTTGAGCTGGATGAAAAAAAAAAAAAGTTTTTGCAGCCAAGCTTTCTTAGATTTTCTTTGAAAACTGACACAAAAGTTGTGGGAATTTGTGTTAGGATTTGCTTATTTTCTATTTACATTTAAGATGTCAATGTGTATAATTTCTTGCATTTTCAAAAGCTGAAAATATCCACTATAATTTTCCTATCTGTAGTGTATGCAGAACGTGCCTAAGTTCTGTATGGAAGATAATATTAATCAGCATATAGAATACTATTTCCATGCTCTTCCTGCAGTTATGAAAGTAAGGCATTAAATAATCTGTGGTCCCGTCCATTAGTCATTACAATCAATCTAAAGGTGTATCTTTAGATCTCACTGGAACAAGATAAGGACTTGCCCAGAACGAACTAGCTTTGTGGGCTGCTCATCTCTGCAATATGAATAAAAGCAGTCACAAAAAATCCCAGAGCAGATAAAAATTCAGATTATCTTCTTTCCACAAGTCCCATGCTGAGCCCATCAAAGATAATGACAGCAGACCACAGCACTGAGACACACAAGTCCAGTGGGCAGAGTTCTGGACTAGGAATCAGGATTCATTTTATTTGCTGCTTTCTCATTGCAACTGTTGGCAGTTACTTTTCTTCTATTTTGCCTTCACTCTTGCTTGCTTTTTTTCTTTTTTTTTAGTTTATGTATTACTGTGAATATAAGGGAGTGAAATCAAGTCCTGGTCTTGATTAAGAACTCTGAGTGCTACCTTTGTGCAAATGAATTAGAATGGATAAAAATAAATGTGGTCATAGAAAAGGAGTACACTTAAGGGTATGTTTATATTCTCTGTTCATATTCAATTAGTTCCTAAAACTTCAGGGTAAAAATTCATGCAGGAGTCTATCATAAAGATAAATTCACTGCTGCTTTCAGCTTGTCTCTCCTTTCTGTAATAAAACCCATTCCTCACTGAACACAAGACCAACAAACTCAAGACAATATGCATTCCATATTGTGTCCAAATCATGCAGTTGCTTCAACAGGACATTTTGTACAGATGTAAGTTCTGTCCTTAATATTATGTCTAGCTGGAGATAGCTCTTTGAAGAAAACTGGCTCAGCTTGATGATAAATTTGCCCCAGTGTATTTATTATAGAAGTACTTGTAAATAAGATATAAATGAAGATACCATATGGACGTGTTTCAGAATGTCAACCACACAGATTTCTGTATCTGCTTAAGTCTTGTTTTATTAGCTGGTTTGCTGTCAGTTGGAATTCTGGTCAGTTGGTCAGCGTTCTCCAGAGGGAATTGCCTAAGGGAGAGCAGTCTCTTGAGTTTCTGCGTGCAGGAGCAAAACTTCAGGGGACCTCACTATACTGGTGTAGGCAGATGACGTGAATCAGTAGTCCTCTTTCGTTGTGGATTCTGTTCCTCTTTTTTGGTCTGTGTTTGCTCGTGGCTATTGTAGCCTTTGGGTTTGTTTCAGTGAAGGAGAAACTTTGGTGCTCAACATCACTACATCTCTTGACAGAAGACCACTTGCAGTACTGCTGCTTTATGACAGTGCCAGCAGGTTTCCGATTTGTTCCAGCCTCGGTTTAAGATGATGTAGATGTAGAATCTTTAGATAATGGCTCTGAATGACTTGACAAACTCAAGAGGTTGTTAATAGGCTGTGCAGCTTTTAGCCCAGTTACAACTACAGCTGATAATATTCAGCTTGTAGGTGCCTCCTTGGTGCTGTAAAGTTGGGAATCGGGTATGTTCATCCCGTACAGTGATTCCACCCCAGCCAGTACTCCGAGGAATGTCCTGTAGACACACAGGAGCCTAATGGATAAATTATCCTTTAACTGCCAAAACCAGAAGGGGAATATGTGGTTGCAAGCAATAGGTTTCTTGCTTCAGTTGCAGTATGTGGGTTTTTGATAGAAAAAAACCTCTAGTCTTTGAGGCTGTCCACGTAGGATTTTTCTCAAGAAAGACAATAGTTGCTGTTGACCTATATGACATTGCTAATTATGCATTTTATGTGCAGCTTTTCATATTTTTTTTCATTGTAAGGGGCCTCTTCTCGTTTTTTATGCATAACTCTCATTAACATTAATAAGAATTCAGGTGTTGTAGAGCGATTGTCAGTCTGTTTTGATTTCCTTCTCCAATACTTACCAGTATCCTGTGATTCAAATACAGACAGAATGTCGTTCTTGTTGCCAGCACGTACTTGGGGATCCTGATATGTTTCATATAGAATTACACGCAAAAACAGGTTTTCTTTACTCTGGATAGCAAACCATTTATGCTGTGAAGCTTGGAGACTGTAATATACCCACGCTTTTTAAACTGCTTTGGCTATTCTGATCATCAAAATAGTTGATCTTTTTATACAACAAAGCTGTCATAGCTATCCTGCAGCAGGGAATTCCACTTGTAAATTTTGTGAAAGTCTGGTCTTGTATCCAGTTCCATTATGATACAAAGAGCCATGGCTGTGTACAACTGATTAATTTTGTTATTTTTGTTATTAGATCAAATTTCTCCCTGAAGTAACTGGCTGTTTCTTCCATTTGCATCATTGCATAATTCTTTTCTTCAGCCTTACCAAATACTTTTTTAATGTTTAAATTTACATCACACTAAACAAAGAATAATTTCATGCTCCAAATCCAATGCAGATACTTTGATTAAGAAAACTAGCATTCCTATGAATGATGGTGATACACATCTGATTAAGAGGAGAATTAGACCTCATATAGGATAAGACTTACACCCCCCCACCCCCCAGTCACTGGCTAGTTCTTAACTCGTTTTGAATGCCCTTTATATTGTGTATGGGGGACAGACTTTAAAACTGTGTTAGTGGAAAAACCAATTGATGTGATTCAATCAGGCCCCATATTCTTAGTGTCTATTTGAATTAGATTAATAGCTTCTGTATACTTTTGCCAGTGTTATGCAGAATTAATGTTTGCTGGGTTTTTTTCATTACCTGTTCATTAAGAGTACTGTGACAATGTGAGAGTACCTTTGTATCTGGGAGAATGGGTCCATGATAGGAAAAAACATAAATTAATGTTGTCTCTGGAGCGGAACCAAACTCTCAAGGATGTGTCAGCTTTTTCACCCTTTGGATTGAGGTATTCTGCTTCTCCAAACTTGGTAGCTTTGTCAGCAATTCTGACATTGAATAAAGTGAAATCCAAGTCCTATGAATGCAGGAGTTACCTTTCTAAAGAGAGTAAATTCTTGCAATCGTTCTTTGGACAGATCAGGGATATCAAACAAAACATGTCCAGAAGTGGCTCTAGTTAAGACTGCATTTCCTACACTGCCTTTGTATGCATTTGTATTTGATTGGGACACTTTGTATTGGTAGAAGGGAGTCATGCATAAGTGAGGCCAATGCTATTATTCAGTATTATTAATGATGTTGTCTACTCTTAGTTTCTCAAAATCTAGAAAACTAATAAATTTTACATATTGGAAAAAATCACAGATAAATCAAACAAATATATAAATTCTTTAAAGTATTTAATATGTGTTAAGAGGACAGAATGATGAATTCAATATTGAAAACCAATATCAAGTTTACAATTATGTACCATTTATCATCACTGATTGCACAGAGAGCATATTATTGCAGGAACAGAATGATGCATAAACTTAAACCCTGATTGGTTTATAAAAAACAAGTTAAAATTCATGTTATGTCTGAAAAGCTTTGTTTTTCTTCTTCAAGCATTGTTTTCAACAATAACTTGTTCATTCAGTCACAAATTAAGCATATTTAATTTCTTCAGCTTTAATACTAAATGTATCATAATTTTAGAATGTTGAAAACTGATGCTGTTACAAACAATAACAGGATGCAGTATTTTATAAGGCCCGATTCCCCTTTTAAGAAAAAAAGAACTTACAGAGAATGAGAAAGTGGATGGGAACTTGTTGGGAATTGGACATGCAGGAGCAAGCAAATATGAGCAGTAAGAATGCTCCTGAAAGGTGTTTTGACTTTGAAGAGAAGTCATGTACAAGTGGCAGTATCTTACTCAGCAGATCTTTCCCCAGGGCAAAATTCTGCCTCCCCAAAAGTCAATGGCAAAGCTTCTGGTGGCTTTGGTGTTTTCAAACTCTCATTGTCTGTCTGCACTGAAGGATGTACCCTGCTTACCTTTAGGAAAGAGCTGCACTGTTTTAAACTCCGATCACCCCAGCTGAGCTTTGGGAGAGGGATATGAATTCTCTGGCTCACACTTTATCAGCAGAATTATTAAGCAGTTTTCTGTTGCAGAGCCACTCTTGTAATGCTCTCTTGCTTTTATTCTTTTTCCAATTCCTTTCTTAGTTTTACGTTGGTGCTCAGCTTGCATGGGGATAACCAAGGATATCATTTCACCAAACTGCGGCTGTGCACTCATAACTGAGAGTTATTTTGTCCTTCAGAATTTCAACAACTCATTCTGATTTATGAAAGAATTGAGCTATGCTTGAAGATTCAGCTTCAGTTTACAGAGTTATAACTCTAGGCTAGACTCATTGAGTCAACAATAACAAGGAAAGAGCCAAACCATCTTTTTATGTCTTCATTTATAAGCTGTGCATTTTAAAATCAGAACCACTGAACCAGAATCAGTGTGACATAATCTAATGCTGTTAATTTTTTTATTGAATATCTTTCTAGAGAGGGATTGCATTTAAATAGAAACGTGAAAAACATCCATAACCAGCTTCATTGACTTTCACTAACATCTACCATATTGCAGAGAAGACCAAAACTATACCTGTGTTTCCAAATGAAATTACTGAGGTGGATGGGATTTTACACGGGAGAGAAGAGCAGAGCTGAATGCTTTGTCTCAAACATCTGTAAACAGTCATACAGCAGTGTAATGTTTTGGTGAGTTCTGGTGTCCTGCCAGAATTCGACAGGACACTTCTTGGGTAAGTTTTAAAGAAAACTCTGAAAGAAAAACCCCATGTTGTTAAAATCTGTAGAAACAATCTGGCCTAATTTATTTTAAGCAGACTGGTTTTGTCTCCATGCATTTCAGACAGCATCTAACTTTTTAAGAAGAAAAATTGAGGCTAAATAGTTCCCCAAAAGGAAACTCATGGCAAAACTTGAGTCATAAACAATGCCGTCAGTACAGAGCAACTGGTTTTTTTAATATTCTTATACAAACAACAAAACCTAATTATCTTTATGTATTTAATAAGTCTACTTCAAATTTGATCTATTAAATTTTATTAAATATTGAAAATAATTTATTAAATAAACATCATCGCTAATTTATTATTGATATTCATTTTTAGGATGTCTGTAAAAATAATTAACATTAGGTTGGGAAAGATGGGGATGAATTCACAGCAGGCACAGGTAGCGCTGCAGATCCTGGCTAGGTGGCCTTAACCACGGCTGATGAAGAAAACCAGCTGGCTTGGGTCTGCAAGTGAGAGGTGGGGAAGGCAGCAGCCACCGCAGTGCACTCTGCACGGCCCTCTTCTCCTGGTTTAGGTGGCTGGTGCAAGATCTTGGCAGGGCTGCAAACCAAGATAAAGCAGTGAAGGGGAGGCTGGGAACCAGGAGGCACAGAAGCAGTGATGGGAGTGGAAAAGTTTGTTGGGAGGCTGGGAGATGGCAGGGAGTCCCTGATGGAAACAGCATACCAATTCTGGCCCAAACTATCTTTATCCATTTCAAAACTCTGCCATCACCTGTGGTCACATACTGGCACGTTCCCAAGAAACACACAGTGCAGGACAAAGGATTTTGGCAGCCACCTATGTCCATAAAATACTGCACGCTGTGGGGATTTATCATGTGGCTGCAGTGACAAAAAAGTTCTGTTAGCCACGCTGGTACATTATCAGAAAGGGACTTGGTCTTAGGTTCCTTAGATACCAAGATGATAAAAAAGCAGGAACTTAGCCAACATTTTTCTAATTAGAAAATAATCATTAACAGTGCATAACACAAATCTAGCGTTTCATCCTGAATGGAGTGTGCAAGTGCAGGGTGGCCGGCTGGGAGCTGAGTTCGTGCCGCTCTCCAGCTCGCCTGTCACCGGCGTTCTGATCTAATGATTGTCACCCAGCGTCCAGCGGCGCGGAGCCACCCTCAGCAGCAGCGGCGGTGCGGTCGCTTTGGCCGTGCAAGGGCAGATGTTCGGGACGGCAGAGGATGCTCGAGAAGAGGCGTGTTTTTCCATCGCGCTTTTCTCTCCCGCTCAGCATCCCCGCTCTCGGCTCTCGCCCGCCGCTCCCCGCCCAGGGGCTGCTGCAGGCGGGCACAGCGCTGCGCGCTCTGCAGGTACCTCCAGCGCCCTGCGTGCGCGTAGCCGCAAACCCAAGCACCTTGAAACGGCTCCAGAAGTTTGCACGATCTCCCGCTAACCACATCCGCGGAGCTTCACAGGTCTCTGCCCTGGAGATCCCGTGCTTTCGGCTGGAGGAGGCGGGGAGCCTTGTTTTTTTTTCCCCCGTCTCCTCCCCTTTGCCGAGCCGCGCAGCGTTCCTACACCTCAGCTAGTTTGCTTCCTCCTTCCCACAGCCGCGGTTCGGGCAGCAACCTTGGGATGGCTGGGGCGTCGGGCTGATTCTTTATAGTCTTTTCAGTCTATTTAAGGCGTTTTAATTGAATCGGGAGGAGAAAAACCCACCCCAGTACACACACACAAACCCCAAGGCTTTAGAACTGGATCGCCCTCCCCCCAATAACAAATGGTTAAATAACTATCGAGATGCCAAACCAACCCTCGCCAAACGAGTAAGCCAAAAACCAGAGTCAGCGCCGCAGGGAACGGGAAAGTTTCTGCCCTCTGAAGCTGGTACCGCGTATAAACGCAAGGATCCGCGGGGAGCGGAGCCCCAGCCCGGCGGCTGCGGGAGACGGGGCTGCACCCCAGCCCCGCATCCCTGAGCCCCATCCCGGCACTGCGGGAGACAGGGCTGCACCCAGCGCCGCATCCCAGAGCCGCATCCCGAGCAGTGCCACTGCCCTTTCGTTCCGCGCTAGGAAACGGCCCCGAGCCCCCACCCCTGTCTCCACCCTCCTCCTCCCCCTTCCCCTCCCCGGGTCCTGCGGGGAGGCGGGTTTAAGGTGGGTCGTGTGGCCGCGGTAACTTTGCTAACAGAGCCAAAGAGGCGCTCGGAGCTCCCGCAACAGCATCGCTCCCGCTGTTGGGCAGCGGCTGCCGCTCGGATCCGGCCCCGCCGAGGTAGGTGCGGGTCGGGGGCTGCGGGGGGTTCGGCGCCGGAGTCCCCGTTTGCTCCTGGCGCTGCTGCGGGGCGAGGAGGCTCCGCTACGAGCGAGCAGCCCCTGCCCTGCTCCTGGGACTGCCCTGGCACCCCTGCCCCGGCCTCGGGAGGGGGTTTGTACAAGGGCACGGAGTGATAGGACAAGGGGGAACGGCTTTAAATTGGAAGGGGGAAGATTTAGAGTAGACATTAGGAAGAAATTCTTCATGCTGAGGGTGGGGAGACCCTGGCACAGTTGCCCAGAGAAGTCGTGGCTGCCCCATCCCTGGAGGGGTTCATACCGGGTTGGATGGGGCTTTGAGCAGCCTCATCCGGTGGGAGGTGTCCCTGCCCATGGCTGGGGGATTGGAACGAGATGATCTTTATTAAGGTCCTTTCCAACCCAAACCACTCCGTGATGCAGGACGAGCCGGCGAGAGGCAGTCTCTCTCCAACCTCCCGCTTTCTGCCCGTCTCCTTTGGGTTCTCGGCGGCGATTTTGCCAGCGCCGATCTCGGAGATGAGCGCGTGGGTGCGATCTTACGGCTTTATCAGGGCTCTCCCCCATCAGCGCGTCTCTCAGAAGCCGCTCCTCCCCAGGTTCGCCGGGGTTTGTGTCGGCACGAACTTTGTGGTGGTATCGGGGGCAGCTGTGGTCCCCATTGTCCCCGCGCTGCCTCGGCTGCAGCCCCAGGGCTTTGCGGGGGGGAGAGGCGCGAGGGGAAGCTGTGGGATGTGGTGTGCAACTGGTGCCTCGGTTTCTTCGGGCTGGGAAAAACCCGGTGGAATCTCGCTGGTGCCTCTCCCTGCTGCCAAACGTTCCCTCCTTTTGCCTACGAAGGATTCTGGCCGCCCTGCCAGGTGGTTTGGGGCAAAGAGGGAGAAGTTTGGGAGCGTCAGGACGTCAGCTCCCAATTCGGCTCAGCTGAGATCCTCAGGTGACAGCGCGGAGCTCCGATCCCTCTGTTTATTAATATTCTCCTGCCCGCACTGGGTATTTGGTTGGCCCCGGGGTGGTGGGCGGAGGATCGATGGTTTGTCTTGGAGTATTGCACAGGTAGCAGATTTAAATAAACCCCTTGGGTCACAAAATACTGTGAGGGTTGGGGTTAGCCCCTGCCCTGCAAGAAGAAAGCCTGGAGTTAACTAAAAGGTAGTTTGCGGTTTATATCTTTGCTAATTCTTGATTTAGAAGGTAAGTATGTATCACTTGAAATAACTGGACTGTCAGAGGCTCTCTGCCTTCCCTGTCCTCTCAGGTGGGGGAGAGCCCTGCCCCCTGTTATGTGTTTTTGTAAGACTTCTCCAGTCAAGGGGTTGGATGTTGTGTCTCTTAATCTCATTTTATGTGGCGAAGTAATGCTGTGGAGGTTTCTTCTGGGATATCCAAGTCTCAGTCGAAATCCTTCCTGTATTTGGACTTCTCTTAGAGTGCCGACAGAGCCTTTCTGTACTTCTCTCTGCTTTGACCTTCCTTACATGCTCACTTTGTTATTAAATCCCACAAGTTTTCCTTCTTGTGTCTGATGGGTAGATTTTTAGCTGTATTCTCTTACAACATTGCTGAATAACAGTGAGCAAACAGGTTGAACAGTCTTATTGTAGGATTTGATTTTATGGGATCTTTTGCAGACTGAGGATTTGGTCTTGGCAAAGGTTGTGAGCAGGTTTACCTTGGTGGGAGCTGGGCTGAGGGCTGTTAAAGTTGGTGAGAGGCACCTGGGCTGTCTTTGCCTTGGGAGGTAAATACTAATGAGCACATGTGTTAAAGATAATGGTATTTGCTTCCCAGATGAGTTTCAGTGCAAGCGCATGTGTTCCTATTTGTCAGTAACAACCTCTGGATACTTCTTGGATGTTCAAGCTGTGGAACTTAAATTTCCTTTCTGCTGCTTCATGGTATTTGCCTAAATTTGTTACAGAACTATAAAAACTGTATGGTGGAAATGTTTCAGCATATGAAACGTTGAAAATGGTCGTATGGTCACTATCTGTTTTTCAAACTAAAATTTCAATGTTTTCTTTCTTTCCAGTCATCAACTTTATGATAGTTCCTAATTTTGGTTTAAAAATTGAGGTAGAATATACAGTATTAGGACTAACTTGGTCTCTTGTTTTTTTACAATTAAATAAGTAGTAAGAAGTATCAAGTAGCAGCCAGTGCTTGCTTGTGCTAAGCTGCATGTCTGTAAGCATATTCACTTTGAATGGGGCATTCAGCCATTTTTACTTAGACTACTCCATCGTGGTTTAAACACTACACAGCAGAATTAATATTTAAGCAAATATGTGCAGCAAAACTATAAATCTCTGCAAATGGTTAATTATATTGGAACTGTGAATGTGCTTCCAAGTACAGCTGGTATAAACTATTTTGCAGTAGCGTGATCACAATTCTTGCAAACCTTTTATCCTTGTATGCGAAATAAGTTCTAATTCTGTGCTCCTACAAAGCATGTGCTTGGTTATTGTTTTTAAATCCATGTGGTTTGAGCTACTATTGAAATGTAATGTTTGTGATACTACTTTGGTTGCTCAGTTTAAAAAGAGAAGTGCTGCGTACCATTGCATACTTAAAAGCTTCTTCTATATAATTGCTACTTTTCGTACTACTGCTGTGCAAATCTCTGGGGCGGGAATTTAGAGACTTTATACAGTTCACAGGTACTTTGTGTAAAAGCTATAAGCATTTTTCCTTGAAACGTGGGGGCTGTAGGAACTGAAGAGAGTGGAATTAATGGTGCCTGCACTAGCTTTTACGTGTTGTTTATTGCAGCATGTCTGCTTGCTGTTGGCTTTCCTGTACGTCCAGATGCATAGAGATCATGTGGTGGGCTCCCACATCCTTTTCCATGTCTACCGCTTTGGGTTTGAATTACCTGCTTACACACTTTGTTCTTATTTTCAGTTTATGCAAATATGCCAGTTCTGGTTGTGCCTTCAGAGGAGTGCTGGGAGGCACAGGGTTATGTACGTTGCCCTCCTCTCCCTTGCCTGTCTGTGCAAGGGAAACTGTGACACTGCAGGAGTTAAGAGTCTGGTTCCAGTTCAAAGTTAGTCACTGGGAATTTCTCCACTGATGGGCTTCTGACCATGTTGTAGCTGCAGCTGAGATTGAGGTCTCATGGTCATTTTAAGTTCTTTCGGGTATCCTGCCTGGTCTCGTTGCTGCTCCACCGGCATTCAGTTGTCCTGTGAGACATTTGTCATATCTGGTGCCCTACGCAGATATCTTTGGTTTCCTAGGAAGTCTCAAATAGCACTTGGCATCCATGTTTAGGCAACTGAGTTCTGCCCTGATTGTCTCACATATTGCTCAAAATGACTAATCTCTAAAGCCTGGGATCAAGAAACTAGTTACAGTTATTGTTGTTGTTTAATAAATGAGTTGCAACTAAAAGGGTTGTTCAGATGTTAATGGAAAAGATGAAAAACATTCAGCCTCAGCTTGTTCTGTACTGTGCAGGCTGACCGCGCTGCAGTAGCAACGGGTATGTTTTTAGCACAAAACTAATTGAAACCTCAGTGAGGAAGTTTTGTAAGTTAAGAGAGATGAAAAAGCTTGTAGAAAATTAAAAGAGCTACTCTCAAAGGAGACAAATCCCAGATAGAATCAGGTTTAAAGATTGCTGGATGAGTTCTGCTATATGATCCTTCTCTGTGATTCCTGTGAGTGATGTGCAGTTGGTGTGTGTCCACAGAGAGGAGCAATTTTGTTTAAGAGTTTACAAAATGTGATCCTTGCCTTAGGAATTAAGGATTATGCACAAAATTGGTGGAGAGATAGTATTCCATGCCCCTGAGAAGGTCGAACTCTGCAGCTGTGAACAGTAGGCTATAGCTCAGAAAACTCAAGGTATTCAGTCAGGATGTCTAAAAATGAGTCCAGACTTCTCTAAGCCAAGTGTGTTTGCAAACACTTGTACATGAACAGTAGTGCTGAGCCCTTCAGGCCATCTCCTGTCTGGCTGCTGCTCGAAAGGGAAAGTACTGAAATTTGCATGAAAGCTTCTTTCTGGGAGAGGGAGAGAGTCACAAGATGAAGGTCACCACTTAGCCTGGTCACAGAAATGCAGCAGGAAAGAAGAACACATCCAACTTGCACCAGATGGCAAACAAGACCAGAAATGGTAAGCCTAACTTCTTCCTTCGCAATAAGAACTGGCACTGAGAATTTCTCCTAGAAGCGGCCTGGCTGATGAACAAATAGGCATGAGCCTGAAATCAGATCCACTGCTAGAGATGTGCTATGCCTGGAAAGAGGAGTGTGACACAGTAGCTGAGCAAAAATGGTTCTGTGCTCTAACTTCATATACTTCATTTTCTAGGTTTTTCAACCCAGCACATTTTATGAGCACTAATAGTCACTCTGAAAACTCCTCTAGGGAGTTAAAAAGGCACCAGAGAACTGCCAGAATATGACAGCTTAAAGGTTAGCAGAGTGTGAAATTTGTGAACAAATCCTTTTTTTTTTTTTTCCGATGTATATATTTTAATGTAACTGGTAGATCTGAGCAGAAATGGCTCCAGGTTCTCTTAAGCTCAGATATGCAGCGAAAGTTTTCCTTACCCTGTTTTCTTGGATTCCTTGTTGAGATCTACGCTTTTGCTGTCCTCCCTTTTTAATTGCAAGTCTTCAAGTACATGATGTTTTTGGAAGGTTTATGGAGTGTTCAGTGAACACCTGAAAATCTGCTTTCTCTGGAACAGAGAAGGTGGAGAAATGCTATAGAGAAACTATGAAGTGCAATATTGGTATTGACAGTTGTCTCCTTTAGAGGCCAAAACAGGAAGATAAATTAAAACTCCAAAGCTCTTTAGTTGAAGGATATAACCTATTTCTGTAGATTGTATGGCTAGATAAGGTGATTTAGGAGCATATTGTAGTTTTTCATTTGGTTTGAATTTAAGTACTGACATCTGTTTTTAAGGCAAATACTTGAATAGAAAAACTCACTCAACACAGCCATTTTAAGAGCCTTTAAATGTTTTTAAAGGGTTTGGTGCAATTTTTTCCCCCTTTTTTACCTTCATAAAAGGTGGAAGCATATGATATAAAGCCAGTGTAAGTGTGAGGAGAATCAAGTCCTTTATCAGGCTTTTAAAATCTACCAAGTGAGGGAAGCATGGATGATTTGTAAGTAGTCGACTGGCATATGGTACCATTATGATAACATCATGTTCACAGCACTTTCCAGATTGATATACAACCTTTCTAAAATAAGCTCGGTAGGAAAAAAAAAAGAATGTAAAGTCATTTAGCAGCCAACACGCTTTTGGTAGCAGCGTAGGACACTGGTAGGTGACTTCACTGACACTCAGATTGTCAGGCAGGTTGTGCATCATAGTCTAGTACTTACTTGACAGGCAGTCACTCCAGAAAACTGCCGTTGCACTCTGTACATTGGGGTTTGATTCGTATTTTCTTAATTCACAATGAAATGCTGCATTCTTTTTCATTCCATGCAGCCTTGGCGAAGTCATGGGGGTTAGTGCAAGGTATGGAATTTGTTTCTCTGGAGGAAGTCCAGCATGAAGCGCTTTGTTAGCAATGTGACGAGAAAGGATGGGGTTATCTGGGGAAGGAGACTGAATTAGACTGTGGTTCTGGATGGAAATACCCCGACTGAGATTGAAAATGTCTCATTGACATGCTGTATTATTTATGGTTCTCAAGGAATGTTAAAATCATAAATATTCTTAGAAGCAGGAGCCTTGACAAGACAAACTATGGCAATGTTTTACTATTCAGAGGGGTTTTATCTACTTGCCACAGGTAGCTTAGTTCTATTAAAGAATTAAAACAATGATACTTTATATGTCATTATTATAGCATAAATTGTGCTTTTGTTTGCCTTCATTTAAATGTAAAAGCCGTAAATATCACTTTAAAGAAGAGCTGGCTGATTAATTTGAAATAGTATTAACTTCTCTGTGTTCAAATGGATAAGGCAAATCAAACCATTAAAGTTATAACACCTACCATTTCTCAGACTTACTAAAAATGTCCAATATAGCAATGTTCTTCATCCCTTCTCTTCTTCTAATTTCCTTTTCTCTGCATATTTCAGGTAGGCATTTCATCAACCAAACAGGGCCAATCGGTTATTTTACAGGCACAATTCAAGCATCAGAGAATTCACTTCTCAGTATTATTATGCATTGCCTTCTACAAAACAGTGTGATGAGTCGTGCTCTGAAACACCAGGAAAGGAAGGGCTTTGTACCAGTGTTTCTTTGCAAAGGGATTAGACATTTGGAGGCCTGTTTTTGCAGATGGTGTCATACTCAGGATGAATTGCCTTCCGGATATGATGCCTGCCTCCTTCCTCTACCCAAGTAGTCCTTGGTAGTCTGGTAGTCCTCAAGGACTAGCAAACCAGGCCAGACTTCTGGATTACCCAGATCTGGTGAGATGAATGCCACCCTTTCATAATAATGGCTAATTTTCATTTAACCTGTAAAGAGAGGTAAAACCCTTGAAAACTATTTTAAATGAATGAATCAGCTAAGTTGAATATAATCACTTATAACTCTGAGCATGAGTTTAGATGCCGTGGGGTTTGATAGCTGTAGTGTTAAAGCAGGACAGAGGTCTGCCTGTTTGTCGTGTGCTCTATAGAGTATAGAGTGGTAGTTTTGCTGTGCTACTGTCAACTTTCCCTGACTGCGGATTTTTTTGATGTAGCCCTGACTGTTACCAGGTAATGTTACAAGAAATATCATTGTACTTAGTTATGCAGAATTTTGTTTTGAAGAGTAAGACGCAGTAACTGCAGGCACTGACTAGTACTAATAAGTACTAATAATCACTTTCAGCAGACTGCAGAGAACTCAAGAAATAAGTATTCTAACAAATTACAGTGAGGAATCATTTAGTTTTGGAGTCTCTGGTGCTGCTATAGCTGTCATTAATTACATATTAGTTGTTTGAAAGGAAAGATACTAGTAGCCTATAGGAGGGAATTGTGTAGTAATTGGGGATTGATTAGAGGCAGTCTCTACTGGGAATACATCACAGAAATTGCAACAGTGGTAAATTGTATTACAGAATATTCATTTCAAGTAAGTAATAATGGTCAAATACACAGATTCATATGTTTCAACTGGAAGACTCGTCTGCATGGTGCTGCCTGTTGCAGGAGAGGATCCATCTACTTGTTACAGCGCATTGGATCATAAACTCCTCAGGGCAGAAGTTGAGATTTCTGATTTATGCAAACTGAAGTCTGCTGAATGACAAAATGCCATCTGCTGTTTGTGGTCAGAAGATAGCAAAGTATCAGTTAACAAATGAGTGAATGCAGTGAGCGCTCTTAACAGTTGAGGCAGCTGCTGCGTCCATTCCAGTCCACAGGAGTTTTGAAAAGCTTTATTTTTCTAAGCTTTCTTTTCGATTTCTGTTGTACCGCTTTGGCTGATGAAGATGGAAGTGAAATTCTCAAAATATGTTCCATGGAATTGTTTGTGGATGATCCGCGTGCTGCTTGGAAACTGAGCTTGTTCTTGCTCGGATCTGCAAACTTTGAATAAGGGGCAAAGAATGTTAAACCAGAAAGGCAACAGCAAACGGCAGCCTGGTTGGCAGGCAGAGGTGTGTGGGTAGGAATGACAGGGAAAGTCACTTTTTATAGAAAAGAGCAAGAAAAAGAGACACAACAAGGAAAATAAACAAGAGGAAGCACAGGCAACTAAATAAAACTCGGCAACAGATAAAAGGTTCACCCAGAAACTATTGAGTTATGTGAGAATGATAGAGTGAAGGATCAGGTCTGTCTATGGTTTGCAAAATCCTTTTGCTTGACAGGAGGAGACTCAAAGAGAAGTAGTCAGCAGGATGCTGCTGCACTGATTAGTGTTCAGCATTTAATGCTGATGGTTTCTAGACAAACCAGGCATCCTCCTGGTTTTCTTAGCAGATGCCTTTTTCCCTGCGCTCTTATTTTCCTGTGGGTCTTTCTTTTGTCTTGTACACCATGGAATCCTTTTAGGCTTTGCTTACAGATCAAGATTTCCACGTGAAGGACAGCTGAGGACAGTTTTAGAGTCTGCGTGGAGAGCTCAGTTTGGGTTGTTTCTTCTGTATGCAGGCATTCAAAACCCAGGAGAACTACTTAAAATGATGTGCACTGGAAACAGGATATAGACTTGTAAATCTGGTGACTTTTGGGCAAGAAACAGGTTTGCACAGGTACTCTAGAATGAAACAGACTCTGACTTTGCACATTGGCAGGTTTTGTATGAGACTACTGAAAGTGCAGGCAGGTACATATTCTGAGCTTGCACGAGTGCTGTTGTGGTGTGAATTTTAGTAACACAGCCCGCTTTACCTGAAGGGACACATACAAATCTATACAGTGAATGCCAGAAACATAGTGCAGCCTCAGTTTTACTAGTGTGTCGTAACACACTTTCATAACTTTGCTGTATGAAGGACATCCCTTTGTGGTTTTTTTGGTCTCTATCAGAACTGAGTTTCAAACCTGAGCTTAAAAGAGAATGATGGAAAATGGTAGTAGTTGGGATATTCAGCTGCAATGAGGTCTTGCTGTCTTTTTGAGGACAAAACTTTGATCAGAGATATGTAGGACAGTAAGATTTTTTTTTTAAGACAAATAATTTTTTTGCCTGTCTTTAAATAATATATTAGGCCTTCATTCTCCTTGAGACCTTTGAGCACTTTAGTAAATTTGATATTAAGTAATAAATGTTATGGTTATTGTTGTTTATTGGATAAATCTACTGCCAGAAAAAGAGATGTGTTTCAGAATTGGGAAAGGCAAAGCCACTTGTTCTTGGCTTTGTCAAAGTCTGCTTCTAATATTAGTCTCTTATATTTTCTGGGAATACTAATGCTCCTGATATTTTGTAATCTGAACATATTTGTAGAGTACTCCAAGATCCTGTGCAAAGTTCTTGTGAGTCCTGTACACATCCCTAGGTGAATTAGTTCTGCGTTAGCTATTGGCCGGTCTTCATTTCGTGGAGGTGACTGCTGTTGGTTGCTACCAAGTCCAAAGCCAATTAGTTCTGCTCTGGTTTGTTGCTGTATTTTGTGTAATTGGATGATAATAGTTTCATTCCAGAAAATCTAATTTTATATCAGTTTTCTCACCTATCTGAAATCTGCTTGAAAACAGAACTAAGCAGACTTCTATAATCTGATAAGTTTGTATTGGACTTTCCTTCTTCTAGTCTCTGATCAAGCGGAAGCCTTTGTAAGAAGGAAAAAGTTGTTGGGAGCAGGTGAAACACTGTTGAGAAGCCGTTTGATGCTGGGTCATCTGTGTCAGCATTGATCCTACTCAAATTAAAAGCACTGCAAACACACAGACACTTTTTTAATTACTTAAAATACCACTCACTGTGCTAGAATTTTAAAATGCATGTGTTGCTTCTTCAGATGGGACAGGATCTGGTTTTGAAACCAATGTTTGAAGTTAGCTCTGCAAGTGTCTGCTTCTTCAGCTTTTTAGCACTTGTGTGAGTAACTGACAGCCTAACCCAAAGCCAACTGAAGCCAGTGGGTGTGTTCCAAAGAACTCAGACGATGGGGTCTGAAGGAAGAGGCGCAACTGATAACTCATAGCGTTATTCAAATCTACTTAAATAGGATTCCATGGCCCAATTTCAAAAAACAACAACAAACAACTTATTTTAAAAAGCAACATACAATGAGACACCGAAATGCATTTCTAAATATGTAAATTCTGCTAAAGTCACATTTAAAGCTATGTTCCCTTAGTCAAGGCGCTTCAAGATGTATGCTCTGCTAATCAATATCCAAACAGAAAGCAATTGAACTTGCAAATGATGAGGCACTCCTTGAGTTTCTCCACTTACTCCCTAAAGCTTCATGTCAAATACAGTAGACAAATCTTCACATCTAAATAATTCATCTGCAAATGGTGAGAACAAGAGGAGAGGAGAAAAAAAAGAAAGTTGTTCCATGGTAAAATACAATAATGCATTAAAATTAATCAATTTCCTCCTGCTGGGGAACAATCATTTAGAAAACATTTTAATTACCAAAACTGAATAATGGGATCAGTATTTTTGAGAAGGTTGGATTCGCCCTACTGAGCACTGGAGAATCCTCTTCGCAGGAGCCCATGAAAACATTGCTGTTTTCAAGTTGCTGCTTTCAATCATAATACTTCTGGGGAGAAATCTGATTTTTTTCAGAGCAGCTTTTAAGGGAAATGTTGAGTGGACAGCAGGCATATGTTGACTCCTCAGTGCTCAGAGCAGAGCTTTGCGTGCACTCCAGCATTTTTCTTCTTTTCATTTAGATGAAAATTTATTGTGCGTTACTTAACACATCTCTGAAGTCAAGTTTTCAAGCCAAGGTGTTTGGCTGCAACAACACTCAATGTTGTAATGTAATGTAAAAATAGCATTTCTGTGTCTGTCTTCAGCCTAGCAATGAGTAGAAACTTGCAGAAATACGGCAGCCTGGTCCGTTGTCTTGGTGGGAACTGGTGATCAAGGAGAATGTTCGCGGCTGTTATGTTAGGTGTGACTCTGACTTTCAGGATTTGCCATGGAAGAGCCTCTCTTTTTTCCCCTTTGCTGCATAAGGGTCTTGGGCTCCAGCTCTGGTTTCATGGGCATTTGTCAGAGGTCTGAGTGTTGATCAGAGACATGACTCGCTAATTGTAGAGCATATGGGGACCCCCAAGGATCAGCCACTACCTGTCCATCTGGGAGAGTTGCAGGAGACTGGAATAAAAAAGTGTTTGCGGAAGAAGTTTCTTCACATAAATGGGATCTCTTTTGGTCTAAAATAGTTTGTCACCTATAATTTTTTTTCCTGCTCTTAAGCGCTGAAAGCTTTTCTGTAAAGGTGGCATGGCCGGCACGGAGCTGTGTTTACTGATTGTGCTAAAGTTTCTGTGGGTGATAGATAGCGCTCACGCAGAGATGTGGCTGATAGTGTTCGGTATCTGAATCCGAACTGCAAAGCCTTCTCTTAAGTCCTGCAACTGAAGTGAAGAAGGGTCTCTTTCAGCATCCATTCCATGCTGAGATGAGAGCAGATTTTGTATAGCACACATTGATATTGGGGCCAGGTGAGAGTTGCTGTTAGAGAGTGGATGAGTGATGGGAGGGAGACCCCGGGTTTGCAAAGATGTATTGTACTGCTTCTTTTACAACACTCGATATTGGTCAGCAAAACAAGTTAAATGGTGCCCGAGCGCCTGCAGAAGAGTTACTCGCCTTACACTTCAGAGGTAAGCAGATGCTTAACAACTGTGCTGAAGCTGCCCTGCTTGAGTCTCAGGAACACTTATATTGACCGGGTTCTTTGTGTGTGGTTAGACTATGCTGGTGTCTCAGTATTTTGCTGAATCAGGATATTAAGTTTGCAAAGAGATTCACCGAGAATGCTGTAAATCTTTGTGCTCACAGCAGGGCATACAAGCAAGCCTGAATATCTCAGTAATAAAAGTATCTTGTAACTTGTGGAATGAGCAGAGTTCCCAAAATAGTTGTAATATAGCTGTATTTTCTGGTTGGGATTATTGAAGTAGAATTACTGAGAATTAAGTTGTGTAAAAGGCATTTTCTTTTTTATTTTCATAATCATTCTGTTACCTTCATAAAACTTTTTTTCTGTCTTGAAATACTCTTGGTTCATACTGAAAATTGCTGTAGGATAAGTAAAACCAGTCTAATTGAGATTCATAAATCCACTTTTTAACAAGTACAATTAGGAATAGTTATTAGAGACCAGCTGGAAAACATTAGGGATAAAAATTTACCATAGGAGGTTTTTTATGTTTTTGAAACATTGTTTGATATCAAAACCTAAATTAGATCACCAGAGAAATGAACCTGCTATTTAAAACCTCATTTGTACACAGAAAGTTAATTCTGAATATTGCTATTGATAAAAATTTTATTATTAGGTCTTGTTAAACTGCCTGTTTTTAATGGAAGTCTGACTTTTACAATGCTTTTCCTATAATTAAAATATGAGAACTAGCAACTAGATGATATTGAATGCCTTTGTGTCCAGTGGCTGTGTAATAAACTTTGGTGCAAGTCAATGCTATTCTCAGTTACGATTTTTGAAAGTAGGGAAGTTTATTGAGCCTAATTCCAACCCAATTCATTTCAAAGCAATTGTTCAGTTATTGCATTTTGAAGTAACATTTTAGGAACCTAAGCACAGGTTTTAAAATGTATTAGCATACAACTCAACACCTGGGGAGATGGGACAGGCTGAGAGAGTTTGGGTTGTTCAGCCCTGAGAAGAGAAGGCTCTGGGGAGACCTTAGAGCAGCTTCCAGTTCTGCAAGGGGCTCCAGGAAAGCTGAGGAGGGGTTCTGGATCAGGGAGTGCAGGGATAGGATGAGGGGAAATGGTTTTAAGTTGGAAGGGGAAAGATTTAGATTAGACATTGGGAAGAAATTTTCCACGCTGAAGGTTGGGAGGCCCTGGCCCGGGTTGCCCGGAGCTGTGGCTGCCCCATCCCTGGAGGTGTTCAAGGCCAGGTTGGATGGGACTTGGAGCAGCCTGATCCAGTGGGAGGTGTCCCTGCCCATGGCAGGGGGGTGGGACTGGATGGGCTTTGATGTCCCTTCCGTTCCAAACCATTTTATGAATTCACAAGCACTGTCTCCCGCTAAGAGCTGCTGTACCACAATGTAACAACACAGCAATGGGTACGTTGGGTCAGGTCGAAGGCTTTCTTGGTCCAGTATTTGGTCTTCAGCTGTGGCACGTAGCAGTGGCCACCTGCCTCAATATTCTCCTCGTTTGGTTCTCCTGGGCTCTTTCTGCAGTTGGTGCAGAGAAAGAGGCTGCTCCTGTGGCCGAGTTGGAACAGAAGGCAGCCCTGGTGCTGTGTGCAATCCTGCGGACCTGCCTTTTTAAACGGGAATTTGCCCTTGTGTATTCCCTTTTTATTAGCACAGCTTTCACAATCACTTCAATCTCTGAGACTCAAATTTTTCAATTACGTGGTTTTTAAAACAAAAGCTTTTGAGAAAATGTACTTATTTCTCAACAATTTATTAATATTTTTCATTATTGTATAAGGGAACTGTTCTAACAAATAATTCATGCTGCCTGTGTATAACACTCAATCACTGCTCAACAGGGGAAATTATGATGAAGGAAAGTCCTTCCTCAAATTTTGGGTTGAATTTTCACATTACTCCTGTTCCAATTTTCGAAGTGCTGTTGCAACAGAGAGAATGCTTTTAGCGTAATTGAACTGAGTGTCTTAAACCAGCATCTCATCAGTTAACTTTGAAGTTTTTCCTTGGTCTTTGTGGTTAATTGTATTTCCTGCCTGGAAAATTGGACAAATCAATGTAAATGAAAGGTGATTATTATTATTTTTTAGAGTAAATAGGTAAACACTGTTAGCCATAATAAAACATCTGTGAATGATACAAATCAAGGATATAAATGCACTGCAGTCCAATGTTTTACACCATTGATAAATTTGATACATTTATTACTCATCTAATTAAATTGTGCATGCAGAGCAGGCAGGAACTTAACGCCGTATGTGGATGTTGAGTGGGTAGTTAGAACACTTCTGGTTCAGATTGGCTGGCTTACATCACACTGATTTGTTGTGATCAAACAAAACATGTTCAATAGAAAAGAAAAATGATTGAACCAAATTGCGTTCTACGTAAGCTTCAGTAAGCTCAGTGGTTTGATATGGTCAGCTTGGAGTGTCACAGTGCTCTGGAGATCAGAGCCCAGTAGGACCCCAGGGACGCTGGTGAGGAAGGCCAAACCGCACATGAATTATGTGACACTTCATGTTTAAATAATCTTTGCAACAACACTCTTATGGAGATAGACAGTAGAACTTTTTCAGTTTCCATCTTATTTGCACAAAACCCAGTCCCCACTGCCTTTTTTTCCTCTGCTTTTCAGACACCTGCAATAACAATCTGTTACTGAGCAGATAGGAATTAGGCTTTCTCCTTTTTGACAGTTCACTCCTACAACCTTTTTCATTGTGCATAAGCAAAGGGAAAGAGCATCTCCGTCTCCTCTGTGGAAGGCACAAAGCAACTGGGTCCAATGTTGCTCCCCTCTGGCTTGCAGCTAAAAGGGAGAGCCGGATATTCTTTAGCTGGCTTTTGTCTGTCTGCGTGTATAAATTGGCTGAAGCTTGAGGCTGAGTGACATTCTATTCACGAGGAAGAAGAATGCAGAATAGCAAAGAACTTGTTTATCGATGTTTTTTCTGCCCAACTTTATGAACTGGGTTACCTCTTAGGAAGGTGGGTTTACTTCTTATGTAGTCAAACTGGTTTGTACTTGGGCCAAAGCCATTTATTTGAGGCAATTAACTACCATTTGTTATTCCTTCCAAATTTACTTTTTAAAGTATTCCATTGCCAGGAGCGTTCTATTTTTGGCAAGGCTTGCGTAGTGCCAAGACTGGGGTGCACACATCCATATGTGTCAAATCCCTAACGTAGCCTACTTGATTCCTTGTGGAATCCTGCGAAGGCAGTTAGCACGAAGATGAATAGCAGGGAAAACCTCCGCTTGCCAATAATGGAAACCGTAGACTTTGCTCATCAAGCTTATAGCTGGCAGGAACTCCAGAAGCGGAATTCTAAATGTAGAGATTTTGTGACTCCTGCCCTTAATTCTCTGTGATTTATGGCATTGAGTGAGTCAGAAGAGAGAGCTTCAAAGACCTGCAGTTGGGACTGTTGAGGGCTTGCACCAGGAAAACCAGCTTTTGCATTTCCATCCAAACCCAACTGGCAGTCAGCGGTGCACCGCGGTGTGCTGCTCTCGGTCCGCTCCCTGTGTGAATGGGCAGACAGAAGGTGCTTTAGAGGGATCTTTTAGCTCAGCATCAGTCAGAGCAATAGGCCAGAAAGTGGAATGTGTGTGATTTAGATGACTATTGTCGGTGTTTAAGTAGGATAATCACAGATTTCAGAATGTTTGGAGATAAAAGCAATCATCTCTGGGAACTGTTTACTATATCCAGGAGTGTCAAGGAATCAAGTGGGACTTTAGGCCTTTCGATTACTTTGAGCTGAGGCTTCTGAGAGTGTATGAGTCTCCTTGGTTTACTGGATTGTCTAAAACAGTAGTCTACCTTCCTGGCTTGGCAGCCACTGAAACACAGATCACTGATAAGAAATGGATAATATTTTAGTTTATACTAGTATATTCTTTTAGAGCCAGAAAGCTGATGCAATTCAACGGAGACAGTGTTAACTTCCACGAATTTAAACCGCTACTGTAAGAGACTGTGAAACTCATCCCATGATTTGATTTTGCTGCTGTACTCTCAGTCTGGTTAGGTGATAACTCGATAATATTTTCCAGGCAGCTTCAAATTAAATGCGAAGTATTTGTTCAGCTGAGTAACTCCTAACTTAGAAACAGCCAGAACTATCCTCCTCTGATTGTCCTGTGGCTGAGGAGATTTTATGCCTCATACAAGGGCTCTGTTTTGGGCCACTGGTAAAATAATGACATCGTCTCATGAAATATAGTAGTTTTAATCTGAAACTCTGAGAGCACCTCTCGTAATTCACTGCCTCGCAGAGGCTTGCAAAGCATTTTAAGTGCTTCTAATTTTCAGCTTGTATTTTAGTCTCATTTTTATGTGAGTTCTCGATCTTTTACTGGAAGTTTGTCAAAAGAAGTAGTACATTCCCTATTCTGTTTGTGCCTCCAGGTGCTCCTCCTTCGAGTGCTCTGGCACTCGTGTCCCACACACCCTGCGCCCCTGGCCTGACATTAGTGGTCTTTGCAAGTGGGATTTTGTCCTGGTCTCCTTTGCTGATTTTCTTGCTTCTCTGACTTCAGTGACACGCAGGAAGCGAGCATTTGGAACAAAAAGCAAGGAAGTCTTCATTGAAACAAAGATGTTAACTGTGCTTTACTGTTTTTGAGAAGACAGAAGCTTGCCTCACGGCGGCTTTCCAAATCCTATGACTCCAGCTTGAGGCAAGCCCTGCTCTGTAGATCTGACAGCAGGTCTTGTATCCGAGTAGCGGTACACATATAATAATTGTATGTGTCTTGTTTCTGCGCTTTCTCCCTGTCAAGTCTCTCTGCCAGTCTGTTCCTCCTTCCTTTCGCAGCTTGGATGTGACTTTCTTCCCAGATTTCTCCTTTCTTGGTGAACCTGTTCTCAGCAGCATTTCAATAGAGTGGTGGGACCAGTATTTTAATTTGATTTGTAATATGTGACTGTCAGGCTCCTTTTCCTTCGCAGAAGTTTAACCAACGAGATGAAGGAGTCCCTCTCAACGCTAGGAACCTTGTTCTTTTGCTTGAATGATTGAACTGCCTGTAATGCAGTACTGGAGCAAAGGGAACAAAGGCAGGCATTGATACATCTGCTCTATTTATGAACTACTTAGAGCTGTGGTTTATTGCCCATTCAAAGTGCTTTTGGTGTAAGATTTCAGGTGGAAACATTTCATTACTGAAGATCTTGCTCTTTTTTGGAGTTACTTCCTCCCCTGCTCAAGCTACTTTTGTTTTATTCCAAACTTTATCTGAATAATCAAATTCAGCCCAGTATAAGTCATAAGGTCTCTTCTTGCTATGGCTGAGTTTATATGCATAATTCCTCTTAATGCATTACTACATCAAGAAGAAAATATACCATTTGGTGTTTTCAAAGCCTCAGCTTGAGTATTAAAACTACATTCCTGTAGCATGTGTACATGTATGTATCTCTTGCCAGAACATGGGAAAATACACTTTGAAGCTATTTAAAATACATTAGTCAAACCATATGCGGGTTTACTTGCTGGTGGCATCAACCCTAGTGTTTTTAGGAAAATTTACATCATTTATATCTTCTTTTGAAAATGCAGACATACCTTGTAGAGAGAATTTATACTGAATTGTCTTTGAACCAGTGTCTAACATCTTGGAATACTTCATGTGATGCTATCCTGGTCATCATTAAGAACTATTTCATATTGAAATCCTCCATTATGTGAGAGAGATCTTAAGGACAATTACACTCTTGTACAGTTCTTCATGTAATTAGATGGAGTATTCTCAGCTTTGTGCGTGAGAGTTTAGGGAGAAAATAAGAGAGAGGTGCACACACACGTGTGTGTATATATATAAAGGAAGCTGTGTGTGCACACGAATGTATATATTTGAATATTCATACATTTCTTCTGGTGTTCTGTTTCTTTCATTTGGTTAAAGAAAGGCCACTTTTTTCATGTTACTGGCAAAAGTGTGCATAGGAAGTGTATATTTTAGTAGGTATATCAGGTGCTACAGCTTACACAACAACAAGGGGAATATCAGCAGCTTCTTTTAGATATTTGAGTCAGTATTCAGATTATAAAGAAGGTAATGGGAGTTGTAGGTTTAATATGAATTCACATGTTGCTTTCTAAGCACGCAGCAGAATAAAAAACCCCCAAACATCAATACATAAAAGCATTTATCTAAATAAAGTTATAATTAACTCATGAGACCTCGCAATAAAACTTCGAAGTACCAAACCATTTTCAGAAGATGTAGAAGGAGAGCAATAAGATTGGACGTAGAAAAAGGGAATGAAAAGAAAATAGGACATATTCATTAATGTGGGCAGCTTTATGGAAGGCATAGTAATCTAGAAAACAAAAATGACATTGCTTTAGATGGGTTAGGCTGTCTGATAGAGAGTATTTGTATTTAATGATAGATTTTTCTACTTCATATTGCTTATTAATTATGAGAATAGGATGTATCTTCTATGCCAAGTCCTGGTGTGTGTTACAGCCAAGGATGAGGCCGTGTATTTGAGGGGAACATGTCGTGAGTGTAGCAGAATTACTGAAGAGTATCACAGGAAAGCTAATCACAGTTGAGAGAAAGCTATAAATTAATTACTGTTTCTGAACCTACCCTAAAGTAATCACTAGAGGGAATAATTGCAGCAGTTCATTCCAGTCAAAACTGTGTACGTGGGTATTCCTCCTACTGACCACTGTGTTTAATTGGAGAAAAAATAACCCCAAGGCTGGCTGGTGTTGGTCAATGTCTGTCCTGTACCAGCAACCATTTTTAGTCTGGGTATGTTAGTTGCTGTAGTGAAATGCTCAGGCAGTAGCAGTGAATTGCTTGCAGACTATATTGGGCGAGCTTATGCTGGTTTTTACTGGAATTTCTCCTTTGAGTAGTCTACAGTGATGCTTCTTCATTTTGGCACCTTTTTGTACATTATCAGCTTCATAATTTCCATTACGTTTGGTGAACTGATGGGATAATATGTCACATCAATCTGCATGTTGGCTTTTAATTAATTAAAGTTTTACTTAATTATTTTTAGTTTCATGAATGGAAGATAAAAGAATATGTTTTGATTTTATTAACCTACAGTGCCATTACAACCAGAAGTATTCATTAAATGTAAACAATAGCAATATTGCTGGTGTAAAATTTGTTGAGAGACCTGAACAATCACTTTGACTGGCAAGATATGTAATTAAAACAGATAGCTGTGTGTTAACGTTCCTTTCAATTGATATCTTGTTATTTGCGTGTGTTTAGGTTCACCCTGGTGCAAGTGGGTTATACCCAGCTGTAGGTGGTGTTCTGTCAGTGAGCTGTGTGGGGTTGACCATGAGTGATCATCATGTAAGGCTTCTGTCCAAGTATTGAGATTGGTATGTAATATTCAGCATTTATAACAATACAAACCCATCTTGATCTCCATTCCAAAACGAAGAACATTTAAACCAAAGTTAAGGGCCTTTTTGTATTCATGCTTCTCAAACTGTGAAGCTTCTTGCTCTGAACCAGTGCAATGAAAGCATGTAAAATGTCCCAGTGAATTCCTCCCTTGCTAGTGGTGTTGTCCTGGCATAGACACGAAACCAGTTTAGGACTTGGACACGTGAATGGTAATAGTATCTTCTTCTTAGTATCTGTGTCAGGAATTTATGACCTTTGTAGCGTGCTTTTCCCAAGCAGCAGATTATTGTTGCAAATGTCATTTTGCCCATGACAACTTTGTGCAATAATTTCAGAACAAAGTGAGAATACTTCTGAAATTTGTATCACAGAGCTGTGCTGTGATCTTGAAAATGTCTGTTACCAAAAGCCACTTCTTTGAAGTTGTAAGTGCATTAGGTTAATATTGAAAGCATTCTCTGTCGGTGTTTCTTGAGCACCACATCCAGTAAGTTTTGCAGGGAGTGCCCTCCAACACTTCCATGGAGAATGTGACCCCAGTGTCATGCAGACTTAGGTCAGAATAGCACCGGAGCATTTTCTGTTCAGCTGATGAGCTTACGTTGTTCTGAATTAGAGGAAGATGATGGAAATTGCTGTAGGATGTTTGATACTTACTAAGAGGACCGAGAAGGCAATGGCGGTTTAAGTCAGTTCTTTGTGCCTCCTGCTCTTGGTGGTATGTCATTCGATATCAGATCGTTATTCAGTTCGTTGCACCATAATGATTGCACTTTGTTGTTTTGAAGCATCTTTTTTTCCTGGGGCAAGTGTACCACATTCTGTGGAACTGGCAGAAGCTCCTACTTTGTCCACCTCTCTAGTGAGCAGGCGTTGCTCGCCCTACCTTCTGCTGCTTTTCAGTCTGTCAAAGAGATACCATTGTTTTATTTCTTTTTGTGATAGAAGCCACCTGGAAATGCGTTTGAGAACAAGAGAGTAGCCAAAGCAATGTGGATAGCGTATGGCAGGCTGGATACAATACGAATCTCAGAGATTAGGATGAAACCAGATGGGATGGCCTAGGAGGCTGGTTTTATCTTGAAACAGAGATGGAAAACGTGGGTTTACATTGGGGCAAAACACACACTGAAGTGGCAACTCGGGGGCAGGAGCGTAACTGAGAAAACTCCGCAGGCCTCTTTGGCAGTGAATGATGGAGCCTCTGCTAGGAACGAAGGCAGGTTATGACTGAGGTAGCTCTTGGACACTGAAGAAATGAATACTGAAATTATGCCCCAAATCCTGAGCTAGTGATAACAGACGGAAACGTTTCAATTCCATGCCTGATAACAGCTTTAATGACCAGAATGTAATGGAATGTGATACCCGTATTACTATCTTACCCATAATTAATTGTCTTTAAAGTATTACTCCTTACCTTCTTTCGGGACTGCTGCTTGTGGATGTCCCTGTCTTTCTTCTTTTAAACTTTGCCCACACGTGTCACTTCTGGCTTTCTGCTTTATAGCTTAAATCCTAAGCCCTGCTTGCAGACAAGAATAGATGATTTGGTGCTACCTAGGGCATTAATCTACAATCAACCAGAACTTAAAATACAGAGAAAGCCTTGTTGATTGTGTCATCCAAGGCATAAGACGTGAAACCTAGAGACAGTACTGGACACTTATTTAACAAGTGAGCAACTTCTGATCTTGAAAATCCTTATGTTTGCTTTCATATCATTTTTACTGGATTCTTCTGGTTTGCCACATCATCACTGAGTTGCTCTGTATGCAGTACGTTGTCTTCATGTGTTCCCTGTATAGAAAGCTAAGCAGAGCATCTGTGGAAGATTTGTGAGAACCTTAGTGACTCCTGTACACAGTGAATGTGCTACTTTTTTCAGCCAGTGTTTTAAGCTAAAGTTCAGGAGAAAGTGAAAGTCTTTTATATGATCTATGGTGTCACCTTCAAACCATCTGCAAGTAGCCAGTGGAAAAGGATCAAGAAGCTTGCCAGATACAGAACTCTTCTTACCCAATTTATTTTTGCGTTTATTGATGATTTATTATGTTGGAAAATGTCCTCAGCTGCACTCTAGGATGCTGTGCTGCCTTCTCAAGCCCTTCATAAAAAGGAAAATCTGTAAGAGCAGTTTTCAAATTTCTGCATTGAAATCCTGAGGCTTGTGTGGGGAATGTGATTTGCTCGTGTTCATACACTAAATAACAGTTCTTCCAGGTTTTCCTGATTATCTTCACTGGTGAAAATCACATGAAGCAGACTAGTCTTCTGCAGGTAATTCATAATAACAAAAGGTTTAGTGAAAGCTATATCATGATGAGAAGAGAGTTTGATTACACATTTTATGTTCTGTCTAATGCAATGGAACCATGATTATTCTAGAACAATATCTAGAAAATCAAGTTACTACTAACATATATATTAATGGAGAGTAACTTTTTCGGAAGGCATGTAGTGGTAGGACAAGGAGTATTAGCTTTAAACTAAAAGAGAGTACATTTAGATTAGATATAAGGAAGAAATTCTTCGTTATGAGGGTGGTGAGGCACTGGCACAGGTTGTCCAGAGATGCTGTGGATGAGCTGTGGTAGGGGAGTTGGAACTAGATGACCTTTTAAGGTCCCTTTCAACCCAAACCATTCTAAATCAATGTCAAGTGACAAGGAGGACCACTTTGATCCCCTCAAATCAGCTCAGGTCATTAGTTTATTGAAATATTGTTTTAAGAAATAAGCATGATATTTTTTCCTTCATTTCCTTGCATTACAGTAGCTTATATTTTTTTGAGAATGTCCAGCTGCAATGGAAGAGTCTTTTATTGTATGTTCCTGGCACAGAAATATCTTGTCAATGCTGTATTGATCTAACTGCGTAAGCTGGCTTAATAATACAGCATAACTTTAATTCCCTTTGATAGTTTGCTCTTTCCTAACTGGTTGTACTCTCCCCAGAGAATCAGTCTTCACTCCTGATTCTAATTCTGATATTATTTTCTCATATGCATTTTATGATTCAATGTTCAGATACTCCTTAGAGAAACTGTACAAAATCTGTCTCTGCTCCCTCCTACAAATCTGACGGATGCTGAAACTTAACATCATTTAAATCCCTGCTTAAAAATGTTGCTTACCCTCAGCGTGGTCTTTTCAACTAACTGCTGCCTGACACTAGCTGGGCTGGTAGACAACTGTGTGTAAGCGAGCAGTTTCACAGTGTTATCAGGGAGCAAAGACAGGGCTCTCCTGCAGTGCAGCTGAGTCTGTGGCAGTCAGGGCAACGACTGTGGTGGTGGGGTGTTGCTTATCACTCCTGTATCTCACGGAATCATGCCCAGAGCTCTGGTGTGACTTGCAGTGTCAATAGTTAACAGCAACAACTTAAGGCCATGTGGGGAATTCAGGCCATGTATTTGAAGTGATAGAGTTTAGGCAAGAGCAGTGTATCTGCAAAGCAACTTTGCAGTCTGTCATTAAGCTTTGTGTGGGATTTTGCTCATACTCCTGTCCACGTAACAAATGTTAGGTTAGTGCAAAAATAATTGCCATTTTTACCCATCAACTTTAAAGCAGTTTATCTCAATTCAGAATAACATCTATTAATCAAAATAAGAACTATTGGCATCTATGCATTTCTACCATCCGGAAACAAGCCTGTTTCATTGCAGTAGCATAGAATTCTGGAGTCTTGGAACTGATGAATTCTTCAAAGGTATTTTGAGGTGCTTGGTTGTGGAAAACCTCCTCTTGCAGGAAGGCGTCGAGATGCTTGAAAATGTGGTAGTTGTTGAGAGAGAGGTCTTGAGAGTAAGCTGGATGAGGTAGAGTTTCATAGCTCAGTTTGTGCAGCTTCTGCGATCATTTTCAATACATATGGTTAGGCATTGATAGGGAAAGAACTGATCCTTCAGTTGACCAGTATTGGACATAAACATTGCAGTTCTTGGTGCATTTTGTTGTTTTCCGGGTAATTCTTCTCTGCTGTGATGATTTCACCAGGATTCAAGAAGTTGTAGTGGATGATTCCACTTTCTGAGTGCCAAACAGTGACTATAGCCTTCTTTCCATGCATTTGTGGTTTGGGGAGGTGTTTTGGTGCTTCACCATGGTCCAGCCACTGTGCAGAATGCTGTCAGTTGTTGCATAGAATTCATTTTTTGTCACGTGTCACAATGAGATCAAGAAATGGATCATTTTTGTTACTCTAAAGAAGCATAGAGCAGACTTTGTAACAGCTTTTTTTTTTTTTTTTTTTCCTAATTTTTGTTCTACTTGTATGGCACCCATTTGTGGAGTTTTTTTAATATTCCAGTTTGGTGCAAATGTCAAATAATTGTTGAATGGCCAATGTTGAGTTCTTCTGCAACCTCTCAAGTTGTTTTGTGTGGATCCACTTCAATATTGACTCTCAGTTGGTTATTGTCTGTTGCAAAGGACTCTTATCTTCAAGGCTTTTGTTTCCCTTATGAAACTTTTGGAATCACTGCTGCGCTGTACGTTCGTTGATGGTCCCCTGGCCAAATGCGTGGTTGATACTGCTGCTTTGTGTCTCTTTTTGAACTTGTGCATCAAAATTGCTTGAATTTGTTTTTTTGTCTCCTTAATTTGACAGCATAATATAAAAAAGAATAAACAGTGAAACCAGAACCATTAGCATAAATAAATAGAGCAAATTTTGCCCTTTGAAATGTCACACTACATGAACAGTGAAATGAAAGTTTAATCCAAAAGAGGCATTGCAGTTTACAATGACAAAAACATCAATGATTGTTGCACCAACCTAGTTGGTGTTTTCTTTTCAAGAGAGCAGACCTTAAAAAAAGAAAGCTAAGCTCAATGTGTGGTTTTAGGTGTAACTTAACGTCTTGCCCTAAATGGTATTTTTGTCCCCTGACACTGAGCTGCTTTTATTTCATTTCCTTTGAATATTATATCATAACAAATGGGATGCTTCGTGTAGCATGCTTTAATGGGGAAATTCAGTGCTAAGGATCAATGAAGTTAATAGCAGTGATTAATGAGAGACTGTTAATTGCTAGACTAGCCATTAGAATTGCAAGTGGTCACATAGCTGTCAGAGAGGTTCAGCCTGCAAAGTCAATTTAGATTGTTTGTTGCACTGTGTGCAGTTCGGTTAGTTTTATCATAATGCTAATTAAATACCTTGAATAGAAGCTATTAATGAAGCGTGTAAGCTATATATCACCATATCTGCAAATATTTCTCCATGTACCTTTCAGTTTCCTAAATGACCACTACGAGCATCCCACTCTGCTTGATGGGGCGTTAGTCCAGAGTAGCGCAGCCAACTTCGTTATAGTTACTTGAATTTACTGTGGTGTGATTGAAATAAAACAACTGCTAATTGTGATTTGTTTGCTGACTTGCTAAGCCTCATCCAAGTGAAAGGTTTAGGGCACAAGCCTTATGAAGGGGGTTGAGGGAGCTGGGGTTGTTTAGTCTGGAGAAAAGGGCACTGAGGAGAGACCTTATAGCTCTCTACAACTCCCAGAAAAGAGGTTGTAGTGAGGTGGGGGTTGGTCTCTTCTCCATGGTAGCCAGTGACAGGACAATGGGAAATGGCCTCAAGGTGCACTAGGGAAGGTTGGGGTTGGATATTAGGAGGAATTTGTTTGCTTGAAAGTGTTGTCAGGTGTTGGAAGAGGCTGCCCAGGGAGGTGGTTGAGTTGCTGTCCCTGGAGTGGTTTTAAAGAAGAGTAGATGTCATACCTGGAGACACGGTCTGATGGTGAACTTACCAGGGCTGGATTGGTGGTTGGGCTTGATCTTTAACGTCTTTTCCACCTGAAATCATTCTGTGATTCTTCTTCCTGTTCACTGGCTGTTCACCGAGTCACTCTACGTAGTAAAGAACCAGGATATGAAAGTGATTTCTTTTTTTTTCCCCCCAGTACTATGAAGCAATGAGGCAGATCTGGGCACTGATTTGTATACATGGACGTAAAGTACAGTGGCTACACGAGTAATTAATGCTTATTTCTTCATTATCATCTTCGTATCTACGTAGCCTTGGTGATGTACTGGCCTCCTTTCAAATAGGGTGGCTGTAGAAAAGTTTGATAACATTGCAGAGCTTTAAAATGCAATTCTTCGCTTTCATTATGTCATAAGAGAAGAAGAATGCACAATTCCAAAGAAAACCCTTTTCTTTTTGCATGACATAACCCCTTTTGTGTTTGAAAGTGTAGTGCCAGAAGTGGAATTGCTTGCCATTTAATCTTTACTAGAAGCAGCACAATTTAGCCTTTGGCTCTCTTTAGGAGGGCAGGGATCGGGGAACAGAAACAAACAAAAATACATGAATGTCTTTCCAGTACAGACAGCTATTAATGGACCTTGGCTCAGGCCAAGCTTCTGCTCAATAGCACAGCAGTTTTTTATGTACCAACAGAGGGCTTTTGGTCTTTGTGGCATTACGCTTTCCTGCTTTTAAACAAAAAAGAGATAAAGCTTGTGTTCAGTTGATGAAATGTAAACTGACTTTCTTTAAAAAGAAAACTCTTGCCCTCACTGTGGGTTGTGCAGTTAAAGCTTTCCAAACTGAGGAAAGGGTACCAAATTTTACTTTAAGAATCTGAAAAATTTTCAAATATTCTGAGGAATCTGATTCTTTTTTTTTTTTTCTCATATCTATAGTTAAAACACTGTCCTGATAATTCTTTCAGCCAATATTTTTGAGTATAAGGCCATATTTGTACTCTAGATGAAACCTTACGATGCTGGCTATTGGGATGGGAGGCCTGGGGACTCTTATCTACAGTGAAATATTTCTTTATGAAGAGCCTACCTCAATACAATCAAATCACAGCTGGAGCACATAAATCTTAATGCAAAAATTACACCTTATTCTTGTGGCCTAAATTGTTTGACAAAGTATATGAAAATTAAGAAATCAACAGGCTTCAGTTATGTGCAACGTCTTAAAATCTTTCTCTCTAGCTAATGCATGTGCCTAAGCTCCCACCTCATAGGAGAAGAGCTGTCCTGTGCATTCATGTAATACTAAAAGCAAAGAAAATAAGGATTGGTAAATAAAAAATTTAAACTATTTTTTGCTCTTGGACAGTGAATTCTTGTGTTATATTGTGTGCTATCAGGAAATTTTCAAGAAAGAATATTTTTCTTGCAAGAGGACATATTGAAAGCATTGTAAAAAATATTTTCTTTCAGCTGTGTTCATGGTTTGTTGGAAAGGAGAACAAGTCCTGGCTTTGAGGCTGAGTTCTGAAGTAGAGGCTTTGACAATGCAAGTATTGACACTTACCTAAATGCCTGTGATAGTTTCTAATACAGGTAATGTTCTCCTAAATCACCTGGAGACTTTGGAAAGTAATACAAAGGATATTAAAATAAGAAAGGTTTTATTTTTAAAAAACAGCAGGCTCTTTTGCTTTACTTGAAAAGAAAAATGAAATAGAGGCATATCTGAAAGTCTTAACTAAAAACCTTAACAAACAGGACGCTTTTATTTACAGAAGTTCCATCCACCTGGAAAACTAAGACTTGAGATTGATCTTTCTGTTCCAGTTTTGAGATCAGAGAGGCCTTTCTGATAGTTGGATCAAGCAGCTCCTGCTGCCAGACTGTTTATAAACATCTCATTATTCTTATCAACACATTTAGAGATTATGTGACATTTATTTTTTGGTTTCTGATTTCTTTCAGTTACTGAGTAAAATATTCTTGCCATGTTTTAACTCCAGGCTGCCTTTAAAAATAAATCCGAGTCCTACATTTGTCTTAAAGACTTTTCTCAGTTCTGGAAGTTACACAGTTTGTGGGGCTGGTTTCACACCAGTGGTTCATTCCAAGGGTGCAGTGGGACTAACAGGTACATAGGGGCATGGGACTCTAAGCCCGG
Source organism: Cuculus canorus (assembly GCF_017976375.1). Taxonomy (NCBI): domain Eukaryota; kingdom Metazoa; phylum Chordata; class Aves; order Cuculiformes; family Cuculidae; genus Cuculus; species Cuculus canorus. The sequence continues at coordinate 14,342,821 of NC_071412.1, read as the reverse complement.
CGTTGCTGTGTCTTTGCCAAGGTCGGCTGAGTGTGGGTCATGGGCAGAAGGTGAGCACAGGCTCAGGTTTTGAGTATGGTGCTCATTCCTGGCAGCTGTGACTTCGACATCTCTCTGGCTGGTGAAAGAGGGCTGCTTTGCTTCTGTGAACCTCCTGTTTCTATCTGCCTAAGCAGTGAGAGTTCTAAGGATTTCCTCAACTGGCATCATTTGCTTGGCAACTTAGTTTTTAACATGCCTTGTACAGGAAAAAAATGGCATATCTCTTAAGTATTTAGTTGAGGTTGGAAGGGTCCTCATGAGCTCCTCTAGTTCAGCCCCCTCCTAGAGTCATCTAGAGCAGGATGTTCAGGAGCTTGCCTAATGGGTTTTGAAAATCTACAGGGATGGAGACCTCGTGCTGGAATGCTGAGAGAGACTATGTCAAAAGCCATTGTTCTCCTCTGGTCCAGTAAGGTGGTCATCTCTTCATAGAGTACTATCAGATTGAGTAGCTATGATTCCCAATTCATTTATCCACACTGACTACTCCTGATCACCTTCTTGTCCTGTGTACATTTGCAAGTGTTTTCCAGGATTATTTGTTCCATTGCCTTTCCAGGGAGGTATTGTGTATTTTGTTCACAGTTGCCCACGATTCCCCCATGTGTAGGCGCACTGGATATTCATGAAGGATGGGATAAAGTTCTCTCTCGTGCCCCAAATACACCCATCAGCCTGGCTGAGATCACCACAGTCTATATGAGCCAATTCCAAGAAGTTGGAAGGGCATTTGCAAACTATTGCCTTGTTAATGCAAGGTGGGGAGAAGTAAAGTACTGCTCTGTGATGGGTGACGTGGTCTTTGTTACTCCTATTGAAGTGTATTTCTGTTTTCCTTTCTAACTTGGCTGCAGACAAAGAGCTGTAACTATTTGCTGTTTCTTTCAAGGTTTTCCAACATTGACTCTAAAACACTATTAAAAAAAATTGGTCTGGGGGAATTGGTTTTAATACGTATGTGTTTTAATGTGAGAATTTGATGTCAGTTGTAATGCTGAGCACATGTGGCACATGAAGCAACATCAGTGCCTCAAGGGAAGAATCCTTCACAACCATGTTTTGCATTGACCAACGTGGGGAAAGTTCTTTGCAAATGGGTGTGTTCATCCTCCAGGCACTGCAAGTGAATGGCATTTAATCCTTTGTGCATCAGACCTTGTCTGAAACTGTTCTATAAGTATTATAATAAATTAATCAAAGGAGACATTTTTAAACCAATCAATTTTGATGTAATTATCATGGTGGTGTTCATTACTCAGCAGAGAGAACAATGAATCCCAAAGAACTTTTGTTTTATTTAAATCAAATGCCAATATCTTAAAATAGATTCCCTGAGCCGCAAAAAAGATTCTCTCTGTGGTTTGCTTCTGCATGAGGAATTATCTTGGGGCAAGCTTTTTCTGTTCTTGTCAGGTTCCAAAGGTACCACATCCAATAGCTCCTGGGACAGCAAAGAGGGAGCCAGGTGGCCCCCACCAGAGCACTGGACAGCTGTAAGATGTGAATTGAACTTCTCCCACTTCCAAAAAAATGTGTTGTCTTTGGTTCTTGAGGTCCAGCTCTTTTGCTTATACAACCATGAGCTTGATCTGAGCAGGATGATCTTGTAGCCACATGTGTACAATGTTAAAGGACCATGAAAACAGTTTGGAGACAATACAAATGCTCAACATCTTGTGTTTTGGAACACAGTATGAAAAGCTAAATTGGTTCAGGGTTAGGAGCAAATCCTTAGTTTGGGTGTGCTTTGGTTTTAGGCCTACATAGAACTAGAGCGTGGATTGCTGCGCCGATCTCTTGGAACAGAGACTATAAATTCATGACCTATCTTTGGACTCTGACTGCGTAAAGGGTTACCTGGAGCTTCTCTCTGCAGTGGCTGAAATGCAGATTTACTGCAGCTTCTGTCTGCACCTTGACCTGCAAATTGAATCAGCCAGAGGGGCCTTATTTCCTCTACAATTCTCTGACCTTTTCCTGTACACGGAGGGAATGTGAAACTTCTGTTTTAGCACTGACCACAAGATAGCACAGCTTCCTTCTGTCTGGAATGTCTTGGGCAGAGAGACGCGTGTGTGCTCCATGTCTTAGGAGGATCAGGGAGGCTGTTACCTTTTGCATATAGGTTTTCTTTGTCTAAAAACTGCCTTAAGGGCTTGATTGTGAGCCAGTTGGAATCAATGGGCAAACTTTCATTGATTTCAATGAGTTTTGGATAAAATCCCTAATATCTAGTATTTTTCACCTCTTAAGTATTGGAGGCATGGGATGGTGTTGTGGAGAGGGCTTTCCAGTCCAATAAAAGTCGTCAATCTTTGATTGAATCTTGAAATGGGCGTTATTAGTTTAATGTCTTCTCAATCATTAATCCTTAGCTGTCTTCTCAGCAATTTACTGTTGGTTTTCATGTACGTGTGACCATTCTGTCTAATGGCAATGAGCCAAACTGGCTAAGATAAAGTTGCAGATTGAAAGTTATTCGGCAGTGAATTCTGCCGACACAAGTAGTCAGCGTGAAAACATGTGAAAGTCCAGGCTTTAGGGTTTTTTTTCCTCCGAAGACAGAAGAAAAAAAAATACAGTATGATTTCCTGCTGCTCTGAGCTAACCTGGATACTGTAGGTCCTGTGCTGATGGAGTTCCTGGCTGGAGTTCTCCCATCTGTTCTTCTGGAATTCTACTTAAAGGGAATGAAAGAAGAGAGAAAGGAAGCTGAGGAAAGAAAATGAACCAAACAGCAATAAAAATAAAACAGTAAAATCTGACATTATGATAATTCTTTTTTTTAAAATCCTGTGTAAAAGTCTCTTCAGTTATTTTTTCATTAGGCATCTAATTAGTATTTTTATTTAGAAGATTAGAGAGTTGCAATACATCTAGATTTTGCGTAATTTAGGTTTAAAATATGATAGCTTGTTCTGCTGGTCAGCAAAGGCAATGAAAAGAAAGGATGCGACATGATCAGAAAGATAAATTTCCTGAGCAAAGGTAGATGTTTCCCATACTCGGGATAGTTGTGTCGTGCACTCAGAGCCCCGATTCCACCAATACTCTGGCAATAGAGCTTGTGCTGTGTGGGCTATGCAGGCATGCTGATGGCTTGATAAAGACCTCAGATGAGGGAACAGAATAAAATCAGGAAGGTTTCATTTCAGTTTGTGATGTTTTAGTGGGAAAAACCTTTTTTTTTTAAATACAAAAGATTCCTGTGTTCGTTTTGGTTTTTGTTTTCTTTCCAGGTTTACATTGAGCAAAGAGCGCACAGTGGCATGGATTAGCTATGACTGCAGCTTTATTTTCTTTCCCTAGTTTGTAACTGAGAGCATGTGTTTTGTGATATCCCAAGAGATTAAGAGGTTTCTTTTCCTGTGGTGTCTATTATCCCTTCTTCATAGCAATCAGCGGTAAATGAATCTCACACTTCACAGTGGGCCATGTCCTTGTGAACCTTCCAAAATAATGATCTTGACTTTGGCATTTGTTGAGTCTCAAGTTGGATAAACAGCTTAAGAACAAGGTTGTCAGTGCAGCTGACTGTTTTCCACTTGTCAGCCCTTGGAGAGACTTTCTGGTTGTAGTTAAAGTAGTCGAGCATCTTCTTTCTCTTGTCTCTAAGACGCTGTCTTCATTGAGCAGAACTGGATGAATTAATGCTCTTGTGTTAACTTAGTATTAGCTCTGCAGAAAGTTAGACATCTTAGCTGGTGGGTTTAGGTAGGTTTAGTTTTGCAGTCAAGCAGATAAAGACACACACTTGTTCCCTCTGTCCGCCTGTTTTCCTGCAATGAGATGGCAATCGGCAGTTTAAGTCACAAAAGCAACCTGTGCTGAGTGAAATTCTGCCTCTTTGTTTTTTTCACAGGGTGAAAAGGTTCTTTCAGATTGTCATTCCTACCGTGGTGACTCCAGTGGGGAGCCTTTCCACACCCCGCTGTGTTAGGTGTTTGAATATTCTTCCGCAGTTAGCTTAAAGAGACCATCTTCAGTGATGGATTGTAAGAAATAGCTGAAATGAGCCTTTTCCTTTAAGGCAGCTCCTAATCAGTAAGATTTTGGTTTGCCAACCTATTTAATGTTCACATAACATTAATACAAAAATCACACCATTTACTTGAAGTGCCTGTTGCTTGTTGTGTGAAGTACCTCCTGGCCAGTTATTTTGATCCTGTTCTTCGTAAAATGCACCTCCTTCACAGTTTGCTGCTCAGTATTCAGCTTTTTTTCCTAATACAATACTTCTCTGAATTCCATAGCATATTCCCTGAAGTAGAAGCAATGTCTGTCCATGGAGATTTGAAAGGAGACAAGGTTGCACCTAGAGAAGCTAAACAGCCTTATTATTAAATTACAGCGTCTCTGCCATGGAAATATAGATTTATGGTAACACAGCGTTAAGTCTCCTCTTCTGTAAAGTAATCCATTTAAATAGCTCGCTCATCTTGAACAATACTTATTGAAAGATTCAGACTTTGGTTCATACATCATCTTTAATGTATTCTTATCTAAACTCTGACATACTTGGAGAGATCAGGACATGAGGAATTTGAATTCAGGATGCTCCCCAAACAAGGTTTGTAGGTGTAGCTGGGAGCCATCGCCTACCCGTGTACCTGATTACAAATGGATTTTTGACGAGCATTGTAATAGTCTCAGAACTGATATACACATGGATTTGTGCCAGAGAAGAAAGAAGAGGACTCTGCTCATCTTTCTCAAGAGCATGTGAATGCTGCTTTGCATAGTCAGTACAATCTGGGGCAGAACTGGAATAGGAAGGTGCTGCTGTACTTCTTGTGGATCGCCCTTTAATAGCTAAAAAAGTAACCAGGGAACTCACAAAATAATAGGGGAAATATTCTTAATATTCAGGACTCTGAAGAATCAAAGAAGTATTTTGAGAAGATTTAAGAAGAGCTCTCCTAAAAATTATTTAAAATGTGTGATTGAAAACTAGAACATTCACTAACATCTCCTTACTGCAGCGTAGGAACAAAGTCCTGCAATGACAGTTAATGACTCGGCCCTTACTGATGGCCACGTAGTGGTTTGGAAAGTAAGTTTTACAGGACTGTGGGACCAGCATTGTCATTCCTGGTGCAGCAGAACAGTCCTGACCTTTTGGAGGTCTGTAACAAAGACGTGCATGTACAAGAAAGGCTGATTCAGGTTCCTGGTTCATACTTCGAAGGGCAGCATCACTGTTTTAGTACTATTTTAAAACACAGACTTTGCAAACAGTGGTGGACAGAGTGACAAAATCCCACCACCAGATAATCATTTATGGATCAGGTAATGATTTTCTCCTCTGCCATAATGACATTTCTCCACTCAAGGGAGCCCAGGCACAGTTGTCAAATATTGCTGATACACCCAGTCTGTCTGCCAACGCTGCCTTATTTATAAGCAAGGGAAGGAGCTTGATAAGAATTGTCTTCATTCAAAATAACTTGCATGAAAATTCCTTGGTGCCTTTGTTGTTAGCAAAAATTACTTGAGCAGCAGCAAATGTTATGAATAGAAGCAAATTAATATCTGGATTTTACTGTTGTCAAGAGTTTCCTATTACAGACAGATAGCATTAAAAAATCTGGTTTTACAGAATGTTTTTTTAAAAAATAGCAGTTTTTCTATTTGTTTCTTTGAGGGAGTATACTGGAAAAGGGTTAGAGAACATTTCAAGCTGCTGTACGAATTAAGTGCTCAAATTGTAGAGGTTTTACAATTAAGAGCAGTCTAACTTAGTTGAAATTTAATTTTGTAATGCTGTAGTTTTGATAACAACTTACAATGAGGTTTTAGTCTTGCAAACCACTGAAAAGAATGCACCTTTTTAGCCCAGAAAGTTTTATATCTCTGTGCTACATTTATAAAGGGTGGCAATTTATTTACTTAATTAGCTGTGGATGTGTGTTTCCTTACTGTATCTTAAAGTGCAATAATAAATGTAATTAAATTTTAGTCACTCAGTCATACAAGCTTAACTAGAGCATCTTCATACAATATATGGTCTGGAATTCAGTTTTCAACTAAACTCAAGTGTGTCATTGATGTCCAGAGAAGATCAATAGAATGGAAATTGCTTGCAGTTTCCCCTAAAGTGCTGCAGTGTTTTACTGCTCTCTCATTTTCATTCTATAGGCTTTTTGCTGCCAGAGAGGGCCAAGTCCATGCCAAGCACACGTAGTACAAGGAAACAGAGAGGTGATGTATACAAATGATGCACAGTTCATATTCCTTTTCCTTTCTGTGTCTTCCATCCCACTCTGGTGAAGTACTGAGCTGCTTTATCTCCCTAGGGAGCAAGAATTTCTGTCGGAGTGTTCAATGTCTGGGAGGTTTGGACCTTAACTTTGCAAGTATTGTTTAACCAGTATTACTGAACCAGAGACTTTGATTTCAGTGCATATACTCGCATGTGTACTTCTATAAGAGGTTTTAATACCATCCATATCCCTGCAATACAGGGCTGTGGCATCATTGCTGCATACTGACAGCTGCAGAGAACAGAAGTGGAGGCCAGCCGCCTCCTTCTGCTGGTTGCTGGTGGAGGGTAGGTACAGAATTCAAGCATGTGAGAAATGGCCTTACAACACTGGACTGAGATATGATTTATTGACTAATCTGCTGGATGTGAAGTTCTTTTAAGCTGGTTGTTAGGGCCAAGAAGCCCAAGAAACAAGAGTGAAATGTGTCTGCACGTTTGTGTGTTTCTCACCCACTAATGATGCCAAATTCACTCTGGAGGCTCTTTGGCAGAAGCTGAACTAGTTAAATCCAGCAGAAGCAGCTAGCAGAAGGTTGTGCTACTGCAGAGCATACAGCAGTCACTGCGGAGGAGTGGGTTGTAGCGGGCAGCGGCAGCCGCTTTTGGAGCGTAGACTTTTTGGTGTGATGTTACTTATTTCACATTAATGGGAGTTACTTGTGTGCCTCCAACACAGATTAGATTTTACAAATTAGTTTGCTGTCTCTCCACTTCTCCCTCCCCCAGGGTTATGTTCCATATGCTGTGCAGAGCTTTGTCTGGTTTGCACCCACACAAACCCAGCGAAGCAGTCTGTAGTGCTTAGGCCAGCAGTGGTTATGTTCATTTGCGGCATGGTTTCTAGTCTTAAGCAAGTAGATACTCTTTTCTGTGTGGAGTCTCTCAGTATGTACAGTGGTTGTCAGTGATTTGGCACGGTGCAAGCTAAATGCAGCTGGAGGTGAGACTGGACTCTAATTGCGAGCTGCTCTCCGCTGAAACCTGCTCAGATGCACACTTATTACTTTAGCAATTACTGTTACAGGGAAGCCTTCCACTACTCTTATCTAGTATGTTTAGTCTAAATTAATTTGAAGTTACTCTAAGTCATTGCCAAGATTAATTTCACTGGAATTTTTCCTAAACAGAATGAAAATTAAGAAAAACACACAAGTTTCTCTTTCCCGAGGCCTATGTTTATCATTTATTTTGCTGGGCTCCCCATTGCCTTTGCTGCAGCTGAAATCCAAGCTCTTCCACCTACCGGCTGCAGTGACATTCAGTGAGCGCATTTCCGGGCCTTTATCTATGCCTTGTTTTCAGTCTGACATCTCTGTATTTCTCATTTTGATACTGATGGACTTGGACTTCTCCTTTTAGGTAGTGGAAGTTGAATCAGAGGTGATATTTATGTATGCATCTTTCTGTTTGTTCCAAATGGAGACCATCGCTCCTGGAGTACAGAGGACAGACTTTTCTCAGAGCATTGTAAGGAATGAGGGTCCCGCTCACTGAGTCTCCACTGTGATGATCTCCAATCCTTGTCTTGATTCATTGTAGAGTAGCAGCACAGAGGAAAAATGCAAACTTCCTACAGGGTCAAATCTATTTGGTACTTGCTAGGGGGACCGTGCTACAGTTTTCTGTTCTGTGTTTTTCCTACTCATTGTGAGACTTATTCTTCAGCTTCTGAAAACTGCTTTAAGATTTTGGGCAGTTAAGGAGCCACATGTCCTGGTTGTAAAAAGTTAAACATTTTAAAAGACCTGAGCCTGAGAAGACCCTGATGGAACATCCCTCCAGTTATGTGGAGTTTAGACTGATAAAAAGCATTTTAAGTATTAGAAATATAGGAGAATAGAAGGTAAGGGGCTGCCAGCAGTGCTGATTGCGTTCTTTACGCTGACCCGTTTAAGAAAGCAGTGTTTACATTTTTTGTTCAAGGGAAATGTTTAATGAAATCCTGTGCACGTGGGTTTTCTCACTTTCTCTCTTTCTGTGTGTCTTTGAAAGAGTATGAAAAATGCATCAGTTGGGCAATGATGTTTGACAGATTATCTCTTGTATCCCTTTGGAATGAAAAGATTTTGCAGTAGGGCTTCCTGATGTGTTATTTAGCAGAGAAAGCAGTCCTTGAGTCCTTTGGTTTCACACTTTGCAGGCTCTTTGAGTGCAGTTGAAGTACATGCTGTAGCAATGTCGTTCTCATATACATGGGGAAACGCATTATCAGATAATTAGACTGTGTCATGGAGATGTAATAAAAATCCTTAGGAAATTAATTAATGCACATGTACAATAGCTGCTTTAAACCACAACACTTTAGCCATTTAAAATTAGGTTCCTTTTAAATAGCAGAAGCAATTAGTTTGCTCTGACTGATTTCTTGCCAATTTTTTTAATGTAAGACTTTTATGATTTATGAGAGTAAAAAAATTGAGAAGGGGAAGGGGAAAATTCCATCGTGGCTGGTGTTCTTAGTAAAAAAAAAAAAATATGAAGCTCAATAGCTGATTTTTCTGTTCTGCAGTTATCTCTAGCTTCCTACAGTCCTGAGGTAAAGCTTTGAAACTTTTTATGCATTATCTTCACAATTATTAGCTTACTGGCACAATAATGTTTACTAATATCTGCTGTGTTCAGATAGAAGTGCTGGATGGTATATTTTATGTTAAATCTCTTCCTCCTGAAGGAAAGATTATTAAAACTGAAAAATCTATGTTGTTTTTGGTGGCATCGTGGCTTTTGAAATAACTTCTCTGGAGTCCCCAGTACTGTAGCTTTTATCTTAGCGAAAATAAGTGAGACTATCTGTAGTGAGAGCAAAGCGGGAGAAGCAGCTGAAATGGCCACGACCTTCAGGAGAATTTCTGCTTTTGGGCTGGATTCCGCGTAGCTGTCATGCTGCATGCCTGACCTAAAACGGGTTCATCAGCTCTACTAAAGAGCTTGTACTTTGGCATGTATTTTAATATCGAATTGAATTGCAGCTCATGTTTGCAGTCGGGCAGTATTTACAATGGGTTTTGTAGCTACAAATAAATATGAAGATTTTCTGCCTCAGATCCTGCCTCTCTAAAGGTAAGTATTGCACTGAGCCATTGAGGAGCTGAAGAAAGTTGTGGTCGCGTATCATGCAGAATTTTAGGCAAGTAAAGAGCAATGGATGCATCATAACTTTGGTGGTGGTGATGAGCAGCTTTAGATGTGGCTCATTCCCTTGCAAATGTGCTCCTGTCCTACTGGCAGCTCTTTTAGACCGTTGTGCTCTACAGTGCACCTCGCTGGCTCGGTGAGTGTTCTGCTTGCCTCGGTTTCTTTGGTGAAGAACATATTTACTTGGCTTCCTACTCCCTGCCGGCACGACCCAGAGCAAGGGTAGGACTTCACATCCTTTTTCTTTGGTAGAAAGGGACAAATTATTGAGTAAGTGACATAGAAGAAGAATTGCTCTGCATGTTAAAGAGAGAACGATTGCTGATGGCATGCATTATGTAAAAGGAGAACCCGCATAAAATGAAATACAGACATTACTGGAATCTGGCTGTTACCTGTAATGTGCATTATAGGATTTATAGTATTATGTTGTCTTTGAGGGATCTCCCAGCAGAAGTTTTCTTACAGGTCTCATAACGTACTAATGGTCTTTCAGCTACGTATTAAATGTTTTCTTGTCATATCAAGCTTGTCTCCTGTTGCTGGTGTGGGTTGAGAGAGATTTATTCTAGAAAAAAAAATATTATCTTTTCTCAAGAAAAACACGGTCAACCTTGTCAAATCTGTGATTTTCTTTCAGTCTTGAGATTTTCTCTGCTTGTAGAAACCTCCTGAGCTCCTCTGTCATGGCGTATGACAGCCTGTATGGCTGAGATGAATGATAGTTGTTTTCTGCTCCCTGCTACTGGATTTACCATGTACGTGTATTAATCAAAGAAAATAGGTGTTTTTTACGTTTATTAACTTGCAGCTTAACAGAATTTCTTTCGTAAGTCACGAGGCACGCAGAGGTGCATGTCTCGCTATGGGCAGTGCAGCTGATAAAGCTATAGCTACAGGTAGAGTTTCACCACAGATTATTCAGAAAACCATGAATTCTTTTATTATGAGAAGGAAATATCTAATCTTTACTTCAGTTCTCTGTAATTTATGCACTCTGAGAACTGCGTTTTATTTAGTTATTAGTACTTTCTGTGTCAACACTGCTTAGTAGTGAAGAAGCCAGAGCGCATGGCCTCACTCTGCCGTGGTTTGCACATGGAGGTGAATGGGAATTCTTTGTGCATTGCAGGATTGATGTACAGGAGCCTTTGCGTGCAGGTCCATGATACAGATGACGGAGCACTGTGAATGTACTCTGTGCCAGGAGACCGAAAAAAAAGTGTCTGATTTACTTTGGGATTAGCATCTTAAGCAGGCTGCCTGTACAAGGTGGGGACAGAACTGCAGCATCAGGGCTTGGACCAGGAAAGTGAGAACTGGCAGAAAAGCAGAGGAGAGATGTAGGCAGAAGCTCTTATATTAGAAGGCAGTGGGGAGAAACTGGTTGTCTCAGTAGCCTGATCTATGTTATGTCAGAGAAATTTGAGATGTGTCACTTCATAGCATTATTACTGTGCCTGTAGAGATCCTGGTGTTATCCATCTGTTGTTGGTGAGGTCTCCCGAGTGCCACGTTTGTAGCAGAGGGGCTTATTCAGCAGGAGTACTTGACCTGAAATCAGTGGCTCAGACTTGAGACTGTAAATTAAACAGCTTTTGACTAGAGCTTAAGATTTTGTACCACGAAAGAGAAAATTCAGCTAACAGCCATCCTATGAATAATCTGAAAGCCAGATGCCAACAAACGAGCTGGGATGGAGGCAAACACAGTGGTCATTTTTATTATCAGTGACATGTGAAAGGTGTTTGGTTGTGGTGCCACTCGGGTGGTATCTTGCAGACTTTTAGTTGGACATTTAATCTTGCATATGAAGAGGATGTGTGGTTGAGGTAAAACTGAAGGAAGCTGCTGACATATTTGCTGCAATGGATTTTGACAAGAGAGTTTGCAGGTTTATAGTCTTGGAAAGCGTTAAGCACTCAGATTGTCTCTGTTCCATGAATCTTCCCAGGAACTCAGTATGTTGTGAGAGAACTGTAAACAGCTTTTAGGAACCTTCAAACCATCAGTTCGGATTTTAGAAACCATCCTGCGTTTTTGAAAATATTGTTTAGTGATGCCAAAAATTAAAAGCTTGTATACTAATCGGTAACTGAGAGACAACATTTTACCTGCTCTAGTCCTAATACTACCAAGTAGGGAATATCCCGTAGAATTTAGGTACCTGTTGCTTATATATGCTTTCAAAGAATGTCTCTTCTGTATGCTGAGCTTGTCACAATTATCCTTTGCATTTGGTTTTACCATTAAATTCAAGTAGTGAGCACCACAGGGTGCTGGGAATGTGGATAACTCTGGAAGCAGCAGAAAGGAAAAAATAAACTGTCTGTTTCCCCCTCATAAAATATATGCAGAGAACTTGGAGGCTTTATTTAGGTGGAAAAGGTTCCTTGTTTTAGGGGTTATTTGTCAGATTCTGAGTGTTCAAGGCACGCTGCCAAACCTACCTTTTCTGCAGGCATCTGGTAGGTCAATGAACTGGTTTATAAGGAGTTATCATACAGTGATTACTTAGATGGCTTGTGGTAATGTTATAATGGCAATTCAATTAATATGATAAGATCTTAATTGGTTGTGTAGAATATTGTCTTTTAATCTATGCAAAGTGCCAAGGGTATAGCAGAGGTGCATATAAATCTGACTAAAACCAGAGCGCCTGTGCCTCTAACTTGCTTAGCCCCAGCATTTAAACCTCTGGAGACAGAAGAGTGTTTTAGAATGCTCATTTTTCCACAGTGACTGATACTATTTTTGGTGAAAAACTCTGTCCATAGAAGAGCTACAGAAAGGTCCTGTCTCCAAAAACAGATACCCTAACTCCTCCTCAGAGAAGCGATGTGCTGGAACAGCAAAGGAGTGTGTCTGACAGTCACATTAAAGGCCAAGTGAGTGGACTGTGCACCTGAAAACGCGTTTAATTTCTTCCATCTAAAAAGTCGGGCTTCAACAAATCTGTGTTACTGAGCTCTGTTTGTGACTCCTGGACATTTTTATGTTTAGGTATGGACCTCTGCATAGAAAATAAGTCATATGATGGGAGGCTTGTTTTCTCTTAATTACCTTTCACCAGCCTCAGGAATTCCCAGACCAGTTTCAAACCTGAGAACTGGGCATGGAGAGAGCCTTGCTACAGAAACCAGTAGGAGAGCTTCCTTGCCTAATTGTATACAGATTACCTGAGTGGTATGCACAAGTGAGATGTATGTGCTTGCAGATTAATTAGGTTTTAACTATCCCTGCACATACCCGATTTGCATGGACAATTATGGCTTTGCTGCAGGCTTTCCAAGCTTTCTTTTTGCATGTAGGCACCAGGTTCTACATTTAAAAATGAGCCCTTTCAGGTTAGTTTAGAAGGCAGGAGCCTTTTTGGGGGAGTTGTTGTGTTTTGTTGGAGGTGTTGTGGTTGAATGGAGGTCTCGATTCCACAGGAAGCAATTAAACCTACTAAGGTGTCAAATATAGGCCTAAAGAAAAATATGGTCCACATTAATCCAGCAAGCCTTTTTTTTTTTTTCCCCCCCCCCACTTATTTTGTGAAAAACAAGATGTTTAATTGATGGGCTGACAAAAAGTCACAAATCATCATCTGTATTGAAGCGGCATTATTGTAGGAACATTGCATTAAATAATATGTAGTCACCTAGTTTACAGTATAATTATTTCCATTCAGATTTGCATCATCTGAATGCAGTGGGCCAGGGTAACGTGTGAGCCAGCAGGGCTGTCAAACCGGTTTGTGGGTTTTCTGTCGATGTGTATTAATATGTCTGCTGGAGTTGCCACGTTGAGTGCTCACTGCTGCATAAATGCAGAAGAAAGCTGAGTGTTAGAAAACAAAAAAGCCAACCGGAGAGGCAACATACCTGTGCAGCTCCAGTGGCAATCTGCCACATCTGAAATATTTTGCTCACCTAAAATTTTAGCATATGCTTGGGTGGAATTTTGTGGAGTGGCCAGTTTTGATTGTTAAATTATGCAGTTAGATCCAGGCATTACTTTAGTCCATATCTATTTAGGCCTTGAAACGCGTGAATGGATCACCTGGTGGCAGGTCAGGCTGGTGCTGATTTTAAAAAACCGCAAACAGCTGACGCAGAATCTGTGATGGGGACCTACAGGAAAGCTGGAGAGGGACTGTTCATAAAGGCTTGTGGTGATAGAACTAGGGGGAGCGAGTATGAACTGGAGAGGGGCAGATTTAGACTAGACATTGGAAGTAATTCTCCACCGTGAGAGTGGTGGGACAATGGAACAGGCTGCCCCATCCCTGGAGGTGTTCAAAACCGGGTTGGATGGGGCCTTGGGCAGCCTGATCCGGTGGGATGTCCCTGCCAGTGGCAGGGGAGGTGGAACTAGATGATATTTAAGGTCCTTTCCAACCTAAACGAGACTATGATGCTATAGCTCTGCTCACTGACAAATAAACCTATGGCTGAACTGCTTGCATTTCCATGCATGGGGTGCTTGTTTCTCACTTTGCAATCATCAATTGGCTCATTTGTGTTTAAGTGCCATGATGCTTCTTGCTCCAGGTTTATGCCTGGAGCTTTTCCTTGCTGTCTTGGTCTTAAAATTTTGTAGGCACTGCAGCAGAAGACTTTCTGAAGGTACTAACTTTGTGTATCATTTTTGACAGTTGCACACAGGGTAGGGTATGGGCACAATCCGAAGAGGTGCCAGTGTTTAAGGTGAGCAACTGGCATGTGGGTCATGCGGAGGAGATGGAAACCACAGGGAAAAAGAAAGAGCAATAAGTGTTCCGGGGCAGTCTGGCGGGGACACGACCTATCCAGCAGCCAGCCGGGCTGTCACAGCGGGTGATACTTGCCCTTCAGAGCAAATCTCTTTTGCAAAAATGTAATGCTAAGCTATCGCAGATGTTTTGCTCTTTGTCTCCAGTGCTCAGGTTGTTCATTTCCCACCTTGCATGAGGCCTAAGAATAAACTGAAGACTGCCGTTTTCACAGAGGAAGTGAGCATTTCCTTAATCATCTTGAGCACGTTTCCTCCGTTAGAGAAACATTCTGTCTTTATTCTGGTTTTCCACCTTTGCCTTTTTATTAGGAAAGAGGACTTCTGCATCTTTAATGCACTACTTTACAACCTTTTATGTAGAAAGATTAACAAAAAGGAACCACACTTAATTTAAGATGACAACTTAGGTTTGCCTCTGGATTCTTTTTTGGCAGACATTCTCTTAGTAAATTACTTTTGACAACCTGAAATAAATTCAAACCAAGATTTATGCCTGCGTTTGCTCACAGGGCTGTGGTTCATCAGGCTGTGTGGTTAAAAAGCTATGAAAAGTAACAACTAATTTAAAAATTTATTTTTAGACAACCTACATGGGCTACCAATGCTGAAAGTTTGTTTCGGAAAAATCAGGTTTCTGAGCTGTGCAGGTAATTTTTCAGTTGATAATAGAATTAGTTATAGATGTTTGTGCAAGAAGAAAGAAAACAATCTTCTTGTTATGGAACAAGAAGAAATTAGTCATAATGATACATTTTCACTTGCAGCTTTACACAAAAAAAAATGTTTAAAAAACATAACCAAGGACATGGCACCTTTGAAGATAAGATGTAGGTTTTTTTTTTTCCCCCCAAAGGAGAAGTCAATGTTAGCCGAGATTGCCAGAATTTACTTTAGCTATTACTATGGATGAATAATTATGCTCAATTCAGTCAGTGATATGGGTTCACAGCAGGTTAATTGGTAATAATGGGTTTCATTCCAAACAGTGAGGAATGATATTTCAACAAAAAAGTGCTCTTATGGAGAGCTGAAGATGTCCTTGCTTTTGGTGCTTCATATTCACAGTAGCATATACAGGAGACAGTGTTCTTTCTGTGGCATTGAGTTGCTCTCAGTTGCTCATGGCTACTGAAAGAGGACATAACAGGCTGAAGAAGCATCGGAGCTGTGCAACCTGGTCTTCTTTTCTGTAATGTGTCTTCCTTAGGACTGGACAAAGGAGAACAGAGTGAGCTTGTTAAAATCACTGATGCTATTTGCATCGTTGCTTTGACCTTTATCTCTGCTACAGAGCTGTAAACACAGAGTCATTTGAAGTAAGACGTGCTGATATTAATTGGACAAAGAAGGATTTTCTGTGCGTGTGAGTGTTCTGGTGACTGCTGCATAGCACAGGAGCTCTCCATCCCTCCCTTGGCACTACACTATCTAACCAAAAAGAAGGAAGAAGTCTTGATTGTGATCTAGCTGAAAACAGGATCTGAACTTCTTGATTCAGAATCTTCTCTCTTCAGCATTTTCTCCTAAGACATGGGTGTCGCTGTCATGTACAGCCTCCCAGCAATGAGGACTATTAGTGAAAGAGAAGAAGAGAAGGAAAGAGAAGATAGGAACGCAATTCATCCTGGATAAGCCTCCTCACCTGGGTTATACCCTAAGCCATTTCTCTTCAGGTTTGGTGTCAGATTCTTCCATCCTTCAGTGTCCGTGAACCTGTATGGTTTCCTGTCTCAGCATTCCAAGTCCTTGTTACCCTGTTGCTGCCTAAATTGTAATTTCTGCTTTTGAGGATGCTAGTGACTCTATCGGAAGCTCTCCAGACAACAGGGAGTAAATCTCTATTTAAAAATGAAAAGAAACCCCTCAAAACTTAATCCTCTCATTGTTTTTGTTCAAAAAGAGGAAAATGCCCAAACCTCTGCATGCATGTTCAGATGCAGCCAAATCTAGTTCTGTTGGATTGGTATGCAAGTCATCCCATACAAAGAGAAGTTGGACATATATTCATAGGACACTTCCAAGATTGAAATGTTTGGGCTGTTTTTTTTCTCCTCTCCCCTAACTGTGTGGTTGGGTTTGTGGGTTTTTTTGTGTTTTGTTTTGTTTTGTTTTTTTATAGAGGGAAAATCTGTTACATAGAGGAAAAATCTATTACAATGCTTGGATTCTTTACTTTCAATGAGCCAAAAGCACCACTCCATGCCTTGGGATCCTTTATAGTTATAGCACCTGGTGAGTGTATGTACATGAACTCGGAATTGTGCTCAAAAATGTTTTGTCTCTTGACCTCTTGAAGCCAGGACTGTTTCCATGTGTTCTGTCACAGATGCCGTGGATCCTGTGCTCCTGCCTGGGTAGCCCAGCTGTAAGGAGTCCCCTTGCCCACCTGTTTGACTCTTCCTCAGACCTTCGTCCAAAATATTCAGTGCATTCAGCGTATGTCCAATAAGTAATAGCTGCTGCAAAACACAGGAACACAGATGCAGGTGTCAAAATTAATTATGTTTAGACATAGTAAGAGAATGTACCAATATTTGAATGGATTTTTCTTACTGGAAAAGTAATAGCTATTTGCCTCCGCTCATTCGTACCTGCACAGTGCCTGGCACTGAGGGTGACCAGCGCGGCTGGGATTCTGACTGTCCTTCCAAATATGAATTTTACTTAGTAGGAAAACATTATTCTCCTGGACTTTCTGTGGGTAGTATGGGTGCTTTTGTGATGAGTTTTCTAGTGTTTTGTCTTGGCGACTGTGCTATTTCTTTAGATAAACTTGCCATAAGTTTTGT
Source organism: Cuculus canorus (assembly GCF_017976375.1). Classification (NCBI taxonomy): domain Eukaryota; kingdom Metazoa; phylum Chordata; class Aves; order Cuculiformes; family Cuculidae; genus Cuculus; species Cuculus canorus. The sequence goes on along the minus strand of NC_071412.1, from coordinate 14,325,829 downwards.
AGATCTTCTTGTTGAGAAGTTTCCACTAGTGTTCCATTTCAATATTCTCTTGTTTATGTTTTTTAATCTGTTCTTCATTTAGTCCTGTATGACCCTCACCTCCTTTGCTGTTTGCGATCTCCAGCAGAAAGAGTCTTTTGTTAGCTGGAGCCCGTACCAAAAAAACAGTTATCCCCATGTTACATTGACACAGCTAACCCTGAAATCCTGACCAGCACCCGTGTGTTCCGCTCCCCAGCGATCTGGGCTGGTGACTGCTATGCCTGCCATTAATTATGACCACCTGGAATCTCACCTTGGACTGTTAAAACCTTATGTGATGTTTTGTCTCAAAGATTGTCTCAGATATAAATTGCAGGTAATTATCTACATCCATCATTCTTCACTAAACGTGAAATGGTTCAGCACTGGTGTCTTTTCTTCTGGGTTTTACTTCCCTTGCTGCCCACCGCTGTCATTAAGGAGGTTTTGCTTCCAAGGTCTGCAAAGGGCATGAAGTCTTAGGTATTAGAACACCAGCATATTAGAACAACACATAAGGATTGGTCTTGGTGATCTTAAAGATTCTTTCCAACCTAAACTATTCTGTGAGTCTGTAGTATGGTTCTAACACCCCTGTGTTCCCCTCGAGAATAATAAAACACACAGCATATGTCTTGGGTAAAATAACCTTTTGCTTCAGGCTCTATGACTCCTGAGAGCTATATTTTACCCTGAAGAAATATTTTACTGCTTTTGTTCCCTGAGTCTGCCACTAGAGTGAAATATAGAATATGCTCTCCATGCAAAAAATGAGGTGACCTGTACATCATGCATTCAGACTCAAGAAGTTGATTCTGATTTCACTCACCACGAAGGAACTCTGATCCAGTCTGTGAGGTTATTCCAGTCTAAAGCTGGTGAAAACAGAATGATTGAACCATGAGATTGTTCTGTGACTACAGCAGTGGAGCTTTTGCGAATGCATTTCTTGCAACATAAGCCACTTGGATTCAGACCCTTAGCTGAATCAGTGTCATCCTGCTGAAGCTTTAAAACCATCCAAGGCATCTTCTCACATTCTTTGGCAAGTTGTAAGGATATTATGTGATGCTCTGATCTAAAAGCAGATCTAACTCTTTTTAAAGTACGATTAAAATCGGAGTCTTTGCACTTGAGTCATTTGAACAACACAGTCTATTAAAAAATAATTAAAATTTATTTTTCAAAGAAAGCTTTGAAATGTTGCTGCTGTAGCAGGTGAATGAGTTTTACAGATGTGATTAGAATCATAGAATGGTTTGGATTGGAAGGGACCTTTAGAGATCATCTAGTTCCAACCCACCTGCCCTGGGCAGGGACACCTCCCTCTGGACCAGGCTGCTCCAAGCCCCATCCAACCTGGCCTTGAACATTTCCAGAGATGGGGCAGCCACAACTTCCCTGGGCATCCTGGGCCAGGGCCTCACCACCGTCATTGTGAAAAAACTTTTCCTTATGCCTAGTCGAAATCTGCCCCTCTCCAGTTTATAGCCATTGCCCCTTGTCTTATCCTACAAGCCTTTGTGACAGTCCCTCCCCAGCTTTCTTGTAGCCCCTTCAGGTACTGGAAGGTCACCATAAGGTCTCCCCGGAGCCTTCTCTTCTCCAGGCTGAACAACCCCAACTCTTTCAGCCTGTCCTCCTATGGTCAGCTTTGAAATGTAGCAAACCCCTCTTTTTAGACTATGTTGAAGAGCTAGAAATTGTTTAATGTCGAATAGAAATGGATAATAAATTTATGTAATAAGTGGTGAGCAGTCTAGAGTGTGGGGATAAACTATTCAGACCTGTTTGTCTCATAACTCATGAAATTTAAAAGATATATAAGGATGAAAGGGAAAGATGTGAAACAGCACTGCACAGTATCTCAGAGGTCAAATGAAAAATAAGGCTTTCATATAAAAGATAACAAATATCCACTCTTGGGTAGTCAAGTATCTCTTCTGTGCCTCTAGCATGTGAACAGTAAGGAACCTGAACTGCCTGAACTGCTGTTTTGACTAAATGCAATATTTTAAAATCTTGTATTCCTGTAATATTTTGAATGTCACAGGTGATCTGAAACAGCAGTGACAGTAATAATACGGGGACTTTCGTCAGCTTAGAAATAGCCCTGATTCTCCCTAATTTCTGTATCAGGGTGTGGGTTCTTTCAGCAATAAGCAGAATATCGCTTACTTATGTATTGATGATATCTATGTGTTTTATATATATTAAATCATTTCTGACCCACACGCTAGGAGATTTATTGGTGTAAAATCAGTTTGTTCATTTTTATTGTGCTTTAAGTAGTGGTAATGGTTTTGATTGAGATCCCACGATGATATTAATATAGTTGTTTGTATATTTTCATGAGTATAACTCGGCTAAATAAGGATGTAGATTTACAATGGCAATGTATTAATTTTGTAGTAGTGCAAACATCTATTTTTTGTTTGTGCAGCTTTGTTTCCTTTTAATTTCGGGAGCTGATCCTCTACAAGTGTGCAGGAGTGGATGGAAGCAGCTGCAGAAGTCTAATCCATCACAACTTATAAAAACTTTTCAGCAGTGTGTAAACTGCCTTGTGCTTACCGTAAGGATATCATTCACTCACCGTTTGCTGCTGCTGAGGTGTGTGGCAAAGACGTGCACTATTGTTTCTTGTCTAAAAGATCTGAATTCTTTTCAGATCGGGATGGGAACTTTGTGAAATCTTGAGAACTTTTTTAGGGCAGTAGAACTATCTGTAGCCTTTCTCTAACACAGACGAGTGTCAGGATGTGATCTGGAACAGACAAAGACTGAGGGGTGGAGTGGCCTGGGCTCTGCTTGGTACTTGTTAGGCAGGAAAAATCACTCTGTTTCTATACAAAACAAGTGAAAGGTGAATGCTTGTTGCATGGAAGAAAAAAAAAAAGGTGATTTTAAGAACAACTGACCTGTAAAAATGAAATTTAAACTATGTTCTACTGCATTTTTCATGTTCACGTGGGAATCTTATCTAGTCCATTTTAGCATCCGGCAGTGATTTGTGGTGTTAAACCTTACAGGCTGTTTTATCTCTGTAACATTAGGCCGTGCCCCTCTATTTGAAAAAATCATTTTTCAATAATAATTACTTTCTTAAATATAATGAACAGTTCTCTTGCACAGGAATCCTCCTTTTATCCAAGGTTTTTGAACTTGATACCTTTTCCTGTTCAAAAAGTAAACAAAACTTTAACCTTCCTTTGGAAATTCAGCAGAAAGGTCAGTCTCGGTTCCCTCCAATTTCCCAGGCGCAGCGGGAGCTGATTAAAGCTGCCAGCTCTGGCTTGTCAGTTCTGTCAGAGACAACTGTATCAACTCTTTGTTATTCACTTTGCTGTGTGTTATAAATATATTTATCTTCTTCTGTCAGGCCGTGACTGGGCAGGTGCTAGAGCAGCAGTGAGGCTCTAACATTAAATGCTCTAACAATGTCATTACTTTGTAATTCACGAAAAAAACATGGGCAGAATATTCAGGAACTTTCATTCTTCCTCTTAGAGGTGACTGGAGTGATTGGAGGGAAAATGTTATTCCAGGAGGTTTCCAGCAAGCACGTGTCTGTGTAAAATCAGAATATATGACTGTGGTGTTCATAATTTTATAGGTTTTGGACAATGCCTGGTGGCTGGTTTTGGTATCCGATGTGTTTGATAGGAAAATACAACGAAGTTGAACAATAAAGAGCACCTTAAGACTGTAAATCACATTTTGATTTGGAGAGAGAGTAGAGATTTTGATCAGAAGCTCAGAATAGCTTTGGAAAGAAACAGTTTTGCTGGGCATAATAGGAACAAGCAGGAGTGTAAATCGTGTGTAGTAGAATACCGCACTGGGAGGAAACTGAACAGAAGATTGTGCGGGTTGGTGACAGTAGAGTTTCTGGCCCAGGAGATGAAGAAACGATGCAGAGTTCTTAGATTTATGAACTGTCATAAAATTTGTGTCCATCCAGACCGCCATCTAGGAGCGATATTTTGCAAAGATGCCTTGTGACCTGATCTTCAGTTTAAGTAAAGAGAAAGAGAAATATGGAGAAGGTATTTGGAGAGATTCTAGTCCAGCTTCAGTGACAAGAAACCTAAGCTAGGGGATGCTTCCAGGCTGTGTTCACACCATCTGCTTAGAGCAGTTTGGTCAAAATGGGGGTTCTACAAATTGTACATCATGAGAGATGTGAAATCAGTAGAGAGGGAGCCTTCAGCTGCTGTCTGTGCCTTCATAAACTTTGCCGTCTGTTTTTGTTTGGGACCCTGGCATTCGCTGAAACTGCCTCTCTTAGTACCTTGTTGTTGATGAGGCTTGGCAGCCATCACCTACTGCACGTAGTGATCACATTTTCCAACTACAGGTTATGGGCAATGCTGTTAATCCCTGCTTTTCGCCGGTCAAGTAGAACCTACATATAAAACCAGACTGTGTAAAGTTAGATTCAGTCTAACTGGAACTGTTCAGCTGTTGAATGTGAAGCACTGGTATTTTGGTCAACAGAACAAGGACCTGGAAACATGGTTGTTTTTTCCTTGGATTTGGTGTAAGAGTCTTGTGACTTGGAGATAGGCATGGATACAGATAAAGAAAAATCATATGGTATGACCTGCAAAGTGAAACAATATTCTGAAAATGGAAGTGTTTCTATATTTGAAAATAAATATAAATGGAATGGTACTGTGAGAGAGATCCTATAGTTGTGTGAGGTTTATAGCCTGGAGGGACGCTGCCCAGTGAGCAGCAGGTAGGAAGAAGGCAGGGGACAAGGAATTAACTGTTTTGTCAACACATTACAAACAGCAAACTGTTTTGTTGGGCAACTCGTGCAGAGGGTGAATGAGTTCTGCTCCATGGGTTTCTATGGGAATGTACCCATCTGTCACACTGAAAACAGCAGAAGTCGGAGTGGGGATGTAGAGAGAGATGAAAGATGGCTGATGGTAGTGAGAAATGAGTACCAATAATCAGTAATGGTTTCATAATTGGAAGATGTCAATACATGAAGCAGTCTCTTTGTCAGAGCAAGTGTACTGTTTTTGGTGAGGATGGGTCTGTGGTCCAAAGCAGAAAGGCTGTTCATCTCTGATTGCCAACATTTGAAAGGGAGCTGAATCGCTTTCAATTGCCTGGTCTGAATTCAGGTCAGGGTTTTGAACTTGTTTCTTTTGAAAGGGGTTTAGGGGCTATTATAGAACATCCACTGTTATAACAGAGGTGTGCGGCAAAGATGTGCACTATTGTTTCTGATCTAAAAGATCTGAATTATTTTCAAAGTAGAATGGGAACTTTTTGAAATCTTGAGAACTTTCTTAGGGCAGTGAAACTACTGGTAGCCTTTGTGTAACACAGATGAGTTTCAGGATGTGATCCAGAACAAAGACTGTAGGGCAGAGTGGCCTGTGGTTGGCAGGGAGGGAGGAAGAGGCAGAGAGTTGTTTGTAGAAAACTTCCATCCCTGCTTTGCAATCTAATGCATTGTAGATGTGTGTCCCTTGTTTCTTTTCTTTCTCATGGATCATGAACTAATAGCACCATTTTAGGATTTTCACGAGGTTTTCTGCCAAACTGTCCTACTTTTGGACTCAGCTGAATATAATTTCAACCTGCAGTAAATTGAAACCAATGTTGATATACAGTGTTTCCTCAGAGGCTTTATCATAGTGTGCTTTCATCACTGAAGATGTGTCTTTTAGTTATGCTTAATATAACAATCAACATAAATTTAGTGGTTTTAATAACTCCCTCCTGTACTTTTTCATCACCAAACCTGATGTTTACAAGTTGGAACATGCCGTTCTGTGTAAGACAATCTGTTACAAGGAGTGGGAGTCAGAATGAAGAAAGGCAAACAGAGGATTTCTTCCAGGTCATGTCTGAGTGATATTGTTAATGTGTACACACTTGTAGAAGACTTCAGTTTCTAGTAATAATTAATACTTGACATATTTTTCCCATGATTAAATTAAAGCTGGGAAAGTGATATTTCCCTTAGGAGAAAATAAGTGGCAAAAGAGTTCATTGGCGGTCTGCATCTAATCCAAATAAGTGCTACAGTTACCTCTGCTCGCATTCATTTCTTTGTCCTGGGTTCCTCCTTCTGGCCTGGTGCCAAATAACTTCTTGGCTTGGCACCCACATCAGAAAGAGGAATAGTTCATACCTGTGGACTCACTGTCTTCAATGCTCTACAAGGTTCCTTATTAATAAGGTAAAAGAAAACAAGTTGATGTAACCAGTATTGTAGCTCTGTTTCTTCTGCATAGTATTTTATGAACAAATGTACAGGCGCTCTGCATCCATAAGATGCGGTGCCAGGATCCACGTGCTGCTCTCTCGTGGAGTAATCATGTTTTTCCTCATCCACTGAGCATAGTGAGGTCCTGGGTTCCAGCCAGCGCAGCTGTGGGAAGGTTTAGGCTTCTGCAAGGATATATATATATTTTTTTTTAAGAGTCTGGATGGGTAGTTGGTGCTTTCTTTGCTGTGTGGTCACTTGTATTTTGGCTAGGGGCTGGGATTTCACTCTCTTATATGTGCTCCTTGTGAGATGAGGATCTTCACTACATGCCTGGGCTTTGTAGTTTGGCATCAGCTGTTCATTGCCTGCTTTTCTTCCTCCGTGCCCACGCGTAGCTGGGCACTGCAGAGCTGGTGGTGTGAAAGACACAGTCGCTTGGTTCTGTAATGCCAGTTTAATGAAAATGAAAACAGTCTTGAGTAAAAATAGCTTGAAGAAAGACATCAAGTAGAAAAGTGTGACTGGAGCCATTTAAAGAGTGTTTTCCATAGCTTTATAGCCCAGCTTTATCTGCCCCACAACAGTAGCTCCATTTGAATACCGAAAGAGCCTTCTCAGAACTGCAGTGCGAGAAACCTCAGGGTGGGTCAGACAGATCTTACCTGCTTCCATAAGCCAGCTGTAGTCTGGTTTCTTTATTTATAGGAAGAGAAGTCAGCAATAATTCTTCCATTAATGATTTCTACACCTCAGTTTGTTTTTTTATTTTTCTTAGACCACGGAAATAATAAAACTATTTTAGATGTGGAAAATTAGTACATTAAATAAGTAAGTTTTCTGCTTTTTCGTTTCAAAATCAAACTGCTTTGTGCACTACTATTGAAACATAACAATGCTCAGCCAGTTGTTCCAGTGAATAGAAAAGAGACCCAAGAATGTTGTGATTTCTGCTCCATTCCTGAGATAGCTCGTAACAGGCTGTAAGACTGCAGGCATATGCAAAGCTGAAAATTATGTCAGCATTAAATTAAAATTAATAACTCAATCTTTATGACACAAAGTCAGAGGCAGTCTAACGTTATATTGTCCATAAAGTCTGCTGTAATTTGCCATCCAAATAGTTGGGTTTACAGAAAATGAATGACCCTTTTCCTACTTTTGTTATCACTTTTTTGGGAAGGAGCTGCGGATTCCTCATGCTGTGTCCACCTGGATGGTGTGTTTGGCTCATTCAGGCAAGTGTTGCTCATGATACATCTCAGAACCCATGTTGAGTCAGGGCAGAACAGATAGGAACTGGAAATAGTTCAGTTGCAAATATAAGCAATAGTTCAGGTGTTAAACTACTGATGTGGAAAATTGCTCTGACAGCTGCGATATTGTTCTATCTTTTACCAAGACTTGAGCTATCGTCTACTTCAAATGCATCAACTGATCCCATCTTCCCTAGCACATGCTAACCTGGACTGTCCTGTGAGTGTTTGCGGTTGTTGATGTTCTGTGCTGGGCATAGATATACAAACTGGAAAATACATTGCAAAAGAACTTCTGCAGAAATTTACACCAACTCTTTATCATACAGGAGTTATTCTCTGTTGTCTTTACTAGAACCACTTATGATGGAGCAAATTGCAAATAATAAAATACAGGAGCAGTTTGTTATCAAACGTACTTTCACTTTTCTGTATTCAATTATGAGCATCTAGCTAATTCTTGATGAATTGATGCATACTCTTTAGCCTATAATTAATGTGAACACAGAACCTAGAGATTCTATTTCCATCTTCTAGATGTAAAGTTTTCTAGATGTGGTGATAAAAGGTACCTGGATTCTTTAGAATAGTTGCTTTGGAAAAATTTATTATTGATAGTGCCCAAAGTGATGGTCTGCTCATGTAACAATCATACCGAAATGGGAAGAGAGGCTTACATGGCTCACAATGCTCGCGGTTCCACCAGCAGCAGCACCTTCTTTCCTTTTCTCATTCATATGATTTTTCTTGAGTCTATCATAATTATTAACTGAAATAAAGGACCAGCCTTAAATACGTAGCTTCTTCTGTGTCCTGCTCATGCAGCTGAACTTGATGTGCCCGGGAGTGGCGATGGGAGGGAGTCACGGGGGAACGCAAAAAGGAAATTTGGCACCAAGAAATAGAAACCTCTCTCACGTGAAAACTTCTTTATTTATGAAGATCATAAGGCCCGTGATTTTTTTTTTTTGAGCCCACTCAGTGCCAAAAATGGCAGCATGAGGAGAAATGTGTCCAAGAACGAGCATCAGATGTGAGGCTGTATGATGTCGTAGAATCATTATGTCATTCAATGCCAATTGATTTCTAGGGCTGATTGCAAGCAATCATTAATCACATTGTATTGAACAGCATGCCGCTCCGTCACATCTAGGGCAAGTACAAGTGGCACCTATTTAGCCAACATCCTGCTCTCAGCACTTTCACGCTTCATCTTTCAAACTGAACCAAACTGCTAGAGATGCAGCAAGACTCTTTTTCCACCCCCTTCTCTGTACATCTCTTATTTTTGCCTAGGGGTTTAAATCAATGAAAACCTTGACTTACTTGTGAGTTGTGTGCCCTGCTCATACAAAAACCTGTGGAAAAATTGTTCTAAGTGAGGTGTATTCTCAGATTTTGGTGTTGGAACAGTCTAACCCAACCCAGGGGGTTGTTTACTGGATGTGTATTAGGCAAGAGCAGTAGGATATACATTAGCAAAGCAAAAATGTCTTGGGAAATGGGAGCTAGCTGACATGACATTAACTATGGAAATTGCTCCATGGTGTTAATAACACTTCCTTTCTGGTTTAGAAACAAACTTGATACAACATTTCTGATGAAATTCACAGCATTTTATAATAATGAAAAATTTCCTTTCAACTTTCTCCATGTTCTTGACAATTGCTCAAAGTTAGAGATGTGCCCTGCATTAGAGTTAGTTTCCTTCCCAGTAGCTTCCCACTAGGATTTAGTGTGAGAACAATGTTGAAAATGCGTTGGTTTAGTAGTTGCCCAGTAATGCTTATGCTCAGCTGGCATAGAGTTAATTCTCTTCCCAGCAGCTGCTGTGGTTTAGGGTTAGAGTAAGAAGAATGTTGGTCATGCAGTGATGTTTTTAGTTATTGCTGAGAAGTCAAGGATTCTTGGTTTCCTGTGCTTTGCTAGTGGGTAGGAGTACAAGAAGGTGGGAGGAGCACAGCCAAGCTGGCCAAAGGGATTTTTGATATCATATAACATCGGCTCAGTATGGCCAGGGATTGCTGCTCAGGCACAGGATGGGTATCAGTCTCTACAGGTGGTGAGCAATTGTGTTGTGCCTTATTTGTTTTGTATGTATGCATTATCACCATCATTCTCTCCTCCTTTGCCATCCTATTAAAGTGTTCAACCCACAAGTTTAACTTCTCCTCATCCTGCCGTGGAGGGCTGAGAGGCAGCTGTTGCTAAACTGGAGTTACCAGCTGAGGGTAAAGCACAACAACGCGTTACATGGAATTCGAGTACGTTTCAATATAATTGTCCCTCAGTACCTGGGGTCTCTGACAGCCAATGTGATTGGTAGCACAAAGTTGCGTTCCTATGAGATTATGAAGCACTTTGGTCGTCTGTAATTGTTCACTCTCAGGATTGCAGTCATTCTTTTGAAATCTCTGCTTCATTTCCGCAGGTTCCATTATTTGTTTTGCCATTAACTTCAGTGGTGATGGTTTGCTCTCAATCATCCATTGTCAAAAGAGGAGTGAATTTCCTAAGATATTCTGTAGGTGCTGTCCCACAGCTGAGGAGAGATTTTCCTGGAGACTTTGGTATTATAAATGAGACTTAATTTGTTAATGAACTGTGTCATGTGTTGTACACACACCTGCTTAAGAAGGCGTTTCTATGAAGCAGGAGAAAGCGTGGCTAAAGGTGACTTGTAGTCCTAATGTCTTCTTAGAGCATCCTAAACAACAGTCGTGGGTGTAAGCGTAACTTGCAGATATTATATACTTCATTTTTTATGGTACATAATAAGATAATTCTCTAAAGAACTTTTTATCACATGTATCTTCGTTAATTAACATTAAACATTATTACCAGTCAACGCTGCTTGATCAAAGACAGATAAGTTGCAGCAAGATTCTGAGAAATAATGTACCATTTACTAATTGTAGTATTGATTTTATGGTCTGAAGAATCCTAATTGTGTGTGATACAGACTGGACCTAGCTGAGCCTGCTGGGGGCCTCTGAACATGAATAGTTCCTGGCACTTCTGAGCATCTCACTTGCATAAATCACTTGTGGGCCTCATTGTACATCTGTTTTCAAAGGTGATGCTTTAATGGACTTTGAAACATGGAAAAATGCATTCTGTGTGGCTCCACATGAAAGAGGAAAGAGATTTGGGATTTTTTTATTCCTGATTTTAATCATTCTGAAAAGATTTTAGATCTGTAGGCGGATACATGTGAGCAGTGGAAGTAATGTGGCACACTTGATTTTTAATGACTAGGCCAGGCTAATACTGAATTTCCCAGAGCTCCCTGTGACTTTTTTTAAATGAGTTTTTAGTACTTACTTCAAAGTTAATGATAGATTCAGACTGCAGAATTTTAATTTCATGTGAAACCAAAAATTGAAAAAAAAATAGTCAAGAGGTGAAGATTTGATTAGAATGAATTCAGATCTGAGAATTAGGAGCAACCTCAGATGTGTCTTGTGTAAGTACACAGCTTTCGTAGAATAAGGAAAGGGATTTGATCAATGACATAATTATGAAATGTTACTCTTGCCCTTAATTGCTTGTACTTAAGAACATGAAAAGCTGAGTTTTTAAAGTACGTGGCTGTGTATGTAATTAGCCTATTCACTTGCATGAAATTTCAATTTACTCTTAATCCATGATAATAAGGTGATACATTACTAGTAAATATTTTGTTTGAATTGTAAAGTGTGAACATCTTTTAAAGCTGAACTAGTATCCAGGCTTTTTCCTGCCTGTTTCCATTGAGATGTTAAAGGGTCTGAAGGATTTTGGCCAAATCCTTCTGAGGAGGAACCTAAAAGCAGATAAAATACTCTGTTAGTATCTTTTAAAAAAGATATCTTTAGATCTTTTAAAAAAGACAATTGTTTACTATAATTTTTCTAAAATTAACTTCCAATTTCCAAATTTTTAAGCTCTTAGAATAATGTTCTGAGAGCTTCCGACTGCTCTGTTTCCCACCTACTCGTTCCTACTCCCACCTGATGTTTGAATCGCTGGTTTGCAAATAAAAGAATTGAAACACTCGGAAAAATGAATGACTGTGCTGGTGGGTGAGCTCCGAGTTTAAGCAAGTAAACAAGCCAAACGCATTGTGTCCCCATACCTCATTTGTATCTATCGTCTGCTTCAGCATAGGATAAGGGATTTATTCCTCAGTAGGTGAGACTGGGCAGCATAAAGTATGAAAAATAATGAAAATTCAGTTAACCGTTCCATTGTGCGTTTACATAAGCTTTTCTCCTCTGCATGGGAAAAGAAATGGGATGTTGGAATGAAGGACTTGTACTTTTTTTCTGGGCTGAGGCTGAGGCAAGGAGAGCTCAGAATGGACACATGGCTCTTGGCTGACAGACGTGCTCCATACTCAATAAGCCTCAATTTTTAGGCCACTGCAGAGGGGTTAATGAAGCACTTGTAGGGAAGTGTTCTCTTCGACCATCTGAGTGACCTATGGAGAGGACTCGGTGGAGGACTTGGCAGATGGTATGTGCATGACGTTGGTAAAGGAAGAATACAGAGAGAAAGCTGTTCTTATCTTCACTTGTGGAAAACCCCTTAATTAGTACATCTGTAAAGTGGTGGAAGTCAAGCCCTAAAATGACCCCATAGTCACTTTCCTTTTATCATTTTCATTACCGCATTTTCTCCAAGAAGTTAAATAAGTTTTCAGGGCCAAATTTAGGAGGAAGAGCAAGAGGAAGCCGAGGTAGTTTGGTGCACCAGCTATTCAGATCTAGTTTTGTCCGTAGTGATTTCTCTAGCTACTGCTTTTCTGCCAGAAAGAAAATAACAGCTTTAGACAGTGTAGCTCCAATACCATCTGTATCTGATGACTGAGCTGGTAGATCCTAGTCTTCTCCAGATACAAATTGGTGTAGTGAACTCGGTGGAGTTCAGCTGTTTACACCAGTAGAGACTTTCGCCCTTACCTCTTCTTTGCCTTCATTCTATCTAGGATGTTCCTCTGCAGCCCCTCAGTTCTTTGTGGGTTAGCCCTGTCTGGTGTGTTTATGAATGTTCCTCTCTCTGCTTTCTGACAGATATTTTGTGCAGTGCCCTGTTACTGTAAGCCAGGTGCTCTTATCCTTAATGAACAATTTCCTGGAAAAAAAAAAAAAAGAAATAAACAATAAAGTGGGGCATGGAGGCAGCAGAGTCCAGACCTTGCATAGTGATATAAAATTAAATAAGCATGAGGCCATGTTCTCATTTATCTCTCCAGGTATTGCTGTAACAGTGTCTGATGGTTACTGGAAAGGTGAGGATATTTTGGGAGGCTACTTAGATCTGCTGGGAATTTTGGCTACAGTCTCTTCTCTCTGTTCTGTACAGAGCAGAAAATGGGCACAGAAGTGTAAGACTCGGATGTTACGACCAAGCATTTGCAGATGCTACTGTTGTCCATCTCAAGCTGTGGAGATCTGTCTCAGTGACGGTGCAGCTGGGCACTGCTCTGTAGCTGAATGAAGACCATTCATGGTGCCTGTCTTTGGTTATATAGCTCAGAGGTCTACACTCGGTGGCCAAGAAGTGTAAGTCTGGATTGCAGAGATTTTGCTTCTTGACTTGAGCCCTGCAGTCAACTCTGTAGGCACAGCAGTCCTCCATTCTGGTTCATGGGAATCCAGGCATGGAAAGGAATTTGATATGTGTCTGAGTCTTGCGTTGACATGAAGTCAGGCCTTTCCTAGGACATAAACCTGACCTCCCATTTTAACTTCCTTCAGAGGTGTTTTGGGGGCCTGGCTTTAGTCTCTTTGGGTAGGTACCTTCTTACCAGCACAAGGTGTGACCAGCTGATGGATAGTAATGAAACGCTAATTCTGCAGCACGTCCCCTCCTTGCACTGACTGGCAGTAATTGCAAAGATCTTGTTCACACACCATGACCTTCTCCATGACATCACCTCTGTGCCCTTGAGAAGGGCAGAACTGTTCAGCCTATTTTCTATGTTGGATGCCTAAACCTAAGAGCTTGTAGCCATTTCGAGGCACCAAAGTAACCAGCATGCTCTGATAAGTCGGATAAATTATGTGGGATTCTAACTTTAGGCTTTTATCTTTGACGTGATTGAACCCAGTACTGTTGCACCAGTATTGAGTGTTCCTGACATGCCCTGTAAGAAGCACAGGAGAGCACAAAGGATTATTGCAGCTTCCGAGGAAACATCTCCTATTTCAAGTAAAATTGGCAGTTTTTAAGTGGCCATTCTAATTCTTAAGCCATTAGAAATCTAAAAATTGATTTAACATTTATCTTACTTACAGCAGACGTTCATAGAAAAAGTCATATTCTGTATGGGCCACGTCATGTTTTTAATAGCTGTGAAGTTAAAAACATTTAGATTAAGATTTCAAGAGGCTGAGAAGGAAATTGAATGCAGGAAGAGAAGATGTGAGTGCTGTTATAATGGAGAATACCAGGAAGGATGAAGCACTGGGCAAACCCAGAGGAGAGCAGCTGGAGATCCGTGCTGTTGGACCAGTGGGGTTAGTTAAGGTATAGATGCAGAGGAAGGAGACCCTCTTTCCTCACCATCTTATGAAGAAATTGTAGATAAAAAGCTTTGGCCTACCTGCAGCGTTTTTTGAAAATAGATGTTTAGTTTCAGTGTTCATTTTATTCCAGTGTTCGGTTTCTTTTTATTTGGATTACTACCTTAAAAGGTCAGGGCATTCACCAGCTTGGAAGAACTCAAGAACTGAATCTGGATGCTCAGTGCAGCTCGGAGGCTTGCAAATCCGCCTTCTCCCATAAATACTGCACTGTTTCTGGAAAAGAAGAGACGGGTCTTTAAATGAAATATGAGCTGTAGCATCGGGATGTGATGGCACTGCTGTAGATCAACAGCCATCAATCTGTGTTACTTAATTTGTCCCTGGCTCAGCTGTTCACTGTACTTGGGACTTTTTTTTTGTCATTTGTTTCATTTTATTTTCCTCTGAGATAAATGAAGACCAAAAGAAGGGGTCAATTGTTCCTGACAAATAGAAGTAATTTTTAAAAATATAACTGTAAAGGATATTCTACATTTTCGAACAGTGCTTTTTTTTGTCTGCCTTTCACAGCACTTTCACCGAATCATACTTAATTTATGTGGCTATACATATATTGAATATTCTTATATTTTATTGCTTGTTGCTCTTTTTTCAGATCAATTTCCCTTACACTCTTTAAATGCTGTGGAAGATTCTGTTGGAATAAATGGTTGGGTTTTTTTTTTTAGCTAAATACTTAGAAATATTATTCCTCATCTGGGCATGCCTGTAAAACTAGGGTTGCTTTATTTATCTTGGGTATTCTGGGGATCCAAGGTCTTTGTTGCTCTAAGTGTCTAAGGAAGCATATGCTGTAATTGTTTGACATCTTGAACATGGATTGGGTGGGTGGCTATATGTAAGCATGCTAACTTGAGTTCTCAGGAGATCAGCTTTTTGATGTGTGTCAGCTTACTTTCTCTTCTGAAGTAACGGACGTGAAGGAATATCTGAAATACGCATGGGATAATGAATATAAATACCCGGTTAAATCAGTGGAGGTTGTGACAGTTCCTGCAGCTTTAACATTCCACTCTGGAAGAAGGTTGGGGTCGGTACAGGGGACACTGCAGCATCAGCTTCCTCTGCCTCCGTTACAGCAGCAGTTGGATGGTGAGAGCAGAGCAGGAGAGTTCAGCAGGCAAATGCATGAAGTGGCTCTTTCTGACTTTGTTTACCATATTTTAACTGAGAGAGTTCAGAAATGACTGCCCCACGAGGGTTTCTTAGCTTGCAGGAGGTCTTCTGTTGAAATACTGCAGGGTACCAGGATTTTGCCTTTGAAGCCTGCCAACACCAACTTGCTTTTGGCAGAAAGTGCCAGTGGAACGTCAGCCATCTCCGTGTCTGAACTGGCAGGGCTTGGAAGATCAGCTCAGGGCTTAGGTGCTACAAGGAATACTAACATTTCAGTGGACTTGAGTTTGGATGAATAACTGAAAGGGCCAAATGTTCAAAGGGCTGGCTTCCAATTTTACTCTGGGAGTTGAGTACAAGTACAAAATTATGGGCAGAAAATCACAGATAATATTTTTCCAAGCTGACCTTTCTGAAAAGGAGCCAGCAATTATCTGTATTTGGGCACTGTTTCAGCAATGTTTTTAAGTGTTGGTAATGTAATATTTTCATTATAATTCTGCTGGACTATTGATTAACTCTTCAATTATTTAAAAAAAGGGAACTTAGTGTTGTGATGAATAACAGCTTTTTGGATTGATATTCGTGCTTTGCACAAGCACGTGTGGGTGTTGAGTTTGTGTAGTCCTGATAAGAGTGTCTGCAGTTCTCTGTGTGTTGATGTTGCTTTCAGAGTGGGTGGATGATGCACATCTGTTTATACGTGGTTGCTCCAGTATCTGATCACTCTTTGGTTTGTGATATGCTTATTCCTAAAGCACCTGGCAGGTTGCTCCGTCCTGTTTCCTCCTGAAGATACTGAGCCTTTGAGAATTTGTATGTCCCAAATGTCACTTGGAGTTTGGAAGCCTGGTGTTGGATGGTTGTTAGATGCCTCTAAAGGCTTGACCCCAGCCTACGGAAAATACCAAATGCAGAACTTGCGTGGAATTTGAGCTGCCTCAGTCTAACTCACTCTGCTAAGCCAGTGTCATGCCTTAAGTATTTGACAGTGTGATTTGAACTTGGGTCCTCTCTATCCTAAGACATATACTTGGGTGTTTGTCTTGATAAACATATTTCATTAGCCATAACAAAACTAATTGCCTAGATTACTTGCCTAGTGGCGTGTCTCTGTGGTATTTTGGCCTGCTTTTCTTCTGAGAGCACTGAAGGAGCAATCCTGAGCTTCCAAAAATAGCGTTTGATAGATTGAGAAGAGCTTTTACTTCATTATTTATGCCTACTTTGCTCTAGCCAAGCTCCCAATAACTCCAGGGGAAGTCAGCTTTAGAAGAGTGCTCAGCACTGAAGCAAACCTTCAGGCTTCATGAGGTGGCCATGGAACTGGAACAATGCAACTTGCACTGATACGTTGTAGAGCTTAGAAATTTAAAGCAACTAAGAGATTTAGATGTGCAGTTCCTATTAAATCAGCCCCTCACCCAATTGGAATTCCTGTATTTGTACTAAGCAGCGCCTACTTCAGTGAATAATGTAGCAGAGGTGGCCACGAGCTCAAGTGTCAGGTAAAAAGGATCTTACTTTTGTCCATGCTCTTAGTTTGTTGCTGCATGTGCTCCTGCTATGATTGGTCTCTCCAGGGAAGGGAACTGCACCCACTGCTCCTGTGCCGTGAGCCTCCTCAGGTTGTGAAGAAAACCTGCTGAAAGTCAAAAGCATTGTCCTGTCCTGGTCAGCTCTGCTTCTACGCTTGTCTTTGCCGTCTCCAGGTGATAGGAGATTTGTGTCTGGCACTGGTAGTAGGGATGTTTGTGAATAGTAGTGGCTTCTGTATCTACTTGAAGCATTTCCAGCTACTGAGCTGCCTGTTTGAAAGCATGGACAGAGATGCACACAAACCTTAAAGAAGACAGTGCTTGAGGAGAGTATGGAAAAATCGAATATGTGACTGACGGCATGGGGTTTGTGGCACAAATTATAGACGAGTTGTGTTGCGCTGCATGTGAGGTATAACAATTTGCTCTGAGTGCAGTGACTCCTAGAGGCTTAAATAGACCCTGTTAACTGAAATACCATCTTCTGTTAACAGAGGCAGCTTCTTGTCTACTGTCTTCGTGCATTAATCTTGTGAGATGTCAGTAGAGGGAACCCAGGGACCCAGTGGTCAGTTTGGGGTTTCTGCCAGTTCTATCACTGGAACTTCTCTGCTCTTGGTTGATAAGAATCACATTGTCAGTGCTTTTGTATTCAGTACCCGATCCTTCCTGGAAGTGGTTTTCTGTTTAAAACAACTTTAAATTTTCATTAAAAACAAAACAAAACCACAGCCTGTCACTGGAAATATTTCACAGAGTCATGGAATGCCAAGTTGGAAGGCACCTCAGGGATCATCTGGTCCAACCTTTTAGGTGATGTGTAGTTTAAATGAGATGGCCCAGCACCCTGTCCGGCTGAGCCTTGGAAGCGCCCAGTGGAGAGGGATCCACTGCTGCCTTGGGAAGACTATTCCCATTTTTCACTGTTCTCATGGCGAAACATTTTCTTCTGGAACCCAATTGGAATCTCCCCAGGAGCAACTTGTACTGATTTCCTCTTGTCTTTTCCATGTGACTCTTCCAAAAAAGGGAATTTCCGTCCTCTTGGCAGACACCCTTTATGTGCTGGTACATGGTGATAAGATCTCCCCTAAGCCTTCTTCTCTCAAGGCTGAACAAACCCAGCTCTCCCAGCCTTACTTTCTATGGTAGATAGTTGTGTTCATGATGGCAACAATTTTTAGAGGTGACTAATGAGTTTGAGTGGCTTAGTTCTTGACTGCCCAGAGTAAAACAACCTGTTTCTTAGTGTGCGTTCCAAGCTCTGCATATAATTCAGCCCTTTTGTGGTATCTCAAGTTATTAATCGTAAAAGGCATCAAAAAAATCCTGATCAGTTTTGAAACTTGTGGCCTCATTTAGCTTTCCTAACAGCTTGTTTCTAGCAAAATCTGATGTAGAGCCAAATGAAGTGTGTGTTTAAATGATCCCTTGCCTAAACTATCGTGAAAATTTCAGATGGGATGAGAAGGAGGAATGCCACAGAGGGCAGCTTGTTGGAAGCTTGCTACTACTTGGAGACTAAAATAGTGTAATCAGCAAACACTCCGTCACTTTAATGCTTCTTCAGTGAAATCCAACTTTTTGTTTTCTGGCTTAACTATTCTCTCACATTTTTGTTAACCGCTCACATACAAATATTAGAATATATTTTTATTTTGATGCGCATAAATTTTCCTAAATGGTAGACACTGTAATTAAGGACAGAATTAGGAACCTCTTCATAAATACAAACCATTTACAAAGAATCAAGAAGGCTTTGTAAAGGCTTCATAAATTGTTAAAGCTCTTTAAAGTGAACATGTGAATCAAGCAGACCCAGTTAGATTCCCAGAAGACTTTTGCAATGTCTTTCATCAAACTTCCTGAAAGAAACTGAACATCCTTGTTGGATGGTTGAGGAAAAAGTCTATATGTAAACAAAATGTTATTTATGTGTTAGAAAAGGATAGGAAACAAGGTCTGAGGATCAGTAATGGATTCCTAACAGAGGAGCAAGGAGGCCTCAAGTGTAATCGAGGAGGCAGCAGAAGAACCAAGAAAGTATTTCACACTTGGCCAAGATGCGGGACCATCACAGAATGTTGTTGGCACTAAAATTAAAATTTCGAGGATTGGAATTTACAATTTAATGGATCAAAAAAGATTAAACTAATTATTGGAAGAGAATCCATCAAGCACAAACATACCAGTCAGGGCTGAGTAAATCACAGGGTTGCAAGTTGCTGGAGATGAGAAGGGTGTGAAAGGGCTGAATTATACTCTTTCCTAGACACTTGTTCCTGGCTGAAAGCAGAGCAGTGGGCTTTGCTCTGGTACAGCACAAATTATCTGTTGATGTGTACTTATTTAGAATGATTTATCTCATTGCTTCTTGATTTGTTTCTACTCCAAACACACTCTTTTTAACCCAATGTTTTCTGGTTTTGTGGTTGATTGCTCACAGGGCCCAACCAGGTTCCGAAGAGCTTTCTTCTGCTGTCCTGTCATCATGCTGTGTGTCTTCATGTGATAGTCTGTAAAACCAGGATCCTTTGGGAATTGTTAGCACTTTGAGGTAAGATTTTTCAAAATGGCTTTTTGTTAAATGCATTGTATGGAAGTTTGTGGGACAGATTCAGGTGAGGTTAATCAACTGCATGTGCACTTAGATATCTAAAGGAATGATCTTAAAGTATATAAGGATGTAAGAACGTTGCATGGTAGTGAAAGACACTCCTGTAAATGTTTTTTCTCTGATTGCAGCTGGACACCAAATTGGGTTTTTGCCTGTTTCAGGACTCATTTCATCCCAAATTGAGACAGAAACATTTCATTTAGAACTTTGTCATGGAGAGGAAATTCTGTTTGAATTTCATGTCAGAGTCATAGTATGAAATATTTTATGACAGAAACGTAAAAATGAAATGTTTAACTATTACTGGTCCTGATCAGGAATTCTCTAATGATCATTTTTAGTTCAATTTTCTAGACAGCCAAGGAAGCAGAGGAGAAATTTAATCTCTGGATTTGGGTTTGCTTTTCTTTTTTCTCACAGCCACTTGAAGTACACACTGGTCCACTTTCACAACATTACCAAAGCTGGGTCCAACAATATTACCAAAGATTTAGAGGATATTTGCTTCACCCAGCAAGGATTCTATGATGTCCTATTTTTTTCAAATGTAGGTCCCAGTCTTGTGGGGTGCTGTCATTCTCGGCTTGTGCAACTGAGAACACAGTCTTGTAAAAGAAAGCAACAAGCCCGCTTTTGTCCACGCGCTCATGTACTTCATCCAGTTTCAGTGATCATCAGCATCTCTGGTCTCTTTGCAAACCGTGGCAGTTTCCTCTCAAAGGTTTTACGAATTGAACCCACAGACAGATAAATCAATGATTTGCCACCTACTCATTTTTCTATAGCTAACATTTGGGGCTTAACAGTGAAGTCATGTTTCCTTTCTTTTGTAATGGAATCGGTGACCTGTGTCAATATTGTAGGTTAAATACTGAAGTTTATTCAGAAAGGAGCAAGGTATGTGAAAATGTCTACTGAGAAACAGACCCCAACCCAATCAATTACCAGAGAGTGGGACACCTGTGAAAAAACATCAGGTTGTATTTTGCACGAAAAGACGTTCTTTTTGGCCAGATTATACCTACATTGACCTCTTTCACTTCTGAGAGGAAGAATCAGGCCTGGAGAGACAAAAAGATGGAGTTCATTTAGGGACTGCACAGGGGGACTATGTGTCATTTATTTTGTTCTGAAGCTCAAGAGGGTGCCTGTCCTCGAGAGACAGTGGTGGCAGGCGCTGAAAATGTTTGTGTAATTTGGCTGATTTGTATAATTTAATGAGGTTACAGGCATTGTCCCCCTGAAAGGCTGATGCTGCCTCCTTGAAGAGCATGCAGGAATGTAGCACGTGCAGTGCCGAGCAGTAAAAACTGGAAAAAATCCCATATTAGATGCCATTACTGGATTTTTTTTTTTTGATGTTAGTTTTTAATATCTGTGCTCCTATTTTTAGAGTTTTATTCTGAATCTTGTAATAGCAACCATTCCATTTTGGTATGAAGTCTTTTCTATTAACAGTGATCAAAGTGAAATATTTCATTTGCTTTAGAAAAAAGACACACTTGAGATGAATGAGGCTATGCTGTATTTGGCAAGTCGGATGTTTCTGATACACAGTCTGACTTACAAAGTAAGAAAACTAATTGCATTAAGCAGTTCATTTAGAAGCAGATAATAAAATAGCATTAAAAGTTGAGAAAACAATTTTGAACCTCTTTCAGCTACATTATAAACAAATATTCTGTGTGCTATTAAGGCTTATAAATAATTCTTTTGGTGTTTATTTTGTTTATAAACTAAGTTGATCCAGTGTTTTCTTAAGAACAAATTGAGATCTCTAAGAAGTACAGAATTCAAATAGCTGACTGCTGTAGTTAAATGAGAAGAGGCTCGTGCTCTTTAGGTGCAAGACATTCATTCTACCCTTAACAAATTTAAGGATAAACTCAGACTTGATATTCTCAAGAAAGCAACAACCCAAGCACAGAACCGTGCTTAGTTTTAACTCCCCTCGTCACGGTTTGTATTTCTTGAGGCAGTTCTGGCTTGTTCTTGCTATACCCTTCGCTGTTGATGAGAAGCAGGCTTTCCTCTAGTCCTGTTTGTTCCATGTTGCCTTGTGCCAAAGGGGTAGAGAATGAACAAAGCAGGTAAATTGCATCCTATAAATCCAGCGCTCAGTAGAACTTGTCTGTAGTTTGGTGTTATTCAGATGGTACCCAGCGTGAGGTGTTAGAGGCATCTCTTGAAGATACTTTTGTTGAAAAGGTCTGTCATATTGTTGAGCCTGATACTTGGTAGATCACATCTATGCATACGTGTTAGGTTGAAAGAAAGTTCAATTCTACTATAAAAGAAGCTCTCAGCTTTTAAATATCAAATTTGTTGGACTTTGGTCCCATGAGCACTCGCAGGGAAGCTGTTCAAGGCATTTTTCCTCCATGGAGAGGCAGTGTCTCAGACAAATGCAGCAAATGGCTTTTCTATAAACAGAACTCTCTCTCCTGTTCTTTTCTTGTCACCCCCTTAATTTCCAGAATAAGCTTTTGCATTGTTGCCACGGGACTTTGAAACAGCCTGCAGGTAGAGAATGGTCACTCATAGGCTTAAATGCATTTCAAGAGGAACATTAACATTAAATCACGTTAATTAACATTAATATGACTTACAGGGCTTAAGACCTATCTTTGGGTTTAGCAGAGCTCTAGGAATAATTTAAAAGATGAGCTATTGCTCCCATTGGGATCTTGACTTTGAATCCACTAGGGGCAATGGGTGTCCTTGAATCAGCTTAGAAGGCTTTGAATCAGGAGGTAATTTCAGATCAGCTTTCCTGGCTATCTCTCTGCTGCTCATTCTGCTTTGTGATGGCTTCTTTATGCTGGGCTGTACATCAGTGCCATGCAGAGCAAACCCCTTAACATCCCTTTTGCTGTACTGGACCATGAGGCAATGAGCCATGTGTTTTTCAGATGATCATATGAAAATTCAATCTATTTTTAGGGCAATCTTGTTGCCAGGAGTAATATATTGGCCTTTGATTTGAATGGTGGATTATGTGACAATGTGAATGCCTGGAATGCATATTTAAAAATATTTTTTTACTGGCTTACAATATCAACACCTCCAATGCAGTTACATTTAAAGGTGGCTTTGTATTTCCCATCTCTTCTGTATTTTTGACTGATGTCATTGGAGACCTATAGGCAAACACAACCACTTTGATTTCAGAGCCCCGAATGAGCACTAAGTAGGTATAAGTCAGTACCTTTAACGGATGAACTGTATGATGATGAAGAGGCCACACCTAATGAATTTTATACAATCTATTTCCATCTTCTGTGCAAATATTTTTATTTCACATTTAGTGTTCTGCCTAACGTGACCCACTACACTGACCTCTGTCACTCTGAGGGATCCCCCCACGTCAGAGATGAAAAGCAAATCGATATTCCTTCAGTCACGTAATAAGCATATGTCTCAGATTTAGCCAACTATATTGACACATGTAAAACCCACTTAAATAAATCAAAGGGGGTATTTGAGTATTCTTCCATTAACCTATAGATTAGTGGGAAAATAGATTGTTTTAATACCTCAGGTATTTATTTTGTCGGTACAGTCAGACAGCTGTGAAAATGATCAGTATCAGAAATGTCAGGATCATTTGGGCTATCAATATCTTGGGTAACTTAAGTATCGCGTTCATCTCATTTGGTAGGTTTAAATGTGTAAATTCCTTTTAGAATGCATTTGTACTTTTGAAAAATGTTGCTGTTTAGCTCATTGCTTTTTCAGGTGTTTCAGTTTGTAAATAACTTGTACAGTATCTCGATTTGCAGGAAAAGCAAGGTTGAAAAGGCCTGCAAGGATGTTTTCTTTAAAATTGTCTTTAATGGCTCTACTTTCTTTTCTTTATCTAGATACAACAATGGTGGTGCATATGCTGCTCAGGTGGATTCTAAAAGGATTTATTCTGTCTTTTCTGCTCAAAACTGCTCTACCCCTGAACCCAGATGATCCGAATGTTTGTAGTCATTGGGAAAGGTAAGTTATGACATGCCATATTTTTTTTTTCATTATCTCTTTCAGATTTTTATAATTAAAAGGCAAAACAAGATCAATAAATTGTGAAATGCTGCCCTGCCTTACAAAAGAACATGGGTTTGCATGGCAGAAATAGCTCTCCTGAGTACCTTTGAGGATTTGGATCATTGCAAGAATTGGTTTTAAAGCTAGAGCTGTGGACCGCATACTCCTGTGTTGCCTGTCTGCCCAGCTGTGCTTTGGAAACCTTCTCCATAGTTTCCGTTAGAGGACTGCGCTGGTGTATCTCCATTTAATTTGGAGAGACTAAGAGAAATGGTGGCCTTGTTCTGTCTTGCTTTTTTTTCTGGTTGTTGTCAAGCAAAACTATTAGAGATTTCAGCGAAGTTTTAAGCCCTTCCTGCAGGCTTGTTCTGTATGTCCTGAACTTTGTGACCGTGTCTGCCAAATTTGTGTCAGCATCAAAGAGTATCTGCATGAAAGCACTGAGAATGAAAGGCCCTGGTAATTCTGTTCTGTCTATTGTTACAGTGTCCTAGTCCTAAAAGTGGATCTGTGCAGGACGGTTCTGATGAGTACACAGAAACCCACCAGCTTTGATAGGGTTCACATTCACATGGGGTCTGTTTGCAGAGGCCAAAGTTCCTGTGCTCTTAAGTTTAACTTGATAAGTTTCCAGTTGTGTTCTGTGGTTTAGTTCCACAGAAATATGAATTACTGTACACTTTAGCAAAATAAAGCTCCAAACAAGAACAAAAATAGAATCATACTTCAATGGCACCCTCTTTTGATTTAAGAGGCCTTAATTAGAGAATTAACTGTTTGTAGGTAACACAACTGCAAAGCAAAGACTCTACAGGAATAGGATTTTGCAGTCTGTGTTGTGAGGTGAAGTGCATTCAGAGCACAGGAATAAAATATTGATTTTGTCTGAAGAAAGTCAGCAACCTAGAGACCCAATCAAGGAGAAACAAAAATTAAATACCAAAATTGATTGGTTTTACTGACCAAGATGACTTTGTTACTTAGATGTTAATAAATCAAAGGGAAAGGATTGTTAGGGCAATTGCTGGCTAACAAACAGGATCATAAAATAATAATCAAGATTTGTGAGTGTTACTGTTCTACATTGATAATGAGCGATGTAAATATTTTACGTTTTGGCATTAGTAGAAGTGAAAGCATTATTGTGAAACCCAGCAAATTATAATAGAGGGCAAAAGCAACACCTAGTAGAACCCTGCCTTTCCTAGAAGGGGTGTGACAAGCAGTGCAGTAGTAGTCCAGTCTTCGATTTCAAGCCATTCAGACCCTCCAAGCAAATATTTTTGTATTCCCTTATGGGTTCAATCTTACACAGGGCTTAATCACATCAGCAGTGCCATGGCTGAGAAGGAAATCACTTGGATGATTAAGACAATTGATGCAATGAATGACTTGGAGGCTCCAGTTCCTGAGTCTTAACCCTGCCTAGGATGATTCGAGTAATGTTCTCCGAGGATATTGTAGATCTGATAAAGTAGAGCTTGTTTCCAGCTTGGAACTTGAGATTAGGAGCCCTGTAAGTAGTGCACACACTTACTATAGGGCAATGCAATGTTCTGAAATGACCGAGACTGACAAGTAAGTGAGATTTGTGTTCCCGTATCATGGGAGTGACCCTGATGCTCTAAATATAATCATAGTAATTAATATAGTACCTGTTGCATAAATAAGTGGTGTTTTGGGAAGGAGATTGCTCAATTCTCTGCCTTGTTAGAGCTCTGTGATTTCTAATCACTTTGCCCAGTTCTTGTTTATATCCATTCATTTGTACAAAAGGGGAATCCCATTCTAACTGTGTGTCAAAGTGTTTGAAATCTAGATACCAGTTAACTCATATTGCAATTTTCAGATGCTTCTGAGGTTATTTCTGCTACAAATTAAAAGGATTAAGTCTGTGCAGCACAAAAATAAACACTCTTCAGCCTTTTATAAATGATCCTGTTTGATTGGTGCACCCAGTATCTGAAATAATGATGCTGCTTCATCATAAAGTGAAGTGTGGGCATTCCATCATGCTGGCAAAATGCAGCGGTGCTGAGTTAACATGAGCTTGGATTAGCATTATGGGATACATGCAAAAATTAACCACCCTAGGCAGGACGGCAGCTGAGACATTTTTAATACTAAGGTGCTTTCCTCCCTATTTCCTTGATAAATTTGCATTATCAAGTTAACCAGACGCCTTTTTAACCTTCTGGACTACCATGAATTTTAGGAGTAGTTGTTTCTTTTCCAGAAGGGGATGATTGTTACTCTCGCTGAAATGGGTCTGCTTAGTTCAGCTATAGAGCCCAAGTTAGAAGCTTTTCCAAAATGCTCAGGAAGAGCTGTGGTTGAAGGGAGCCCGGTTCTGGTTTTCAATAAGGCCCAAAGTTCCTGGGATTATTGATGTAATTATTTTTCGTTCTGAAGGCATGTGAGTAGCAGATACAGGGAACTGAAGCTTTTTGTGTTGCAGCAAACAGCCTTTCACTTTCTTTCTTTGTCTGCTTCTAGCTACGCTGTGACAGTACAGGAATCTTACGCTCACCCATTTGATCAGATCTATTATACAAGATGTACTGACATACTGAACTGGTTCAAGTGCACTCGACACAGGTAAGAGCCAATACCTGGGTACTTTAGACTTATTTTGCTTTCTCATCTCCTCACATAACCTTTTCTTTATCCAAGCTTTTGTGGTACTTCAACAGAGTTATTTATGGAAAGATGTGTTTAGTACAATAGCCAGGGTGTTTGGCATTCTGGGACACTGCCTGAAGTAGAGAGAGAGAGTTTTACATGAATTTGTGTGTGGTCAATGTCAGTCAGACTCTTTATGGGGCCGTTCAGGACTACGTATCCTTGCCATTGACCCCACCCTGTGATTGGAAGTATTTGTTACACAACCAAACATGACCAATTGTTTTTCCAAGTGATCAGTGCACATCCAAGTTTATGGCAGGAAGCCCCTGTAGCTTCTTTATCTTGAAGAATCGTGTGCTTGAGAGTTAGTGATAATTGTAAATGGATCCATGTTTGAAATACCACACTCAAACCTGTATTGAAGAAGTGGTGAAATGAGGATGGGTCCATTTCTAGCACTGAAAGAAAGCTGATACCAGAGAGTGTGCGTTTCTCATGCTGCAAAATGTTGCTGTTATAGTCATCCTGATTCCAAGTAGAAAAGTATCCTAATGAAGACCCACTAATATTTGCAATATTTCAGCATAGTTTTACCTGATGGGTACCTTAACTTTCATGCGTTCACTAGCAAAGAGCTTGTTCAGCCCCGTTGTAATCTGCCTGTGGGGTTTTGGTTTTTAGCTTCTCTGTTATGATGTCTGGAATTGAACAGAGATGCAGAGCTTCCTGGGCTGTTGTACAGCTTGGAATGCAGCAGAGTAAATTTGATCAATTTATGTAGCGTGAGGCATGATAGATTTTGTTCAATTTAGGTAATTTCAAGTGAACAACGCTCTTTTGAAGTGTTTGCTGTTAAATATTCTCGTTAAATATTCCTTTTCTAATGCGATCTCATTGCTAATGCTATGAATAAGTCTGAAATAGTACAGAAAGGTTAACATTTTCTAGTTCTGTGCACTACAGATTCTGTTGGGGAAAACAAACTTTATATACTGAACTGGGACTATAATGTCATTTTGCAAGATTTTAATGCCTTGGAAGAGTTAGCAAATAGGAGGAAGTCACCTGCAGTTAACTGTGCCTTTTGTGTATCGAGAGTAGTTTCCGCTGTGGTGATTTCTCGTGTCGCACACCGACAGTGGTCTCTGTAGGAGATTCTCTTCATTCCGTTGATGGTCACTGACCTTGCTGATATGCAGTAATGAATCATTTATTCATGAAGGAACTCTTTGCCCTTCCTTTAGGACCAGGGAAATGTTTTAAGATAGCGGCCATAGGAAGGGCTGCAGTGATTGACTGCCATGAGTGCTGTGTTTATAATACAAGTTGTATTTCAAGTTTCAAAACAAGTATTGATTTTTCCTTTTTATTGTGGCTTTTAATATCAAAAGCTTTCATGCATTTTAAAATAATTATTGAATGCTATCCTTACTATAATTTAACACAAATATGATTCTAACAGTAGGCATTGATTTTCAATATTGTCAAATGGCTTTCTGTCTTGCAATTTAGAATAAGTTATAAAACAGCATATCGAAGAGGACTAAGAACGATGTATCGGCGAAGATCTCAGTGCTGCCCTGGATATTATGAAAGCGGAGACTACTGTATACGTATGTACAGAGCCTTGGTTCAGACCTGAGAATTAGAAGTAATATTTGGAGGAGCTGTAGACAAAGTAAAGACATGTTGCAGTAGTAATGTTAAGGACTGATTTTCAGAGCTGCTCAGAACCTTCAGGTCTCACTGATTTCAGTTAGAACTGCAGATGCAGAACATTTCAATTCATTTCTGGTATATGCATTTCAAGCACCTAAGTAAAATTTGAGTCAAAATCATTGGGGAGGGATTTAATCAGGTTCCTGAGTGCTTTCTCAAATCAGACCTTGCTTTGGGGAGTAATTTATGCAAGCGTGCACTGATGTTGAAGAGTTAGGGGAACACAGAAAACTTGTAGGAATTAACTGTTATATATAGTTCATATATATAAAAAAAAATATTATTATAATATAACTATTATATAGTTCATTCATTTAAGTAGTAGTGTGAAGTGAATAGTTAAAACCTCGTTGTGTTTCACATGGTTCCTGTCAATAATTTTGCTTTTTTTAAAGCTTCACAAACGTCAGAAGAACTTTATCCTAATTGCACTCTGCAAGTAAATAAAAGCTCTGGAGTGTAAGGTCAGTCTGAAGAGGATAAGAAGCAAAAGGAATCTTTCAACAAGACCTATGAGCTTTGTTAGCTGAAAATGTCCTGTATGTTAATGTCAGGCATTTTCAGTATTGCAGCTCTCCAAGTAGTCTGAGACACAATGCATTTGCTAAACTTTGTTCCAAAGGAGAATGGAGCTGGGGAGCTCTTGTCTATGTCTTGTTAGAATGGGATTATGACACAAGAACGACTCAAAGAGGTTTTCATCAGCATCAGAATCCAAATTTTATTGACAAGTTTAGAGCGCCATAGAATAACTTAAATGAGAAAGTCAGACAATTATCCAGCTAACTTTAAATGTCTTGACGTAGTGCTTTGAAGCTATTTCTGTCTAGTTCTGATGGTGTTTTTATCCGAGTACCTATGTTGTACTTATATTGTAATAGATGAGCACCTCAAAAACAGGAATGGACTCTAATCTCGTTTTAAATGACCTTTATGCCAAACAGTTAGTTTTTCATAGTCCAAAGCCCCTCTAAAGTAATGGCCCTTTGAGAAAAGGCATTAGAATCAGCCTTATTTTACAGCAGGAGTAATAATGTGATCTTTCAAAGTGTGGAGTGCTGTTACTCAAGTCCTGAAAAACATTTACTGTAACCTATTGTCTTTGCTAAAATGTTAAGTTTGTACTTACCTTTAAATTTCTCATGTTTCTGTATCATATCAGCAGTTGTTCCACATACTTTTATTGCCAACTTGAATTTTGTAGCTCACACCCCTGTCTGGCACAGAAGATATTTGTTTTCACTTTGCTGTCTGCAATTTATTGTTCTTTCAGTTGCCACACTGGCTGCAACAGGAGATCTCTGCAGACTTTCTGAGCCTTTGAGGATATTAACAATGATTTTAAAGTGCTTTCTTTGTTAATATTAATAATAATTGTTGGTTAATATTAATAATTAGTTATGTTGTTATTATTATTAATATGAATAATTATTAAGGTTAATAATTAACTGTTAGTTCTGCTGCTAGCAGGCAAATTTTGTCTTTAATATGGTGGAGAAAGAACAGCATACATCATACAGCAACATTTTGCTGCTGCAGAACAGAGTGCAGGTTTCTGGTCAGATTGGGAGTTTCAGGTTTGACACAGCACAGATGATGCTTGCGTTCTTGCTTGTTTACACATTCAAGAGTCAGGTTCTTATATTTAATTATCTGCCTGGTCACAAATGCAAAGTGCATGCCTCGGGGACGTTATCTGCCTGTCGTCCTTCCTGAGAGGTCTGAGCAAAGTGCCGCTGAAAGAGAAGTGACATAAATGAAGATCTCTGTCATGACAAAATACCCCAAAAGCCATCAAAACTCTTACCTTTCAACCAACAGTTTGAAGGCACGACATTTAGCTAATGTGATCTTTTTCCTGTGTAATTTCTTTTGTTTCTAATGCATCAAGCCCGGTCCCATTACTTTTGCTTTGTTTTGTTTTTGCTCTATATGTTCCTGTGCCAACAACCAAATTCTCCCATTCATCATTCTTTGCAGTCAGCAGTGAATTCCATTTTCATTCCTGGTGGCACCTCCCTGCTGTTGCCTCTTTCCTCACCTCCTTTTCCTATTTCTTTTTCTTTACGCTGCTCTTTTCTGCTGTTTTCTAACATGCAGTCCTGTAAGCCTGTCCCGCGTTCCTCTAGACACGTCAGTGCCCGCTCCTTTAGTGGCAGATGCTACGAGAGGCAGGTCAGGAGTCGCCATGAAGATCATCGCGCTTGCCTGTGCTGCCGTAGGGCGGTGTGGCTCAGGGGTGACCGTGCTCCTGCGCAGCCCCACTGCCATGAAGGGAAGGAAGCTCCAGCCCTGCAGAGAGTGTTCTCTCCGCTCAGCCAGCCCTTTAAAATCTGTTCCATTAGCAATCGTGGAAGCCACTACAACACAGGGAGGAGAGAATACATCCCGCAGTGAGCGTGATGATCAGAAGAAACTTTGATTAAAAAACAGTGTGTAGATTAAAGGCTAATTGGTTCTTCTTTCATTAATAGCAGTCTTTATTTCTTACAAAAGTTAAATAGCTTTGTAATTAACAGTGACATGTTTAGACTAGAGAAGGCTAAGTTTAAATCTCCATTAATGACTGTTTCTTGGTTTTTAAAGCAGAAGTGAAGGCTTTGAGCTACTGTTTTGATCTTTCCCCTTCTCATTTCAGTTTTTTATAGGAATGCCAGATATGTTTTTATCTTTGTTCTCCTGTTGGGACTTAGTAAACGAATTAGGTCTAATAAGATCTACCCTCAGTTGTAAATGATCAGGTTGACCCAGAGCCTCTTGCTCAGCCACTCTTTCTCTGGTGTCTTCTTTGTCCTCTGAGATTTTCCTATGCTACTGCCGTCTAAGATGTGGAATTCAGGCACAAGGTCAATTAATTTACGTTGTTGAGTAGCAAGTTATACATCTGTCCAGCACACCAGTACTTACGCTAAGCAGTTTGGGGGTATGAAGTTGTCTTTGGGCCTTCAAAGGGCTTGAAATATTTTTGGGTTGTAATAGTATTCAGAAAATACCACCTGAAAAATGCTGCAGATGCACATCTGCATTTTTTTCCGTTGATGTCTTAGGAATGGTTGCCACCATTCTGGAAGTTTTGTAAAATTATTCCCCTTCTCTGAATGTTCTTATACATGACAGAGCTTTTCACTGAGCTGTCCCTGAAAACAAACAGCGCAGTCTGGGTAGTAAATCAGAGTAACGATGGTGTACTGTACTTTGTACGCCACGGTAAGCTTTTGGCAGGGCCCATGCATAAACTGCAGAAAATCCTTTTTTAAACAACCACAGGGTTCAACTGCACTGCAAGGGTTTCCTGAGGATATTTTAAAATTATATTGCCTAGATTAGCATCTGTGGTAGATAAAGAATCTCTGAATACTTTGCTGCTCACAAAAAGGAATATTACATGGCTTTTCTGTGATTTTTTTTTTTTACCCTTTGAGTAGACGATAATTGAATACTTCTCTTTAAGAATACGTCAGGTAGAAAGATCCCCAGTGTACCAGGAGGATACATTTTTGTCTGAGAGACCGCTGCTTTGTTTGGTCTGTCCATTTTAATCTTGTTCTTGCACTACAGATTTATATAAAAGAGATATTTCTACTAGGTAACAAAGGGTCAAAGACCCAAGCATCAGAGGAAAGGAATATGGGACTATTTTTGTCTGGAAAAAACCCCAAGAAACACCAAGTTAGGAATTTGACTTTTCTTCTCAGATCAAGATATTTTAGCTTTTAAGAGTTTTATTTTTCACTCTTGTACCTTACCCTCTTTTTCCAACATATAAATCCATGCAATGTGACAGGATGTAATAATGACAGGATTAGTGTTCTAACAATCTTATTTGCTGCCATTTATCTGTAATTCAAACCTGCCAAAATTCAGTAGAGTTATAGATTGACCATTTCATGGTTCTTTCCTTTCTTGGCCAAGATCTTATTGGTGTCAGATTGTTTCTCAACGTTCAGCTTTCCGCATTACAGTTGACACAACCATCACCAGAGCTCCTTGACTTTGACAGATCTTTTTATAGAGAAATTCTTGGTCTTGCTGTTTGAATCTCAATTTGTCACCTGCACTGGGAGTTTGCTCAGGCCAGAGGTTGGGGATGTTATTACATTCGCATGTAGTTATTTACCTATCTTTCAGGTAGCCCATGGCGACACCTTGAATGAATTCAAAACCAAACAAGCAATGTTCTTTTAATATTTAACCTGGTGAAATTATGCGAGATTGAGACCTGATTCTTTCCAGGATTTTCAGTGATGTCTCATAAATTCTGTAATTCCAGTAGACAGGGCAACTTCATAATATGATGTATGGTTTTGTATTGTAGCAGTATGAGTGTTCTGCAGTACCTCGGGATTGCACTCGGATTTACAAGGCTGCATGTCTAGTGTAGTTTTTGTGATCTTTGAAAAGGCTGCCTTATTGGAGCCATATGGCTGAATTGTTAAACATCTGTACCATAAGAGTAACAATTCCAGAGCTTCCTGCCATCTGGATGAATTACAATGCTTGCGATTCAATGCATATGTTATAACAACACACCAACACCACAGCAGAGAGTACTTACGATGAAAAGAAAAATAATAGTTTATGTGATCAGTGCAAAAGTTGTACGCTCTCAGGAACTGTTGAATCAGCGGCTTAAACTTCCTGAATATTCATAATGTTTGTTCATATGTCAGATTTGTTGATTATTTTCACTGTAGAAGGCAGTAACTCATTAACATTTTAGAGGAAATGTCCTCCTCCTCCTTGCCTCAATTTTAAAATCCTTATGGTGATCATTCCTGTAACTTGAAAATATATTGTTTGAAAACTGCTGGACATAGAAAATATATTTTTCTTATCTTTATAGACAGACATTAAAGCTGGTGTGAGTGCTTTCTGTAAGAGCCTTACTGTTACATTATTCACGTACGGCATTCTGTACATCAATAATGCAACATAAATTAAGGGAAATGATATAACAGTGCATAGATACTGTGTATCGAGGGATATTCTTTTTCTGATTTGGGATGTGTGAGAATGAGAGAATGGTGTGGAAGGCCATTCTGCATAGAGCGTTATTAATTATAGAGGTGAAATGACAGTAGGAGACGCTTTGAAATTTCTCCTTTTACATACGTTTAGGATGACTCCGTATGTCTTCATCCAGTGAAAAATATGAGGAAAATAGTTTACGCCCTGTGATCCGAGAGGAAACTTGCACAGGAAGGCAGAAACTCTGCTTCCAGTAGTAGCCACAGTGATAGTAGCAGCAGCAATGTTTTCCCCACTGGGTGTTAACTGGGAGGCATCCCGGTTTTCCACTGAATGAGAGGTGAGTTGGTAGAAAAGCAGCTGAAGGGTGTGACAGAGCTGGTTATCTGCATTCACCTTCTGCTACCGTACTGTGGAGCGTAGCCTAGGAGCCACGTCCCAACTTCTAATACACCATTGGAGAGAACCCAGGGGAGCAGGCCACAGCTCTGCACACAGCAGAGACCTTTGCTCATTCATTTTGTGCATCTTGGGAGGCAGGAGTATGTGGATAGGAAGAGGGAGACCCGCCTTTTAAGTAGGTTGGTTCATTTTGTGGCATGAGTAAGGACGCTGGGTTACTACTTAGCCTAAAGAAAATGGAGGGACCTCTTCAATGGGAAGGTGAGAAAATCAATTCTCGTCTCCCATCCATCATTTTATATTCACAGTCAGCTTCTGGATGCTGATGGATTTGCAGAGGTGCTGGTGGAGAGTAGTGCTAATGAAATAAGGGAAGGACTTCTGGAAGAAATGCAGTAGAAGGAAGAGAAACAAAATGTTCATACAAAGGAATGAGAATAGCTTAAAGGTGGAAGGAGAGTATGCTGAGCTATATAATGTCTCAAGGGGCTGAATAAATATCAGAGGAAAAATTATGCAGGCATTATAGTTAGAAAAAGATTTAGACTGCTGCTACTGTAGCAGTAAAAAAGCTGTTCTGGCTGCTTTCAGCAATCTCAGTTGGATCAGTGTAAAAGAATACTGGGAACGTAGACACAGAAGGAGGCACTGGATCCGGGGCTGCTCGTAGAATTCATGCTAATGGCCTGGATGACTGGAAGCTTCAGCAGGATGAGAAGAAAGACGCAAGAATCATAGATGTGAGTTCATTGTTGAGTTCAAAGTGAGAGCCATGCAAAGTCCATTAATTTGCTCACTTTTAGCAAAGACAGCTTGGTCCTCGCCTGTTGTATTGTTAGGTTTGAATGGACATCTTCAGTTACTTCATCCCCACTCCGCCATCTTTATTTTCTTGATTCCTTTTCAAAATTCCCTTCTTCCTTCTCCTGCTTTAATACACTTGAGCATTGTTAATACTAGTTAGCCCTGATCTAGAATGGTGTGGCAGGCACTGGTGCTAATCCAAAATAGCTTCATGGCTCAGTCCTTCCTGCATTGCTGGTGTCCATTCCCTTGCACAGACTTACAAAACCAAGATCCTGTCCATCCCACATAGGGATAAACTGGTTTTCAGGACATACACGTGCAGGACATTTGCAATTTATTGAATTATGAAGGCACAGAAGACTTTTCCTAAAAGAGAGGTTGAAGCTCATTAGTAGTCTGGACGTGGGGAGAGCTGGGCTAACTTACTGAAATCAATAGGGTCAGAAAGAAGATGGATGTGTGAAATGAAACCCATGCTTAAAAAATGAAGTTGTTTTCTTGACGACTGCTTTATATCCTTTTCCCATTTAATAGGTTTATTTCTCTTGTGCTCTGAAGAAGTTTTAAAGCCTGGTAGAAAAGAGTTACCTAAATCTATATGGCCTTTAAAAAGAGCTTCTCATGTACATACACAATCTGAGAGAGCGCGTTTTTCCGCTTGTTTCCTATTCTGTTTTCCTCTGGCTGTGACCTTCCCCTGCCCACTTCCACAGCCTCTGTCATGCATAAACTCGAGACATCAGGGAAGCCGTCAGTCAGATGTGGGGGGTTGGTCCAAGGCAGATTCCTTGTTGACTGAAAAAAGAGCTGTGCAACCCATGGCGGGTGTAAGCACCAGCCACCTCTCGTCCCCATTTCTAGGCATCTTACAAGATTGAAACTGCAAATAAAATGAATCGATATCACTAGGAGAATGTCTGCAGTGCATACAATACAGTAAGAGCAGAGCACGGTGCTGTGGGTCAGCGCTGCTACCTGTGCGCTCGCTGACGCGCGCAGCCGCTCTCGCTTCTCCTGATGTGACAGGGCAAGAGGAAGGGAAGAGTAAAAGGAAGAAAACTAATGGATTGAGGTAAAAAAATGTTTAATAAGCAAAAGAGAAGTGGAAGAAGAGAAAAAACCCAAGTGGTGCACAGGCAATCATTTACACCTCCCGAGGTAGTCTGATACCAGCCACTTGGTGAACAAAAGATGGCTAATCTCCCAAAAGCCCCTCTGCCTTTTTATTGCTGAGCATGACATTATGATGTAGGAATATCTTGGTGGTTAGTCTGGGTCATCTGCCTGGTTGCATCCCCTCCCAGCTTCATGAACACCTCCAGTCTATTCACTGGGGGACGCAGCAGCACAAGCAACAGAGAAAACCTTGATGCTGTGCAAACGCTGCAACAGGTAAAACATTAGCATTATCAGCATTGTTCTGGTAACAATTCTAAAGCACGACACTGGCCAAGCTGCTGTAAAGAAAATTAACTCCATCTCAGGCAGACCCTGGGTATGGCCATGCAGCCATTCCACAGTTAATAAAACATACCCTTCAATATGATCCTCATAAAACCTCCTTCTGGTTTATTTTTGGTCTTTCCAACTCTTCGTTTCAGTAGTGACAGGAGACTACTTTGAAAGCTGATGCAAACCGCTCGTTTTGAATATTTTTCACTCACTTTGGGAAAGGACAAGGCAGCGTTGTTGGCAGTTGTCTGGGCTGGCTGAGGGTTTGTAGACCTTGCTCCTGCCACCCTCTGGTCTCTCAGCTGTTTATAACAGCAGCTGTGGGTGCCTTAAATATGTCAGCCTGTGTAGGCAGAAGGAGGCATTTGGCTACCTGGGTGCATTTACTTACGATTCAGCCGCTCTTCACCTGCTCTATGACAGGAATGAGACTGGCTGGAAGCCCTTGGCAGATTGAACTTCTCCCAAGGGCTGCGTGTTAGGCTCAAGTATACGGCTTTCAGCATCTTTCTGTGCATAACATACATTTCTTTTGTGTGAGCTTTTGGAACGTGTGTCTGTAATTATTACATCCTTTTAGCAGCCCCTCTTAAAAATACCAATGATGTTCACGCTGGGAATACTACATGAGCCTGCCATACGCAATACCTTACTAGACTAGTGGTGTTTGTTGATGCTGGTTTCTCATCTGCCGGGTAATAGTTGAGAGTGGGTTTATTGGGTGGGAATTTAAAGAGGTTGTAGTTTCCTTTGTCTCCAGTTAGCTTTGTCTTGTGTGGCATGTATTTGATGTCTCATGGTGGGAAAATATATCTTATTCTGTGGATTTCCGGTTGCTTTTGCAACCTTTTCTGATGAATATGTGATAGTCTACTAAAGTAGGGTGGCTTAGTGTCAACAGGTAGTCTCTCTAATGGAAGACATTTTCAGACTTTGTAGAAAGCGATCTTGTACGTTAAAATAAAAAATATTTACAACTCTTGTTGAACTGATTTACACTTCAAAGTGTGAAAATAGTAAGATGCCAAATGGCGCAGAAGATCACTGTGTGACTTCAGGAAAGAAGTAACTTCTTCCTCTTCAAACCATACTGTTGCATCAGGATAATGGGCTTTCTCAGATGTTGAACGCTGCAGTTCCCGTCAGTGGGGCTGAGAGCTGTGGACAGACAGCATTTCTGAGCAGTATTAATACCCCAACCGTAATAAATATCTGCTGTTGCTGTTGAAGTAACAGCTGATTTGCGGATTGAGTTGTGCTTTCATATGGATGTGCTGATTCTTTCTGTGGCTTTGTGTAGCAAAGCACTTTCCTGAGACGTTTACATGAGTTACGTTAGGGAGTGGGTGATAGTGAAACAAAATGGCATAAATTCTTCATGAGGCAAACCAGAAGAAGAGTGCGGGTGCAGTGGCTGGTAGGAGTGAACTGAAGGTTCCCGGAGTGCGCAGAGGTGTGCACTACAACGTCAGATTTGCAGTAGACTCAGGCAGTAAATCAGTGTTCATCTTTGGTTCCTCTGATCGTTCTTGGTGAAAGAAGGAGCTTGTCAGCCGATAGCTTGAAAACCATCTGTTAACGCTTCATAATCTAGTCCAGTGTACAAGTATTTATCAGCTATCCAAAAGGCTGTTCAGAGCCAGTGCTTTTCTAACCAGCAATGAATACGTTCTCTGGAATCAGTTACACTCTGACTGGTTATGTAGCCATTCTCTTCCTGTTACAGAATTAATATTTGTGTATTGTTGTGAGTGCTTTTCTCTTGAATAAAGATTTTTTTTTTTAAGGCTCCTCAGGGAAATTTTTCATGAAACTTCAGTCTGCTGCAGATTTGATCACAAAACATTTCTGAATAATTTATCTTAAGCTCAACGTGTCTGACATAGACATTCACTTCTGCAAATAGCACTTTTTCTGATGTAGTAAATCAAGAGATATTTTCAATCTATTTAATCCCGAAGTCTTCCTTCTTTTGATCAAGGTTTTTCTTGAATACTGTGATTTACTTTTGTCACTGCAATGCCCAGAAATCCATGTGCTTATGCATGAACATGGTCTTCAAGCAGACTGCACCTCTGTATGTGATTTTGTCTTGGTGACCTTCAGTTGCAGCATGTGGCTTGATCTGAAATGAAGTCTGGAATGCGTTGGCCCTCCAGAGCTCACGCCGCCTAATGGCATGGCCTCACCAACAGGTTTGCCTTAGAAATTTGTTCATATTCATCTGCTTTTGGTGGGAAATAGAAGGATTTTTGTTATATTGGCTAGATGAAATCTGGAATAAGAATGAGGAAAGATCTTGTTTGGAAAATCAATAGCTTATTCAATGTACTATACGACTGAAATTAATCTAGGGGAATCAGTGTAATTTAGTTTTATTAGGCGTTGCATTGCTCTGCAAAGGTAGCCAAAAGTATCATGCAGTCTAGATGCCTTGATCTATCTACTGTTATCTTTTAGGAACATTTTTGATGCACCCCTCCTCGCTTTTACACAC